>NC_040089.1:4160000-4785000 GCF_003369695.1 Bos indicus x Bos taurus
AGAGCATTAAAAACAATGTGCAGCGGGTCCCTCGCCCTCCCTGCATCCCACCTCAGTGCTGGGAGAACAGCTATTCAGTCTCCTGGGGCGTGGGGATTAGGCCTGAAGGAGAGCAGACCTCCTCCCCCGGCCCCAGGCTGGTCCAGCTCCCTACTCCCCCGTGGTCTCACGTGTGCCACCCCTGTGATCCCCCGTGGATCCCTCCAGCCACCCTGGCAGGTGGGCAGGCTCAAGGTCACCCTCCCCATTTCAGACCAGGTCGGGGTGCGACTCCCCAATACATGGACTCGCTTGGGGTAACGTGCTGTTCAGGAGGGCCCTGCCCCTATCCCAGGCCACTTGGGCCCTGACCCCTCTCAGTCCCCTTTTTCTATAAATTCAGAGTCACTGTGACACCCTCACCCTCCTCCCAACACACACACTTCAGTGTGGACAGAACAGGCACTCAGCACTGGTGGTGATCACACCCCACTTTGTGATCTCTTTGCTAATTGCACCAAAGCTCGCCACTGACCCCCAGCCCCAGCCTTCCTGGAATTAGGGTCGGTAAATTCCTGGGAAGCACTGGGGGGGGGGTCACAGTTAGGGAGGCGGAGATTAGGAGCTTAGGGTCCCAGCCGCGGCCACTTGATGGCTGCGGCATCTTGAACAAGTCCCTTTACCTTCTGAACTTCTGCTTCATCATTTGTCGCAAATGCCAATAAAAACAAAACAGGGTGATGATTTCAGCAGAAGATGTGGGGATGTGGCCCAAGTGCTGGGGTCCCAGTGAGAGCACAGGGAGCCCTGGGCGGGGTGCTGTCCCATCTTTCTGGCTTGGTGGCCACAGCAGGCGGGCGGGATCAATACAGGCTTGTTTGCTGGCTTCCCACTGCAGTAAAGGCTTGGCTCTGGCGCCCACTTGTTCCTGGGCACATCTCCTCCACACCCAAGTCTGTGATGGTAGCCACTGTCCTTTAATATCTGGTAGGCACCCACCCAGGGCACGCTGCTGACCATGCTTCCAAATGGGCTTTTCCCGCTCTGAATATGAAGTGTGTGCCGGGCACCCCACACGTGAATCTCAGGCTTTATTCCAGCCCCTCACATGCCAATCAGGCTGTAACACAGGATAAGGGGCTGTAAAACCAGCCATTATTCATGGTCTTCTAAAGATTCCACACTCACTGTGACATTTTGATGTTAGTAGTGCAAGATAAAGAGTGTTTTTGCATTTGTTTTATGACCTTGTTTCTTGAGAGCAAAGCTTGTGTATTTCAAAAATTCACCATAAATACGGCTCCATCAAAATACTTTAAGTTACAGATTTTTTTCCCTATCACTGTTTTCTTGGCTACCCTGAAAAATATATTTCTTTCTTTTGTTTTAAATTCTGAAGCCTTTTTCCCTTCAACAAAATCTTTCCTGAGTGCCAGGCCTTGAGTTGGATGCTATAGACACAAATAGGGCAGGGATTTTGCCAGAAATGGGGCACCCTGATATACTCGGGGATCTCCGTGGTTCAGAACCAGAGGGTGTAGTGTATGATAGGTACCACCTGGCTCCCTGCATTGGATCACCACCGCACAGATGCAGAGCTGCATTCAAGCCCACCATGCCCACTTCAAGAGCAGTGTTTCCCTGCTGGATCCCTGCCCAGCTCGTAATTCACTCTTCCTAACTTACACGCACGCACACCTGCCCTCGGCCTGGCCACAGTTTTGTGCTGCTTGCCATCTGTGTGTTTGCTCATCGATTCATCCAGCAGGTGTTCACCTAACCCCCACCGTGTGCGGGTGCGGCCCTGGGAAGGGGAACCTCGTGGCCCCTGTCCAAGCCCAGAGGAGCCAGATGTGATGGAGGCAGGGAGAGATTCTGATAGAGGGATGATCCTCTGAGCTAAGGCCTGGGAGGGGCGTAGTCAGAGCTCTGGTTCTGGGGGACGGGGCGTCAGCCTCTCAGGCCCAGAGGAGGGTCCCTGAGCTGATCTGGAAAATCTGGGTTGATTCTGTCACAGCAGAAAGGAAGTTCCTGGGCTTCCTGGTCTGATGAGAAGGCTGAGGGTCCGTCCATTCAGTTTCTGCTCCTGTCAGACGCTCTCCCTGTGTCAGTATACAGTCGCATCTGCTCTTTACAGCCACCTGTGAGAAGGCTTATCCCATTTCCAATCGAAAGAAATGGAGAAGTGAAAATGAAAGTGTCAGTTTCTCAGTCCTGTCCGACCCTCTGCGACCCCGTGGACTGTAGCTCACCAGGCTCCTCTCTGTGGGATTCTCCAGGCAAGCATACTGCAGTGGGCAGCCCATCCCTCCTCCAGGGGGTCTTCCCGACCCAGGGATCGAACCAGGATCTCCTGCATTGCAGGTGGCTTCTTTACCATCTGAGCCAGTAGGGAAGGCCCCAACAGAAATGGAGCTTAGAGTTGAGTTAGCTTTGCTATAATAGGAAGAGCCAGCCTCAGGGTGAGCCAGGCCCCAGGGCAGCTGGCCTTCTGGAAGATGCTTTTGGTGCCTCTTTTTTCAGGATGAAAACGGTCATCCTGGAATGTTTTAGACTCAAGATACACATTCTAGGTGGTGACTCCTGTGTACTGGCAGCCTTTTAGGAAAAGTGGGAATTTGTGTCTGGTCTGGACGACTGTTTATGCGAAGGTATTGAGGTCAGCATGGCTGGCAGACCCTTGAGTGGGTGGGAACACAGCCAGGGGAGGGGCCGACCCCAGAGGACTGAGCTGGGTTTCTCAACCCAGAAACCCCCTCCCCTGAGGGGGGAACAATCCCTGTGCCCTTGGAGCTGTGTCCTAGAGGAAGACTTTCCATCATGGAGGAGGACTCACGATCACGAATAACCTCTGAAAACAAACATTTGCAAGTTGTTCAGGAAGTGTGACTAAGTGCTGATTATGCAAGGGATTTTCATGCATCTTCAGATTCCATCCAATTTCATAAATCTACTCCAGTTGGAACAAGGTGGTTATTAGGAATAGTTATTTGCTTTTCTGTTATCATTAATGCTAATTAGGTTAATTGGTTATTTACACGTCACCACTGCAATCACTGAGCATGTTGGTGTGTAGTCACCATCGTATCAAGAAGGATAAAACATCCCATTAATAATAATTAGACTTATTGGTTAATTGATAGAGTCATTACTCAGTTGTTTTTATTCATAATAATTAAAACAGGGATTTTGTTGTTAACATTTAGATCTATTGGCTAATTTGTCACTCTCTTTAATAATTAGGTGAATTGGTTATTTAGATATTGGCTTCCCTGGTGGCTCAGATGGTAAAGAATCTGTGTCTAGATTCTATAGAACCCCAGAACCCAGGGTTTTATCCCTAGGTCGGGACAATCCCTCAGAGAAAAGAATGGCATGTCACTCCTGTATTCTCGCCTAGAGAGTCCCATGGACAGAGGAACCTGGAGGGCTACAGTCCATGGGTTCTCAAAGAGTTGGGCACGACTGAGCAAGTAGCATTTTCACATTGATGATAAAAAGAGAAGAGCGTGAGCTGAGTTGGTTTCACACACCTTCGTTCATCGGCTGGCATGAGGCCCCTCCTGGTTTTATCATCACCCTCTGCCTCTATATTTAATCCTGCAGCCTCCACTCCCCGAGCTCCCAGGCACCTCTGCCGGGTGCCTCAAACACTCGCCAAGAACTCTCAGCCGGTGTCTGCTCCACCCGGACACACTCACCCCGCTGCATCCCCACCACAGCGCAGGGCGCCATCATGGGTCCCTTCGTTCTGGTGACTCCAGTCGCTTGCCCCTTCGTTCCACACACCCGACCTGCTATCGAGTTTTGTCAACTTCTCCTTCCAAATGCTATTCCAGCCAAGTCAGACCGGCTCTTGTGTTGCTTCTCCACTGCTAAAGCCAGGTCCCGGGCACTTCCCAGCAGCTCCCCCTCCCACCACTGTGTCCCCCCGCTTCCCGGAGCCCTGTCTCCCACCCCACAACCCCATTCCACTCCTTCACACTGACTGTCAGTCCTGGCAACACATGGAGGTCTGCCTGTTCTCAGGCCCTGAACCTAGTGTTCTTCCTTTTCTGGACTTCCTCAGCTCTCAGCTTAGATGTGGCCCCTGCTGCAGGGCCTTCCTTGACCAGCCCCAGCCAGGATGGCCCCTCAGGTACAGGCACAATGATTTCATCACCAGGGCTTCCAGTCCCCAGAATGGACCCTTCACTTGCTCCATTTGTTCTCTCTGTCATCCCAGCCCCCCACCAACCCCTAAGAGTGCCGTCAAGGGAACTGGTAACCTGGTTTTACAACGAGCTTTCCAGGTGGTTCTGTGGCAGATTCAGGATCCACTGCACATGAGGGCTGTGTGACCTCAGGTGGGGCCCTTAGCTTCTCTGGGCCTCAGTTTTCCATATTGTCAAATGAGGAGGTTTAATTTCTAGTTGTTCAGTTGCTCAGTCATGTCCAACTCTTTGAGACCCGCAGGGAGCCCGCCAGGCTCCTCCGTCCATGGGGTTCTCCAGGCAAGAATACTGCAGTGGGTTGCCTTTGCCTTCTCCATTAGTTTATAGTAGAGGATCACTAAAACTCAGCCCACTCACACAGGCTGTGAGCCTGAGACAAGCAGTCGTCAGCCCACAGGGACTTCTGCAGGACGTGGAGGAGGAAGGGGGGACGGGTTCGGACTAACGAACTGGTCGGGAGGCCCGTTTCCTGGAGCGGCTACTTTGAAAGAGGCCAGGGTACTCCAGGGGGTGTTGCATCACAGGAGGGATGGAAGCCAGGTGTGTCTGGTTTGCTGTTAGAGGGAGAGTTGCGTGTGGTGGGAAGGGGCCTCGGATGAGCTCCGCGGGGCTGAGGTCACTGTGAGAACCTCAGAGGTCAGGGAGAGGTGGGTCCTGGGAGTGCCACCTGCAGGACTGCTGCTTTGCCCGGAGGTGAGCAGAGCTGAGCTGGAGCAGACGTGGAGAGAAGTGAGGTCACCAGCCACTTTTGGTGCCTCCATCGTACCTGCCCAGTCCCCTGTCCAGCGCGGCCTGGCCACTCAGTTGCTCCAGGTCCAAGCAGATGTCTCCCAGTAAAAGTAGACGCTACCCCCCAAAGGCTCTCCAGCACTCAGTGAGCCACGCGGAAAACCAGGTCCAGGTGCCAAGCAGGAAGTTCTGTTCCGTTCACGTCTTCGTCGCTGCCCGTCGTTGACTCAGCAGTGCCCCCAGCGGGAGAAAAGGGAAGTGTCCGCAGCAGCGGCAACCATGGCCATTTTTTAGAGTTTACCTCCCTCTAGTGGGGATGGGACGCTCTTCTCTGAGTGCACAGCCCTCTCCCCAGCTGTTTGCAATCAAGTTGGCTTCAAACATTGAGTGAACATCTGCTCTGTTGCAAGCCCTGGGCTTGTCGCTGTGCGATAAGAGGTGCGGGGCGGGGGACGAGGGGGGAACTCTGCCTTCAAGGGCCTGTGAGTCACGTGAGCACCGTCACACTGGCCTTCAGCGTGGGGGACGCAGCGGTTACTTCTGCCGGGGGAATTGCAGAACGTTTCAGAAAGATGGAGATGGGAGGGAGGGCATGTGTGGAGAGACACCTGGACAAAGAAGGGCCAGAGGTGCGTCTCCTGGAACCTGTGTCGTGGTGAGAGCTGCTGTTTAACGGATCTGTCTGTTCACCCCAGGTGATCCGATGCTGAATAATGCTTGGGTACCGCTGTTCTAGGAAATTTTTGTTAATGGGTTAACTCCGTGTGTGTGTATTCACACACAGACACATTTATTTTAAATGCACAAATATTCTCAATAAATATCAGAATAGATACTATACCAGTTACATGCCCATCACCCAGATAGCAGACATGTTATCATGGTGTAAGTTTTACTTCAGATCTTTTCTTTCTGCTTTTGTTCCTTTTTGTTTAAAAAAAAATAAGGTATTGCAATAAAACTGAAGCCCCACCCCCACCCCCATCTCTTGTGTCCCCATCCCTCTCCCTCTCGAAGGACAGTGCCACCGGGAGGCTGCTCCACGCACGTTTGTCACCCAGGCCCCCCTCTTTCTTTTCAGGGCCCCCCAGGACCACCTGGCGTCCCAGGCCCCCCTGGACCCGGAGGCCCCCCGGTGAGACTGGTTTTGACTTTCTCTTCCCAGGGCACTTAGATGGAGGTTTCATGGCCCCGGGAGACAGGGACATCGTCGTGTGGAGCCATCCGTTGGCTCTTTGTCCAAGAGCAGAGCAAAGGCATGAACGAGGAGGGCCCTGCCCACAGCTAGCTTTGGAGCCCGTTAGACTGGAGATATCTCCTGAGCTCATTCAGCATGTTCGTGGCTGCTCCTAGAGAGTGTGCAGGAAGCGGGGGGTCGTCCTTCCCAGGGTTTTTCAGCAGTGTGTGGGTTGGCTCTCCTCCCCCAGTTCAGGAGCAGCTGGGAAGGTACCTGTGGGCAGAGTGGACGGTGGGGGGAAGAGAGAGGTGGTTCCTTCCACCCATCCCACCAGTGGAGAGTGAAGGTGCTGGTGGCCCCGACTGCAGCCCAGCCGAGCCCTGCGCTGGCCAGCCTGGGAGGCGTGTTGACCCCTCTGTTCACCGTGGTCCACACCACAGACGGCCAGATGCCCCCGAGGGGTGTCCACCCTGGGTGCCCTCGTCAGAGCTAAAGATCCGGGCTCCTGCCAGCAAAAGCGCCTGGAGAAGGGAGCCAGTGCTCGGAAGAGGTCAGACTAATGGTTCCCCTGTGGTTCCCCTTGGCAGGGTCTGCCTGGAGAAATCGGCTTCCCGGGAAAGCCTGGGCCCCCTGGGCAGGCGGTGAGTGACCGGGGCGCCCCTCCCCGCTCTCCCCTCTCCTACCCTTCCACGTGGGAGGGGCTGGCCCTTCCGCTGGCCGCCCAGGCTGCTTCCCGGTGGGTGACGCTCTGTGCTCTTCCCTTCTTTTTGGGGGGACCAGGGCCCTGGCACCCTGCCTCCTTCTCCTCCCTTCCATGGTGCCTGCTGCATGCTGTCTCTGGAGGGCCTCGCCCCGAGGGCCCCAGCCAGGCTGCGGATCAAGGCGCCCACTCCTCAGGCCACTGCCTGTGCTCTGTAACCCCGAGGCACAGTTGACAGCCCTTGGCTGTTGGAAGCGTGGCTTCTCGTCTGTGGAGACACCACCAGGGGGTCATGGAAGTAATGGGCGCGGAGACGCGAGGCTCGGTCCAGGACGTGGCAGGGCGGCCCTGCCTCTGTGCCTGCTGTTTCCTCTCTCCCAGTCAGCAGGATCCAGGGAGCCAGGCCTTCTCAATCCTTTTAGGTCCTGAGGGTGGAGATCATCAAACCTTAACGTCCGCACAAGCAGGGTGCAGATTCCAGCTGGGTGTCTCCTGCCTCTCGGCCAGCAGCTCTTCAGGGCAGGGTGATGGGTGATAGAGTGGCCTTGGGCCCCTGAGACCATGTGACCATGATGGGTGTCAGAGGTGATGGCCCTCAGGAGGCCTCTGCTCGTCCAGAAGGAATTTCCTTACTGCTGCTTGTCTGGTGGGGCCAACGGGTGGGGAAAGGCTGTGGCTACAGAAGCCAGTGGAACCCGCACCACTGGTGGGGGCTCGGGACATTGGAGAAAGGGTTACTGAGGGAAAAGTCAGTCTGGGCAGCACGGGCAGTTGTCCCCCTGTCACTGGGCGCTGGATCCACAGGCGGCTGTAGGTGGAGGCCCCGGGATGCTGAGATGTGATGGCTGGATGCTGGCATGCTGGGCTCTGTCGAGCTCCGGGTACCACAGTGAAGGCTCTGGACGTGAGGTCCAGTGTTGTGAGGCCCATTCTCAGGGGAGCCTGTCCAAGCTTGGAGCGCATGCTTAGCTGCCATCCACAGATGTTCCTGAACACCGATCCCCACGGTTTCACCCACTAACAGTTTACGACAGTGACCGCACCTGAGAGCTGGCACCCAGGAGCGGTCCCGCATGTGTCAGGCACCACCCGGCCAGCTCCGGCTGCAGAATCCGCTCCTGGCTGGAAGCAGTTCAGCGCAGTGCTGCCCTGACCGGGCCTTTTATGTTGGTCTGTTTTTTCCCTCTCTGCCCAGGGACCGCCTGGAAAGGATGGGCCGAATGGACCCCCAGGCCTGCCAGGACCCAAGGTTGGTATGAGTGAGGGAACCCAGAACCCAGAAGCCAGAGAGCTCTTTGATGGTTGGGTGCTCCAGCTGTGGATCACGTTTGGATCCTGAGTCATGCAGGGCTCAGAAATGTTTAATATTCAAGGTCAGATATGGGTGAGCCCGTTATTCCTACCTAGGTAACTGGTTGAGGATTTGGAGACGGAAGACTTTTAAATTATTCTGTTAGAGATATGCATCTATTTTATTTGTAAGGAGGAAGCCTTTTCAGAGACTCTTACATAATAAGAGACTTCAACTTAAAAATATTCTGGGGCTCATTACAGTAAGATCATTAAGAGGAGTCAGAGGTTAACTGTCATAAAATTGGGAAGCAAGTTCACAGTTTACTCACTTCAGAGGGATAATTAAAAACCCATACAGCCAACAGTTTAACAAGTGAACCTCACCTTTTCATGGCAAAGATACAGAAGCTCAAGGATGAATGTCAACAGTCCTTGGAAGGCAACTTCTGGATGTTACAGGCGTTTTCACCATCCCTTTCAGTAGGCAGACTTAGAAGCTCCACTTTTTCATGACAGAATACAGAATACATACGGATGTAACTTACTTTAAGAACATGTCATGTAAATATTCTCCATTCTCCTCTCTTTAAAAACAAAAGATAAGGGCTGACCAAGTATTTTGTCGTCTCAAAAGCACTTAGGCAGGGTCTCCCCTGCTCTGAATCCCTCATTCCCGCTCACTTGAGTCTGTAAATCAAAAGCAGAGCCGGTGAATCTAGGAGGTGGTTGGAGCTGCTGTTTTGGACCACTGCGGTCTCACAGAATTAAAGGAGCTCAGTAGCACCCGGGTCCGAGTAGCTTTCCTGCTTCCAGCCTGGAGCTGGTCCTCAGTTGCTTCCCTCCACTCCCGGCTCCTGCTGTTGACTCTCCTCCGCCTTCCTTGCAGGGAGACCCAGGAGACAGAGGGGAGGACGGTCTGCCCGGACAGCGCGGCCCGCGGGTAAGGACTCTGACATCCTCCTCTCGCGCCTGTTATTCTAAGTGGTGTGTTTGAGGCTCTGTGTGAACCCCCACTGTCAGAGCCTTGTAGGCTGGGGTCAGGCAAGGGACAGCCAGGGCCATCGCACAGGGGCTGTTTGAAAGGCAGGGGCAGGTTGGGGTCAGTGGTGACACCCTGGACTGACGACCGCTGAGAGCCATACCACGGCATGCCCAGGGAGAGGAGCAGGGAGTTCCTGGAGGGCAGGGGGCCCTGCAGCTGGAGGAAAGGACCCCATCCCCACGGGAGAGCCTTGGCCTCAGGAAGAGGGACAGCCTTGCTAACCAGCCCGTCTTGGGGGGTGAGGGGCCAGGGGGTCAGTCCCTGCCCATCCTGTCCCCTGAGCTTTCCCTGCCTCAGTGTCCCTTCACACCTGACCCCTCCAGAAGGAAGGAAGCCTGGGGCTTCCAGGGGTGCAGACGTGTGGAGACTGGATACATGGAGGCGGCGGAGGCAACCTACGTGCCATGCAGAGGGGGCACCTCCTGTGGAAGGGGCCCAAGTGCTGGATTTGGGTGACTGTCCGTATGTGCTCTGGGTGTGTATATGGTGTGTGAGTGGGTATGTACATGGGTATATGGTGTGTGTGGGTGTGTATATGGTGTGGGCATCTGTGTGTGCTGTGGGTGTGTGTATGCAGTGTGTGTGTGTATGTGAGGTGTGTGTGTACACAGTGTGTGTGTCTGGTGTGTCTATGTCATGTGGGTGTGTCTGTATGTTATGTGAGTATGTGGTGTGTGTGTGTGTGTACATGGTGTGTGTCTGTGTGGTGTGGGTGTGTGTATGTGGGATGTGTCTGTATGTGAGGTGTGTGTGTGTTGTGGGTGTGTACATGGTGTGTGGGTCTGTATGTCATGTATCTGTGTGTGTGAGGGGTGTGTATGTGTGTGTGCATGGTGTGGGTCTGTATGTTGTGTGTGTGTGAGAGGTGTGTGTGTTGTGGGTGTGCACATGGTGTGTGGGTCTGTATGTCATGTGTGTGTGTGTGTGTATGCAGTGTATGTGTATGCAAGTGAGGGGTGTGTGTGTGTGTGCATGGTGTGTGGGTCTGTACGTTGTGTGTGTATGTGAGGGGTGTGTGTGTGTGTGTGTGTACATGGTGTGTGGGTCTGTATGTCGTGTGTGTGTATGCAGTATATGTGTGTGCATGTGAGGGGTGTGTGTGTGTGTGTGTGTGTGCATGTGAGGGGGGTGTGTGTGGGTATGTACATGGTGTGTGGGTCTGTTTGTCGTGTGTGTGTGTGTGTGAGGGGTGTGTGTGTGTGTGCACATGGTGTGTACGTTTGCAGGCGCCTGTGCTTCTGGAGGGGCCTGTGTCCAGACAGACACTCACGCGGAGGTGCTCTCCCTCACACTCTGTCAGGGTAAGAGCTAGTTAAGGGCTGTGACTGGCTCTTGGTGACCACCCTCCAGCCCCAGCCCACAGCAGGCACCTGCAGGCACTCAGTCAGGGCTCACTGGTGGCCGACTGATAACTCACAGCCCAGAAAGGGCACAGGTATGGTCTGTACTTGGCCCAGTGGTGACCCTGCTGTCCCGGGAGGCAGGACCTGGGTCACCTCGCTGGCCAGTGAAGGCTGATGGGCAAATCCCTTGACCCTTGGTTCCTTGTGGCCTCGCTTTTTCAAGAAGTGATCATTCTTTAGTGAAAGTCGCTCAGTCGTGTTTGACGTTTTGCGATTCCATGGACGATACAATCCATGGAATTCTCTAGACCAGAATGCTGGAGTGGGTAGCTTTTCCCTTCTCCAGGGGATGTTCTCAACCTGGGGATCAAACTCGGGTCTCCCTCGTTGCAGGCAGGTTCTTTACCAGCAGAGCCACAATTTAGACCAAATTAAAATGGAGCAGAACACATGTGGGTTACCACGTGCCCGCCCTCTCCAGGATGCCCAGTGGACTCCCTGGGGAAAGCATCCGCTAGGAGCCCCTGCGCCCCGGATTCCTCAGGGCTCCGTGGGCCAGCTCACTGTTGCTTACAAGCACAGCATCTCCATCTTTTAGGACTCAACATTCCTGTTTTTAAAAAATATCTGTGATTGAAATGTAATGATATGTAACTGGCTGCGTTTTGTCCCTCCATTGCTGTGGGGTAAATCACGTGGTCTTTTAAACACCAAAGGCCACGTTCCTGTTTTTGATTGATAGGCTGAAATTCGATCATCTTCCAGAAATAACTTAAAGCATTTGCATAGGTCACTATAATATTTCATTTTTGACTGCTGGGATTCTATGGACTCAGCCAGACCTGTGAGCTGTGTTTCCATAGATCCTCCTTGGATTTTATGGGGGATTTGTGGGGTCAGCCAGACCTGTTTGAGCTGTGTTTCCTCACATGTGTGAGTTGGCTCATCCTTCTGAGCTTACAGTGTGTAAATTCCCACATTCAATTAAACAGTCTTCAGAAGAACCTGTTCCCATCGAGTTCCTTGTGTGGACGATCTGAAGTATTGGGGTGAATTTGAGGTGCCCTCGGCGTTGTCTTTAGTCTTTCCAGCTACGTGTTCAGTATTTATGCTCGCCCCCAGTGACTGAAAGTTTCGGAGAGGTCCGTAACCACAGCTCGTCTGCCGTTTTTGTACGATTTCTAGTATAGTGCAGTGCATTTAAAAATTTTCTCTAGGAAGTTGGAAACTGAATTTCCGCAGTTACGTTGCTCTTAGAACATCCTTTGTAGCTGTGAAGGAGACAGGGCAGGAGGTCTGTTGCTTTATTTTGACATCACGCCTCGTAAGGTAAGTATCTCTGAAGAAGGTCGTGGGTGCATCCTGGACCACGGGTCTCAAGCCCACTCGGAACAGACCAGCTGCGGGATGAGCAGGTGCATCGCCCTCTTGGGCTCAGGAGCCGCCCAGCCCTTCGTGGGTCCTGCTCTGGCTTAGGATTCACAGCACGGATTCAGGAGGCACTTCAGGAGGCCTTCAAAATGCTTGCTACCCAACCTCAGCACCACCTCCACCCAGCGCCTTTCCAACTGTAAAGGTTGTCCTGTCCTAGCAGATTTAAAGTGACAATTTGTGTAGCAAGTGTTTGCACAGATCCAGTAAGAGCAGCTGTTTCTAATGGTGCTTGTGAACACTGGGGATTGATGGGAGAAGCGGAGCGCATCTAGAATTTCTATATGCACCGACTCAGGCACCAGTGGCCCTAGTGGCACCAGAACTGCAGGATGAAATGTGTGCTTCATGCTGAATAGTGCTTTTAGTTTCTTTACTTTCTTTTCCTCTGTCTCTCTCAACATGCGGTATAGACTTCACTACCACTGGAGTCTGGCATAGCTGCAGGGGAAACCTTTATGTGTTTGCATAACCACTCATTCATTCATTCATGTGTCCACTTACCAGAAAACCAAATTTCCTTATGGAAATCTACATAAAGATTTTAATAAGGACCATACTTAGCTTCCCTGGTGGCTCAGACGGTAAAGAATCTCCCTGCAATACAGGAGACCTGGGTTCGGTCCCTGGGTCGGGAAGACCCCCTGGGGAAGAGAATGGCAACCCATGCCAGTATTCTTGCCAGGAGAATCCCCTGGAAAGAGGAGCCTGGAGGACTAAAGTCCATGGGGTCGCAAAGAGTCAAGACGTGACTGAAGTGACTATGTGTCCATGCATAATGATGTTAGAAACTGGCATTCAAGAAGTTAGTGTTTCTGAAGACACATGGCTGGTTAGAAATTGCAGTCCCTCCCCACTCCTCCCACCACAGGCCTCTTTGCCTCAGTGACTTACAGGGACCTGCTGAGCGTAGCAGCCGGGTGGGGTCAGAGAGTGGGCCCCTCTGGTCCTGTACCCCCTGCCCCCCACTTCAGCAGGACCAGGGAACGCTGGTCAGAAACCTGATGCCAGAGGACACGACTTCATCCACGCGACCGGAAGCCCTGCTGAGGGCTTGCTTTCCAACGTAATATAAGTTTAGATGTTTAAGCAGCATTTTACCTGAGACTTGCCTATAGCAACACACCATGGGAGGGGAAATGGATCTCTCTCCTGCCCGTGAGTTCCTCCACCCCCAGCTGCCTGTGTTTTACCAAGGAGTCTGAACAACTGCGGGCTGCTTGGTCAGCTCGGACAAGTTCATCAACAGCTTCTCCACCACTGGACCCAGCCGGGGGTCTGAGATCCCCCTGGAAGGGAGCAGAGCTCAGAGTCGGGGCGGCTCCAGGACTCCCTGTGGCTCTAGACTGTGATTAGAGTCAGAATCACTGGATCCAACCTGTGTAAACTCCCATCAGGGCAGCTCCAGAAACCGTTTCTTTTGAGGGAAGGTCAAGCCAGGGTGGGGCTTCCCGGGTGGCCCTAGCGGTAAAGAATCTGCCAACCGATGCTGGAGATGCAGGAGACCCGGGTTCGATCCCTGGGTTGGGAAGATCCCCGCAGGAAGGAATGACAACTCACTCCAGGATTCTTGCCTGGAGAACCCCATGGACAGAGGAGCCTGGTGGGCGACAGTCCATGGGGTCGCAAAGAGCTGGACACAACTGAGCGTGCGTGCAAGACCATGTGGGGAGTGTGGAAGCCTCCCTCCAGAAACGCTCAGCACTTGGGGCTTCAGGGCCTGTGCTGCTTGTGTGAGCATCGAGGGTGTGGGTGCCAGGTGCTCTGAGTCTGCGGGACCACCTGGGGGTGACAGCCGTCTCTGCAAACGTGTGTGGTAAGTGACGGGGTGTCTGTTATTCTATCTGCAGGGTGAAGTTGGGGAGCAGGGCCTGGCTGGCCAACCTGGAGAAAAGGTCTGTTCATTCATTCATTTTTCGTTTGTTCATCCAATGTGTGCGTTTGTTGGTATCCGCTGCGCCTGTATCGCTTGTCTCCCTGGAGCTCACAGCACGCCTGTGTGCCTTCGTCTCTTTGCCCTGTGACCGTCAGCACGTCCTGTGCACCCCTTGCTGTACTGGGTACCAGGGTCACCACCGTCAGCCAAGAGCAGTTGAGCAGGTTCAGTGAGTGGTGCCTGCAGGTGACCAAAGAGGTCCCAGGAGGCCCCTCACTCAGGCTCAGGGAATGTCAGGAGACGTGGCCCGGAGGTGACGTTGTGGCTGACCCAGAGGAATGAGGAGTCAGACAATGAGAGGGGAAGTAAGGGCTCCCGGGCGAGGGGCTGCAGAGTGGGCCCGCGCCTGGGGCCGCCCCAGAGCACCGTCTAGGATCCCCCTCTCTCCGCTGCTTTGTTTCCATGTTGCCCTGCTCCTGCAGAGGTCTGGGGCAGCCTCCCTCCTGAGAGCCCACTGATGACGGCGCTGTGTTCTTTCCACAGGGAGAGGCAGGGCTCCCAGGCTTCCCGGGACTCCCAGGTGCAAGGGGAGAGAAAGGCGACCAGGTGAGGCCGTGCGCCGCGCCCGAGGAGAGCACCCCCAGCCCTGGTTTGCGCGTTCGGGCACGGGCTGACCCGGGCTGGGGTTGGAGCGTTTTCCCCAGTGTCTAGGAAGAGGAAAGTCAGGGGATCGGGCCACCGTGGGCCACGTGCTGGGACGAAGGGGCGGTGGCCAAGGGGTCCATCTGGAAAGGAGGGTGGAGCAGCTTAGATGAAATTTGTGGGAATGACCAGGGACGTCAGCTGTCGGGTGCCGAATGGAGCACTTGCCCCTTTGCACAACCAACATCCCTTGAACTCGATCCTCCCCATGGCAGGGCAGGCTGGGGAGACGAAACTGTATTTTGCCCAGGGTCCCCCCTTGCTCTCACCTGGAAGAGGCAGCAGTTACACTCAGTTGCGTTCTAATGTCTCCTGCTTTTTATCTTTTCTCTGTAGGGAGAGAAAGGTGCCCTGGGGCTTCCGGGACTGAAAGGCGACCAAGGTGTAAAGGTAGGAGCCGCTGCCCTTGTCCGGGGCGTCAGTACCCCGTGTCGCACAACCGCCTGTCCGTCGTTCACGTGGAGGGAGTGCGTGCTTGGAGTTGCAGCGGTGGCCTGGGTGGCAGTCCTGGTTTTCCCTGCTGTGGTCCTGGGCGTCCCATCCGATCCTGGAGTCTCCCTTGCTGGCCCGAAAGCAGAGCTGCCTGTGTAGGCTGGCATCCACGGGCAGTTGGTTCCAGGAGCCCTGTGGATAACTGAAATCCGTGGGTGCCTGAGTCTCTCGTATAAAGTGGTGGAGCCTGAGAACCGTGGGCCTCCAGGAACCAGCGCCAGGGAGGTGGGACCCGCCACGGGCCGGGGTCGTCGTAGCGAGCACGGCACACATAGTGACTTGGGTGATCCTGGTGGCATCCGGAGGTGGGCCAGATTATCAGTGACACCCCCCACCCCGTTTATAGGTGAGATTGAGGCATGGAAGGGCCAGGCTACCGGCCCAGGGCTGTGTGGATGGAGGGTGGTGGGAGTCGATACCTGACTGCAGTTCAGGCCCAGCGTCCAGGTTCCGAGCGGGTCGACATGGCACACCGGCCTGGCCCAGGGGAGCCTGGGCAGCCTCACATGCCCAGCGGGGCCCTGCGATCCCCCCTCTGCTGCCCAGGGGGCCACCTGGTTCTCCCAGTTTGAGCTCTGCACCCTCCCGTGTCCCGCTTTCCTGCCCACCATCCTGCTCAGCAGCCCCCATCCCCGCTCCCAGGCTGAGGGCTGAGGTCTTTGTTCTGAACGGACCTGCGATCTATAAATAGAGATCCTGCAATGGAAAGGGCTTTGGTGGATAAGCCGTTCAGGCCCACTGCTCTCCTGGACTTCTCAGAAAAGCAATTTCTATTTGAGAAACTCATTTCCAAGATGCAGAGGACTCGGCGAGGCCATTAAGCCCCTTTTATTGCTTTGGCAGAATTGCCGGGGCCACGGCAGAGTCGCATTCACGATTCCGAAAAATCTGGCCTGCTTTTCTTTGCCTCTAGAGAAATATGTCATCATAGACAATTCTGCGTTTGAAAAAAAAATGACATTGAAGCAACACTGCCCCCTGCTGGCCGTGCCTGGGTGTCCCTTCCTCAGTAGTCTGGTCTACCTCCTCCCAACCTGGCACTGAAGCATTTGACCCCAGGGCATCTCTGAGAGGATTGCGTCAGCTGGGGCTGAGACACTTAAACTGCAGAGAAGCGGGAATGGGAGCCCCCGCCAGCCCCACTGACTCCAGATCTCAGAGACCCTTCTCTAGGCGAGCATCTTTCCTCAAGTCAGAGAGCTCCTGGGCTCTGCCCCGCCAGCTCATGGTCCTGTGTTCACCCCACAGCCTTCAGGGCGGGCGAGGCTCTTCCAGAAAGGTGGTCTTGAGGACTTCGGGGTTGGAGACACATCTCTCCTCCAACCCTCTTCTTGTTTATGTCTGTTCATACCTTGCACTGTCATGCTAATGGTAAAGAACCTGCGTGCCAGTGCTGAAGACGTGGGTTCAATCACTGGGTCGGGAAGATCCCCTGGAGGAGGGCATGGCAGCCCACTCCAGTGTCCTTGCCTGGAGAATCCCATGGACAGAGGAGCCTGGTGGGCTACAGTCCATAGCGTGACAAAGACTCAGGCACAACAGACAGAGCTTGATCGCACGTGCATTGCACGGGGAAACACTGAACTTGGATGGTTTGGTTGAGATTGGTTCTGGAACTCGGCACTAGAAAGGGTGCTGTGTTCTCTCTGGAGCTTCTGCAACGTGGTCAGGGGAATGCCTCGCAGTAGTTACGGGCTTGGGCTCAGAGTTTGCCACCAGGCTGCACCAGCTGCTGTCTGTGTGACTTTGGGCAGGGGCCCGAGTGTGGCTACGCTTCAGTTTGCTCTTCCATGGAATGGGGGTATACATGAAGTTCCAGGCATTTTGGTGGTGATGAAGGGAATTAATGCATGTAGGAAAGTGAGCTGAAACCTGGGATTAAATCCTGTATAACTGTAGAAACAAGCATAGAAGACAATGTCACCACTTAAAAATTTTTTTAATCAAAGTATAGTTGATTACAATATGGTGCCAATCTCTGCTGTACAGCAGAGTAACTCAGTTACACACATGTAGACATTTTTAAAGATATTCTTTTCCATTATGGTTTATCATGTAACTGCTTTCATTATCATCTTATTGTTGTCACTATTAATAAGAGAAGCCTAGCCCATCTCTCAGGCAGCTTTATTCATTCATTTGTCCACTAATAACCACTTGGGGACCCGGGGCTGCTAGGATACATGTGGGCAGAGATATCCATGTCCCAATACCATCGTGACTCACATGGAATGAAGGGCTTTGGGGGCCGTTCCTCCTGATGGAGCAGCCCAGTAGCCTCTTTTCCTCGAGGCAAATGGAATAATAATTTCCTCCTCATTGGGACCCCGCTGAAGGTCTCACTCAGTCCCCAGAGGACGCTGTGAGCTGTGTGTACCATCATCGTTATTTTGCACACAGGAAAACACGCCAACAGAAGTAAAATAATGTATAAAATGGTGGAGTTAGGTTTTAAGCTCAGGTGAGTCGATTCCCAAGCCTGTCATGTAACACTCGCCCCTCAGGCCGCTGAGAAGAGCCTGAGCCCTCGGGAGAGGGCAGGGTCCAGAGGAGTCTCTCAGGGGGCTCAAGCTTTGGCTTCAGGACAGAGTGTGGGGACGTTGGCTGTAGCAGGTGGGAAACCACGTCAGTGTTGTCAGCGGAGGATGGATCACGGGTCACTTTGTCTCCGTGTGCGCCATGGAATAAGTGGTATAAACGACCTACAGCTACACGTGGCCGCATAGATGTTTCTCAGAGCAGAGTTCTGGTGTGTTTGAAATATTTTATAGCTTGGATCTATATATCTATCAGTTGCAGTAGAGGAAGACTGGGTGAGTCTGTCTTCTTAGGAACGGTATCCCAGGATAAGCAGGGCTCTGTGTGTGAGTCGCTCGGTCGTGTCCAACTCTTTGCGACCCCATGGGCTGTAGCCCATCAGGCTCCTCTATCCATGGGATTCTCCAGGCAGGGATACTGGAGTGGGTTGCCATGCCCTCCTCCAGGGGATCTTCCCGACCCAGGGATCAAACCTGCGTCTCTTACATCTTCTGGATTGGCAGGTGGAATCTTTACTGCTGTTTCCATTTCTTCATCTAGGGGGAAGTGGGCCCACCAGGGCCCCCTGGATTACCTGGCACTGTAAGTCACTCTGCTTCTAATCCTTTCTCCTCCTGCACACCAACCACATAGTTGTAAACATCTTTTTAAGGGAGTCTGCCCATAGCCAGACCCATCCCTGGGTCTCGTGATCCAGAAAGTGCATGAGCTTCTGTAAGAACCACCTTGTGCTTATTGATTTAGTTTATTCGGCCGCACGGTTATTGCTGGTCAGAACACTGGCTAGACACTTGGCGCCCATGCCCACCTGCTGCCTGTGGGCATGAGGTCAGAGGCAGGAAGCAGCTTGTCCAGGGTGAGACTGCAACGTGGGTATACACCCGTGACTCACACCTCCACCCTCTGCAGGTCCCAGGGTGGGCATTATGAGTTGGGGTTCAGGCGTGAGTAAAGAGCAGGGGCTTTGAAGCCAGAAGAAAAGAGTGGGTTTGAATCCCAGCTGTGCTGCTCACCAGCATTGTGATCTTAAACATGTTATTTAGTGTGAAGAAGACTCCATCTTCTCATCTGTTAAGAAAAAAAAAAAAATACGGAGCTGTGTCTTGTACATTTGTAGTGAAAATTGACTGAAACATGTAAGGTACATTGTGTAGTTTCGGATATATAATAAATACTAAATTAAAAAAACAAAGGCTATATAAATATGTGAGCATGGTTTGCATGTTTTTTTTTTTTTTCACTTGAATGTTTCTTTCCAGCCTTGGTATTCTATGCTTTAATCAATTTCGGGGTGGGGGGTGGTGCAGGAAGGGAGATGAACATGGCTCTGGGAACTGGCCTTGTCTGGGCACGTAGGGATTGGTCAGTTAGTAGCTGAGGCAGGGGATGGCCTCATATGGAGGGTAAGGACTTTAAAAGGAATGTGCGATTCTGTTGAAAATCATCCTTAAAGGAGCCCCTGAAGCTGCATTCACCGGTAGGTCTGTCCGAGGCAGGTTGCTGATGTCCACTTACGTCTGTCTTGTTTCTGTGGTCTCCTTTGCAGACTTCCCTGTTCACACCACACCCGAGAATGCCCGTAAGTAGTGGCGGTGCCTTGTGGCTGCCCGGTGCCCCCTGGCGGGGCTTGCGATGCCCCTGGGTGCTCTGGGGGGCAGGGGGCTGGGCTGCGTCCTGACCCTCGGCCCTGACCTGCCAACTGTTGTCAGGCCTCTGGGTTCCCGACCTTGTCCTGGCAGCCGGCAGGGAGCGGGCCGGGCGAGGGACCAACCAGCTCCAGGGGCAGATGGGACCTCCCGGGTCAGGGGCCGGGACGGGGCCTCCCAGTAGCCGAGGGTAAAGGCCACCCCTCTCTTTGGGTAAAGTGACCCCCTCACTGCACAGGGTGGCCGGTTGTTCCAAGCAGGACAGAGCCCTGTGTGCGGCAGAAGGTGAAAGGGCAGAGGGGGCCGGCCTGGGGGTCTTGGGGGCCAAGTCTTAGAGGGCCATTCAGGGGCCAGTGGGGACCGAACCTGCTTGGGGAGGTGGCTGGTGGGAGAGCACGTGGCTCTTTCTGAAGACGGAAGCGCATGATGGAAAAGGACACTCAACGTGGACACAGTCTCCAGGAGCCTTTCCCTCCTCTTTCTCGAGGGGCTTCTGTGAAAACGAGCGTGTTCAGGGTCTCTGACATCACCAAGCTCGCCTCCTTTGTTGGTTCGCTCTTGGGGACATGGTTCTCCTGTGGTTAGGACTTGACCTGCTGCACCACGTGTGTTGGCCAAGAGGCTTAGGAGAGGACCCTTCTCCACATCGCTGCTATTAAGTAACTACAACTTGAGAAGCTAAAGAGATCCTGGATGTGATGGAAAAGAACAGAGCAGAGAGAGAGAGAGAGACTGAGTGCCAAAATCGTCACGGAAAGAGAGGGAGGACTTTGAGCTGCTTTGGAGGAGGAACGGGCAGGAAGGGAGGGCAAGGGGGCCGTCCCTAGGTGGTGGGGGGAGGCAGGGGACTGCAGGAGTGTCCAAGGATGCTGAGGGGAGAGCAGGCAGGGCTCCGGCTGCGTCTTTTCTCTCGAAGGAAGGGCTCAGAGGGACAAAGCAGGAGAGCCTTGAATGTGGTGGGCACAGGGCAGGCATCGCTCTGACTGGCCCTGTGCCCAGCTCACAGATGATGGCCCGAGGTTCGAGGAGCAAAGCACCTTGCACAGGGCCTTCCTGGAGTCAGGAATCGGGATGTAGCTATCGGCCGTAAGGCCCTGGCTGAACCGCTGTCCCCGCCGGTGCCGAGGTTTGAGGCTCTGTCACACTGGCCCACCACCTTCCTCTTCCAGAACCATATCCCCCTACACGATGCCTCAGCCCTTCATCCTCTGGGACTCCTCCCTTTTGCCCACCCTGAATCCCTAAAGCTTGCGGCAAACCTACACATCCCGCCTCTCTGTAAAGGAACCGCTCCATCCGTAAAAGATGATGTCCAAGGTGTTCTCTCGGGAAGGGACTGAGAGGGGCCAGAGGTCTGCCCAGCCTCCCCTTTGAATCCTGGTGAGGGGGACACCTTCCTGCAGGGTCTGAGCTCTGCAGAAACCAGGAGGCCACTTACAGATGCAAAGCAAGGAAATTGTGTCCACGGGAAAAAGGATTCATTGGGGGTTACTGCATGAATTCCTCTGGGGCTGCCTCGTTGCCGTGGTAACCGTGTTTGTATTGATGGTTTTGGAAGCCATTGTTCTGACTTCTCCCTGCTCACCTCAGTGGTCTGCCTTCGAGTCCCTGTACACAGCGAGGGCTGGAGATTTGGAGGGGCAACCAGATCCCTTGGACAGAGGAGCCTGGCGGGCTATAGTCCACAGGGTCACAAAGAGTCGGACACGACTGAAATGACTTAGCATGCATGTATGCACAAAGTTTGCAGCATAATTAAGGTGACTAGAAAGGGGAGGAAGGCTGGAAGGAGAGCCCGAACTCTTGTTGCAGGAACAAGAAGCCTCCTGGGGATGTCGGGGATCCCATCTGGGGAAGCCACGAGGCAGCATGGTGATGACAGTGGGGAGCAGAGCAGGGACTGTTAGCTGGTGTGCAGATTCGATGTCAGAGAGGAGCAGGAACCCGTTCCTTGTCTGGAGGATGGAGTGACAGGCTGTCTCAGGCTGGGAGACAGTACAGCTGAGAGCTTACGGGGGCTTTGTAACTGGTTCAGAAGCCGCTCCCTGGAAGAGCAGCCTGACCCACCCCCTGCGCCTGCAGAGGGTTCTGGGAGGCCTGGCCAGTGCCTGCAGTTGTTGAGCCCAGAGCGGGCATCTCCCTGGGCTGGCATCACCAGCGGGGAGCGGTGGAGGACAAGGAGGCTCCCGCGTTCAGCATTCAGCAGCTGTTGATGGGCGCTTGCTGAGCACCCCCATGGTGAAGTCTGCTCCTGGATCTCAGGCCCTGGGGAGAAACGCCTGGAGCATCTTGTCTGAGAGCGTCAGGGTCCCTCTCCTGACCCGACCCCCATAGTCCCTTCCCCCGCTGGCAGAAAGCACGCAGCGGTCCTTCCCTCTGTGTCCCCCAATTCCATCCCGTCAGCCCTTCCATCTTTATGGGTCGTGTCTCCAGTGACTTGAGGACCAGACAAAGCGCTTTTGCAAATTCCTGCCTTGGGAAATTTTCTAGGGGGAAAGCAAGCTAGAGATAAGGATATTGTCTGACAAATGGAGCCAGAGTGTGTTCTTCTGAGCTGGTGGGAGATGGAGATTCTGGAAGGAGGAAGGAGCTTGCCTCTGTTGAAAGCCTCGTTGTCGGGGTGTCCTCACTGAACCCCGGCCCTCTGCGGTGGAGCGTGCACATTCCATCAACAGCTGGTGTAGGGGGAGCGGGGCCCCAGCCCAGGCGGTGGGGATGCTAACTCAGGGATCAGGGATGGGCTTGGGCAGTGGGGGGCAGGCAGGAACCTCGGGGGCAAGGTCGTGGGTGGAGAAAGCAGCGTGGAAACTGCACAGGGTGGTGCCGGCTTCTGCTCGCTTCTCCAGCGCAAGGTGCCTACACAGGCCTGGAACGTCTGTGCGGCCAACCCGAGGGTGAGCCAGGCGCAGCTGCCTTACTCTGCTTCTCTGCCAACAGGGAGAACCAGGGCCCAGGGGAGAGAAGGGCGATCCTGGTGCGCCTGGGGAGCCGGTGAGTGCTCTCTGCTCTGCACTCCGCACCCCTTCTGCACCCTCCCGCACCCCTCCCCTCATCTCTGCCCGCACCCCTGCCCCTTACCCCTCCCTTCACCCTGAACCCCACCCCGCACCCTGCCCCGCACCCCGCCCCTCACCCCTCCCTGCACCCCTGCCCCTCATTCCTGCCCCACACCTTGCCCTGCACCCCTCCCCGCACCCCTGCCTGCACCTCTGCCCCTTAACCCTCCCTTCACCCCTGCCTCTCACCCCTCCCTGCACCCCTCCCCACACCCCTGCCTCTCACCCCGCCCCTCACCCCTTCCCCTCACCCCGCCCCTCACCCCTGCCTCTCACCCCGCCCCTCACCCTTCCCCTCACCCCCGTCCACACCCCTACCCCTCATTCCTGCCCCACACCCTGCCCCTGCACCCCTTACCCTGTGTGTCTGCTTTCCTGAGATCTGACACCTAAGGGCCTGTCTGAACTGCACACAGGAGCCCTGCTGAGCTGAATGTAGCTCCTTCCTCCTCTTTCCTCTTTGTGGATCTCAATCCCTTCCCGTTGCCCATGTTCATGCCTCCCCAGAGCAAGGGTGTGACCTCGTCTGCTGATGGGTTGTTTCATTGCAGGGGTCGCCAGGTCATCCTGGAGAACTGGGGCCTCGGGGACCCACTGGACCACCGGTAAGAGAGCCCTCTGTCCGCCGTTGGCTCCCAGAGCAGAAATTCCTGCTAGCTCTTCCCGCCCCTCGCCGGCCCCTCCACCCTGTCATTCTAGGAGTGTCCACCAGGGGGCGCCGCAACAGGCGCTGCTAGGACTGGGTCCAGGGCCTGGGGAGAGAGGTTCTCCCAGAAAACCCCAAAACGCAACCTCTGGAGCCCAAGAGGTCATTTCTCTGTCACTGAAGTGTGGGTTTAGGAGAGCTGGTAACCTGCTGCACCCTCCCTCCCCGACAGCTCTTAAAATCCAGGGGGTCCTGACTCTCGGAGGCTTTTCAAGTGCAGGAAATCTCCAATGCCAATTTAAAGGACTCCTAGAGAGTGTTAGCATTTTGATTGTATTTTGATTGGCTTCTTAACTGGCTCTGTGCTGGGCAGTGTTTCGCGTGCTCTGAGTGGCCTGTCTAAGCTCAGATCCCAGGGGCCCCCGGCTGCCTGTTTGCACCTGGGCAGGCCCATCCCTCTGCGCCTCGTATACATCAAGATGAAGGGTAGGGGCTGCTGCCTGTGTCCTGGGGGTGGTGAAGACTGAAGAAGTTTAGGGGGCCTGGAGCTGTGATCTCTGCACCTATAAACCTGCTCCCTGTCCTTTCAGTTTGGTCGTGGTGGTTTAGTCGCTCCGTCATGTCCGACTCTGTGACCCCATGGATTATAGCCCACCAGGCCCCTCTGTCCATGGGATTCTCCAGGCAAGAATACTGGAGTGTGTTGCCATTTCCTTCTCCAGGGGGTCCCGACCCAGGGATCAAACCTGCATCTCCTGCATTGGCAGGCGGAATCTTTATCTCTGAGTCGCTAGGGAATCCTGTCCTTTGTGTTTGGGTCACCTGATTCTGATGACAAAGTGCCCCCACGTCGCTGCTTAGGGCCGAGAACAGCATTGCAGGAGGTGTCTCACTTCTTTCTGTTTCCCTTGCAGGGCGCCAAGGGACAAGAAGGCGCCCAGGGAGCGCCCGGAGCAGCCGGGAGCCCCGTGAGTTCTTCCTGGCCACTGCCTCCCGGGCCCATGGGAGGGGGCTGGGCTGACCCCTGCCCCCGGGCGCCCAGCTCCCCGCTGAGTGTGCGGACAGGGCTGGGAAGGTGCTGTCCACACTGGAGGGCTGGCCGGGCCCAGGGCTGGCTCCTGTCCACCCGCCTCACCAGATCCTCTTGCTCGTCTCCAAAGCTTGTTCGCACCCTTACAATCAACTTACATTGTACCAGAGCACGTGTCTCCGTAGTGCACATCTGCAGATTTTCTTCCATTTTCAGGGTTTCCATTCCCCCATGCTCGGAAGCTAGAGGCCACGCCCCACCTGAGACATGTGCTTGACAGCACCTGACCTTCTTCTCTGCCCTCCCCTCAACACCCACTCCTCCTCCCTGCCGCCTCCATGCCGTGGCCTTAGGATTGTCCCAGAGTCCTCCTGGCCTCCTGTCACCCCTCTCTGTGCTGAAATCCACCTCCTTTGAGGCTTGGACCCTCCCGGACAGGAGGGTCATCCTTCCTGTGGAGGGAATGTCATCTAGAAGCATTTTTAGCAAATCAGGGAGAGTTGAATAGGAGGCAAGTTTGGAGAAAGACTGGGGGAGCCGCTTGTGATCAATTCCTTGGCTTTCTGACCGTCTTCTGCCTCTCTATAGGGAGTTCCTGGACTTGTAGGGCCCCCTGGCCCCAGCGGCCCCCCAGGGAGCGTGGTGAGTAACTGGGGTGGGTGGGGAGGGCAGGGACACCGGCGCTGGTTGTGGATCCATGGTGTCCATCCCCCTGGTGAACTCATGTATCCTCCACGACAGAACTCAGGGTGTAGGCATCCCTGCTCCCATTTCACAGATGGAGAAATCGAGGCCCAGCAAAGATGCCTACAAAGCTACAACCTGAGGCTCTCGGTAACTCAGGAGACCTCAGTGTGGTGAAGGAAACTGTTGGGGGCGGAAAGTTATGAGTAGCGCTGATGCAGGATCAGCGTCACAACTGGCCTTGGCAGAAGCAGGATGAACCTGCAGGAATGTGAGACGCCCTGACTGTCGGGTTGCCGGGTCCTAGCCGCAGCTCACTGGCTGCCAGGCCTCTGTGGGGGCCTCCTGAGGCCTCGGCTTTCTCATCTTCAGCCTGGAGCGTGTGGGCTGTGTAGGCTCACCTTCGTGCCCCGCTGCACTTGGCCTGTGGAGGCGGCCACCCCGTGGGGGCCTGGGGTCTGCTTGTGACCCGCGTTAAGAGCCACCCTGGACATTGATTTCTATTTCAATTGTGGAACACAACACCCAGTGGCATCCAGTGGAGGGCATCGGTGAACTGTGCTCCTCAGACAGGTTGAGTCCAGTCCTGTTCTGTCACCAGCTTTTCTGTTACTAATCGCAGCGGCTTAGAGGACAGATGTGGGTGTAGGTGTGTGCCAGGCACTGTTGTAAGTCCTTCACACTCCCTGACTCCTCACGACCCTGGGAGGTGACTGTCAGAAGTGGCCCCGTTTCACTCAGGAGGAGACTGAGGCACAGGGAGGCTGCGTCACGTGGTCAGTGGTTGCTGTGGAGACCACGAGACCCTGGCCAGTGTCACGTGACCCTCCCCCCACAGTGTCAGCGCACTCTTCCCGGAGCCAGCCCTGCATCCCTTGGCCCGAGGGTTTTCTCTGGCCTTAAGAGACCTTATGGTCCAGCCACATGGCATGTGGCCAGTAGCAGCAGCAGAAGCAGCCCTGGCCGACAGGTGTGTAAACGGCCCACCTCCTTCACCCCTGGGGGAGCCGCTCGGGGCGCGCGTCTGCTGTTGGACCCCGGAGCCCCCAGCAGGACCGAGCTGCAGCCACGCGAACGTGTCCCTCCCCGCTCGTCCTCTTTCTGACGTCCCTGCTGGTGCGTCCACGGGATGCCTGCCCTGAGCCTTGCCTCGAAAAGTCAGCCTCTGGGGGACGCTCACGACACGGGCAGGTCACCGACGCCAAGGCTGTGCTCTTGGGTCGCCCTCTCCTCCCTGAGGTCCCCTCCGTGCCACACCCTGCCTACCCTCTGAGAGCCACAGCCCACAGTGGGCAGGCCGCCGGGAAGCAGGGCCGCGTGGTTAGAGCTCCAATGTGCGAGGATGTGCGAGGATGCCTGACGGTCCCCGGGGGACAGGGAGGCGGTGGGAGGGCAGCGGAGGAGGAATAAGTCAGAGGTGGAGAACGAGTCGGGAGCCTCTTACCGGAGGGGGCCCAACGCTCTTCTCTGAGTGCCCTGGGCCCTCTTTAACTTGACCTTGTCAATCACCTTTCTGTCTCTAGGGTCCCCCGGGCTCCAGAGGCCCCCCTGGGAAAGATGGGGAGCGTGGTGAGAAGGTAAGACGCAGTGTGGTCTCCACCCTCCGCAGCGGTTCTCAGCTTTTAAGAGGCAGGAAAGGAGCCCGCTCTGCTCAGACCCACTTCAGGACCCGGCAGGCCGAGGGCTCCTCTGCAGTTGGCTCCTCTAATCCTCGCCACAGACGCAGGGTCAGATGGGGCCCTGTCCAACAGAGGTGTAGACTGAAGTTCTGTGTCCTGCGTCCCGTAGCTGCTGAGCCGGAGAGCTGGTCTGTCTGCCTCCCAAGCCCCCCTTTCTCTCAATTCAGTGCTCCAGCATAGCCACCCCATACTAGCCCATGCGCAATTAAACCTTCCCAGGCTATGAGAAAAGCTTTATCCATTAGGAAGAAGAGGGACATGGTGTCCTCCCCCAAAACAGCAATACCCCGAGGGCAGAGGGGCAGGCTCCCCAGTACGTCCTGACCTCGCATTCTAGCATGTGTCTCCCATGTTTACTCCGACTTCTGGCATCTTGTGGGTGGAGACGGGGATTCTGAACACCCACAGGACTGCACCCCTTCTCAGTGCAGACCGTCTGCCGTGAGCATCAGCAGTGTCAGGGCTGAGGAGCCCGGGTCTCAGGCTCGCACTGAGCCCACACGGACCGCAGGGCCACACGGGTGACGAGGAGGAGCTGAGGCCCTGATGTGCGGCAGAGAGCAGGCGGTGAGGGGGGAGGGGCTTGCTGTCCCGAGCCCCCAACGGAGGCTTCTCATCCAGAGACAGAAATCCCAGTGCCCCCCCTCACCCCACCCCAACTCCTGATGCATCCTCCACAGCCAACCCTTACCCAGCTCTCCTGTCTCTGAACTTACCAATGCAAATTCCTTCAGGTCCACTTCACCTGGGACCTTTGGAAGGTGTGACCATTTTATCTTTTCTATTTTGGCAAAACGTTGTAATAGGAGTAAATACAAACTTTTACGTTTTGATGGGAAGGCTGTTTGTAAATGCATCCCTTGGAGAAGGAGTGATCTGTTATGAAGAAAAATAATTGACCAGCCTGTGGAAAATCTCCTTAAGCGAGGGAGAAAAAAAAAAAAAAGAAAAGAAACCTGGCCCATCTGTTTTGCTTTGATTATTACCATGTGTAAAGGATGGGCCTCTATTCTGGGACACATGGGCACTGAAAAATTAGAAGGGGCTTAGAAGAGGGTTGGTTAGAAGGGAATGTTGAGGACTAGTTGAGCAAACGTGAGAACGTCTGGGGCTTCCCAGGTAGGAGACTCGATTTTGATCCCTGGTTCAGGAGGATGCCCCGGAGGAGAGAATGGCAACCCACTCGCGTATTCTTGCCTGGAGAATCCCATGGACAGAGGAGCCTGGCGGGCTACAGTCCATGGGGTCACTAAGAGTCATGACTTAAAAAGACACAACTTAGGGCTTCCCTTGTGGCTCAGCTGGTAAAGAATCCGCCTGCAATGTGGGAGACCTGGGTTCGATCCCTGGCTTGGAAAGATCCCCTGGAGGAGGGCACAGCTACCCACTCCAGTATTCTGGCCTGGAGAATTCCATGGACTGTAGTGTACATGGTGTCGCAGAGTCGGACAGGACTGAGCGACTTTCTCTTTCATTAGTGAACTGAACTGAACTGAAACAGTAACAGCAGTTGGCTCATTCAACCGCTAGAGGGAGCCAGACACCTCTGCTCTGATGAGCAGAAGAATGCATTTGCAAGGGGACTACCCCTCCGGTGCTGTACAAAGTGGTAAAAATCCCTCACAGCAGGATCTGCTCTTCTCTCTGACTGTCTAGTGGGTGGCCTGAGACTTGCAGGAGCTGATTCTGCCCTGTGCCCTGGAGAGAGGTCCTCTCCATCCTTTGCTTTGCCCTCTGTGGGACACGGTACCTCCCCTCACTTCCGCATCCGGAATGCCTGGTGCAGGTGGCAGCTTAGGCCCAAGAAAGCCCTGCCCGGAGAGGGACTTCCTGTGGCCACGGGGTCCCCGCAGCAGTCCATGCTGGGGCTGCACGAGCACTGGCGTGTGGTCAGAAACGGGAGCAAACCCCGAGCCCAGCTCCCTTCCTCATCAGATCCTGGCTCCCTCTCTCTCTCCCCTCTTTGGATCCCCACGTGGTGCTCACATCACTGAAGGCCTGTTGTGTGAAGAGGAATTGGATTTTGTCTGCATAGCCCCGAGTTTGAAGTCAAACCTCTGGAAGATTTCAGAGAGGACTGTCTTGGCTGAATATAAAGACAGCATCTAATGGAGCTGCCCAGTAAGGAGATGAGCTGCCTGGGGAGGTGGTGAGCTCTGTGCTCTCGAAGGAGTCCAAGCAGGAATGGGAGGGCTGCCTGGAAGAAGCACACCTGATGGCTTCCTGCCGCGGGCGGAAGGTTGGACCAGAGAACTACAGTGGCCTCCCATGCCCATGTTCCACGCTGTATAGTTTGCTAAGGCTGCTGTAACGAGAGCATCACAGATTGGGTACCTTAAACCACAGAATCGCGCTGTGTCACCATTCTCACTGCTTTGGGAAGCCCTAAATCAAGATGTCAGATGTGCTGGTTCCTCCTGGGGGCTGTGAGGGAAGGATGTCTTCCAGGCCCCTCTCCCTGGATTATTGATGTCTGTCTTTTCTCCGTGTCTTCACGTGGACTTCCCTCTACACAGGCCTGTGTCCAGATTTCCCTTTCTCGTGAGGACAGCAGTTCTTTCTGGGTTAGGCTCCATGCTACTCCAGTATCAGCACCTCTCAACTAATTACACCATATTTCTACATTGAAGTGCTGGAGTTGAGGGCTTTGGCATATGAATTTGGGGGTCTCATTACACAGCTTGTCCTCTGTGCCTTTGGAAGGGGTGGCTTTCTGAACCAGGGAGCCCACGCACCCCTTTCGGGAGGTGGTGGCGGTTTAGTCACTAAGTCGTGTCTGACTCTTTTGCAACCCCATGCGCCTTGCCAGGCTCCTCTGCCCATGGAATTTTCCAAGCAAGGTTACTGGAGTGGGTTGCCATTTCCTACTCTAGGGGATCTTCTTGACCCAGGGATTGAACCCTCTGCCCCTGCATTGGCAGGTGGTTTTATGACCACCGAGCCGCCAGGGAAGCCCTCCCTTTAGATTGGTTGTCCGTTGAAAACCTTACTTTCTGCATCTCTTTGATCCCGGACACTGTCACTTGTCTTTCCAGGGAGCAGCAGGAGAAGAAGGGAGCCCAGGGCCAGCCGGCCCCAGGGGCGATCCTGGTTCCCCCGGGCCCCCCGGGCCCCCTGGAAGAGGGAAAGATGGAGACCCGGTAAGTGTCGGGGGCTTCGGTGACCATAACGGCCAGGCTGGAGTTAGAAAAGGAAAAAAGGCTCCGCTGTCAAACTTTGCAAGAAAGCCGCTGGGCTGGGAAAGGGGTCTTGTATGGGGGCAGCAGCTGGCTCCCGCGCGCATCAGGCCAGCACGGCACAGGGTCCCATGTGGACTGCTAGCTGTGGGTCAGGCTCCGAGGACGCAGACATGGGTTAGAGCCTGTGCTGTTGAGATGCTCACGAGACAGCCGAGCAGTCCGATGACCGTAGCTCGGCCATCCTGGAGAAGGGTTTCCCTGATCTGTAAGCCAGGGAAGCCTCACACAGGAAGTGGCATCTATGCAAAAAGTGAAAGTTGGAAGAAATTATTTTTTAGATGGACTAGCACAGAGTGGGTGTTGCAGACAGATGAGCTGTGTGTGTAAGTTCATGAGGGTGTTACGTGCACGCGGACTTAAACACATTTTAGTGTGTCCTGGACAGAAAGTGGTGAGTAAGAAAGAGACCAAAATTTGGGATCAGAAGAGCCCCTACAGCGAAACCTGAAACCTGGCCTTGACCTTATTTGAGGGAATCTGAAAAATAAGGATCTTGCAGGGAGGGATAAGTTAGGAGGTTGGGATTAACATATACGTACTACTATAATATAGGTAGTCAACTAGCACCTCCAAGCCCAGCAAACTCTGCTCCATACTCTGTAATAACCTATATGGGAAAATCTGGAAAAGAGTGGGTGTATGTATGTGTAATCCTTCTGCCAGCACCGGAGGCACAAGAGGCAGCTCAATCCCTGGGTCGGGAAGATTCCCTGGAAAGGAAATGGCACCCCACTCCAGTACACTTGCCTGGAAAATGCCATGGACAGAGGAGCCTCGTGGGCTACAGTCCATGGGGTCACAAAGAGTGGGACACGACTGAGCACACAGCACACATGTGTATATGTAACTGAGTCGCTTTGTTGTACATCTCAAAAACAGCACAACACCTCAAGTATACTCCAATATAAAATAAAAATTAATAAAATGAAATTTCACTACCTAAAAACCGGAAAAAAAAAAAAGGATCTTAAGAAAGGAAACTAAGAGAGATCTGAGGGGTTTGCTCGAGGTCACGCAGAACTGGTAGGTGATGGAGTCAGAATTCACACCCAGGGCTCCTGTGTCTCAAAACCAGCTGCTTTTGCTTTGTGCACAGCAGGTCGTGGAGAGAGCCCGGTCCTGTGTGTCCCCAGAGCACAGGGTAGATGGGTAGATGGTCACTCATGGTTCCATGATCATCTTTGTCCCATTTGTTTTCCCAGGGACTTCGTGGCCCACCTGGAGTGCCAGGACCTTTGGGAACCAAGGTGAGTATTTATCTACCAAACTGTAGATACCGTGAGTTGCACTTAGAAAGTGAACATGCCAGATTTAATTGTGAGCATCTCTGGTCACCCCTGTTTACTTCCACGTTCATCGCTTGTCACCTAACAAAAGCCTCTGCAGCTCTGAACCATGAGATGGAAGTGGGTGCCACACAGTTGTTCCTTAATAAATACTTGCAGTTAAATTAGTCGCAAAAGACACATGCAGCCAGCGAAGGAGTAGATGTAGTCTTGTACTGGCATCTTCCCTGGTGGCTAAGTGGTGAAGAACCCACCTGGCAATGCGGGAGACCCAAGATCGATACCTGGGTTGGGAAAAGCCCCTGGACAAAATGGCAACCCACTCCAGTATTCTTGCCTGGGAAATCTCGTGGACAGAGGAGCCTGGTGGGTTACAGTCCATGGGGTCACAAAAGAGTCGGACATGACTTAATGACTAAACAATGACAAGTCTTGTTGGTTTAACTGGGGACACAAAGGGTCCTTGGATTTCAGATGATTAACGTAATATAACTTTATTCCACATTCACGTGAAGTATAATGGGAGTTTTGGTGAGTGGAGAGTCCTGACCACACGGCCGTTCAGGGGCCCACGTTCCTGGTCCCATGCACTCCCTCCTGTAAGACTTCAGTGTCTCCTATCGAGTCCTCCGTACACCGGAGTAAATGATGGAAAAGATGGTAGAGGACCTTGTGGGAAGATTTTGTGGGCCAGGCCCGGAGGTGGTCACTCATTTCCACCAACCTCCTGACCCTGCAGGGGAGGGGGTTGGTTGTCATCTAACCAGGCCTCCGAGAGGAAAGGCAGACACTTCAGTCAATAGCAGGCGTCTCTTCTTCAATTTACTTGTAACCATGACTCAGAAAAGACGACTTTGCCCATGAGGGAGTATTCATAAGCGAACTTTCCTGGGTGATGAGGACAGTTTTCCTGAAGTTATCCTTACACTGAATCAATGAGTTCATTGAGTCATTCATGCATCCATTAACGACATGCTTATTATCTCATTCATTGCGGATCTGCTGAGCCTCTGGTGCGTGTCAGATCTGGAGGTGGGCTGGGGGATGTCAGGGATGAGTGGCACGTTTCCCCAGCCCTCTATTGGCTCAGGAGCTGGGGGAGAAGCAGATGAACAGATGCTGGGATAGAGGGGGGCTCAGGCACAGGTCTTCAGAGAGGGCTCCCGGCCCAGCCTGGTTTGACTCTGGAAGGCTTCTTGGCAGAGATGATGTTTGTCCTGATTCTAAAATGTGTGTAGCAGCTGAAGGGGAAGACAAGGAAGGAGTTCTCTGCAGGGTCCTACCATGGGAGAAGACCAGAGGTGCACGAGATAGAATGTGTTCAGAGCAGAGCATGTGTTGTACAGGCCCCCACAGCCAGTGAACGACTGCTTGACCAGCTCAGATGCATAAACTTAAGAACGTGGGTGACATAGTCAGTGAAGGACATTAGAATGTTTATTTTTTGCTTTAGTTTAACAAATATATTCAAAATCACATGAAGCATTAGTGTAGAGTTACCATATTTTTATCCACTTGCATGTATTTATACAAACAGATTTTTAAAATTTCTTTTTATGTGCCTTTGGTGTCACTGGCTATCTTTCCTGGACCCACTTTCTGAGTCAGCCAGCACTTTCCTAAACCACATCCCTACCACCCAGCCCAGTTACTGAAGATACAACACTTTGGGAATCCATTTATGCTGGTCTTACGGGAAGTTTTATCTGAAGGCCCAGATACTCATTCTTTTATTTCTCTCCTTTTATTTTTTGGCTGTGTTTTTGGGATCTTAGCCACAAAACCACAGAGTATATTGTTTTTATAGTATGTAAAAGTCTTGGTTTACAGTAATAACCAGGATATGGAATTTGAGCACTCAGGAGTAATTGCTGGGGGCTTCCCTTGTGGCTCAGTTGCTAAAGAATCTGCCTGCAATGCGGGAGACATGGGTCCAATCCCTGGGTTGGGAAGATCCCCTGGAGAAGGGAAAGGCTTCTGTATTCTGGCCTGGAAAATTCCAAAGACTGTGTAGTCCGCAAAGAGTCAGACCCGACTGAGTGACTTTCACTTTCTAGGTTAAACCTGCTGCCTGATTTTTTCCACCCTTCAGGCGGGTGACCTCTGCAGTCATACTGAGGTTGTACTGATGAAGATCAAGTGTGTTCCCTAATGGTGATTTTGTTTTTCATGATGAAAGGAAAAAGAAATGAGGGAGTTCTTTTGAGTGATCTGAGCAAATATTTGACAACTCCCTAGTTTCTGAAGGAAAAAAAAAAAAAAAAAAGGAAACAACTTTGCCTGAATTTGCAGGCCTGTAAAATAATTCCTTGTGCCCAGAGCAGTGGGCTTGTGTGAAGCAGGGTGGCAGGACCAGGGACTGGAGGACCCCTGATCCACAGCCAGCTCAGACGTGTGTCTGAGGTCCCTGCGTGATGCCGTGAGCCCGGCATCTGCCCGGCAGCACTTTGAGCTCTCAGTTCCCCCTAGAGGAGGGATTTCAGGATCTGGGAGAAATCAATTGCCTCTTAGAAGGCAGGGAGGCAAGGGCACTGGGAAGGCACTGGAAAGGGCACCAGAAACGAGAGATGCGGAAATGGGTAAAGACGTCCTTTCTCTGGGCTGCTTATTTATGAGGTTGATAAAAATCTACCTCCCAGGCAGAGTTTGGGGAAAAAATGATGTAATGCAAATAAAGTATTTGCCTGCCTAGCCTTATGTTTGCCGCATGTACGTGCCCAATAAATATTAGTGATCCTTATCATTAGATCACCCTGTGGAGTCTACTTTAGGGTTCAGCAAGAAGGTGAGGGGTCTAGAGAGACCTGACTCATCCCTGTCGGCCTGTTTTTGGAGAGAGAAGCCCCAGTGGAAGTGCTGGGAGGCGGCAGTGAGGCGTGGAGAAGAGAGGTGGGCGGAGACCTGGGGTGAGATGTGCAGAGGGCCTTGCCCTGGGGTACAGTTGACCAGCCAGTTTCAAATCCATGGGGCCCATGGTAAGCTGTGCTCTCTCCCTGTTTACATATGAGATGTGTAAACAGATGACCCTTTCAGCGTTAATACTGTATATGTTTGCAAGGTGGAATGTAGTTTAGAATAAAAGTTTCCCTAGTCAGCTGGCATTGGGAAGGTAAATTGGAATCAGAGAGATCTTTAGTTGTAGAATGAGGGGCTCGTGGGGGGACAAGGTGGGAGGAAGGGGAGAGACGCCCTTCCTCACAGCGTTTAGCTGTGGGCCTTGCCTGGGTGCTGTCCCTGGTGCTGAAAACCCCTGGGGACTTAAGAGTGCGCTACAAGGATTTTCCTTGGTGCTTTCTCAGCCCTTCATAGTGACTTACAGCCACAAAAAGACTCTTAAAGATGCCTTTCCTTCTCTTGGGTGGACTTGTTTCTAGCGAAATGAACAAGCTTTGCCTTCCGACGGAGCTGGGTTAGGATCCCAGCCCAGCTACCTGTAAGATAGATGCGTGCATGCCCTCGCTTTAGTCCTGACTGAGTCTTTGCGACCCTATGAGCTATAGCCCTGCAGGCTCCTCTGTCCATGGGATTCTCCAGGCATGAATACTGTAGTGGGTTGCCATGCCCTCTTCCAGGGTATCTTCCCATCCCAGGGAGCGAACTCACATCTCTTATGTCTCTTGCCTTGGCAGGTGGGTTCTTTACCACTGATGCCACATGGGAAGCCCAAGATCTATGACATAAGGGCAAGGGGCTTGTTGTTTCTGAGACTCTGTTCCTTTTCTGTATGAAGGAGTAAAACGTGGTTAACCCCCAGTGGGCTCCTGTGGATAAGTAATCTCACAGCACATAGTTTTTCAATAAATGACCTCCTCCTTCCATGACCTCACACATTTTCCTCCCTAAACACTGTTGAGCTGGCTCAGAGTGTCTTCCAAACAGATAACACAGTCACTATTCTAGATTAGAGCTCACATGCCCCCTTTCTTCTAATCAGGAACCTCCTTGCTTATTCTGACTGAGCTTTAAGGTCTTTGGCTCTTTTCTTGGAGCCATTTTCTCCGAGTTTCAGTCCATTAAGCTGTTGCTTCGGGGAAGTGTTGGTATCACAGAGGGCCATAAGCATACAAATGGAGCCAGGCCTGTGCTCCTGCAGCAGAGATCAGTTGTGACTCAGATTCTTGGCAGGGCTGCCAGAGGTCATTCATCATATTCCCTCCTGAGCAAAAAGTTGATTTTGGTCAACAGCAAAATTTAGTACCTGACAAAATGCGAGTGATGATAGATTCACTTATTCAGGCATTCAGGGATTGGCTGTTAAAGGGCTGTTCCAGGCCCAACAGTAGGCATTGTGGGTGCAGAACTGTGTAGATGCTGTGCCCAACATAGAGTCTGACTCCATTTAGGTACTTGACAAATATTTGTTGAACTAATGGATGAATGAATCGATGGAATATTTATTCTTTTAAGATACTTACATAAAAGTCAGAAGGTCAGAGACAATGGGAGGGTGGTGTCTTAAAGTTAACGAAGATACATTCAAATGTTTTTCGAAGGCTGAGAGGCGGGCAGGCAAAGGTGGGTTTATAGAAATGAAATGATTGGGCTGAGTTTTAATTGGTGGGTAAGTATTCAGAAATAACGGAAACCATGAGAGACTTTTATTTTGGGGGGGCTCCAAAATCACCACAGATGGTGACTGCAGACATGAAATTAAATGATGCTTGCTCCTTGGAAGAAAAGCTATGACCAAGCTAGGCAGCATATTAAAAAGCAGAGACATTACTTTGCCAACAAAAGTGCATCTAATCAAGGCTATGGTTTTTCCAGTAGTCATGTATAGATGTGAGAGCTGAGCACCTAAGAATTGATGCTTTTGAACTGTGGTGTTGTAGAAGACTCTTGAGAGTTCCTTGGACTGCAAGGAGATCCAACCAGTCCATCCTAAAGGAAATCAGTCCTGAATATTCATCGGAAGGATTGATGTTGCAGCTGAAACTCACAAAGAGCCGACTCATTTGAAAAGACCCTGATGTTGGGAAAGATTGAAGGCAGGAGGAGAAGGGGACAATAGAGATGTTGGATGGCATCACCAACTCGATGGACATGAGTGAGTAAGCCCTGGGAGTTGGCGATGGACAGGGAAGCCTGGCGTGCTGCAGTCCATGGGGTCACAGAAAGTCAGACACGACTGAGCGACTGAACTGAAGTATTTGGAAGCTTAGAACCTGGATGAAAGAAGACCCGCATGTGAGGATCAGCTGGTTCGAGAAGCAGGAGTGTGAACAGCTACTTAGAAGAACACAAACTGCAACATGGGTGTGGTTTAGCTTGCAGCTGTTACGGTTTTGTGCTGTGCATAAAATATAGCCTTGGGAAGAAGAAAGGAGGCGAGCTAAAACAAAGTACAAGGGAGGTCCACTCCCTTGTTAATGTTCTTTTTTTTTTAAGTTTTTATTCATTTTTGGCTGTGCTGGGTCTTCATTGCTGCACTCGAGTTCTCTCTAGTTCCAGTGAGTAGGGACCACCCTCTAGTGGTGGAGTGCAGGCTTCTCACTGCAGTGGCTTCTCTTACTGCAGAGCACAGGCTCTCAGGGCACGGGCTCAGTAGCTGTGGTGCACTGGCTCAGTTGCCCTGAGGCATGTGGGGTCTGCCAGAACCAGGGGTGGAACCCGTGTCCCCTACATTGGCGGGCAGATTCTTAACCACGGGCCACAAGGGAAGTCCCTATATTAACTTTTAAAGGAGAAACTGGGATGCAAAAGAATATGGATTTTTCTAATATGTATAGTGCTTAGTTTATTTTTTGTCTTCTAACTTGGCTAACTAACTTCTAACAAAGGTAGTGGAGGTGATGGAATTCCAGTTTAGTTATTTCAAATCCTGAAAGATGATGCTGTGAAAGTGCTGCACTCAGTATGTCAGCAAATTTGGAAAACTCAGCAGTGGCCACAGGACTGGAAAAGGTCAGTTTTCATTCCAGTCCCAAAGAAAGGCAATGAATGCCAAAGAATGCTCAAACTACCGCACAATTGCACTCATCTCACACGCTAGTAAAGTCATGCTCAAAATTCTCCAAGCCAGGCTTCAGCAATACATGAACTGTGAACTTCCAGGTGTTCAAGCTGGTTTTAGAAAAGGCAGAGGAACCAGAGATCAAATTGCCAATATCTGCTGGATCATCGAAAAAGCAAGAGAGTTCCAGAAGAATATATATTTCTGCTTTATTGACTATGCCAAAGCCTTTGACTGTGTGGATCACAATAAACTGTGGAAAATTCTGAAAGAGATGGGAATACCAGACCACTTGACCTGCCTCTTGAGAAACCTGTATGCAGGTCAGGAAGCAACAGTTAGGACATGGAACAACAGACTGATTCGAGATAGGAAAAAGGGTATGTCAAGGCTGTATATTTTCACCCTGCTTATTTAACTTGTATGCAGAGTACATCATGAGAAACACTGGGCTGGATGAAGCACAAGCTGGAATCAAGATTGCCAGGAGAAATATCAATAACCTCAGATATGCAGATGATACCACCCTTGTGGCACAAAATGAAGAAGAACTAAAAAGCCTCTTGATGAAAGTGAAAGAGGAGAGTGAAAAAGTTGGCTTAAAGCTCAACATTTAGAAAGCTAAGATCATGGCATCTGGTCCCATCACTTCATGGCAAATAGATGGGGAAACAGTGGAAACAGTGTCAGACTTTATTTTTCTGGGCTCCAAAATCACTGCAGATGGTGACTGCAGCCATGAAATTAAAAGACGCTTACTCCTTGGAAGGAAAGTTATGACCAACCTAGATAGCATATTCAAAAGCAGAGACATTACTTTGCCAACAAAGGTCTGTCTAGTCAAGCCTTTGGTTTTTCCTGTGGTCATGTATGGATGTGAGAGTTGGACTATAAAGAAAGCTGAGCACCGAAGAATTGATGCTTTTGAACTGTGGTGTTGGAGAAGACTCTTGAGAGTCCCTTGGACTGCAAGGAGATCCAACCAGTCCATCCTAAAGGAGATCAGTCCTGGGTGTTCTTTGGACGGATTGATGTTGAAGCTGAAACTCCAATACTTTGGCCACCTGATGCGAAGAGCTGACTCATTTGAAAAGACCCTGATGTTGGAAAAGATTGAGGGCAGGAGGAGAAGTGTACGCCAGAAGATGAGATGGTTGGATGGCATCACCAACTCAATGGACATGGGTTTGGGTGGACTCCCGGAGTTGGTGATGGACAGGGAGGCCTGGCGTGCTGCGGTTCATGGGGTTGCAAGGAGTCTGACACGACTGAGCAGCTGAACTGAACTGAACTGCACTTAGCTAATAAAATACAATATACACCTTTTAACACTCCATGTTATATAGTCTCTTACCTTGTAAATGAGTCTGCAGTAGGTACGTGGGAATTTGGTAAAATGTTCTTTTGTTTCCTCATTGATGAGGGTCTTAAGGGTGCCAGAGAGGTTATGGGAGTTATCCAAGGTCACAGGACCAGGTTGACATTATTGTGTGACTGAACCAAACTTGAGGACGCTTGCCTGATGCACAGCAAAGCCAGCCTGCTGCCACGGGGCAAAGGACAGTAGTGTCTGATGCCTGGAGCAAAGAGAACGGGGAGGCAAGTGAGACCCGAAGCCCTGGCAGCTTTCAGACAGGGTTGAAGAGCAACATTTATATGAGGGTCATGGGGTGTGTTGGTGGACATCTTTCTAACAGGTTGGTGGTGAGGTAATAGGGTGATGTTTGGAAATCTTAATCATCAACCTTCTGGTTCCAACCAGTCCGGTATCCACATGCTGGTCAGCATCCTCTAACGCGAGGGGATCTTGGTTTCTGCACGACAGCTCAGAAGTGCATGGCAGGTTTTTACGTATAGCCCTTCTGGAGAAACTAGGAGTCCTGCGACTCTGTCTCACTGCTCAGCCACTGTTTAGGTCATCATTCCTTTTCTTGCTTGACTGCGTTTCCTTTGTTTCTGCTTTTTGCTTTGTTGCTGTTCTTTGCTTTCTTTCCATTTTCCTGTTTTTGCTTCCCCTCTCTTCCCTAATTAGTAACTGCTTGAATCTGCTCTTTGGGACTTGGGGAAGGCCAGACAAGAATCGAGGACAGGACACGGAGGGAGTTATACCCGGGAAGACCCTGCAGGGTCCTGCTCAGTTTCAGTCCCCACCCCCCACCTTTTTCTTTGATCCTGTTCTATCCTGGGGGGAGCAGGGGCAGGGCAAGGGTAGGAATAAAGTTTTGGATAGAGAGGTTAGTCGTGAACCTGCAGGGGAACGTGGTTTTAAGGCGGACTCAGTCTCGGTCCTGAGACTGGACTTGCTGTCGCTCGGCGGCAGTGTGAACTCCTCCGCCTCGTCCTCTCACCGTCCAGGATGCTGGCGAGGGACCCAGCACTGATCGTATCTCTCTTAGTTCATTGCACTTTTTTCCACCTTCGCCTTATTTCTTGACTTCCTCCCCTCCCCGCCTTCCCCCTGCACACAAATCAGCTTTTTTGGCAGTCCCAGAATCAGCCACATCATTTTATTCTAAAGAAACAGGACGCACCATCTGGGGCTCTGAAGAGGATTTCTCGGGGACGGTTTGCAGAGGCGAGGGTGGGCCAGAGGGAGGCTGTGGTCCTGAGGACACATGGCCACCATGGGCCTGGGGGCAGGAGGGAGAGAGTGTTACCAGAGTTTAGGGAGCGTTTAGGCTGTGGTTCATCTCTTTCATGAGAACTTCGCAAGCCTGTTCCGATCTCTCTCCTGAATTGAACACAGAGCATTGGAAATGGGCAGGGCCCCTGAATGAGTCATCTTTGGTCGTGGAGCCAGATTGCAGTTTGCTGTGAATAAACAACCAACATTTGTTGAATGAATATATAACTTACAAACTTGTCCAATCAACAGTCACACTGCAGGAAAAACAAATCATCTTGAAGCATTATTTTTCTGAAAGGTCCAGATGTAAAGTTTTCAAATTCAGATGGTGGTTGCAGGATAAGCCAGTTATTAATAGGATTTTCATTTAATGCTTAAAAACATAAGCCTCGATAAAGTAGTGTTGCCTAGCAATGTCAGGTTCTACCTGGAATAAATTTGTTGCACATTATCTAATTGGCTCTTCGTGACGACCTCCTAAGGCTACTTCCATTTGCCATACAAATTAACTCACCCTGGAGATGGTAAGTGGCTTGAATAGGGTCACCTCCCATTTCAGTATTAGGCTTGGCTACCATCTGCTGACCTAATATAGGGGTACAGTCTCTTACGTGAAATTGTGTGGGTCCTGTGTGCTTTGGATTGGGTTTATTTTGGAATTTAGAAAAGTAGTAATTTATAAGTGATGAAAATAGCATTTACTGTGGTGTGTGGGGCAAAATTCCTCGTCAAACTCATTATAATGATGCCATGCTGCTGCTGCTGCTAAGTCACTTCAGTCACGTCCGACTCTGTGCGACCCCATAGACGGCAGCCCACCAGGCTCTCCCGTCCCTGGGATTCTCCAGGTAAGAACACTGGGGTGTGCTGCCATTTCCTTCTCCAATGCATGAAAGTGAAAAGTGAAAGTGAAGTCGCTCAGTCATGTCCGACTCTTCGAGACCCTGTGGACTGCAGCCTACCAGGCTCCTCCATCCATGGGATTTTCCAGTACTGGAGTGGGGTGCCATTGCCTTCTCCAATAGTGATGCCATAGAAATGTGTAAATATCCATGAAAAAGGGGATGTCTAAAGATTTTAATTAGCCTTTAAGTCACTGCAAGTCAGCTTTTGCTACCTGATGAGTTAGGGTAAACACTTGTTTTCAGAGGTCGAGAATTTTGAAATTGTGAATACAAAGATATAACCGTCTCAGTGTCCTTCTATAGAAAGTAGCAAACAGAATTCCTCCCCTGCTTTCCTTTCCTTCTCCTTTTTCTCGTCTGATCAAAGTCCAGAATGATGGGCACCTGAGACCAGCAACAACCACAGCAGCTGAAGTGCATTGACTGCCATGCCAGCCACTCTGTTCTCATGATCTCCGAACAAACATAGCCTCTGCTGGCCCTGCAGCTCCTGGTATACCCTGGCCTTCGTAAATGAAGGAAATTGTTGCCCTCTGAAGCTGGCAGTTACCAAGTGTTGAAACCAGAACTTAAACCTACACTCTATTAACCACCATGCTTGAAGGCAGAGATTGTATCTCAGTCATTCTTGCCCCTTGCAACCCCTGGGAAAGTGACTCACAAAATATAGGTACTTGGTACATTATTGGCAAAATGATGAATTCATTTATTGATGATGTGGGGACTGGGTTGAAATGTGGCTACATGGTCAACTCTGGGGTGAGTTCAGGATGCTGGCAGGAGAAACGTGGAAAAAGCCCAGTAAAACTTGAAATTGTGGTCACCTGTGGTGGGGGTGATATTGTTATAATCACATCTGGAGCCATGGGCAACAGTGGGGCACAGTCACTGCTCAAAGGTGAGTCGTCACAGTTGGTGACTGTGGTCCAGGCATTTTGGACTGAGTGGGATGAGGGGCAGCTTGGATGAACTCCAGGGAGTGTGCAGAGTGAGGTGCTGGGAGAGATGCTGGCTGGAGGGTGTGGTCCAGACAGTGGGAGGAACAGAACTGCCTTGCACCCTTGCTCTCTCCTGCCCAGAGGTGACATCTTGACTGTGTTGTTTTCTCTTTTCAGGGGGACCGTGGTGCGCCTGGGATCCCCGGCTCTCCTGGCAACCGTGGAGAGCCAGGCATGGCGGTTGCCGGCCCTCCGGTGAGTCTTTATTCACCCGGCACCTCCTTGCTCCAGGACACACAGCCGGGGCCTGCTAGGACCGCGGGGCCGCTCCTTTCCGGGCTGATCTGGTGGTGGGTCGTGATCCCTGGGTCAGTCAGGCTGTAGGCCTGTGCACTGTGGCTGATGCTGTTACTGTAACCTGGTGTACTTCTTATGGGAATAAGGCCTCTGGGGAGACCAAGACGCCTTTCAAAGAGGAGTGAGAGAACAAAGCTCGTTAAAAAAAGAAAAGGGAGGAAAAAAGGACTCACTGTCTAAACTTGGCAAAACCTGAGTGGAAGCCAGTGAGCCTGAGCTGGTTGGGTAAGGGGTGTGGTCTTGGAGGAGTGACTTGCCTTCATGCTCTTTCAGGCAAAGGTGAGTTCATTATCCCTCTCCAATTAATATATCGCTGACGACATCAATAGAATCAAGAAAGGTTTTTTCTTTTTGTAATAATTTTATTTTATTTATTTATTTCTGGATTTGCTGGGTCTTCATCGCCGCGAGGGCTTTTCTCTAGTTCCGGCAAGTGGGGGCTACTCCGTAGTTGGGGTGCTCAGGCTTCCCTGTGGCGGCGTCTCTTGGTGCGAGCACACAGGCTGGAGGGCACGTGGCCTGCGGCAGTTGGGGCAGTGGGTTCAGTAGTTGAAGCTCCCAGGCTCTAGAGCACAGGCTCAGCAGTTGTGGGCCATGGGCTTAGTTACTGTGGGACAAGTGAGATCTTCCCAGATCAGAGAGTGAACCTGTGTCTTCTGCATTGGCAGGCAGATGCTTTACCACTGAGCCACCAGGGAAGCCCCCAAGAGAGGTTTTTATCTCCAAAATAAAATCCTGTGACGTGGTCTTTGGATTGGTGGTTTTGGTGGATAATTCACATCAGTCTACTAGGAAGCTCCAACACTCGGTGGTTTTTTTGATACAGCTGCTAAACCTCACAGAATCCAAACTGCCCGTGTTTCGTTGATGATGTTGTCGTCGTCATCATCTTAACCCAGAAGCACGATCAGACTTTACTCCCAGTAAACGAAATCTGAATATAAACTGGAGCAACGCATGGCCTGGTCTCTGCCTGGTTTCTCATTCAAAAAACAGAGCAGCAGCGTGCCTGGTTTGTCTCTCAAAGAGCTTGAGAGGAAGCCTGGTGTATTACAGTGTGTGTGCAGTCACGGAGTCGCGTCCACTCTGCCACCCCGTGGGCTTTCTCTGGATTTCCCAGGCAGGAATACTGGAGTAGGTTGCTATTTCCTTCTCCAGGGTTATCCTCCCGACCCAGGGGTCAAACCCTCGTCTCCTGCTTCCCCTGCATTGGCTGGTGGATTCTTTACGACTGAGCCACCTGGGAAGTGCCGTTACCCACAGCACCACAGTAAAAACCCTTCTCCTTGCCCCAGTGCTGCTCTTACGCCTCTCACTCTCTCCCTGAAATTCCCCCCAGGGACCCTCGTCTGTGTTCTCTTCCTCCCAGGAATGACCACCTCGCTTCCACTCCACTCCCAGCAGTGGGGCTGCCTTCAAGGCGGGAAGACCAGTGCCTTGTGTCTTCCTAAAGGTCCCTGGAAAACAGGGAGAAGGCAGGTGGTATCCTCTTGGAAATGTCCAGTTTTAATCTGTTTTTCTTAATTTCTCTGCTAAAATTCCTGATGGAAAAAAAAACCCTCTATTGCATCAGCTTTATCTTTTGTCTTTGGTTGTCTTTTACAATCTGTTGGTAACTAGAAGAAACAATATGGAAAAAGATGTAGTGAAGACATGCAGCAGGTTCAGGCTTCCTTTTTGTTTCCGAAATCCTGCTTTTAATGGGGCCTTCTCTGCCAGAGTCAGGATTCCGAGTCCTGCAGGCGTTAGCTGCTTAGAAGAGAAACTGTGATCTGGAGTGGTCCCACCGTCATTTCCCGGGCCTCTGCATGTCCCGTCCACTCCCCAGGGATTCACCGTAGGAAAACCTTAATCAGAAAGCCAGGCAGCAGAGGGGGATGCTTGTCGCCCCACCTCCCAATGTAGAGCCATGAAATCGCCCCTGAAATACGTCCCCACCCAAGTGATTCCACCTGAAAAGTAATTGGCTGCCTCCAGCCGAGAGGCCACAAGTCAACCGCTCCGGGTCCTTCCTCCACTTCCACTGATTAAAAGCTTCCGTGGTGGGTGAGACCTTATGGAGCTTCCATAAATCCTGTCTTTGGCTGCTGGCCCCGGCTCCTTCCCGGTGGCCAGGCCATCTGTGTGAGGGTTCAGGGGGATGTGGAGGTGGAGCGGGGCTGATAACAGGGCATGAATGCGCCCCTCATGCCCCCGGGCTCAGCAGCCCCCTGCCACAGGCTGAGTGGTCTGTATCTGGTGCTGGGTCTAGAGCGTCCACGTCCTCAACCCTTGCGTCCTGTGAAAGCTGGTTTATCTTCTGTTGAAGGCTGGGCTTCTGCATTAGCATCTCCCGAGATCAGAATTCAAGGGCTGAGGGTTTATTGGGGGAAATTATCTCAGAAATCACCCCTTGGGGAGTGGCATCCTCCCCTGGCAAGGCCCTGGAGATGCCGGTGCAGCTGCAGAGGTGATCTACACAAGTTGGGGTGGAGCCAGGGTTGACTCCTGGTGGGAGTCAGTGAAGGCTGCTCCAGGGTACGGGGGTTAGGGGGCTGGAACTTGGGCTAAGCATCCCCTCATGGCTACAGATGCCCCAGGGCAGGCACCTCAACCAGAACCTACCAGGTGGGTGTGTGCCTAGAGGTGCTGGAGAGGGTCACTGAAGGTGTCTAGGGCTTCCCTGGTGGCTCAGTGGTAAAGAATCCTCCTGCAATGCAGGATGACACAGGTTCAGTCCCTGGGTTGGGAAGATCCCTTGGAGGAGGAAATGGCAACCCGCTCCAGGTTTCTTGCCTGGGAAATCCCATGGACAGAGGAGCCTGGTGGGCTACAGTCCATGGGGTCGCAGAGAGTCAGACACCACTGAGTGATCACACTCATACTGAAGGTGTCTGCTTCTTCAGTGTTCTCCAGATAAACCGTCTGAGGCTCAGAAGGTGAGGCGACTTGGCTGATGTCACACAGCTAGTCCAGGACCAGGACCATCGCTTCCAGTCCTCTGAAGCCAGCTCTCTTCCTCTGCTTCAGCTGGCCTGTGGCTTCCCCAGCGTGGGTGGGATTGCTCATTTCTATCACCTCCTCACATTAAGGCTAGGTTCCTCTGGTCCCTCCTCCTGTGGCTCTGTGCTCCAAGGCTTGGGCATCCAGGAGCAGCACTCACCCCACCTGGAAGGGAGCCCGAGCGAGGCTTTCTCTGCCAAGCTCTGCGCATCACCGGGCAGGGGACTGGATGGAGAGGCAATTGTTTGGCGTTTCAACTGCTCCCTTCAAGACATTAACAAAACATCCCTTTTATCTTAAGGTTGCCTGTGATCTTCCTTAGCGGGATCTGATAAGTTTGAAAATGACCCAGTTAGGCCTGAGGGCAGATCAAAGTGCTGTTGAACTTCACTGAGCCTCTGAGCCTGAGGTCAGCGAGGGCGGGGCTCCCCCAGCAGCACCCCAGGACCCCGGCCTGAGCAGTAGTTTCTAGATCAAGGGTGTAGGGAGGGTTGCAGCGCGGTCATGTTGGTAGTAACACCTAGAAGCTTGCCTTGAACCTTTAAATGCCATAAAACTCCTCCCCTAACATCTTTTTCAGCCTCCGTTGCCTGGAATCACCTCTCATTTCTCTGTCTTCAGCGTTCCCTCTCTGGAGTCATTTGTTCTGACTTTGCCCAGACACTGAGGGTTCACATACAAAGAAAACGAGCTCACAGCCCTTTATAGACCTACAGACTGCGGGAGAGAGGAAGCATGGTGCTGATGATGTGGGAAAGCATCTGTCATGTTTCCTGAGTGGAGCCGTTCTTTTTCCCACTCCCCCCTCTTCCAGGGAGTAATAGAACAAGAATGGAAATGAAAGCCACTAAAAGCTGGAGCGCTCGTGACCACAGCTCACATGGCCTGCCCACTTGCAGTGTCCAGCTCTGAGCAAGATACCCACATCCATCCGCTCACTTAGCTCATGGGATCCTCTCACCCAGTCCTCCCAGCCACCCTGCCAAGCAGATCCTGTTCTCTCTTTCATTTTACGAATGAGGGAATTCACGTAAGAGATGTGACATTTGCCTGAAGTCATATTAGGACGTCGGGGAGCTAGGATTGGACCCCAGCGTTCTAGCTCCGAGCAGATGCCCTTAGCTGCTCTCCAAGCCAGGGCAGCAGTAGAGCAGGAGTTCACGTTTACATGGTCCTTCCTTGTGCCAGACTTGCCCGGTGGTGCTAGTGGTAAAGAATCCACCTGCCAAGGCAGGAGTCTCAGGAGATGCGGGTTTGATCCCTGGGCTGGGAAGATACCCTGGAGGAGAGCACGGCAACCCACTTCAGTATCATTGCTTGGGAAATCCCATGGACAGAGGAGCCTGGCAGGCTACCGTCCATGGTGTCGCAGAGAGTTGGACACGACTGAGTGACCGAGAACACACTTTCCTTTGTGCCAGGGTCATCTCACACTCTTCGCTGCTTTTGAACTACTGACCTGTGAGTCTCACTGTTGCTTCTGTTCGTATGTCTTGTCTCCTGGTTGAGTCCAGTTCCTTTGGTTCTGAGAACCACACCACCGCTCCTGCCATCCCCAGGTCAGGCTGGCCTGTTGCCCTTCTAAAGGAGTGTGTGCAGACAGGTAGCCCCATCTCACCCAGCTGCTACTTGGGGACCCCAGGCATTTCTCGGCAGTCACCCCAAGGACTTAGGACAGGCGCTGCAGCTTCATTCACGCCCAGTGCTCTCATCCTGTTCTGTGCACAGCGAGGTCCCCTGGGCTGCAGAGGAGGGGCTGTGCACCGCCCCGGACCCCAGGAATGTGCTCAGTCGCTTCAGTCGTGTCCGACTCTTTGTGACCCTGTGGACTGTAGCCTGCCAGGCTCCATGGGATTCTCCAGGCAAGAATTACTGGAGTGGGTTGCCATGCCCTCCTCCAGGGGATCTTCCTGACCCAGGGATTGAACCCATGTCTCTTACGTCTCCTGCGCTGGCAGGAAGGTTCTTTACCACTAGTGCCCCCTGGGAAACCCAGGCCCCAGGGCCCTTGTATAACCAGGAGCTGAGTACCCCAAATATCCTAATCTTGGCTTTTCGACTGAAGTCTCAGGGGGACTCCTCTGTTGTTGGAAGAAAAAAAGGTTTTAAATAAATTTCTACTCTCGTTTCCAATTGAAAATGCTCCTTTCTAAACTCAACAAGGCTTTTTGAGGTTCCTGTAATGGTTCCCAAGGCATACTGAGCACTTACACAAATGGGCAAGGCTCCCGTGTGTGGCTTCGCAACACATCACCTTCCGCAGTCTTCTCAGTGGTCCTAGGAGCCCGAGCTGTGATTGTGTTCAGCTTACAGATGAGGAAACTCAGGCTTGGAGAGGTTCAGACAGTGGGCCTGGCTCAGTCTGCTGATGAAAGGCAAAGCAAGTGTTTGAACCTGCCCCGGGAGCCCAGCGTGTAGCGTGGTACCCATGAGCCTTTCAGATAAAAGATGATGGCGAATAAAATGGGCTGTGTCTTTAGATAGATATCTACGGGAGGAGGAGCAAGGTAGAGGGGATCAAATTTCAAGTTTAGATACCTATAAATCGCAATTTTTTAAATTGGTGAAACAAGATTTATTGTTAGGTCTTATGGAGCTTCCGGACTTTGCTCACAGAATAGCTCAGGGCTTCCTGGTCCCCGTGTTGCCTGTACACCCATACTTGGGCCTCAAGGCTGGAGCAAATTCAGGTTTGATCTTTCTGACAAGACTTCACAGGCTGTGTCCTTCCAGCAGGAGGTATCTGACGTCTGGTGGTGTCTTGTCTTGACGTGCACAGCCTTTGATGTCCAAGCCTTAGATCAATTAGCACATCAAGGCTTGCAAATTGGTGCTCTCTTAGTTCAGTCAGTTCTTTTATGTAGTAGCTCCAGTCCTTCTAGGTGGAGAGGTGTTCCCTCATTTTTCCTGTTAATTATTTTCAAATAACGACTTGGTTCCCTGGTATCTCACAAAGATGATCAGTGAGGTGTTTTTGGTTTTTTATCAATCATTTTGAACTCAGATTTAAACACATTCAGTTTGTTTTAATGTGCGGCAGATATTCTTCCTTTTGCTGTCCAGACTGTCTTATTTATGCAAATAGGAGCCTCTTCGGGTTGACCCTAAGTGCTTTTAACACATGCCTAGCAGTCTTTGGGCTTCCCAGGTGGCGCTAGTGGTAAAGAAAGTGAAAGTGAAAGTTGCTCAGTCGCGTCCGACTCTTTGTGATCCCATGGACTATAGAGTCCATGGAATTCTCCAGGCCAGAATACTGGAGTGGGTAGCCTTTCCCTTCTCCAGGGGGTCTTCCCAATCCAGGGGTCAAACCCAGGTCTCCCACATTGCAGGCAGAGTCTTTACCAGCTGAGCCACAGGAGTAAAGAACCCGCCTGCCAATGCAGATGTAAGAGATGCTGGTTGGTAGTTTCCCTGATCTTTGGAATGATAGAAGGTTCCAGATTTGAATATGTTCCTTGTCCAGATGTGGGATCAGTCATTTCTCCAAGGAGTTGTAGTTCCTTTTAAGTGGAACACGGTTTCAAAGGCCAAAATATGTGTGTCAGGTAAAGTGACTCATGAATAAAACCCATCAGAGGGTGTGATCTCAGAAATGGGGTCGCTATTGTGGAACACGTGTTTAGGCTTCAGATTTCAGACTGACACTGGGAAGTCATTATACAGTCCTTCCTCCACAGCACACTCCGCTATTTCTTAAAAGTATAGTAGCAAGATGGCTGTGGGAATGCCTGTTACGGGCCAGGCACCGGTCCTGTTCTCTACTTAGAGGATCTTCTGCTTCTGATCATAGGAGCCAAGGTGATCACCCAGCTTTGTGTTATAAATAAGGAAGCTGAAGCTCAGAAAAACAAATGTGCTCAAGCTCAAACAATTAATAATTGATAGAACTAAGATTTGAAATGAAGACCTTTTTGACAACCAATTCCGTCCTTCACATGTGGATGTTCTATTAAATGACAGATGAGAGGAATCCAACGCTTAGTCTGATGAACAAGTCAAATGCTTCAGGTGCATCTTGGAGTTCAATTTGGAAACAAAAAGTGCCTCTAAACTCTGGCAGCATTCCCCAGGCCAGTAATAAACTGTCCTTAAGTCCTCTCCTTGAGCAGTAAGTATACAGCCTCAGTAAGGAGCTACTATGGTAGGAATGACATTTGGATGTATGTATATTGATCCATGGGTGCCATTGACCTTCAGCTTGACGAGAGTGTGAAAGCTCATGGAGGGGGAAGTGATCTGTGAGTCAGGGAGATTCTGGGTGGGACTCTGAGTCCATTGTCTTCTCTTTAAAATAAAAAAAATTGTTTACTTATTTATGTTCAGCTGTGCTGGGTCTTCACTGCTGCACGAGGGCTTTTTCTGGTTGCAGAGAGTGGGGCATACACCCTGATTGCAGCGCTTGGGCAGCCCTTTGCGGTGGCTTCCCTTGTTGCAGAGTATGGACCCGACGTGCCTGGGCTTCAGTAGCTGAGGCTCTGGGGCTCTGGAGCAGAGGCTCGGGAGTTGTGCACACAGGCTTAGCTACGCTGCGGCCTGTGGAATCTTCCTGGACCAGGGATTGAACCCGTGTCCCCTGGCTGCCACGCCTGGTGTATGTGAGGCTCTCAGTAAATATTTGCAGAGTGCAATAAGGAAAGTATTTCATGTATTACTCTTAAAGAAATCTTCTGTGAGGGTTAAAAGGGTTGTTTGTGTTTCTTGAGAGGAGTTTTTAGGTTGATATGAGTAAAGTACTGGAGTAGGAAATGGCAACCCACTCCAGTATTTTTGTCTGGAAAATTCCATGGACAGAGGTGCCCACTGGGGCTCCATGGGGCCCCAAAGTCCATGGGGTTGCAAAGAGTCCCACTACTGAGCACCCCCCACTGACCCCCGCATTGCAAGGCAGATTCTTGCCCACTGGACCACAGGGAAGCCCGGAGCCCACTGTCTTCTTACCTGCTTGACTTAGTCCTCTGGAAGTTTCCCCTAGTTTAGTGCTCAACTCTGCACTGAAAATGATGCTTATTTTATTTTATCAGGAATTTCTGGGACATATTTAATGGGCAGGCTTTTAGGTTACCTGGTCTGTCATGCTGTCTGGGACCTGTGCCTTTGTGTGAAGACTCTTCTCACTCTTCGGATATCTTGGAGGTTCTCCCGGGTGCCACTTCAGGGACACACAGGTGCCCAGGACCAAGAACGGGTGGTGGGACTCACTGCACCTGGAGAGTGACTCGCGATGTGGCTTGGGCTGTCTCTTTGTCTCTTCTGGCCTTAGTTTGATCATCAATGATGAGGATGATAACACTTGATTTTCAAGTTCTCATACCATAAAATTTTAATTTTAGCAGCATGCCGTGTGCTATGCTCTGCTGTGTCTGGCTATTCCCAGGGTGGTGCTGAGTCCTGGAGAGTGGGTGCTGAGCACCCCCAGGGCAGAGGAGAGAGGGCAGATGAGCCCAGAAGCAATGACAGTACCAGGCCATCTGTCCCAGATGGGGTGACCCAGGGGCTGGGGACCGGTTCTAACGAGCCTCCTGGGAGAAGCCTGGGAGATGCCCAAGGGTGCCGACATCTATACTGGGAACCCACGTGTGGCAAGGAGAACACGTCCAGGCAGGAGGGCAGGGCGGCATCTTCTCTGCAGATGCGAAGGCTTGCGGCCCAGGGCCAGTGCCGCTCACTCGGGGCCTGACACTCGACGATAGTGCCTCAGGCAGGGCACGCATCTTCAGTGCAGCTCGGGAAGCCAGGTTGTAGGCTGCTCACATGTGTGGGATGGCAGACCGTGGTGTGTGTGTGTGCACGCACACACACATGTATCTGTATGTGTGCATGTGTGTGCAGGAAGGGGTACCACTGCAGCCTCAGCCATGCAGCCCACTCTGGGGAGTCTAGACGTGCCCCTTCCCCCACCCATCCCACCCAAGCAAGCAGGGCATGCAGCACAAGAATGCTGAAATGCAGGGTCCACTGCACACCAGGGCTAGAGATGGGCTAGGCGTCAGACACCCGCTGGCTGCCAGGAGGGGGCAGCACCAGTGCAGGGCAGGTGGAGAAAGTTCCAGGAGGATCCCCACACACAGCGATAGTGGGTGCATGAGAGAGGGGGTGACACTGCCTTACACATGCAGGAAGCCATTAAAAAGAATGGCATTGCCATTTGCAGCAACATTGGGTGGATCTAGAGATTGTCATAGTGAGTGAAGGAAGTCAGGCAGAGACGTAGAAGTATCATATGCCATCCTTTGTATGTGGAATCTGAAAAGAAATGATACAAATGAACTTACAGAACAGAAACTGACTCACTGGCGTGTGGTTGCCTCGGGGAAAGGATGGGAGGAAGAAGGGATAGTTAGGTTTTGGGGTGGACATGTACACACTGCTGTATTTAAAATAGATGGCCAACAAGGACCTACTGTCTAGCACAGGGAACTCTGCTCAAGGTTATGTGACAGCCTGGATGGGAGGAGTTTGGGGGAGAATGGATACATGCATATGTATGGCTGAGTCCCTTTGCTGTCCACCTGGAACTATCACAACACTGTTAATCAATTATACCCTGATACAAAAATAAAAAGTTTTGTCTTAAAAGAAGATGGGAGGGTGTTAGCTTTTCCTTAAGGACCCAGCCTTACATTTAAACAGACGTTTCACTTCCAGTTTGCTTACTTACTTGTTTGTTTGTTTCTTAGGGCCCCTCTGGACCACCAGGAGAAAAAGGTCCTCCGGTACAGTATGACTTAAATACAGGGTTGTGTCTTGATGGGAGAAATTATGCGCTAATCAAAGCCATTTGAAGTTGGAGAGGCCAGCAAAGACAGTAGTTTAAAAAACAACAACTTTAACGTTATACAGTGCAGACTCTCGAAGATACAGGCACTCACCTGTGGAATGGTGGAGTCGGGAGGAGGGTTGTCCAGTGCCCTGAGCTCCAGTGACAGCTGGGCAGACCGGCACTGCCTTTGCTTTTCGCCGCCTCTGCTTCCCTCTAGACGGACAGCTGTGGTTTCACGCATGTCATCACATTGCCAGAGGAAGTAATTTTGAATCCCAGCTTCACTGCCCCCAGCCACAGAGCCAGGAGCCAGTGAGGGTGCTCTTTTAATCTGTGAGGCAGGCGGGAAAGTCTAGGAAGATTCCTGCAGAAAGTGAGATCCGTAATTGAAAGATGATTTGGGCCGACTCCCAGTACCATCTAGAAATTGTCAGCCAGGTGGCAACGACTTTCCAATAAAAATATCTAGCAGTCACCTGAGCGCCGGCCTCCGCACTGGTCCTCTCACAGGTCAGTGTGTCCAGCCAGCGGGCTCCTGAGGCTGGTAATCGACCCTGCACCCGGAGTGAGCTCAGGCCCGTCTCACTGCAGGAGTAAGAAGGGGGCTTGCGAAGGGGGCCTGGGCAGTCAGCCTCATGGGGAAGGTTTTCCAGAGCGTTCTATCTGTGTGTTGAAGACAGCCAGTCCTCAAGCCCTGGCTGCTCTCAGGTACCTCCGTTCCATCAGATTGGTCAGTGCGCCAGGCGATTGGACAAGGAGAACCAACCCCACGCAAGGGGGCCCTTGGTTTTTGTTTTAAGTGTTGGGGGATGTCTTCTTTCTCTTCAGGGATCTCGAGGCCCGCCTGGGTTTCCCGGCCCCCAGGGACCAGCTGGCCAGGATGTAAGTAAAGGCAAGGGGTGTGGGTTGTGTCCCTGCCGACCCCCCTCCCCCTCCCCTGGCCTCCCTTGACCAGGAAACCCCGGGGGAGCTGCTTTGTGCACCGAGCCCCGCCCGCTCCCCCGGGAGCCTGTTGTGTGTTTGGCCTCTTTGTCCACCGTGGCCTCTAAGCGTGTGTTGTCTGCTTGCACTTCTTTTGCTTCTGTGTGATGCTGTCAGAACCGTGCAAGTTCCTGGCTATATCCCACACAACACCTCCTGCTGTTCTGCCCTCCTCTCTTTCAAAGTTGGTCCTTCTGCCTGTGTTTGGAAAAAGACGGCCTGAGTTGAAGATCAGATGTGTGAGTGTGTGTCCACATGTGCACACACACGTACGCACTTTCAATTTTGTGTTTGGCAAGGAGTTCTGAGAGGGGTGGCTTACTGTTCTGAACATTTGCCCTGGTTGATATATTCTGAGAAGCTCTGGGTCTTCAGCTGAGGTTGGAAGCTGTGAGTTTTTGTTGGTGCCAGTCTTCACGGTCGGGTGATCTGTTTTCTCCTGAGTTGCACTTGGCAAGATAGAGAGGTTGAGGGAGAGAGTGGGCAGAGTGGATCAGGATTATGTGCTTAACAGAGTTAATGTTCTTTCTTTCTTCTTTTAGGGTATACCAGGAAATCCAGGAGAAAGAGGGCCTCCTGGCAAACCAGTATGTGATCTAACTGTTCTGGATGAATCTTGACCATCAGGGGTTCAGCCAGAATAAAATGCAACTCGGATGGCTCAAGAAGCTTTAAGAAGGGGCTTTTTACAAAGCTGTGGGCGGAGGGAACTAATCAGAGGTGGCTGTGATGCCCAGAGATAAACACAGAAGCCAGTACCACCTTGCACCCATCTTCAGAGCCAAGAGAAAGCGGGAACGGTGGGGACGGGGCTGCCAGATGGGAGCGGAAATTGTGGGTTCAAAGCCACTGCCAGGAAACCTGGCCAGAGGCTGGGAGGGAGCAGTGCCCCCATCCCGGTTTCCCCATGTGCTTCTCTTTGGGCCAGCTCACCTGAGCGCCAGAGGCAGGTGAGTCCCTGATACCCCCAGGACTTGGAGCAGAAAGGGATGGATGGGGACCTGGGGGTGAGCAAATGGACAGGAGCCACTTCTTGTCCAGGGCTGGTTCCTCACTGGCCTGTGTCCTGACCTTTTCCTCAGTAATGTCAGTTCCTTCTGGTTTCCCCCCGTTAGAGTAGAAGCTTCCTTTCCTCTCTCACAAGGAGAGCTACAGCAGCTTGCGCAGGATGAGAGAGTCCTGAGCGTCTGGTCCCAGGCAGCATGGCCGGGCTCTCAGCTCCAGCAGGCTTCCCTCGTGTGCAGTGCATCCCCTCTGGGAACCCAGCCCCCAGATTAAGTTACCAACGCCAGAGATGCTCCGAAGGCTTAGCCAGCTAACCAGGCTACCAGTGGGCCCTCCAGGGAAGGAGCAGTGAGGATGAGTGGGTCTGGGTGGGCAGGTGGGAAGATACAGGAGAAATCAGCCCTTTGAAACCTGCTGCCTGAGAAGGAAGAGACAGTGGCAGCCACGACTGGGGAGTCCCAGGCCTCGAGACTGGTTTCAGACTGGATCTCCCCTGGGCAGAGGCTTGCCCTCAGGATGGCCGTCTGTCTGCTCTGCAAGCCCGGCCTGCTGCAAGTGTCAGTCAGGCAAAGACCCAAGACCTGGAGGCCCCTGAGGGCGTTAGCATCTGTCTCTGCCTCGTCCAGGCTGCTGGGAACAGCAGACACCTGGACGGGCACCCTGGTCTCCTAGAAGGGTCCTGAAACTTCACTAAGACCCGCCAGAAGGGTGAGTGAAAAGTCTTGCTGGAGGTTGAGGGTACTTATTCATATGCTCCTCCTCCTTCACGGAGTCAGATTTGCAGCAGCCAAATAAAGCTCACAGCATCCACCCTGATACCCAAGTGCCAGGCCCTGGTGAAGTGGGTGGAAGAGTAAGGTTCAGGCCAAAGGCTGAAGGGGTTCAAATGACCTCTGCCAGATCCAGACCTTGATACCTCTGCAGAGGGAAGTGCATCCACAGAGTCCAGCGGACAGGATGGGCTCACCTTGACGTGACTCAACTGGTTTCCGGCAGAGACTGAGAGAGCATCGGTCTCTCTTGACTACCTTTAAGTTCACAGAACACCCTCCCCCAGCGTGGTCCCAGGTACTGCTGTCAGGGTCTCTGGTCTCGATAATCAGATGAGTCACGTTCTCAGGGGTCCCCAGGACCCCCTTCAGGTTCAGTGACTCACCAGAAGGGTTCCCAGAGCTCAGGAGAGCTGTTACACTCAGGATGACGGTTTATCCCAGGGAAGGAGCCCCCAAGACACGAGGCTGAGGCCTCCACGTGTCCCCTGCCCACACTCGGCTCTCCCAGAAGTTGTGTGTAATCTGAATCCATGGAGGTGACCCTGAGTGGTCTGAAATTCAGCGGGTGTTGCCATCAAGGGACTCTTACCCAGACCAGGCATGCCTCCCTGGGTGGTCTTGGTTACTCCACCATCTGCCGTCCTCCCAGAGGTCAGACTGGCCCCAGGCCCCCAGCAAGGACACTGTTAACTGCATGGCCCAAGGCCCTGGGCAAACAAAGGCACTCTTATCAGGGAGGGCATTCCAAGGACTTAGTACATCTCTCCAGAGCAGCCGGGGCCAGACCTGTCTTGGGAATGTGCAGGGTTGGGACAACCAAGGCCTCTCCTGCAGTCACCAGCCCTCCAAGGGTGGACAGTGGGCCCTGGGCGGGGTTCCCCCAGGGCTGCATCCCTAGAATCCCTGTAGCAGGAGTCCCCTGTCTACCCTCGGGTGCTCTAGAAGCAGAGCCTCTGGTGGGGATTCTTGTGCCTAGTGATTGATTAAGGTGAAACCTGTTAAGATTGAAGAAAACAGGGCATGGTGAGGGAAGAGGCGGTCAAAGCTGGGGGTTCAGCTGGAATCTAGCCTCAGCCTGATCCCACAGGGAGCTCTCGGGTGTGAGCAGCAAATAGAGCTAGCCCGTCAAGAAGCGGTTCTTACTCACCTCCACGTCAGCCCGTCGTCAGTGGCTGTGTAGCTGACGTCTCTGTGACCAGCCAGCCAGCATCCTGGCAGCAGGTGGTCAGTGCCCAGGAGGTAATGACGGCCTGGGCAGGGCACAGACTCTCTCTCTTCACCCCAGCACTTCCCTCCCATCAACAACCGACTGGCCACTGCCCCCCGCACGGGCCTTGCTCCTGTGTATTCAGGCCTCTCTCTGGAGGCCCACAGAAATGGATCACAACAGGGTGTTAATTAAATTATCCCCCAGGGCACGCTGTACCTAGACGGGAAATCCACCCCTTCTTCTCTCTCTTCTAACTGATGCCCAGCCATGCTCATAGAGCTTTAACAACTCTACAGAGGGCTCAAATGACAGCAGAAAAATAGCCCCAAGAATACAAGGCCAGCAGTATAAAAATCTCCCAATTTGTAAAAGAAGGAAAAAAAAAACTCCCAATTTGGACAGTATAAATCTTGCATTATTAACTTGCCTGAAGAAAACATGCAATGTCAAAATAAAACCCCTTTCCCCTTTTAAAGTTTTACTCAATTAGCGTGTAGCATGGGTTGGCCTTCCTCCCCAGGGTCGGTCTCCGATAACTAAGGGTATTCTAGGCTTTTTCCAGCAGATGCAGCCTAGGCAAGCTTTCCCTGCAGGCGAGGGGCCCCTTCAGAACCGCCGACTCTGACTCAGCCCGACCCCAGTTTGTCTCAGGTGGTGTCCTCTTGCAACCCAGGGCAGTGATTCAGTACTTGAGCATTTCAGCTTAGGAAGCATGACGTACACCCAGCCAGTGCCAAGGTTATCCTATGTGAACTTACACAATGCTTCTGCCACTGTCTGCAGCCACAGGATGTGGCAGAAACCCCATGGAGTCAGGGAAAGTGGGGAAGCCAGGAAATTGTCTCTGTAACAGGCTAGACTGGATAAACCTGGACTCAATCAGAAGGAAGCAGCCACCACAAGTCTAATAGTGGTCCCAGGCTTCCAACATTCTGGAGGAAGCCTGCCATCTTCCCTCTGCACCGTGGGCTCTCTGGCACTCCTTGTCCACTGCGATGTGCAGAAGTGTGCAGAGCAGCACGCCAGTCTCCAGTCCTTACCTAAGAATCCCTCGTCCCTTCAGCATCTGCCTTTGTATTTCCATTTTCCTTCCCAGCTTCCTGTCCCTTGCACCCTGGGGTGAACCCAGCCTCCACTCCACTTGGGCTCTGGGCCTGCCATGGTCATAACACGCCACTTCCCAACTCACTGTGGGTTTGAGTGTGAACTCAGGGACCTGCAGACTCCTTCACACCTTCAGAGGCTTTGTAATTACTCATGATTTCTGAACTCCCCTCCTGAAGTTAGAGACTTCCAACTCATAAAGACGAATGAGGCTTAAAATGCTAGTTCACCTGGGGGAGCTGAAGGAATTGCTTTAGGTTCATACTAGATGTGAATGACAGCGGCAGCTATTACCCACCTGGAGTAAAGGACAACCCGCCCCCTTCGTCTTCCACAGTACCCATAGGACCTGCTGGTGGTGATGGAAGGGGGAGGAGGGGCCAGCAGGAGAGAGAGAGGGCCAGGAAGGCGGGGACCAGAAAGTCTGATGTTAGTTAGGACAGCTCAGAAGAGTCTGCCTGTGGTTCCCAAGCGTGGGGCGTAGACCAGGCTCTTTGTGTCCTGTGTAGACATGTCACCTGTTACAGTCACATTTTGAAGGCTGCTCGCTGCAGAAGCATGGAATATGCAGTGTGCACTTGTGTGTATGTATTTATTTATTTTTACTTTGACAGGGCCCCTCTTCAGTACTGTCTCCAGGGGACGTAAATCTCTTGGTGAAGGTAAAAACAAAAATGTGCATGCCTTTTGAGAGTTGTGACGGGGAGGCTGGCGATGTCAATGATATGGTCTTTTTTTTTGGTCTGAGCAGAGTATAAACAACTATAACAACATTTGTTGAGAACATGCCGTGCCAGCAGTGCGCTAAAATCCACTGTCCAGCACAGAAGCCACTGGCCACATGTGTGAATTTAAACTTGTTTAACTTAATGAAAAAAAAAAAGATTCCGGTCTTTGATCACACTAGCTACATCCTAAGTACTTACTGGCCACCTGTGGCTAGTGGCTGTCTTACTGGACAATAAGATCCGTTGTCACGGGAAATCCTTCCGGGTGGTACTATGGTTAATGCTTCACGTGCATCTCTCGTGTCTACAATTGCTCCATGAGGTTGGTACCATTATGTTCTCGTTTTGCTTGTTAGTCGCTCAGTCGTGTCAGACTCTTTGAAACCTCATGGTCTGCAACCTGCCAGGCCCCTCTGTCCATGGGATTCTCCAGGCAAGAACACTGGAGTGGGTAGCCGTTCCCTTCTCCAGGGGATTTTAAGGCTATGCTGGTGTGTTTCTGGTGCAGTCAGTTAGCACATCCGGCGATTAACCGAAAGGTTGGTGGTCTGAGCCCACCCAGGGATGTGTGTCAGCCTTTATAGGGCTTCCCTGGTGGCTCAGACAGTAAAGAATTGGCCTGCAATGCAGGAAGCCCGGGTTTGATCCCTGCATCTGGACCATCCCCTGGAGAAGGGAATGGCAACCCCCTCCAGTATTCTTGCCTGGAGAATCCCATGGACAGAGGAGCCTGGTGGGCTATAGTCCAGGGGTCGCAAAGAGTCAGATAAGACTTAGTGACTAGCTCTTTGTTTATTAGAAACCTGAGTCACCATGAGGGTCAGCGACTTTCTGGGAATAGAATCCACTCCTCAACGAGTCCAGAGACTGACTTTGGACCCCACACAGGACTGCGTCCTAGGGTTCTGAAAAGATATTCCTGGGCAGAATCCAGCAGGTTGGGTGAGGATCCTGCTGGTGCCAGGTCCAGGGCGCAGGTGCCGAGCGGTGAGTGAGCTGCTGGGCCCTTGGCCAGGTGGAGTCTGGATCTGAGCGCAGACGGAGCTCATCGTCAGAACCACAGCACCCTCTCCCCGGGGGGTGGGGGACGTGAGCTGAGAGAGCTCGGTTGAGATAGGGCGGAGAGTTGGCTGCCTGGGAGCTCGGCCAGGGACCTCGGGTCTTGAACGGAGAAGAAGGGGGACAGGCAGGACAGAGCGGGGTAAGATCCATGTTTCCAGAAGAGCGGTCCTATGGCCACACACGTGGGGGACCATTTGCTGCCTCTGTTCTCAGCCTTGGTCTGAACTTTGGGTGGAGCCCGGCCCTGCCTTTTGCGTGACCACCCCTCCCTCATCTCCTGTCTTCTAAAAACCACTTGGGAGGCATTTGAAAGCACCCGGTTCGTGCATGAGAGCAAGGGAGGAGAGCAGAAGGAGAAAGGAAATCTCAGAAGCCTGGGACTTTTCATCTCTCTACACATTGAGACGCCTTGATGGAAAACGATACATTTTACTTAAAAATGAGGAGTGGAGCAATCTTTCTTGATTTTTACTGACAAGAGGGAGTTTTTTTTTTTTTTTTTTTTTTACAACCAGGACATGGCAAGAAATCATTATCTATTGAAGTCCTATTTAGTACAGGCTTTTTAGTCTAGGTGATTTTTCTCTAATTCTGTCCCACTGGGAAGGCGTTGGATTTGCCTCAGTTCTTGTCCCCCACCTCCCCTTAAGGATTACAGCCTCAAAGTGTCCCAGTCTTTAAGGCAGAGATAACAGGAGTGACTGCTGTGTGCTTTACAGCTGCAGCATTGAAACAGACGTTTAGTCAAATTGATACTTCTGACCTGCCAAAGGATGTAGCAGCCAGGAACTACGAGAGAATGTGAGCACCTACATTCAGGGCAGTACCTGACACTCCCTGACCTTCCAGAGCTGTGCTTTGCCTGGAAACTCTGTAGATGGAAGCCTGGCCCTCGTGGGTTTGCCCAGGTCTGCAGAGTCACTATCCTGGCTCCCTAGTTGATAATCACCCACTGCCATCTTGATGTCAGTTAAAGCCTGATGGGGTGGCTGTGGAGTGGGGGAACCCTCTCTTGCTGAGAAGGCATCTTTCGTTACAGAAAATTTGCCTCCTCCTGGTCATTGGAAGACTGCCTGAGTAGAAACTTTGTATTCTAAGAGTTCCCGTTTACTAAACTTCCATGGTTGGATCTGTGCCCGAGAGGTCCTCCTCAAGGCCTCTCCTTTAGACGATTCCCAGGATAAATATTGTTTCACCCAGTCCCTGCCAACAACCCAGTTACTGTTATCATTCAGTTGCTCAGTCGTGTCTGACTTTGTGACCCCATGGACTTGCAGCATGCCAGGCTTCCCTGTCCTTCACCATCTCCCAGAGTTAGCTCAAACACATGTCCATTGAGTCAATGATTCCATCTCATCCTCTGTCATCCCCTTCTCTTCCTGCCTTCAATCTTTGCCAGCACCAGGGTTTTTTCCAATGAGTCGGCCCTTCACGTCAGATGGCCAAAGTTTTGGAGCTTCAGCCTCAGCATCAGTCCTTCCGATGAATATTCAGGGTTTATTTCCTTTAGGATTGACTGGTTTAATCTCCTTGCTGTCCAAGGAACTCTCAAGAGTCTTCTCCAGCACCACAGTTTGAAAGCATCAGTTCTTTGGTGTGCAGCCTACTTTATAGTCCAAGTCTCACATCCATACATGACTACTGGAAAAACCATGGCTTTGACTAGATGGACCTTGGGTACTATCACCTACTGCCTTTTGCAGAGCAGGAGGTGGCAGGGATGGGCCAGACACTTGTTCAAGGTGACAGAGCTGCACGGTGGCAGAGCCAACACTCACTCCCAGTGTGACCAGTTCCAGTTCCTCATGCCCTCAACTCCTCTGCTACGTGACCTCATTTTTGCGTGTATCCAAGCTTCCTGACGACCACCTGATGCAGGACAGGCAGGTAGTGAGTTCCTTGGCTGTCAGCTCGAGGTTTGAGGTATAGGCTACACGCTTGGCATGAACGTGCACTGAAGGTTCAGGAATCCAGCAGAAGTTCGTGTGAGATGATCTGGAGATGATTTCTGTGCCTGGCAAGAGACCGCAGCATCCCTCCAGGGTTATGCAGTTTTGAGCGCTTGCTTAGTCTGCTGTCCTGCACCAAATACAATGACACAGGGTTTGCTGAAAATGTCTCAGGAAATAGGAAGGGGATGGAGACAAAGAGGAGTCTGCATTTACACACTGGAGCTTGCAACATGCTAGATGCTTCATATGTATTAAAATTTGCACTCTCTCCCAAGTAGGAGAAAGAGCCTTGTTAACAGATATGGAAGTGGACTCAAAGGAACTAAAGTGGCTTGCCTGAGATGACTCAGTTAAGTGGAAGAGTTGGGAGCAGAATTGATGAGCAGGGTCATCTCTCTGATCTGCCAGTGGGACAAAGGGAGGAAAATCACAGCTGAAACCACAGGGATGTACATGGCAGCTGAAACTCCTGTGTTCTCGCCATGTATTTCTCCCCAGAATCTGAGGTTCTCATCTCACAGATAGGGAGACTGAGGCTTGGAAAGGTGTAGCCGTGAACCCCAAGTGGGCAGAGGCTTCACTGTGGTCTGGGCAAGCCTGTCCAGCTGGACACAGAACTCTGGCTGGTGATGGGGAGGGAGAAAATTCCACCTGTGGGTCCTCTTGAGTTCTGTGATGGGACTAAAAATTGACACAAGGCATTAACAGGAGCAGAATAAGCTTTAATTTGTGCACATGGAGGTCTCCTAGAAATGAGACCTAAAAAGTGGCCAAACAGGCAGCTTTCATACTTTGTAGGTAAAGACATAAGACATTTGTGAGGAATTGACAGGGCAAAGAAACATAGGCTCTGGGTGCTTAATTAGTGAAGACTTTAAGCAGAGCTTGGGTTCAGGGTAGTAAATTAAAACTGAAGATTTATACAGGCTTCTTGGCCCTGAAATCCCTGTTTCTGGGGATAAAGGTGTCCTCCCACCTCCAGCTGCAGGGAGGGCCCCTTTCACGTGAGAGGTTTATTTCCTGTATTTTGGTTTATTTCCTGTTTTAGGGAAGACAGAAGTATCAATGTCAGTCTTACACTGACCATTTCTTAAGTAACTTTAATTCACAGTAGTTAATATGCCACTGAGATGTGTTTGGGGGCAGTCTGCCTGGGTCCCAGTGCTAGCATCCACATGACTGAGGTGTCCCAGGTCCAGGGGCTGGGGTCCCACGGGCACAGAGGCAAAGGGAGGCTTGGTGGGAGAGCGGGTCGGGGGCTGGTCTTGCCCCGCGCACTGGATTCCAGGACCGGGTCTGTATGTTAAGTCCAGCCCCCTCTCTAGCAAGTCTGGGGGCTGCCCTGGCCATCAGGGAACAATGCTCACAGGATGTGTGACTATGACATGCTCAGGCTGACTTAACCATGCCAGAAATCAACAAGAAATGAGAAAACAGTGAGATCTTGTCTTAGATGTGATCACTTTCTCCTGTGGATCCCACTGTACCTCCAAGTCCAAAAATTCTTAGTGTCTGGAAGTCCTTCTGCAACCAGCCTAGCTCTGCTTCCATGCATCCCGTGTCTGGGGTTGCCCTATTTCACAGATATATCCTATTGTAAGCAACTATAGAGACTGTCTAGGAATAGAAGAGTTTCTCCCTAGCCTGCCACCATTCCAAACACCAGCAACTAAAGACAGTGCCCTTCAGCTCACCTCATTTGCCATTTCTTCACATACCCAACATTTCGTTCCCCTTAACATTTCAACCAGCTTCTGGGAGGTGGCCCTAGGCGTGTGAAGGTCAATTGGTGGTGGTTGATTGGGTCGGCTGGGCCCCTCACGGAGCTCATGCTCTGTGGAAGATTATTTGCTATAAATCAGACATGCAGAGATAAAGCAACTCTACTTCTGTTCTCGAAGAGCTCACACATTTTTTTTTTTTTTTGCTTGATGGGGACGGCATGGAGCTATAAAGAGACCACTCTATAGTGAGACAGGTGCTTCTGTAGCAGGAGGTTCTCAGGGGCAGAAGCATACCCCCAGTGTGAAGCAATCAGGAGTGCTTCTTGGAGTAGGACACCTCTAAAGAAACATCAAAGATTGAGTAGGCGTGAGCACCTGAAAGGAAGGTGGACTGCTCAGAGATGCTTTTTGTTGATGAAAGCCTGTCCATCCTGAATTAGAGATCAAGATGAGTGCCAGGCCACCTGAGACATCACCCACTGTGAACGTGAGCAAGTCTTGGCCCGTCTCTCCAGTGGAGCAGCCCAAGGCCCGAGTTAGCACATTTGCTTGGGTCAGTTGGTGCCATGGATCCGTGAGCTCTTCAAGACAGCTGTTTACTGTGGTCTCGAAGCAGAAGAGCGCCGTGCCCAACAGCGAGGGAGCCGCTGGCTGAGTATGTGAATTCATATCAAAGCCGAACGCTCTGGAAATGATCTGGCACTGTTCCGAGAGCCATGCTTGTTTTACTTTATTTAACCTTTATCACAAGGAGGGAATCGGGGAGGAAGACAGGATTAGAGTGAAGGCGTGGAAGGAACACCGTGGTAAAGAATCCGCCTACAATGCAAGAGATGCAGGAGGTGTGGGCTGGATCCCTGGGTCAGGAAGGTCCCCTGGAGGGAGACATGGTGACCCACTCCAGTATGCTCGCCTGGGAAATTCCACGGACAGAGGAGCCTGGCGGTCTACAGTCGATGGGGTCACAAAGACTCGGACATGACTGAGCACAACGACAGCACAAGGAAGGAGCAGTCCAAGATGCTGGGGTGTGAGTTGGACAGAGTGTGGTCAGGCCAGTGAATTTCATTTGGGGTTTACTGTGCTCCAAACTGTAAGACCTGGGGATGACACAGACAAGCTCGAGAATTGGTTCCCTGGGCTTTAAATTCACTCCAGGGACAGAACTCACCTGCCTCAGAGCCGAGGAGCAAAGCTCCATTCCAGAGAGCCTTGATTAAATACCTACTTCGGACTGAGAAGGGCTTCCCTTGTGGCTCAGCTGCTAAAGAATCCGCGTGCAATGCAGGAGACCTGGGTTTGATCCCTGGGTTGGGAAGATACTCCACTCCAGTATTCTGCCATGGAGAATTCCAGTGTATAGTGGAATTCCAGACTGTATAGTGCTTGGGGTTGCAACGAGTCAGACACGACTGAGTGAGTTTCCCTTGGACTAAGAAGAATGCCAGGCGATACTTGGTGTGTGTTACAGTGAGCAAGACCTCGGGGAGGGGGGTTGCCTCTTGCATTCTTTATTTTGCTTCTTTGTTCAGAAACCACTTAGGTAAACCTGTGAGACAGAGAATTCAGCCTCCAGCATTGTTTTGTCTCTGGCTTTAGGGACAAAGCATGCTGTTTCTTACAGTACTAAATGCTTGCTTTAAATCTGTACTGTGAATATTTTTAGATGTTCACAGACATCGGTACATGTGCTTTTGACGTCTTGGTCTTGGGCTACACTTCAGCCATTGGCCGGAAGTAGGGAGACGTGCGGTAATAATACAGATATATTAATGCTGAAACCTAGTTTAAGAACGAGAGAGAAAAACATGAAGTTTGACATAGGCTGTGTGGGTAATGACTCCATCTACCCGTTTGCTTTTTCATCATTTGCTGGCTTCCTCCTGTCTGGAGGGGTTGGAGCTATGGGTCACCTTTTGTTTTACAAGTAACTGTATTATCATGTTACTCTTTCTCTCAGGACGTGTGCAATGACTGTCCCCCGGGCCCCCCAGGCCTCCCTGGTCTTCCAGGTTTTAAAGGGGACAAAGGTCTCCCAGGAAAGCCAGGGAGAGAAGGCACAGAAGGGAAAAAGGTAGGAACAAAAGAGGAGATTTCGTTTTTATCATTGGGACAAAGTGAATCATCTTGGAGACGCCAGCACTGTCTCTCTGGTACCCGTTGGGAGGCGAGGATCATTGGGGTCACCTTGGGGACTGGTTCCTGCACCATTTACCACTTTGGGGGTGGGTTATACCCTTGAATCACAGCCACACACCTTATCACCGCCTGCCTTTGCTCAGACACTCTGAGGGGCAGGCGGGGACCTGGGAATCCCATGGGAAATGAGTGAATGATATGGAAGTGGACATCTTGCTGACAATGCCGTATATCGGGTCCAGACACTTATTCCTGCTGTTTTTTCTTTTTTTCTCCCCGTTCTTCCTGCTGCAGGGGGATGCTGGGCCCAGAGGCCTCCCAGGGCCCCCAGGAATAGCTGGACCTCAGGTCAGTGAACCGTCATAAAACTCACGTGTATCTGTTCTCATCTCACTGGTTAGCCTAAGTTTGAGGAAGAGTGATGCCCAGTGTAACGAGATCATGGTTTTAAAATCAGAAAACCCACATTCAAGGTCTCTCCTTTGCTCTGGCTGTCTCAGTGACCTTGGAAATGGGCACTTGAACTTGTTGAGTCTCAGATTGCTCATCTACAAATACCTGAGTGGTTGGAAGTACAGATGAGCTACTGGATAGGAACGTGTAGTGATGTTATGACGTGAACTTTGGGGTCAGACAACTCTGAATTCTAGTTGAGTCATTGTTGCTGTGTGACCTTAGGCAAAATCTTTGACCTCTCTGGGCCTCAATTTCTCCAACCACTAATGATGTGAATAAAAACAACTGCAGAGAGAAGTGAGAGTTGAACATATTGTACAGATAAAGAACTTAGCACTCGATAAAAGGATTATTAGGGTGCTTGCTTCTGCAGCACATACACTAAAATTGCAATGATACAGAGAAGATTAGCCTGGCCCCTGTGTAAGGATGACATGCAAGGTCGTGAAGCATTCCGTATTTTTAGATGTATGGAAAGAGTAACATGGAAACTTACATTGCCATATGTAAAATAGACAGCCAACAGGAATTTGCTGTATGGCTCGGGAAACTCAACCAGGGGCTCTGTATCAACCTAGAGGTGTGGGATGGGGAGGGAGATGGGAGGGAGGTTCAAAAGGGAGGGGGTATATGTATACTGATGGCTGATTCATGTCGAGGTTTGACAGAAAACAGGAAAATTCTGCAAAGAAATTATCATTCAATAAAAAATAATTTTAAAAAAGAGTGTTATTAGGAAAGTGCTATAGAAATGCAGTGGGCATCATTCACTGTGCTGTGAATGATGAGACACCTGTCTGGAACAGGCAGCATGGCTCTATAGGTTCACGGAGCTCGGAGGCTGGCATGGGAGAGGGGAGCTGGGCGCGCAGCTGCGGAACAGGCAGGCTTCGGGGCTGCGGCTCTCAGGCCCTCGGTCAGGACAGTGTTCAGCACTCAGGGGGAGAGAGTGTGTAGGCTGGGAGAGTGTGTAGGCAGGGAGTGGACATCCACGCTGCCCTGGGGGGCTTTCTCTGCCCCGCCGCCTTGTCAACTCTGTGCTGCTGTGACCTCTGCACATCGCTCTATCCCTAACGCGTGTTCAGGGACACATGTGTCACTATGTCACCGTGTTTCTCTGGGACTCGGTATGGCTCCTCTGATGGGGGTTGCAGCATGAAATTGTCAGTGGGAGAGAGACCACAGGAGCAAGACCCTTGGGGTGGGAATACGGTCTCGGCAACGGCCCTGGGCTGGCTTTTTGCCTCCCGGCCCTTCCCGTTCCTCCTGGTGAACGAGGGGCTGTGAGGGCAGAGACCCTCCGGGCTTCTGACCCTGATGACTGCTCAACGATGCTCCCACCTGCGCCTGGCACGTTGTAAGCCCTCTGTCAGTGCCTGGGCCAAGACTGAGGTGAGACCTGGGCGGAAGGTGTAACCAAGCTAAATGAGACTCTAATGCAGTATTGTGAAACGTTTAAAATGAATGAAGTAGATCCATGAGGAACAAAATACAGAAATGTTAAGTCAAGATGAGACCCAGCCTACACGAGACCCTCGTTTTCCTTCTACACAGCTCAGTCGTGTCCCCTTGTCTCATGGTAATTTCTGCTCCTTCGGAGCCCTGTGGATCACAATAAACTGTGGAAAATTCTGAAAGAGATGGGAATACCAGACCATCTGATCTGCCTCTTGAGAAATTTGTATGCAGGTCAGGAAGCAACAGTTAGAACTGGACATGGAACAGCAGACTGGTTCCAAATAGGAAAAGGAGTTCGTCAAGGCTGTATATTGTCACCCTGTTTATTTAACTTATATGCAGAGTACATCATGAGAAATGCTGGACTGGAAGAAACACAAACTGGAATCAAGATTGCCGGGAGAAATATCAATAACCTCAGATATGCAGATGACACCACCCTTATGGCAGAAAGTGAAGAGGAACTCAAAAGCCTCTTGATGAAAGTCAAAGTGGAGAGTGAAAAAGTTGGCTTAAAGCTCAACATTCAGAAAATGAAGATCATGGCATCCGGTCCCACTACTTCATGGGAAATAGATGGGGAAACAGTGGAAACAGTGTCAGACTTTCTTTTTCTGGGCTCCAAAATCACTGCAGATGGTGACTGCAGCCATGAAATTAAAAGATGCTTACTCCTTGGAAGGAAAGTTATGACCAACCTAGATAGCATATTCAAAAGCAGAGACATTACTTTGCCAACAAAGGTTCGTCTAGTCAAGACTATGGTTTTTCTTGTGGTCGTGTATGGATGTGAGAGTTGGACTGTGAAGAAGGCTGAGCGCCGAAGAATTGATGCTTTTGAACTGTGGTGCTGGAGAAGACTCTTGAGAGTCCCTTGGACTGCAAGGAGATCCAACCAGTCCATTCTGAAGGAGATCAGCCCTGGGATTTTGGAAGGAATGATGCTAAAGCTGAAACTCCAGTACTTTGGCCACCTCATGGGAAGAGTTGAGTCATTGGAAAAGACTCTGATGCTGGGAGGGATTGGGGGCAGGAGGAGAAGGGGACGACAGAGGATGAGATGGCTGGGTGGCATCCCTGACTTGATGGACGTGAGTCTGAGTGAACTCCAGGAGTTGGTGATGGACAGGGAGGCCTGGCATGCTGCGATTCATGGGGTCGCAAAGAGTCGGACATGACTGAGCAACTGATCTGATCTGATCTGATCTGGAGCCCTGTGTTTATTTCCATTTTCATATTTTGTTCATCTTGTATTATTTTGCATTAATTTTTTATTAGAAAAGAAAAATATTTTTAATCACTTAAAAATTTACCACTTAAAACATATAGTACGATTTTCTTTTAACTTAAATACAGACATATTCAGAAGTTCTCAAGTAGGAAGGGATATAGATTTATACTGAATAGGTGATGAAATTCTTCATTTTTCATTAACTTTGACTTTTAAAAATATGTCATTGACATATTCTTTATGTCCGATCTGAGGTTTATGGGGCCCCTGGGTGAGTGGTCACTTGCCTCACCCTAGGCACAGCCCTGAAAGATGGGGTTGGAGCCATTATATTTGTTATTAAAAGGTAAGGAGGCAAACAAAAATACTGAGGTGTGACACCAACTGGGAGCCTGTGGGGTATCAGGATGGAAAACAGCAGGTGTCCCAGGCCCCGGCCGGCAGGTTAAAACAACTCCTGTTTGTTGTGCAGAGATTTTGAAGTTTTACAGGGTTTTGACAAAACCAAGACTCCTGCTTCGGGAACTGAAGACATCAGGTCTCAGTGTAGATAGAACTGGAGGTTCTGCCCTGGGGAAGTGTTAGGCTAAGAGACACCAGCACAGCTGAGCATCCTCTGTGCTATTTCCTGAGGATTCCCCTTTTCTGGGGTCATAAGTGGCGGCTAAACTCCTTGCTTGAAGGATTCTGCAGGTGGGTCGTTTCAGCTGAGCCTCAGTATACGACCTTTGCTGTCAGCTTGCCAGCTTCTGGGTGCTACCTCTGCCACATGATAACCTTTATTCAGAGAAAGGAAAGCAGATCAATTAAACAGATAAGGCGTTCCTTCCACTAAGGAGGAATTGTTTTCTCAATCAGCCCAACCACTCCTGAAGTGCTGCTGTCTTGGGACAGTGACTCTGCCTTTGTTCTGTTATAATTGCCTTCAAGGGAGGGTTTGTTCCTTTTCAGAGTCGGAGGAAGTCAAAGAAAGCTTCCATCCAGGAAAAGAACAGAAATCAGTGCTGCTTCTGAAAGACAGGGTGTTTTGTTTCTCTACTTGGGAGTCTGCGGTGGCCTTGTTCTCAGGGTCACCCTGCACAGTGAGATCTCAGGGAGCTGCAGGAGACGTTATACCTAGTGTATTAAGGACCAAAGACCAGTTTACCTGCTTTATAATGTCATCTCCTATGATGGTGAGCATCATCCTTGGATAGTGTTCTACTTTACATATTAGAAAACTAAGGTCTAGCAAGGTTAAATGCCAATCTTACAAAACTACTACAAAACTAGTAGGTCAAAGTGAATCCTTGAAGTCCAGGTCCTAGACCCCCACTAGGTAGTATGCTGTTACGCGTCCAGGAGGGGCTTCCCTTGTGGCTCAGCAGTAAAGAATCCATCTGCAAAGCAGGAGACGCAGGTTTGATCCCTGGGTCGGGAAGATCCCCTGGAAAAGGACATGGCAACCCACTCCAGTATTCTCATCTGGAATATCCCATGGATAGAGGAGGAGCCTGGCGGGCTGCAGTGTATGGGATCCCAGGAGTTAGACACAACTTAGTGACTAAACCCAGTAATGCTATCACCAACACCAGCGCCAAGGAAAGCGCCCAAGAAGACTCAACGCTTCTATCTATTGATTCACTGCCCCTGGTACTGACTCTTAATAGCTTTCCCTTTCTCACCAACTGTGGCTGGGAAGATGAATCGCACTTGTTCAGTCACCCAGTCATGTCCAGCTCTTTGCAACCTCATGGACTGCAGCATGGCAGGCCTCCCTGTCCCTCACCGTATCCTGGAGCTTGCCCAAGATCAAGTCCATTGCATCGGTGATGCCATCCAGCCATCTTATCCTCTAACCTGCTCTTCTCCTTCTGCCCTCAGTCTTTCCCAGGATCAGGGACTTTCCCAATGAGTCAGCTGTTTGCATCCAGAGACCAAAACACTGGAGCACCAGCATAGGTCTTTCCAATGAGTATTCAGCATTGATTTCCTTTAATATTGACTGGTTTATCTTGCCTGGGCACCCACAGGCTTGCCTTGGTTTTTGGCTCCAAACTCAAGCCTGTCTCTGTGCTCTTCATTCAACCCATGCCTCTCTCTAGAAATCAAAACAGAGGGCTGTTTCATTTCCTTTCTGTTGAACTTGGCTTATCAAACAAGATCTCTGTCAGACTTGCGGACCTCATGATTAATTTCTAAATTGAAAACGCTGCCCACAGTGGAGTATTTGTGGTCATTGTTAGTGTCTTTTTATAACCAGAGGCTCTAGGTATTCAGTGGTCACAGGCTTCATCAGGAAGGTTTGATTGTGACTGTGATCTAACATCTGGGGACTCAGGCTTCCCGAGACTTTTCCTGCTTATTTGCAGCTGCCGTCTCTGGATCTTGGGTCTGGGGAGGTGAATGACACCGTCAGCTCCACAGCTTCATTCTGGAGCTTTCAGACTGCGTAAGATACTGACTAAGGAGAGGAAGCTGAAAACTGGCTCCCATTATGATCACCATCTATGTAGAGGAAGAAGAAGCGAGATTGTCATCATACCATGACTTTCTAATGAGGCAGATGTAAAATCCCCTTTGAGTTTGGAAATGCTGATTATTCTGTCCTTCGTGAAAAACATGGTTTTCTTCTTGTCCACATGTCCACACATCATGTAATGGGAACTGCAGGCACTGGGGATGCTAGGTGAGTAGAAGATCTCATTAGAGGTTCTGGACAATTCTGGGAGGTGGGAGATAAAACCTCTTTTGCTGTTATTAGAACTGCCAGAAAAGGCCCTGGAATCCCATTCTTCCCAGAAGACAACCCAGAGCCATTTAGTCCAAGCTCTCCTCAGGAGAAGTCTCTATTCACCCACGGCTGCCTCAGTCCTGAGAGATTCCCACCAGGCATGCCCTTAAACAGCTCCCTTCCAAGTCAGGAGGGATAGTGTTAGGTCAGATATGGGCCATGTCTTCTAGGGCCTGATGTGTTGGAGAAGAAAGATCTAGAAGGTGATGACTCTAAGCAAAATCAGACTGGGGCCAAGGCTATCGAGAGCAGTGAGTGGTCAGTGGTTCCCCAGCCTGGTTCTGCCTCTTATTAGCTGGGTGAATTGCACTGACTGATCATAAGACTTGGGGAACTGGGGCTTTTCTGAAGCAGGGGTCCCTAATCTGTAAAAGAAGGACCACATGGCTCATCTCACAGAGAGGACATGAGGATTAAACAAGGAAACATTTACAAAGCACCAGGCATGGTGCCCAGCACATAGGTAGGAAGTGCTGGATGCATGTGACTGTGGATGGTCCTCCTTACCGTTCCTTCTTCTGAGTTAATAACAACTCTGACAGATTGCCAGGAGGAGAGTTAAATGATTTTAAGGAAAATAATGGCACGGGGCAGAGGTGAAGGCTACCTGGAGGAGGAGGTAGGATTTTTTTTAACATTTATTTATTTATTCAGGTCTCAGTTGCAGCACTAGGATCTCGCTGTGTCGTGTGGGACCTTTCGTTGCGGCGTACAGACTCTCAGAGTTGTGGTGCAGGCTCCGTGCTTGTGGCAGTCTGACTTAGTTGCCCCTCGGCATGTGGGATCTTAGTTCCCCGGCCAGGGATCGAACCCGATTCCCCTGCATTGCAAGGTGGATTCCTAACCACTGAACCACCAGGGAAGTCCCAAGAAGTAGGATTTTACTTGCATTGACAGGCATTCTTGGGGAAAGGTTTTCTAAGCAGAGAAACAGCACACAAATTTTCAGGGACAAAATTTCTGAGAATAGCAGACGCTTACTAATTTGAGAAAATTTAGGCCATGCTCTCAAAAATTTGTAAAATCCCAGAGAGAATTATCTGCTTGATGGATTCCCAAAACCTAACATCCTTAGAGCAGCCTCTGCTATGAATATAACCTCTAAATAGTTGTTGTATTATGTACTTAGTACATGATGGCATGGGGGAAATATATTTAAAAACCAAACAGAATCTTCTCCCAAACCAGAAGGTAGAACTGAAATAATTATTTTTTTTGCACAAGCATTAAACCAGAATATTATGGGTACCACAGGCAATTCTGCCAAGAGCTTGTAAAGACAAAGAAACCTCACCTTTTCTACGGTCAGGCAGCTGTGACTGATGACGTGTGTGTCCTCAGGGTGAATAGTAATTAGTCCTCACGTAAAAGGCCCACATAGTACTGTTTGTCACGTTCATCCTAATTCACCTGGTAATTGGACTAATCGTCTGCTTTAGTGAATTAACTTCAGACAAAATCAAAACAAACTGCTCACATTTTTTGCCTGGAGGTAGTTCTGCAGCTTGGAAAAAAGGACCCAGAAGTTAGGCTCCTAGTTTCCTACAGCATCTGGCTGATGGGGTTTTATTTCCCTTGTTGATTAAATTTCAAAGAGATGTTCCCAGATGCTTGAGAAATATTTTGCTCGGTCCTTTTTGTTGTTGTTTAGTCGCTAAATTGTTTCTGACTCTTCCATGACCTCATGGACTATAGCCCACCAGGCTCCTCTGTCCATGGGGGACTTCTCAGGTGAGAATAGTGAAGTGGGTTACCATTTCCTTCTCCAGGGGATCTTCCCAACCCAGGAATCAAACCCATGTCTCCTGCCCTGGCAGGCAGATTCTTTACCACTGCACCACCTAGGAAGGCCATTCCTGGGTCCTGCTGCTGCTGCTGCTGCTGCTAAGTCACTTCAGTTGTGTCCGACTCTGTAAGACCCCATAGACAGCAGCCCACCAGGCTCTCCTGTCCCTGGGATTCTCCAGGCAAGAACACTGGAGTGGGTTGCCATTTCCTTCTCCAATGCATAAAAGTAAAAAGTGAAAGTGAAGTCGCTCAGTTGTGTCTGACTCGAGTGACCCCATGGACCACAGCCTACCAGGCTCCTCTGCCCATGGGATTTTCCAGGCAAGAGTACTGGAGTGGAGTGCCATTGCCTTCTCCGATTCCTGGGTCCTAGAACCAGCAAAAGGCTTGCTGACCTTTGAAAAGGATTGATATCCATTTCCAAGAGACAGAGAAAGAACTCACAGTGTCACGTTTTCTAAAGGCAGTGCTCTGATATAAGGGCTTGTGGTACGAGTTTCTTCTGTCCATTTCAACAGGAAAAGCGAAGCCCTTTCATTGCATCCTCAGTAAACATCTACTGCAGAAAGCAAAGTTTGCAGAATAGCAAACTAGTAATGTTCCTGGACGCAGAATCCAGGACAGCGGCTTGTTTCTTGGTTTGTTTTGTTTCCAATCTGTTTTTTCTTGATGGCTTTATTCTTAGTGTGTTGAAAGGTTCTGAGAACATGGTTAGCATAATCAGTCAGGCTTCCAGACTAAATATCTAGTGCTCTTGACATTATGAAACCAGCGGGACAAAGCATCGTGACCTAAAAACATAACCAGGAAATTAACTTGATTAGGAGGAGAAAGTTTGGACACAGATCTGGATTCAGTTCAGTTCAGTCGCTCAGTCGTGTCCAACTCTGTGACCCCATGAATCGCAGCACGCCAGGCCTCCCTGTCCATCACCAACTCCCGGAGTTCATCCAGACTCAAGTCCATCGAGTCAGTGATGCCATCCAGCCATCTCATCCTCTGTCGTCCCCTTCTCCTCCTGCCCCCAATCCCTCCCAGCATCAGAGTCTTTTCCAATGACTCAACTCTTCCCATGAGGTGGCCAAAGTACTGGAGTTTCAGCGTCAGCATCATTCCTTCCAAAGAAATCCCAGGGCTGATCTCCTTCAGAATGGACTGGTTGGATCTCCTTGCAGTCCAAGGGACTCTCAAGAGTCTTCTCCAGCACCACAGTTCAAAAGCATCAATTCTTCGGTGCTCAGCTTTCTTTATAGTCCAACTCTCACATCCATACATGACCACTGGAAAAACCAAAGCCTTGACTAGACAGACCTTTGTTGGCAAAGTAATGTCTCTGCTTCTGAATATGCTATCTAGGTTGGTCATAACTTTCCTTCCAAGGAGTAAGCATCTTTTAATTTCATGGCTGCAGTCACCATCTGCAGTGATTTTGGAGCCCAGAAAAAGAAAGTCTGACACTGTTTCCACTGTTTCCCCATCTATTTACCATGAAGTGATGGGACTAGATGCCATGATCTTCGTTTTCTGAATGTTGAGCTCTAAGCCAACTTTTTCACTCTCCACTTTGACATTCATCAAGAGGCTTTTGAGTTCCTCTTCACTTTCTGCCATAAGGGTGGTGTCATCTGCATATCTGAGGTTATTGATACTTCTCCTGGCAATCTTGATTCCAGTTTGTGTTTCTTCCAGTCCAGTGTTTCTCATGATGTACTCTGCATAGAAGTTAAATAAGCAGGGTGACAATATACAGCCTTGACGAACTCCTTTTCCTATTTGGAACCAGTCTGTTGTTCCATGTCCAGTTCTAACTGTTGCTTCCTGACCTGCATATAGATTTCTCAAGAGGCAGATCAGGTGGTCTGGTATTCCCATCTCTTTCAGAATTTTCCACAGTTTATTGTGATCCACACAGTCAAAGGCTTTGGCATAGTCAATAAAGCAGAAATAGATGTTTTTCTGGAACTCTCTTGCTTTTTCCATGATCCAGCAGATGTTGGCAATTTGATCTCTGGTTCCTCTGCCTTTTCTAAAACCAGCTTGAACATCTGGAAGTTCACAGTTCACATATTGCTGAAGCCTGGCTTGGAGAATTTTGAGCATTACTTTACTAGCGTGTGAGATGAATGCAATTGTGCGGTAGTCTGAGCATTCTTTGGCATTGCCTTTCTTTGGGATTGGAATGAAAACTGACCTTTTCCAGTCCTGTGGCCACTGCTGAGTTTTCCAAATTTGCTGACATATTGAGTGCAGCACTTTCACAGCATCATCTTTCAGGATTTGAAATAGCTCAACTGGAATTTCCTCACCTCCACTAGGTGACAAATACTATGATTATTTTTTTTTTCCAGCTGTGTGGCCTCAGGTGAATGGCTTAACCTCTCTGGTCTTCAGGACTCTTATCTTTATGCTCTGATAATAGCCCCCTACTTCACTGAGTAGTTTTCCTGGCTGAATGAGAGAATGTGGACACATCGATTGCTCTTTTGCATTAGCTCAGGATATAAACAAAGAAATACATGAAGTGGAACCTCATGTGGACTCTGGCAGAGTGCCCAGCTGAGCAGGGGCTCTGTAAATGTCAGCGCTCTTTTTTGAAAGGAAGTGAGTCAGGCTTGGGGGGTGGCTATGTGTGCTTTGATCCCCAGCTGCAGTGGAGAAGGAGACAGACAACCGTGGAGATCCTTGAGCCGCTGACATTTTAGTTGTTGCGGGATGAGGGTTGAAGCCACTCTAAGCCCAGACTGAGGATGGGAATTGAAAGGAAACCATTTACTTTTAAGGCGGTCATCCTTAAAGTCAGAGAAGCAGTGTGCTAGTCTGTGACTTCTTTTCATTGAGATTAGGAAGTGGCCTGCAGACAGTGTGCTGGCTTTAACGATCTTAAAAGAATAGACGTAATTGCACGCAAAAATGTTGCAACAAATGCTCTTCCCCTCGGAACCTATTTTTTTTTCCTGCACACAAAAGCATTTGGCACTTTACAGATGCTGGAGCACCTAACCCTCCCAATATACCACAGAGAGGAGGAGGCTAGGGTGTTATTGGGTAATTATTGTCATCGACGAACTGCTGGTGTGGTTCAGTGTCTGGATGGAAAGAGGGCTGGGCGTGATGTTTCAGTGAGAGAATTGTAGGGTTTGGGAGTCTGGAGGGACCCTCGGAGATAGGTCTGCCACCCACCACCTCTGCTCCTTCATCTACTGAATGAACAAACAGGGCAAACAAGGAACACGAACTTTCAAAGGTGCAAAGGTAAGGGAAGACAGGCTTGGAACCACAGCCAAGACTGAGTCATTGCCAACAGCTTTTAATGCATAATGCATTCTTTCAAAGAAACTACCGTGTTTTTGTTTAATAACATTTTACCGGAATACACTTGTTAACCCGCTAAGCCTAAGTAGGTGACAGTTAAGAGAGAGTGGAAGCTTTGAATGGTACTTTCAGGATTCGTTTGTAGGACTGTATTTTTGGTAGCTTGTATGCTGTGTCTTGGTGACCAGATAATGAAGACGATGGTGATGTGAAGGAGGAGGGGGATAGAGGTGCTAGTCGTGAGTGATGTAGCGATGGTGCTGATGATGACGGCAATGAAGATGACGATGGTATAGCTGATGAAGAGGATGAGGATGAGAGTGGTGCGGGTACTGATCATGGTGAGGGAGGAGGAGGAGGAATAAAAAGATGATAGTGATGGTGCTGGGCAAAAGGATGACAGTAACGGTGGTGGTGGTGATGGGATAAGAGGAGGAGAAGGATAGTGGTTGTCATGGTGATGCCACAGTGACAGCAACAGTGATGGTGACAGTGACCTTGGTGACAATGACCTTGGTGATGGGACAGTGAGACTAGTGAGACCACTGAAGCCGTCACTGGTCCAGGCGCTTTATGGATTTTCGGCCATTTCTTCCTCACAGCAACCCCACGACAAAGAGTCTACTGTTATCATTCCCGTTTTTTAAGTAGGAAGCAGAAGAGTTGAAACACCTTGACCAGTGACACACAATTAGTAAATGACAAAATCAGGATTCCAACACAGAATAGTAAAAATAATTATAAGCTCTTAACTATATTTTGAGCTCCATGCTAAGTATTTCCCATGTATTATTTTATTTCATTCTCCCAGCATTTCAGGAGGTGGGCAATCATTATTCTCTTCATTTTGTCGATTAAAAATGCCCCACAACTTGGGCTTTAAATGACCTGCTCAAGGTCATGTAGCTACTTGGGCCCCCAGCACAAACCTGATAAGAAACTGATGAAGAATGAGTGAATGAATGCAACACGAAAGTTTTCTTTTGCAAAGGAGCTCTGGCAAGATTTTCTGTAATTTTCTTTTTTTTTTCTCCTAAGGGAAATAAAGGAGAACATGGTGCAGACGGTGAGGTTGGACAGAAAGGTGACCAGGTAAGAATTCAGTTTATAATAAACTGTTCACCCTGAAGAAGCAGCACTATGTTTTCCTAAGTAATTTTCACTCCACCATTTTGGAAATCTTTTCTTGTCTCTTCATTGTCTTCGGTGGGATTTTTTTTTTTAAATCAGGATTTCATAGTTTCCACCTTGGTTCATTGTCACACTCCCCTTTCCCAATCATCTGAGGAGCCTACCTTTTTCCTTTTTTTTTTTTTAATATATATTTTAAAATTTTGTGCTCACTTACCTTTAGTGCTTCTCGCTCACTGAAATGGTAGTCATTCTCTGCCAATGCACAATGCTGTGTTCTTTCCTCCTGCCCGCCCTCTGCTTCTGCCATATGACTCTCCCCTGTGAGAGCCTATCCATCCCTGCTGGATCACTTCTCCAAACGCCTTGTAAAAATGGTCCCTGTGACGATGTGGTGCTCTTCCTGCGGGTCTGAACACTGTCCCCTATCACCGCCCAGCCAGAGCTACAGCAGCCTTTCTGCGTTTAAACCGACTCCTCTGCTTGTGTTTTGCTTCCGCCACCCCTTCCCCCCTTTCCTTCTCCTGTCCTCTCTCCACGTGCCCCTGCCTTTCCTTCTAAGTCTTCCATCCATCTCTTCACGGTAAACCCGCTCCACGCCAGGCCCCACCCCAGGCTCTGAGGTTCAGGTTGAGCGGTGGGCAAATCCCTGACCCACAGACCCTCAGCGACAGGTGAGGCTCGGGGGGCAGAGACCCGAGGGGCGAGGAGATGAGCGCTGCACTCAAGGTCTGGATGACGTACTCGGCAAAAATGTCTGTCCTGAAAAACAAACCGTGTTTGCATTACTCTCAGTAGTTTTCAACAGCAGTGCTCTCTAGACCGAACGTTGCAGCTTGCGTTTTCCTGTGGAAGGAGGTGAAGGAGGAGGGCGGGGAAGCGTTTCTTTCGTGGTGGTTGGCTTGCTTTGATAACTTTGCTGCACTGCATGAACGCTGAGGTGCTATACTTTGCACCATAACCGATATAGCTCATTCTGTAATACACATAGACTCCCTTCTACACGGGGACATGACTGTCTTTCTTAAAATAATTGTAATGTTCTCAGAGATGCCGTAATTCAGTTAACTGAGCGATTTCCATTGTATAAATTGTGTATATGCATTTACCTGCTTTTAAGTTTTTCTTACGGGATACTTCAAACACATCAAAATAAGAGTGTAGAGACTTCCCCGGTGGCCAACTGGCTGGGACTCTGCGCTCCCGACGTGGGGACCTGGGTTCCATCCCTGGTTGGGGAGCTGGACCCCACACACCGCAGCTGAGGGTCCCACGTGCCATAACTGAGACACAGAGCAGCCATGGAAATAAATACATATTTTTTAAAAACGTGCTTAGTCTCTCAGTCATCTCTGACTTTTTGTGACCCTGTAGACTACAAGTAGCCTGCCAGGTTCCTCTGTCCTTGGGATTTTTTCAGGTGAGAATTTTGGAGTGGATTGCCATTGCTTCCTCCAGGGGATCTTCCCTGGCCCAGGGATTAAACCCGCATCTCCTGTGTCTCCTGTATTGCAGGCAGATTCTTTTTCAGGTGGATTCTTTTCTCACTGAGCCATTGGGGAAACCTCATTAAGAAAATAAGAGAGTATAATAAAAAGCACCCCTTGGACTTCTCACCTGGTCACAGCATCTTCCAGCTCTATAGCCACTCTTGTTTTCATCTGTATACTTCTTCCTCATATTATTTTGAAGCAAATCCAGTTCCAGGGTAGATTGCTAGACACTCCCTCGGCCACCTTTTGATATAAATATAAATATGTAGATTTATGTATACACACACAAACACACATGTATATCCAGAATTGTTACCTGAGTTAGGAGATGGCTTCTGGCTAGTTATCTGAAATCTATAGTTGCACAAAGTAAAAAGCCTTTGGGGAATCATTTAAAATAATTGTCTTGTGTTTTCCTAGGGTCATCCCGGAGTTCCCGGTTTCATGGGCCCCCCAGGGGACCCTGGACCACCAGTAAGTAATTATTTGGAATGCCTTCCTCTTCTGGCCTTGCCATTGGTGTGCACTGCGGTGGCCACATTTGTGAACAACCTTGTAGGGAATTGATTGGGTTGCTATCATTTAGTTTCATGAAAATCTGGTTGTTTCAAAATGTATAATTTCATGTAGGAAATTTCTTTACACTGTGTGTGCCTGTGTTACTGGATTTGGTGACATCCGACGATCAGCAAAAAGAAAAACTGATCAAGATAGCAATAGTATAGATCATGGGAAAAGGCGTTGGCCTGAAGGGAGAAGGGACATTGGAGAGGCAACTGCTGCCATAAAAAGCTCCCGGTTCATGAATGAATCATGATGTGGCCGCTTCTGTATTCCTGAAACTTTGCCCGCACCTGGGCCAATGTAGGCACCCAATAAATGTATGAAACGACTGAATAAAGACGGCTGAAAGGCATAAATAAAGTCCTGTGAGCTTGCTTGCTTGTATCCCGTGTTTAGTCACTCCCTGCAGTGCTCCTGGCTTGGGTTGGCCACCAGACAGGCACAGAAGAAGACTGTTGTCATCAGACCTGCGATAACGGAAAGCCCTCTAGGAGTCTCTTAATATGTACCTGGAACAGGTTAACTCTTTGTATTTATACCTTACTCAAATTAAATGAGTGCTATCTTTCTCTTTTTCTCCATTTTACAAAGGAACTGAAATGGCAGAGAAATAAAATAACTTCCCTGGGGCCATACAGCTCTCAGTGGGGAGCCGGGACATGGACCCAGGAAGTCTGGCTCTGAGAGGGTGCTCTCATAACTGGTACCCTTGATTCTGTGCTAGGCACGTTGTGGGACACTGCCTCACTTACTCCTCACCCCGCTGTGGCTCGGGCAGTGTCACTGCCTACCTTCTATGGACGCAGACAGCTTAGAGGTCTTACACCATTCCTTCAGAGCCAGTAAGCAGTAATGCATTCATTAATCTGAAGAGCCTCTGCCTTATCACCCAGCCAGCCCGGCTCCTCGTTCATTGCTTTATTGAACAACTGTTGAGTGTCTACTATCTCAAAGGCAGCATTTTAGTTCCCAATGAACACAGTGATAAACACCAGGAGGTCAGGCGGACATAAAGGCTGGAGAAAATATAAGCAGAAAACGGGTGGTGAGGAGCAGGGACTTGCAGTTTTGAATCTGGTAGTAAGGAAATATCTCACTAAGGACCTGATGCCTGAGCTGTGATGAGGAGGGTGGGATCTGAGCTCTGACACGTGTGGGTTTCGACTACAGGCAGAGGGAACAGCATGCCCAGGAACCCTGGGGCAGAAGAGTGTCTGGGGCTTGCTTCACGCCACTTCCTCACCTGTGTGGAATGCCTCCTCCCTTCATCCCTGGGTTGATACAGGCAGTCATTTTCTTTAGCTCCCTGGAAGATATTATACATCCAGTTGTATATTTCTTGCCTTGTGTCCCAAAACGTTCCCCAATATTAGCTGAAAATGTCCTCTCTGCTGGGAGGCCATTTATTCCTCTTGCCTGTGGATCACTGGCCGGTGAGTGCTTTGGTCTCTCCTGCTGTCCTCCCAGCATCTTTGTGTTCCCAGAGGCTATCGCAGCCTGCTGGGAAAGGCAGAGCACCTCTGAAATACTCCCAGTTCAGGCAGCTGTGAAGGGGCGTAGGGTGCCAGCTCTGTGCATTGCCTCATGCCCAAAGAAGAGGTGCTGATGACCTCCGTTCAGATATACAACCAACTGGCTTTCTGGTTTACCTTCCTTAGGGAGCAGACGGAATAGCGGGAACTGCTGGACCACCAGGAATCCAAGGACCCCCAGTAAGTTCCTCAATGGACAGGATCTGCCTTCAGCCTGTGTTTGGAACTTCCTAGAACCTCAGGTGTTTGCCAGCCCTGCCCTGGTCCTCCCTGACTCCCGTGGCCCACGTTCCAAGGGTCGATTGACTACTAGTCGACCACAGGAGGAGTTGCTTTCTTTTAGGACCCTGGTTACCCAGCCTGTAAATGAAAGATTTGGATGAAATGACCTGGCCATTGGCTGTTACAAAATTCAGTTTACGACCAGTTCACACTGGCTTAAGGTTTAGCCCCATCTCTCTAGTCCTTTCTGGTGTGGTTTCCACTTGGAACAGGCATGGGGGACTAGAAAGCCTGGAGCTGCTCCGTCCTGAGCCTGTAGTATGAGCGGCATGTCAGGCAGGAGTAGCCCCTGTTACCCAGCTGTTCAGAAAGCCCTGAGTGAAATGAGAGTGAAGTTAAGAGTGAAAGCGAAAGTTGCAGGTTAGGACCCTAAAAACACACAGGTCGATTTGGTTGGAACCCAAGACTTTTATCTCAAAAACCAGAATTAAATTCATTGCTTGAAGCTGTGGGACCATTCTTTGCTTCAGCACCATAAAGCAAAGATGAACATTACTTTAGCAGGCATTGTGTTTGTAGTCACTACATGCATAGTCTCTTAAAGGGATTTACAGTCCCCTAAAACCTCTTATCTCATCTGATGGCCTCTTATCAATAGGAATCATTGTCTCTGTTTTATAGATAAGGAAAGTGGGCATCAGAGAAATGCAGCTACAAGTTCAGGGGCATGCAGTGAGGAAGTGTCAGGGCCAGGTGCAGACCCCACTCTGTGGAAATCTCAGGGTCATGTTCCAGGTAGGACTATTGCTAGTAAGCAGGTCAACCCTGACCTGGTATCTCTGCACTCTGGTGCCAGGAACACTTCAGGGGTCAGCCAGGAGAACTCGTCTTCCTCAGATGAGAAGACAAAGCAGATGGGGTGAGGTCACTCATCCAAGGTCATACAGAAAATTAATATCCAAGTTAGGAGTGAAGTCAGTTTGAAAATTCCCATTTTGGGCATTCTTTCTGTTAACTCCATGCTCACCCCCTGTGTGGGATGGTGGCTTAGGGGCAGGGGGAAGCCAAGATTGAAAAGTAAGAGCCATGTGGTTCTTTTTATGATTATCATCTGGCTGATCCTTTAGAAGCAGCCCACCTAGAAATTCCAGGCTGAGTAAAATATAAGCCATACTGCAGGCAGCTTTTTATTGATTCTCAGACAGAAAAAGATGGCCCTGATAAAAACTAACTTACTGTTTGCCCGAGGAAAATAAGATTTGGGGCCCAGATGTAAATCCTTGCATTTCTAGGAATTAAACGACATTAAATAAGACATTGATTCTGTCCTAGCAAGCTAGGCCTGTGCTTGAAGCTGTCCACTGTCCTCATCTTTACGCATAAACATCAAACCACAAAACAGCTGAAGTTTTCTTGGCACAAGCAATGAGTATTGGTAGTTAAAAGACAGAAATAAAATTAAAGAATTTACACAGGGAGAGAAATCTAAAACATTCCTATTGCATTTTGAATTAAAATGTATAAACCGCTTGCCAATTTTTTTGACATAGAGGGAAGGCCCTCATTTTTATTTCTGTTCCCTTGAATAGAGTCTCTTGTCATTATGTTGTAGAAAGAACATCCACCCATTTACTATTTGTTGTTTTTTTAAAAAGTAGTTTGAATATATAACAACACCTGTGAAGCAGTTGAATGTAGGATCCTAGTTTGTTAGGATTTTTTGCTAATCTTTTATAGCTATCTTCTGATGGTACAGCTATCAGCTATCTGTTTAGACAGTGAGTGTCTCACCTTTATCAAGTATTTTCAACATCTGAATTTGCATAAATTGATGATCGTTTTTCTTCTTTCCATCTAAATTTAATTGGGTAATCTAATTAAATTAAATTGCATAATTTCTATGGCATGCAACAACTCATGAAAACAGGCTTAGGAACAACCATACTGACTCCTTATTGAGTCTTCAACTCACCTGATTGGAGCAAAAAGACCCTGAACAGTGAATATTTTAGTCTTGGGGGTCATATGGTCTCTGGTGCAGATAATCAGTTCTGCCATCATAAGGTGAAATCAGCCACAGAGAGTGTGTAGACTAGTGGGTGAGACTGTGTCCTGATGAAACTTTGTGCAAATGAGCTGAGAGCCAGAGCTTGCTGACTCTTGTCCTAGGTTCCTGGTGTTTACATAGTAGGATCTCTGGAATAATAAGCATCCAACGAGGTGTCTGGGAAGCTCTGTTATCGCTATTTAAAAAATACCTCATGTGATCGAATATTTGGCCCAAGTTGACAGAAACCCCACTTTATTTGTTAATGTGTTTGCAGGTGTTGTGATGCAGGGAGGGGATGAAATTTTTTTGTTTGCTTTGTGATTATTTTACATTGGTGTAAGTGACAGTGTCTCCGGACAATCTCAAATATCATGCAACATAAGTTTACAGAGATGTTTACAAGTTGTTGTCAATCCCAAGTGTGGAACGTGGATTAGAGTGTAAAACCTGATGTCAGTGTCTTCCTACAAAGGATAAGCAACGACAGGAGATTCAGAAGTCACCAGGACTTCTGAAATACTCGTGGTAGAGACACAGGGCTTATAAATAAGCCCACTGGGATAAAAATGGTAACACTGATTACCCCATCTGCTTGACGGTGGCGTGTGTTTTTGGTGACTAAAATGGAAAGGAAGTATTAATTAAGGCAGCTTGGTAAACACAATCCTTCAAAGTCGATTTCATAGAGGAAAAGGGATACTAAACGCCACCACGGATGGTAAAAAGTCGGGGAACCTCTGGATCAGAGGGCGGCAGTAACAAAAGCAGCTGCTGTGTGTCCCCGGTCAGTTCTTTTCTTGTCCTGCGTCCTGTGTGCTGAAGCCCTGCGGGTGCTGTGTCTGTGCAGTGAGGCAGGCTCCCGAGACGCGGGCTGTTTGGGGACAGAGTGCAGAGTTGGATCTGGACCCAGGTCTCATGGACCCCTAAGCCTCTTCCCACTGTGCCTTCCAAGCCCTAATTCTCCCTGAGTCTATGTAATAAGGCCAAAGTGAGCTGCGGTCTGCACATCAGCTGTGTGATTCTGCCCTGCCCAGGGCACCTCCCTGCCCCACAGAGAAGCAGCTCCTGGAAAGGAACAAGGTGGATGAGGACTCCTTCCAGACCACGAAGGCGATTCTGCGAGAGATCACTCACCTCCAGAAAAGCCAGCCAAGAAATTTACCGGTGTTCTGTGTTTTGGATCTTTTAGGGGAAAGAAGGTCCTCCTGGCCCCCAAGGCCCGTCTGGATTACCCGGCATCCCAGTAAGTGGCTTTTCATTTTAAATCAAGTTTCTCTACTACAAAAATATGCCAAGAAAATGATATTTCACCATTGTTAAAGCGTGTTTACTGGGGGACTTTTTGGTACAATAGAAAATTAGAAAAAAAAATCACTAAGCAAAGCCAGTCCTAATCTCATTCTTTCTCTATGTATATATTTGTTGTTGTTTACTTATGTAAATAAAATTTTCATCTCTCTCTCTACACACACACACACACACACACAACTCTGATAATGGTTTGTGATAATATAAACATTTTATATTTTCCGCACTGGTATCAAACGCTCATAAATTTTACATACACTCTACCCAATAAATGTATCAAAATATATATGATTATTCTTTATTGCCTGATAAACTTTATAACTATTTAAAAAAATCTACAATAGATTATTTTACATGCAAAGCACTTTCCTTACTTGTGTAGGATGGTGCCCAAAAGTCTACTTGTCAGAGTGTAGTAATATCTAAGATTCTTGAAACATACTGAAAATTGAAGTGAAAGTAACTCAGTCGTGTCCGACTCTCTGCGACCCCATGGACTGTAGCCCGCCAGGTTCCTCTGTCCATGAGATTCTCCAGACAAGAATTCTAGAGTGGGTTGCTATTCCCTTCTCCAGGGGATCTTCCCAACCCAGGGATTGAACCCCGGTCTCCCACATTGCAGGCAGATTCTTTAGCCACCCGGGAAGCTTGCTGTTCTGGACTTTTCAGTTTAATATCGGGTTGGCCAAAATGTTCGTTTGGGTTTTTATGCAACATCTTATGGGAAAACTGCAACAAACCTCTTGGCCAACCCAATATGTTTCTCAATAGGGTCAGACTCTCCAGTATGTTAGGAATAAGGCGGGCCCAGGGAGGCCGCCTGCTGCCTTCTCGTTGAGAATGCGTCCTCGTGTGGCTCCAGGCCTGGAGTGTGCCTGCTCCTGGCGCCGCTCCTGGCCACAGGGCCCACCCACTGCCCCCCACCGCGTGTCCTTTTGTTCCGGCTGTGCTGGCCATGCACTGGCTGTCTTTTGGGTTCCTGAACACTCTGCACCCTCTCTTCTCCGGGCCGCAGGGCCTTTGCACATGTGTCTGTGTCCCCGTGAATGCCCTCTTGTCACTTCTGTCACTAGTCGATGCCTGTGATCTTTCCCATCTCATCCCAGGCATCACTCTCCAGAAGTGCCCTCTGCTCCTCAGGCCAGGATAGGCTTAGTCTCTTTCCTTTTTTCTTAAGTGTCTGTCTCAGCAGGTATCCCATCTTTATGTCATGGTGTGATCTGTGACCACCTCCCCCATTATTAATTGATTTGATTATTCAACACAGTCTAATTAGGCACTTACTAGTTGCTAGATCTGGGGACATAAAGCAAGAGCGGCTGGTAGTCACTGGGATATGTTCTGGGCTGTGGATTCTATGACACCAGGCTTTTTTGCTCCCCACACATGCTGAGCACATGGAAAATATTACTGAAATAAATATGTGGGTGAATGAATGGTTTTCGTGGAGCCCTTCCTCCTTGAATGTCTGATAAATGCCCGCATTGGTCAAGGAGGCATTTCCTGGGCATCGCCAGTAGCCCTCACTGTGGCCATGCTACCCCGGAGATTGAGTCCCCTGTCCAGGGTGCCCAGATCTTAAAAGACAGTCTGGGATGTGAAACCCCTGATGGTATAAACTGCAACCATGTGGCCTAGTGTGTCAGAGCAACTAGGGAATGTTTGATTTCATTCCAGCCATTGTAAAGGTAAGGAGAGAAGATCCCAGTTTGAATTTTGTGCCAAACCCTTGTCATCAAAGTCCTAGGGTAACTGAAGAGGAAAGAAATGACCTTAGATGTGGTTCTGTGATTTGGAAGAACTCCTTCTTCCTCCTCTCTTGCCTCCCTTCTTCCCTTCCCATGCAGAACCCATCTGCTCGTGGTTATCGGCAGGTGGGAGCCAAGATCTGACCTCCATGGTGCCTCGTGAGTTGAGCCCCGTTTCTTCCTCTCTGTCTCTTCAATTCTGTCCCTGTAAAATCCACTCTCACTCCACGGCCCTTCCTCCCAGCCACTCTACATTACCCTGCCTTCCTCTAACAAATCATCCTTGTCTAGAAAACTCTTTCTCTCCCTTCTGCCTGGGCGATAGGAGTCATAATAATTTCTGTGTGCCTGGTGCTAATCGCAGGGCAGGCTGTGGGCATGTTAACCTGCGTAGTCCTTGCCACAGCCCCACTCCTCGGTTCATGCCGAGGTCTCCAGCCTCCAGTCCCGGCCACTCTCCTTGCTGTGCTGATCTCACCCTGTCCATGGGCTCTCTCTGCTGTGCGTGGGTCTCTTGACCCTCCTCTCTGCCACTCCGTGTAGGGGGAGAAGCAGTTTCTGGAGTTAACTCTTAATTGAGAAAAGGACCAACATGCCTGGCCTCCGGGCCTGCCCAGCTGGCTTACCTGGTATTACCATGGTTATGCCAGGAGCGGGATCGTTACAGGTTACGGATGCACACGGAGCATTGGCTAGTGGCCCGGTGTTACCATGGTTATGCCAGGAGCAGGATCATTACGGGTTACGGATGCACACGGAGCATTGGCTAGTGGCCCGAATGGTCAGTAAACTTAAATTACCGTCCACAGTGCTTCCCCCTGGAACCCGGGCACTGACGTTGCAGGCGCTGATGAGGGGCGCTGCGTGATTTCCTGTGCACCTGACAGGCGGGAGCAGCTTCACTGCTGGTGTCGTTTGCCGTCGCTGTTTGGCTAAGCATCTCAGGTGGCAGCACTGATTCTGAGCCCCCTCATGACTCTGCCAGGCAGGTTTGTCATCTGTGTTTAGGAGAGGGGCCGCTCAGAGCTGAGAATGTCAGCAGTTCACCCAAGATCATATGCATTGTTGGTGCAAGTGAGTTCGAACCTTGCCCGCCATGGCTCTGGTTCCCATGGCCCTGCCGCCTGCTGCTTTCTTTCCCCGGAACCTGCCCAGTCTAGGTAGCCCCGGATTGGAACCTAAGCCTGTGTGACGTATCATTGTCCTGATCTGCAGAGAGTCCTGCAACCTCATAGTCTCTTAGAGAAACATGAGGCTAAGGGTGTCTTGATTGAGAGCAGCGGGTGGGCTGGTAGGGGGTTGGGAGCAGGTGGGAGTCGTAGCTTGATTTCAAGGAAAGAAATGTGACATGTTGGTGGCCTTCCTGCACCCAGACGTGGCCCTGGCTGTCATTCTCAGTGCCCCCTCAAGTCCCAGGAGTTCCTTGAGTCCTTGGGGTTCCTGACCCTCATCAGAGGCCGCATCCTCACCCCCTCGTCGCTGTCGTCAACACAGGAGGCCTGGAGATGAGCCTGTGGTGTCCTAAGTTAGGGAATGTCCAGGAGGGGCTTCTCTCCATCCATAGCAATAAAAAGTGATGCCGGTGCAACGTACTGCTTTTCCGCTGTGCGCCAGGTGCTGCTGAACAGAGGATCCAGGTCAGAGTGGTGGTGCTGGGGAGTAGACCTGGAAACCCAGCCAGTCTGTCGGTCGCGTGTGGATGTAGCTGTACACCTGGCAAAAAAAGAAGTCCGTCCTTTCCTCCCTCTGGGTGTCTGCAGCCAGATAACTGGTTTGAATTTCTCTTGCAGGGAGAAGAAGGCAAAGAGGGCAGAGATGGAAAACCAGGGCCCCCCGGAGAGCCGGTAAGGGACTCTTTGGTTTCTTATCACTTACACGTCAGAGCAGCAGAAACGGCTGCTCTGTGTCCGGAGCTGCCGGGACCCCGGCACAGTGAGAGTTCTCTTCTGTGCACGTCTTCATTTTCTTTCCCCAAGAGCCCAGTAGGGTATTATCATATTTAATTTTGCTTATTGATAAAATTAAATTATTTTATGCCAAAATTGCAACCGCCCCCAGAAAAAGGAGCTGGCTTTGGGTGCTGGCTCCACTCCATGCAGGCTTGTGATCTGGCGTGAGTCAGAGCCTGCCCCTGGCTTCAGTCTCACTTCAGACAGAACAAGAATAATAGTAGCCACTCGCTGGAGTTGCTGAAGAATCAGATGAGGTGAGAAGCTGGTTAAATGCATCAGGCTTCTTTAACTGTTAATCGATTTAGTGAGTTACTTTTCCCAACTGCCATGGTTTTAACTCCTGGTGAGGTTAGAACTGTGCAGCCTATAGAACTGCTAAGTGGAGTTAGGGAGAGAGAAGGACAAATGTCACCACTGTGGCCGACAGCTGTTGCGGGGTACGAGTGCTCCATTACATTTTGCCTGGTGTAACCCCCAGAAAACCCCTGTGGGGTGAGGGTATCATTATTGGTACAGATGAGGAAACTGAGGCACAGAGAGGTTAAATAGGCTGGCTGAGGCCGTCCAGCTGGTAAAGGAAGCAGTCAGGACCCACACCCTGAAGGCTGACCCCAGCAGTCAGTACCGCAGAGCAGGCAGGCAGCTTGTTTGCAGGAAGTGGCAATGCAGGAGATATGGGAGAGGGGGGCCGATCCCTGGGTCGGGAAGATGCCCTGGAGGAGGAAATGGCAACCCACTCCAGTATTCTTGCCTGGGAAATCCTATGGACAGAGGAGCCCGGTGGGCTACATTCCCAAGAGTAGCAAGAAGTCGGACATGACTGAGTGGCTAAGCACGCATGCTCCACGTACTATCCCGAGAGGCTGTCACTGACAGCACAGGATACCTGTGTGAGGCCCTTGGTCTTCATACAGAAAGGTTTGTGCCAGGCACTGGGCGTAGACGGATAGGGGCCAGGTCTGCTCTGGGTCACTGCTGGCCTAGTCCACCCACGGGATACAGGGCCGGCTCTGCTGGGAGCAGAGGGTGCTCAGTGACTCCCCCCATTCCCCCTGACAGCAGGCAGTCCAGAGCTCACCAGCAGCTCCTTCTGGGGTCTCAGGGTGGCCGTCCTGACGTTTATCACTGTGAGCTGCTTGGGAGGAAACTGGCAGAGGATGGGTGGCGTCACCTCCTGGGCTCCCTCCAAGCAGACCGGGAGCCCAGGAGGTGGGACAGGGTCAGGCACAAGGAGCAGACCCCAGGAGCAGGCACCGAGTGAGGCGGTGGAGCCAGGAGCGAGAGCTGCTGGCAGCCGGTGAGCGGACGGTCCAGCGGGCACGCCGGGTCCACTCCCCTGGTGACCGGCTGAGAGCACGTGAGCAGCACACCTGCCTGCCTGCTCCCACCGCTGCCAAAGGACCGGAGGCCGGGGTATTTATCTCCCCTTCACCTGCTTGAAGGGAGTATAGCTCCAGGGGGCCTGGCCTCCCGTGCTCTTGGGCCTTCTGCACCCTCAGGGTCTGAGCACTGCCCTGTCCCTGAGCAGAGGTTGATGGACAGAGTGCCAGGAGCCCCTCCAGGGGAGCCCAGGGCGGGGGCCCAGAAACTGCAGCGTTGACTGCGGGTGGCGGCTGGTTACTTTCCACTTTGACCTGGTCCTTTAAATTCCTGTGCGCTGGGGACACGGAGGAACACAGTGGAGAGACGGATGGTGGACGCATGGATAGATACACAGATGGGTAGACAGGCAGCTGTTAAGAGTTGCCGTTGCATTATTTTTAATAGGAGACATTTGCACATGCATTATAGCGTAGGATGAAGTTCGGAGACTCTGGAGCCAAATTACCTGCATTGTAACCCCAGCTGTTTGACCCTGAGCAGGTCCCTTGACGTCTCCATGCCTTGGGGTGTTGCCTGGTGGGGAACAGAAGTGTCTCCTTCATGGGTTACAGGGAGGACTCATTGACGCCACTGTGTGAAGCACCGGCTGTGCTGGTGCATAGAACACCCTCAGCAGGGCTGGCGGTCGCCCTTTTCCTGCTACAGCTTCAGCCAGTGCTGGGCATCCCACTTGCCTGTGGGGCCGGGGCCAGGCTAGGCCCATATCCCCTCCATCAAAGGCCCTGTGGAGCAGAGATGGTCCTGAGTGTACAGCTGACAAACAGATCCAGGGGAGGGGGTGACCCCCAAGACCACACGGCTAGACTTTGAGGAGCTGGGACAGAGAAGGAACCTACTTAGAAATCAGAGCTTGGTGCCCGTCCTCCTTCTCCCCATAATTCTCACTCTAAATCCACGGATGTTCTTGTGCCTCTCCAGTGCCCCCTCTTGGACCCCATCTGACCCTCAAGGTTGATAAGCTGTGGGGGTGGGTGTGCCCTCCTGTGCCCTGCCCGTCTCCCCATCAACCCCCGTGGCCTTTCACCCACTTGCCCTGCTCCCCCAACCCTCCCCTCCCCTCACCACTTTTATCTGGACTTCAGCACCCACGAGCCTATGTTTATTGCTTGTTCTATCCAGGGCTGTACAAGACTGCTGGTAGGGAAGACTCCTGAACAGAGTGTCCCAGTTACTTGCGTCGAGTTAGGAGGAGATGGGATGGGGCCGGGATGAGTCAGTTGCAGGCCCGCCTGTCACTGGCACTGCGGCTGGGGTGAGGAGAGCATCCTTGCGGTGTCACTGGGATTCATTCTGGCTCTGCTGTTTATTAACTCAGTGACACTGTAACTTTGAGCCTCAGTGTCCCCTTCTGTAAGATGCAGTTGTTAGTAGCTGCCTTGCAGTGGTTTTGTGAGTGGCATAAAGCTACTTCTGGCTTGGGTGTCTACCTAATTTCTCATCCACCCAGAACAATCCAGAGAATTAAATAGGGGCAACCATGAATGGGCGTCTCAGAGATGAACCTTGTGTAACCAGCACCGTCCCAGGAAAACCAAGAGTCTGATAGGCTGGACTACACAGTGCTGTTCTGTATGGACTGACATGGACCACGGTGCCGGAGGGTAGGGTTGGCAGGTGCAGAGACTGGCTGGTAGAAATATGATGTGAAGCCTGGGCAACCAAGAATAGGAAGATCCTGAAAATACTGTCCTCAGATTTTTCTTTTCTTCTTTATCCTCAGGGCAAAACAGGAGAGCCGGGTCTGCCAGGACCAGAGGGTGCCCGCGGTCCCCCTGTAAGTGTTGAGTGTGTATGTGAGTGTGTGTGTGTGTGTGTGTAAGTGTGTTGTCCACATAGAATAAAGCCACCAGCCAGTTGCCTGTGACACTGTGGGTCGGGTTCTTTGGGTTCTTTGAGACCGCCCAGCCGTGGACTCCAGAAGTGCCTTCCTTCCAAGACATTGGTACTTACACGCAGTAAATCCAGGTGCTTCCTGTGCCATTGCGATAAAATTTATTTCCCCTCTTGCAGCCATTGTCACAGTGTTGGTACTCTAAGTTTCCTTTGTTCTTATCCTATTTATTATATTTTTAATAGGCTTTCTCTGGATGACAAACCCTAAAAATGAGTCTTAATTTTCATTCTGAAACCTTTCCACAGCTAAAGTATTTTTTCTCCAATTAGAAGTGTAACACATTTTCACTGCATAACAATAACAAATGATGATGGTCATAAAAAGAATAAGAAAAGTAATGTTACAGAGAAGAAAATTGAGTTAACATAATTCTACAACATGGAAGTAACGCTCTGTTAATCTTCTAGCATGAGTTTTCGTCTTCTATGTACGAAATCCAACATTTATATATCTAAGTCTATATCTATCATTTATATATTTAAATCTAGATCTAGCTGTTGAGCTATTTATTATACACATAAACAAAGATACCTTTTCTCCAAAAATGAACTCTGTGTATTTTAGAGTTCTTGGGTTTTTTCTTCTTTCTTTCTTTTTTTTTTTTTTTTTGCTAAATGCTTTACTTCTTTATAATTTCAAAGTTGTTTACCCAGTTCCTTAAGATTTTCTTTTGGGAAAATGTGATTTTTAATGAAAATCTTAAAATCCAATTATCTAGATATAATTTTGCCAGATATAAGATTGCCAGAAATCGCCTACTGGCAAGAAGTGGGAGAAGAAAATGCTAGTTCTACTTCCTTAATTTGCTTCTCTGTTAAAAGAAAAAAATCAATAACTCAGCTGGCTAGTATCCAATAAGGAGATAAAACACAAAAAAGTACTTTGCTTTTTCCTAAATCTCCCTGCTTTTCACCTGATTGCACCAGGAGAAGAAACCTAAGACTGCAGAATATCACCTCTTTGGAGGATTAAAACACAGAGTTAGGATGTTTTTTTTTAAGGTTGTTACTGGCTTATTGGTGGAGAAGGAGGTGGCAACCCACTCCAGTATTCTTGCCTGGAGAATCCCATGAACAGAGGAGCCTGCCGGCTGCAGTCCATGGGGTCCCAAAGAGTTGGACACAACTCAGACTAAACTGCCACCGTAGCCACTGGTTTATTGGAGGGAGGGGTTTCTTGGTTTGTTTCTTTGTTTTTTTCAACCAAGAAGATCCATTTGCTGGGAACTGTGTTGGGGCCAGGCCCATCTCTCAACTGAGAGTTGTAAGGAGTCCTGCTTCAGTGCAGGGATAGAGGTTAGAGACCCAGGCAGGTGATGAAAGACCCGCCTCCTCTGGCTGGCACTGTGTGAATTAGAGACGTATAAGCTTTGAGAGAGACAGACCTGGGCTCAGCTTCCGCTCTGCCATTTAATAACTCTGACCTGGGCCAGGGGACCTTTCTGAACCTGTTTCTTCTTCTATGAAATGGGCAGCAGAGCCGCTCCCGCTTCTGCAGGGTGGTTGTGAGTACTAAAGGAATTTCCCCGCCACATGACAGGTACATTGCGTGTGGCTTCCTTTACTTGGTGCTTTTGTCCATGATTGTTGGGAGGAGAACAACCAGGGTCCCTGGCTCTGAGCATGGCTGGATTTGGGACTCGAGTGTCTTGGAAGAATATCCTGGGACCCAAGGAAAGGGAACTGGCCGTCTTGAACAGTGGAGAGCACTGTTTTCCTCTTTCTCAATCCTGAACAGCAGCCCTGCAGACGTGGGCTCACCCTCACTCGATAGATACAGACACTGAATCCCAAGAAAGAGAAGTAAAGCTCCCAAGGCCCACAGCTAGAGAGTGGGGCACCAGACCAGGTTCATTTTCTGACCTCGCTCCAAAGTCAGCCCTGCTCCGTCACACTGACTAGCATAGAACACCCCTTTCTGCCAATCAGTCCTGCAGAACTCTGCCAGGTGGGTAATTTTTATTATCCTCATTTCTTAGATGGTGATGTTAGGACTCCAGGGGGTCAACTGACTTCTCTGAGGTCACAGGGTTGAATCTGGAGTCAAATCCGAGGGAGTGCGTCTTCCTCTCCCCGGCTCCTCCCGGAGTCTCGAGCTCCCCTTGGTACTGCACCGCCCCACAGCCTGGGGAGTGACCCTCACGGCCTCCCTCCGGAGGCCACCATCCTTGTCCATCGAGTGGGGAGGATAGGACAGAGAACACATTTCCAGGATGACAGCCACAACCACACAACGGTGGGGCCTGCAGGTCAGAGCTCTCATCTAATGGCTGAGCCTGAGGGCTGGTATTCTCCCCAGAAGGGCCTTCACTTGCTCTTGAAAACAGGAGATTAAAGGAGATAAGGGCTTCCCTGGGGGCTCAGACGGTAAAGAGTTCGCCTGCAATGCAGGAGACCCGAGTTCGATCCCCGGGTCGAGAAGACCCCCTGCACATATCCAGCGGGGGCTTGCTGCCTCCTCCTGCTCCCCTCCACCCCCTGGAGTCCGCCTGGTCCTGCGTTACCAGCCTGCTCCCTGGTGGGATAACATCATTCTTTTTCTTCCAGGGCTTCAAGGGACACACAGGCGACTCTGGCCCACCTGGCCCCCGGGTAAGTGGACATGTTACCGTCAGACGGTCCCCATGCACCCGAATGGGCGCTTCTAGCCACAAGGCTCCTGGGCCCTGGAGGGACGGGCAGAGCTGTGTCCCGAGAGAGGACAGTGGCAGCCATTGGAAGCATCATCCCTCCCCGGTTACGTGTTTCTAGACCTTTCTCCCAGGGGCCTCACAGTGATGACCGACCAGTTTGACCAGGTCAGCCTGGAGTCAGGTGCGGTCACTGCTGCCGGAGGATGGGGGTGGTTTTCCTGAGGTCCCAGAGCTCGTGTGTGGACACCTTCAGCTTATCCCAGCTGGGAAACCCTGGGTCCTGTCTTCCTGTGCTCCGCCTTGCTCTGTCTCTTCCAAGTGCCCCAAGCAGAGGGATCCCTGGCCAGGGGGCATCCCTCGGTGAGGCCTGCTGCTCAGTACGGTGAGGAGGAAGCCAGGGTGCAGCGAGGGGCCAACGGGTCGGCGCATGGAGAGGTGGAACCCCCAGCGGTTTGCCTGATCTGTCAGCTGGTGGTTCCCTGCAGCTTAGAGGGCTCACAGCTGGCCTAGAGGGGCACTGCAGACTCCACTTGGGGGCCAGGACCTGGGGTGGGGATGCTTTTGCGGAGGCGGTCCTCCTGGTCTTCCTCCTCCTGTGCTCCGAGGCCTGGCGGCTGGGACCCTGGTGTTCCGCATTTCTCTCTGTAACAGCAGCTGTTGTGTTTCTGCTTTTCCTAGGGAGAGCCTGGCGCCACGGGGCCCCCTGGCCGGGAGGGGTCACCAGGGAAAGACGTGAGTGCGGGTGTCCAGTGGGTCCTGGCTGGGCCTATGGGTGGAGGGGTGTTGATAGTTTAGACAAGGACCAGGAGACACTTAGAACTTGGGCAGGGGAGCGGGTACCACCATGGAGGGAGTCACAGGTGGATTGTGAGACTCTCTGGGCGATGTCCTGCCTGCTGGCACTGAGGGCCGCCTGAGCCCTCCCCACAGGGCCGTCCGACGTGTGTGGACACGGCTCGGCCTCCTGGACGTGAGTGTCTGGTCAGGAGCACTGGCTTGCAGTCCTGAGGTCCCAGGTGGCCCCGTGCCCAGCCCCTGGCACCCTTCAGGACCTGGCTTTAAGCCCTGGTGATGTGTGCCCCCCACCCTGGCTCTTGGTGTACATTGTCATCTCGGCTGATCTGTGGTCATGAGACGCTGGAGTTGGAAAGGATCTAGCTCTTCTTGTGCTTTTCCTTAGCAGTGGGATCCATTCCATAAACCCACCTGTCTGGTACACGGGGGCCCTGCAGGCAGATCAAAGCAGGGCAGCTGCATTGACTGGAGTGAGGCCTCTCCCCCGCCCTGTCCCCCAAGGGTGCTTCTCGGTGTTGAAAGGCAGGTTGAGAATCCTGAGCTCCCTGACCCCTCTCGCTCCAGTTTATAGTAGAGGGTGTGAGAGAAGCCCCCTGGGCAGGGGGTGGAGGGTTCAGGTCGCCCAGCAGTTCAGGGTGCAGTGGGGACAGGCTCCGGAGGCCTGCTCGTGGTACAAGTGCCTGCCTCCCTGCTGCTCAGCTCTCTCTTTTCATGTAAAACTCCCATTTTTTTAGGGTGTTGTACAGTCTAATTTGTGTAGGAGTATGGCCAAGCTTCTGTCTTTTTCATTTATAATATGAGGAGATTTATACCCCGGTTAGGAGGCTGCCGGAAAGACCGTGTGGGAGGCAGTGGTGAGTCCCCGCTGCTCGGCACCCTGGAAGTTTCTGTAGACCTTCCAATGGCATTTTTCTTACTGTGGAGACTGAGGCAGGAGTGGCCACAGGTGACTGACCAGCGACTCAGAGATGGGACGCCAAGGAAAGTTCTTTTCCCTGTCACGTCCCTTAGCTCCAGGTAGAGCCCCCGAGATCCCCATGTGTCTGGGTGGGCCAGGTCTATCCAAGTAAATTAAGTCAGCAAGTGTACAAATGAGGACTTACCTGCAGGAAGTGAGCTGTGCCCGGGGAACAGCTGGTGATTGGTGATGAGACACGTTGGGCCCCGTTTGTTGGGTCTCTAGGGCACCGGGGGGAAGTCTGCTTCCACCATGTTCATGCAGCGAGTCTGGGGTGACGTGACCTCTCTCTGTTCCAGGGTGACACTGGACCTACAGGGCCACAGGGTCCCCAAGGACTGAGGGGCCTACCGGTGAGTTTTGCCTTGAGGGCGATCTGCTCCGTGCTTTGTCAGGCCTGTTACCATGGTGATATTTGGTTGGTTCATCCTGGTACAGCCCTGTGTGTCATTAAAAAATGACAAAATGTCTTGTTGTTCAGTCGTGTCCAACTCTTTGCAACCCCATGGACTGCAGCACGCCAGGCTTCCCTGTCCTTCACTTTCTACTGGAGTTTGCTCAAACTCATGTCCATTAAGTGGGTGATGCCATCCAACCATCTCATTTCAAAATGTCTTGAAGTGAAGTGAAGTGAAAATTGCTCAGTCATGTCCGACTCTTTGTGACCACATGGACTGTATGGAATTCTCCATACAGAATACTGGAGTGGGTCGCCTTTCCCTTCTGCAGGGAATCTTCCCAACCCAGGGATCAAACCCAGGTCTCCCGCATTGCAGGCGGATTCTTTACTAACTGAGCTATGAGGGAAGCCCTCAAAATGTCTTAGCAGTTGGTAAATAGCCGCTGCCCTAAGCCCACCCTTGTGGCCCAGCACACACTCCCCAGGCTCTTGTCTGGGACCACCTACCCACAATTCAGATACTAAAAAAGGGCCACTTGGCATGGCTGGGGCACTATAACAGCCCCCAACCCTGAATCATGAGCCAACTTTAGGAATCCTGGGGTTTGAGTGTGCTCTGTATTCATTCACTAGGGCTGTCGTAGCAAACGGACCGAAAACACAGTGGCTTAAGCAACAGAAATGTATTATCCCTCAGTTATGGAGGCTAGAAATCTAAGACATTCATCATCTCAGTGTTCTGTGGCCTAGGAGTCCAAGGTCAAGGTCCCAGTAGAGTTGGTTCCTTCCAAGGCTGCGAGGGAGAGCCTTGAATGGCTCTCTGAACCTCTGGTGGTTTGCAAGCAGCCTCTGACATTCCTTGGCTTCTAGAAGCATCACCCTAGCCTCCACCTCCATCTTCACATGGTTTTCTCCCTGTGACATTTCTCTGGTCCAATTATCCCCTTTTTATGAAGACACCAGTCATATTGGATTAGGGGCCCACCCCATTCCTGTGTGACCTCACCTTAATGAATTACATATTCAGTGACCATATTTCCAAATCAGGCCAAAGTCTGACACCCCTGGGATTAGGACTTCAGCCTATGGATTGGCAGCAGGAGGGACTATGAGTTTTGGGCACAAAATGCCCATCAAGTTAGAGCATGTTACGGTTATGAGTCTGTCCTGGAATCTGGAATGCGGGGACCTTCCATCCAGTGGCCACGTGATGCTGCACCTGCCATGTTATCTGATCTCTCTATCCACGCAGTCAGCGGTGCCCCTCACAGAGAAGGAGGAGGGCATAAAGGCAGGAACATGCATCCCCAGCTGAGACCAGGCCTCCAGGGATGTGAGCACTTTTGTTTGTTCCTTAAGTCAGCATCTGAGTGGGAGGATGAATGGATAAGTCAGCAAATGTGGTCCCGAAGATTTACCATGCCTGTGCTCCAGGCAGCAGTCACCAGCCCAGGATTTTTCATGCACGTGAACTCATTTAAGTATTTATCATTTATTATGAGTTAAATATCCCAAGCTCCATGCTGTAACCCCCCAGGCTCCTCTATTAATGGGATTCTCCAGGCAAGAATCCTGGAGTGGGTAGACTTTCCCTTCTCCAGGGGATCTTCCCAGCCCAGGGATCGAACATAGGTCTCCTGCACTGCAGGCAGAGTCTTTACCATCTGAGCCACCAGGGAAGCCCCATAGGGTTGATAAGCAGCCTCTAAGGAAGCACGTGGAGCCATGCTGGTCCAAGTCACGGCTCTGTGTGAGACCGGCCCTCCACGTCCAGCAGTCTCTGTCCCTGCGTCCTGCCCTGTGACCTGTGCCCTGTGCCCTGTGCCATGGCAGAACGTCCCAGCAGAACCCTCACTGCTGTTTCTTCCATCAGGGTAAGAGTGGGTCACCTGGATCACCGGGAGAGCCTGGCACCCCAGGAAGCCCTGTGAGTACTGTCCCTCGGCTGTGATGCAATCAGGGCAAGCTTTGGAAGGGTGTGTGGTTTACATCAGCCTGTCTGGTCTCTGTTCCCAGAAGCCTCAGTGGGGAAACATGGTATTTGGATGGTAGGAATAGGCTGGAGGCAAGAGGATCCAGGAAGGACCTCTTTCATGTGATTACGCGCTTAACTCTGTGGTCTACAACCATAGGCATCCAATAGGAAAAAAAAAAACTATTAAGGAATTTTTAAAGTGTATTAAGAGTGCAAGTTAGTTGTTTGATGCCTTTAGAGGATGGAAGGACAGGGTCAGGCCCACGACCCCTAACATATGAGAGAGGGTAGGCATCATGCATCGTGGGGCTGAATGTAACCCAGAGTGGGCTGAAGAGGATCCTGCTGCTGGTTGGGAGGTGGGAAAAGGGGAGAACAAGAAGGAACAATGGGCGGGGAGTAGAAAGAGCAGGCCTTGAGCAGTGTCCTCATCCCTGGATAGTGGATTCAGGATTTAGGGTTCAGGTCTGGTAGATGGCGAGACGTGGTGGAGAAGACAGGTCTTTGATGAAGCCTAGGGTTGGATAAGTCAACGCCTGTCCACTCGTCTTCTCCCACCCCAGCCTTACAGTAGATTTATTAGCTAAAATTGGCAATCCTCTTGAGATGGCCATCCTCATAGTTTGGTACTCAAGCAGTAACTGCACGGAGCAATGGGCAGACCCATCTGGCTGGCTAACTGTTGTCACTGTGGAAATCAGGATGAGCAGTGCATCCTGGTTTGCCAGGAACCCTCCTGGTGGTAGCTCTGCAAATCCTGCCTCCTGGGAGAGCCATCATTCCCAAGCAGACCAGGCACCTGGGTGCCCGGTAGAGCCCCATCTTCCTGTTGGACCAGGGACAGCCGTGTAGGAACCATCACAGAGTCTTGTCAGCTATGCTGAGACATCTCAGACAGGAAGGATCGTGTCACAAGGCTGATCCACCTCAGCGCAGAGCTGGCTGCAGACGGGCTGACCCACATTTGGTGGCTTCCCAGAAAGGTTGAAGCTGAAAGATTCCCACACACTTTGCCCCCAAAAGTGAGCCAAACCGTGAGAATCGCTGACCGATTGGGAAGAGGAACTCCGCCTCTCTGGGGAGGTCACTTAGAGGGGCCCCACACATGTCAAGTGTGGTGGCTTAGTAACTGAGTTTTGTCTGGCTCTTAGGACCCCATGGACTGTAGCCCACCAGGCTCCTCTCTCCATGGGATTTTTTCCCAGGCAAAAATACTGAAGGGGGTTGCCATTTCCTTCTCCAGAGGATCTTCCCGACCCAGGGATCGAACCTGCACCTCCTGCTTGGCAGTCAGATTCTTTACTGACGAAGCCACCAGGGAAGCCCGTCCCCATCAAGGGGTTTTGTTACATGTTTGTCCCTTTGTGTTTCTGTTGCTCTGAATGGGAAGGCCGTTGACTATTCACAGGAAATTCTCCTGTCCCCCACCCATGGGTGGGATTCTCAGCACAGCTTCTCTCCCTAACCCAGCCCTTTCATTCCAGGAAAAGGGTTGTCTTTTCTTTTGTTCACATGCCAGGCCTGCAGAGTACAGAGGGGCTACGAGATTTCTGAACCTTCTTGAGTTGGCCCTTGAGCTTGAAGAGTGACTGCCCCGTTTTCCCTCCGCAGGGCCAGAAGGGAACCAAAGGAGAAAACGGCAGCCCAGGGCTCCCGGGCTTCCTGGGTCCCCGGGGGCCTCAGGTGAGCAGGGACCCTGTCAGGGTCTCCTTGGCGGGACCCTTGATTGCTGTTGCTCGAGACGACTCGGGCCAAAGTGTCTGTTTTAAAGGCACTCGTGTTGCGTGCAACATGCTGATGCAGCCGTGCAGCTAAAGGATACTTGTTTTGTGTTGTAGGGGGAGCCAGGCGAGAAAGGAGTCCCAGGCAAGGAGGTGAGTGCCGCAGCCCTGTTCCCCTGGGGCCTGTTCCTGCGGGAGACACGGGGCCTCGTCATCAGCGGGTGGCGCGTGCTGTCGGCTGGTGGTGTGCTGCGTGCTCTGCCGCGTGGTGTCTGCAGGTGGCCCTCGGCGTAGCAGGGCGCCCGCACTTGCTTCTGCATTCTGCCATCACTGTCCTGAGATCCTAGTGCCTTCTTTTTATTTTATTTTTTAATATTTGTTTATCTGGCTGACCTAGTCTTAGTTACAGCACATGGGGTCTTCGCTTCGTAGCTGCAGCATGTGGCATCCAGTTCCCTGACCAGGGATCAAACCCAAGACCCCAGCATTGGGAGCTCAGCGTCTTATCCACTAGACCCCCAGGGAGGTCCCCCTGGTGCTTAGTCAACAAAGGTCCGTGTTTTCACTCTGCGTGGGAGCCGGTCCCGGGGTCCCATCTTGATACATCTCTCACTTATCGGTCTGCACCCAGCCCATCAGCAAGTCCTGTTTATTAACAAGACGTGTCCGTTCGGACTCCCAAGTACCTCTCAGCTCTGTCCAGCTCTCTCCATCTCTCCCACTAAGAGACCTGCTTGAGACCATCGTCATCTCTCCCCTGGGCATTTGCAGGGACCTCCTAACTGACTTCTCATGTCCAGCCTTGCCCCGCCATGGTCCTTCCCCACCCAGCAGCATGATGTCAGTTTCCAGCTCAAGCCTCAGCTCTGTCCTCCCCTGGCTGTGTCAGCAGAGATGCCCCGGCCCTGGTCAGGATGAGCAGGGGCAGGGGTGGGAAGGGGTGGAGGAGACAGGTAAGGGCTTTAGGAAAAGACCGCTCGGCACATGTGAAGCATTGGGGAGAAAATGTGGCGTGTTTCAGGAACTGCCAGGCGAAGGTGATGGGTACATAAGAGAGGGGGTTATGACCAGGCAGGAGCGGGACTCTTGGAGGACCCCCTGTCCTCCGCAGGCAGCAAGGACTAAGAAGGACAGAGATGCCCCTGGTGAAGTGACTGCTCTCCTTTGCTTTCATTGCAGGGGGCACCTGGGAAGCCAGGAGAGCCAGGACTCAGAGGAGAAAGGGTGAGTGGGACACGTGGTCACGTGCAGGCGACCTTCCTGGGGGCAAGGGGCCTGTGTCCAGGGCTTTGGGAAGCTGCCCACCCAGGGGAGCAGCTTGTGGGGGCTTCCCTGTTCTCTTTCCCCCCGCAACAGTCATGAGCCCACAGCAGGAGGTTTTTCCTGTTGTTGGGGTTTTGTTGTGGTTTTCATGGTTGTTATTTTAAGGAGTAAAATCATTGCAATTACACATTCAGAGGCAAGCATGCCCAGACTCTGACAAATCTCCCCGTCTCCTCCCCGTGCGTGGAAGCCTGTGCATGACATGCTTGGAGCCCGAAGTGCCAGTTTGCCAAGAACCAGCTCTGTCCCTGGAGGTGACAAGGGAACAGATTTTCCCATAATGAATCGTCTTGGCGCTGTGCTCAGAAAGCTTTTCTTTACATTGCATTCCTCAAAAAAAAAAAAAACAAAAAACAGGGTAAAAAATCAATTCTGTTTTGGAAGAAACACTGGTGGGGGGAGGGGGCGTTCTCTCACCCATAACAACCGCTGTTCCCTCCAGAGAAATTAAACAGTCCTCCATGTGGCTGGCCATCACAGGGTCCCACTGCTGCCCGACACGGAAGGCACTGCCATCCCATACCCGCCCTGGGTTTTTTCCCGTGGTCCCACAGAGTTTATCTCTGCTTTCCTTGCAAGTTGGACGGGTGTGGACTGGTTTCCTCTGCAGACTAGAGAGAAATGGAAGCTGAGAGGTTGGGGATTCTCACCCCACCTGGATCTCTCGCCCTCCTCCTTCCCAGCGACTGTGATTCTCGTGGTTGTTGGTCCCTGAGGATGGACCCAGGGGCTGGGGCTGTGGCTGTGAAGACAGTGAGGGTCCTGCCAGCCAGGAGCTGGCCGGAGCTGCCACATGCTGGAGTTTTGGTTGGGAGCCGGGAAATTCAGACCATGAACCTTCTCTAATACTTAATCAATAGAAGCTTCTCTAATACCCAGTCAATAAAGAAGTTGCCTCCCCCCATTAAGTGGTTTTGTGGAAGGTTGCCAGACAGCAGTCAGGCTCCTCACGCCTTCCACTCTGGAACATTTGAAATATGGGACAGGTCCTCTCACCGCAGAGGGATATAGAGATGTGGAATAAATAGGAAACGCTGTACCACAGGCCTTGGCACTGAGATGCATGAAAGGGACCCTCCCAGACCCCCACACTGGAGACCACCCACAGATGACAACGCCCCCATAAAACCCATCACGTGGGAGAAATTTAGGAGACCCTCCTCAAATCTGGCTGCATTCATTTTTTAACTCACTCTTCTTACTGTTTCTGTTGAAAAGTGATACAGTTAAACAATATAAATTGAAAAAAAACAAGTGAATGCAGTGGAGACTAGGTGCCCATCCAGCACGCTTTTCTTGGGTCTGTCTCTGTACACTTGCTTGTACCTTTCTGGAACCCAAGTGCTCAGAACCAGGTGGGCGTGCACGTGTAAATATGCATATACCTTTTATGTAAACCCCCCGAAACCTATCAGACTTTTTCCACCACTCTTTACGCTTTTCCATATAAGCATGTATATGGCAGATGGTTTCATCACTGCGCTGGCCTTCTCTGCTGGGAGGAGATGAGACTGGGATCTGAAAGTCCGCACCTCATCCCCGGCAGACCTGCGTGACGTAGGGGCACAGCTTTGTCCGTCTGGGCCCCGAGTCCTGTCTGCACCAGCGCAGCGTCACGGGCCTTGCAAGACTGAGGTCTCCTCTCCCGCACTGAGGACCCGGGCCCGGGGGTCCCTCCTGCAGCCTGGGGCATGTCCGGCCTGGGGGTGCCTTCTAACCTTTGCTCACGGATGCTCTTCTTGCCTCCTCTAGGGAGATCCTGGCATCAAAGGTGACAAAGGCCCTCCCGGTGGCAAGGGCCAGCCCGGCGACCCCGGGACCCCAGGCCACAAGGGTCACACAGGCCTCATGGGCCCCCAGGGGCCACCTGGGGAGAGCGGGCCGGCCGGTCCCCCAGGGCCTCCGGGCCAGCCAGGATTTCCAGGGCTAAGGGTAAGCGTGTGGGCGATGCCTCAAACTTGGGGCTCCTTAGGGTCTCAGGGGAAGCCAGAGAGGTGTGTGGGCTCCAGAGGGGCAAGATTGCAGGTACTGGTGACCTGTGTGAGCGAGGGCTGACCCCTACTTGTCCTCTCTGAGCCTGCCCTCCCGTCCCTCCCAAAAGGGACGAGGATGCCTCTCTCCCGACAGGCTGGCTGTGATGGTTAAGTGAAATGACACATGTGGCTTACGAAGGGCTTGGGGATAGAGTCCCTCTGTCCCCGTGGTCCAGGCTTCACTCCGGGCGGTGATGCTGTTTGCCCAGGACCCTGTGCAACAGGCAGTCGAGAAGATGCAGAGGCTCCCAGTGACCCAAGCTTCCCCATGGGGACGGCTCCTTCCCCGTCCATCCGACACCCGGCTCTAGTCTCCCTCCTGTCTGCTGTCTGGGGTGCTTGGTCTTCCCTCTGGGTCTAGCTTTTCCCAAGTGCAAAAGGAAAGGCTTGTTGAGAGCAGTTTGTTTTTTTCTCTGAACACAGTGTTTCTTGTGGCCAAGCTCTTAACGTGACACAGTCTTGCAACACAGGGACACGCTGGCTGTAGTGTGTCAGGGAGGGCTTGGTGGGCCCGTCCCTGGGGGCTGGTTGCAGGTCCATGTGATCTCCCCACCCCCGCTTTGCAGCCTGCGTGGTCCTCGGGGGCCCCTCCTGTGGCCCAGAGCACAGGCCCGGGTCCCGTGTCCCGCCTGTTCTGAGGCTCTGGCCCTGTTCCTGCGGGGCTCTGCGGTCAGCCTGGGTTTCACCCCCCTGGAGAGGCCGGGCAGCCAGGTCCTGTCCTTCAGCCAAATGTGGGTGCTCGCAGACTCAGTGGGCTTCCAGAGTGCCTCCACCCACCGAGTCTTTGCCGCGTGTCCTGCTGCTCTGGATAGTAATGGGAATTCTGGGAGTAAGATAAAGGGTCATTGGCCAGAAAGGAAAAAAGGGAAATAAGACTGTAAGCCCAATGCTGGGGCTGCAGCGATGAGCACAGTAAACACCCCAACCCTTGGGAGTGGACGCCTCCCGGAAGGGCTCTGACGACCAGGGAGGAGCCCGACATGGCATGAGGTCTGCTCTCACGGATCACTCTAAGAGCTGCATGTAGCAGTGGGGGCCTGGAGGCAGGGCTCTGCTCCGCTGACTGCTCATCGTTTGTGTGAGCAGACACCCTGTGGGGCCAGCGGGGCAGGCCAGACACCAGAGCCACCACGTGGCCAGTGGGAGGAAGGCAAGCCTGAGGTAGCGCGGGGGCAGCCTGCGAGCTGGCCCTGCAGGTGGGGGGACTTCAGCCCGGAGAGGCTCAGAGTCAGGCCTCCCGGGTCCAGGGCTGGGGAGGGGGTTTGTGCAGGAAGGAGAGGGAGCAGGGGCTTCAGGGAGAAAGGCATCCAGGTCACCATGCAAGACGCAATGATGCTGCCTGCGTGGCAGGGGGTGGGGAGATGGTTCTAGGTGTTAAAGGGATTGGACTAGGGAGCTGTGGTCTGCGTGGCTGTGGCCGTCTTGGTTTCCTGAGCACTCTGGGTCTCGGGAGGCAGGTGGTCCTAGGAAGGTGAGTAATTCCACCTTCCCTCCCTCTTCCCAGGGCGAGTCTCCATCCATGGACATCCTGCGGCGGCTCATCCAAGAGGAACTGGAGAAACAGCTGGAAAGTGAGTCGCTGGCTTTTTCACAGCATCGGGTCCTAGATGCTCTGTAAGCCTGGGCGGTAGTCCGTTCACTTCTCCTTCGGGACCTCTGCAGCCTGGCTTGGTAAAGGCAGCCTCAGGGCGGCTCCTGCAGAAGTCAGCACAGAGGTGCACCTTGTAGGCTCCCTCCAGCCTCTTCTGACACAGATCCCGCTCCAAGGCGCTCTTTGGGGCCGCTTGAGCTATGGCTGCTTGATTACCTCCAGGAAGGGGAGCTCACCACCTACAGAACCAGCCTTGCCATGAGCACTTCTCTGTGCATTCAGTGGTTTATCTAATCAACAAGGAGCTCTGGCAGGCCTGCAATGGCTCTTGTAGAACTCACAGCCCAGAACAGGAGACAGAGGCACAGGCAAGATGACTTCGGTATAGTAAGAAAATGCCCGTGATTTAATGTGACACAGAGGACACAGAGGAGGACGGGGGAAGAAACTAAGATTTCAGAGAGGGTGGGGAGCAGGTGAGGGAAGGCTTCCTGGAGGAGGGGCCGTGGGAGCTGACACCAAGGACCAGACTCCAGACCTTAGACACAGCATGTGCAGAGACCCTAATGGGAGCTGGAACACACTGTGCTTTCAAGGAACTAGAATCCTTGTAATTCTCCTGTGTAGGATTCTTTGTGAAATCCCAGTCTTGCATGGGCCCCATACAGAGCAGGTGCTCAGGAAGGGAGGGGTGGGGAGGTAATAGTCATAGCACCAGTATGTAGGGCCAGCTCCACGTCAGGTGGAGTTCTCAGAACCCACACGTGTTTACTGACGTAAGGAAGCCTCTGTGAGCTCTTGAGCCATGGATGAGGGTTAAATCAGAGACGCTAAGTAACCTGCCCGAGGCTGCAGAGCTGGTGAGTGTCTAACCAGGCAGCCAGGCTGCAGAGTCCAGGCTCTTAGCCACTGCATCCTCTCCCATCTCATCTCCGCCTGCCCTCTGTGTTGGAAACTGTTAGGAGAAGAAAGTCACAAACCACTCTGGGCTAGGGAAGATCGGAAACCCACCACCATTACCAGGCACGGGTGGGCAAAGGGGAAGGGCACATTAATTCACGTGGTCAGGTCTCAGACAGTGAAATATTCCTCCTGGCACATTCGAGACTCTGCACTGGGTCTGTGGATGCAGCACAGAACACAATGACTGTCTCAATGCCCTTGTGGGGTATCCAGGCGAGTGAGTGTGGTCCGTCTTCCCTGCCCAGGAGAACCAGAGACCGTTCCCTGGAGAGGACAGCACAGAGCTGGGCTGGTGGTAAGGAGGGTGAAGAAAGGAAGGATACCAGAGGCTGGAATGGTGACTCCCCCTGGGCGGGGCAGTCCTGAGGTCGCCCGTGTGTGAGCATCCCCATCTACAGCCTTTCTTCTGGATGTTAGATTTATCGGGCACACGAGGAGTTTCCAGCCCCTGGGCAGAGACGAGTCCTGTTTTGAATGAGTTCAGATGGAGCATCTGCTGAGCTGAATCCTTTCTTCTAAACAATCTTGGGAGGAGGAAGCATCAGAAGCATCTGCTCCACGTTCAAGATGAGAGTGTCCTGGCTGTGAGCCGAACAGCTGTGTGCCCCGGTCTCCGGCGCACGCCCCTCCCGCTTCCTCATGTGGGAGGGTGGGGAAGGGGCTACTCGGAAGCTCCCCCGCCAGGCTGTCAGAGACCTGATTCTGCTTTGGTTTTACCACTGAGACCCAGGAGGGCATCAGGACTGCCTCTCTGGGCTGGTCACTCCCCATTGCCAGGTGAAGGGCATGGCCTGATCGTCTGGAAAACACAGGAAGAGCCCCTGGTGGCCCTGGGGTGGGCTGTGTATGCCCCGTGCAGTAGGAAGGCATGGAGGCCAGCGGCTGGACCTCTGGGTTTGGAATCAGCCTGTGATCTTTAACATTTCACACACCTAAGAATCATTAATGACATCGCGTCCAGCCCTTCATTTATAGATGAGGAATTCCACGCTTAGGAGAAGTCCCTAAGTTGCTCTGTGTAAGCCACTGAAGTCTCACCCTCCCCCACTGGCCTCAGTTTCCCCAGCCTGAGAGTTGCAACAGTTTCTGCTGCTGCTGTCATTGCCGCCTCGAGGGGAACAGCGACATCCACGCACCACTTGGATCTCGTGCCGGGGGCTGTCATGATGCCTCGTCTCATTGGTTCCATCTTCCACCAGCCCAGTGGGGTTGGACTTATTTCATTGCCCCCGTTTTGCAGAAAAGGCAGCAAAGGCTAAGAGAGGTCAGGTGGCTTGCCCAGGGCCATGCCACCAGCAGTGGTGGCACTGGGACCACAGCCCAGCTGCCTGGCTCCGGAGCAGCGTCCACACGGACACGCGCCCTGCAGCGCGCTCTTGGTGTGTCTCTCTCGCTGCTATTCCCCAGCTCTTACTGCCTCGAGCTTTGCAGTGCGCTGCTGGCCCATCTTCAGTCCTTTATCCCTCCTTCATGAAACACCTCTCTGTTTTTCTTACTCCACAGCCAAACTCGCCTACCTCCTGGCCCAGATGCCCTCTGCACACACGAAGCCCTCTCAAGGCAGACCCGGACCCCCAGGGCCTCCTGGAAAAGATGGGCTTCCAGGTCGGGCAGGCCCCATCGGGGAGCCAGGAAGGCCAGGGCAAGGGGGTCTGGAGGGACCCTCTGGCCCCATAGGTCCCAAAGGTGAGTGAGGAGCTGGGACGAGGTGCTTTGTAGAGAAGGAACCAGTGTGCACAGCACACGCTCCGTTGAATATGCAGGAGTCAGCCCGTTCCCCGCCCCCGCAGCCTGCTAACACCCTGCATGTTGACATCGTGTCGTTTCTTCATCTGCCTAAGAGGTTTTCAAACTTGACGTTTTTGCAAAATGATGCTTCTGCCCAGAGGAGCGAGTCTGTTTCCTCCTCCCATCCTGGTCCGTCTCTGTCTCCACTGCTCACGGTCCGGGGAGTACACAGGATGTCTTCTCTTTCCCCGTTCAAGAGGTCACTGAGGAATAAGACATTTAATCTCCAGGCAAACGGGCATCAGATGCCAGCTATACATGGGCTGGAGGAAGGAAATGGCACCCCACTCCAGTATTCTTGCCTGGAGAAACCCATGGACGGAGGAGCCTGGCGGGCAACAGTCCACGGGGTCGCAAAGAGCTGGACACGACTGAGCGACTTCACTCACTTCACTTGTACATGGGCTTCCCTGGTGACTTGGACAGGAAAGAATCCGCCTGCAATGGAGGAGACCAGGGTTTGGTCCCTGGGTTGGGAAGATCCCCTGGAGAAGGGAATGGCAACCCACTCCAGTATTCTGGCCTGGAGAATTCCATGGATGGAGGAGCCTGGCGGGCAACAGTCCATGGGGTTGCAAAGACTCAGACATGACTGAGCGAGTAACGCTTTTCCATGGGAATAAAGTGGTTTGAACTAAAACTGGACATGGCTGCCAGCTCTCCAGCTCTCAGGGACATACCTGACCTGGACGTGGCTGTGCTGGACACAGCGAGCCTGTCCTGCAAGGCACAGTGCCTGCCGCCGTCAACAGCGCCCCGTGCACAGAGGAAGGCATTGTCTTTGCAGGCGGACAGATGTGGAAGGGCGGGGAAGGACCCGGGCCCAAATTCAGCAGCCTGGCTGTTCACCCCTTCTGTCCAGCAAGGAATAAGCACGGGGGAGGGGAGAGGCGGTGCTGTCATCTCAGCTGCCACGTCTCCCTCCTTCAGTCTTCCATTCCTTAATTCTTTTTTTGGGCAGATGCCCCCTGGGATCTTAGTTTCCCAACCAGGGATTATTGAACCCACACCCTGGGCAGTGAAAGGGCAGAGTTCTAACGACTGGACTGCTAGGAAATTCCCCCTTAATTCTTCGTTCACTGAGAAGCATCATCTTGTAATGTTTCTGCTTCTCAACTTTTTTAACGTTTGCATCCAAGTCTGTCTTCTGTTGGTTCATGAAACAAAATTTACTAAATAAATGCCAATAAGCAAGCATAAAGCACAGAAAAGTCAGACTGTGACAGACGACTGACCGAGTTTAGTAACTGGAACAATAAATAAGAATGGCCTAGAATCTCCCTGGACTGGCAGAATTTTGGTTTGGGTTATAAAAGAAAACGTTATACACTACATACAGGAGATATTCTGGAGACAACATCTCAAAGAAAAGGAATGATGAAAAAAAAAAAGCTGCGAGGCAGTTTAATCAAGTTTGTATAGTATTAACCCCAACTCCTCGCTGGTCTCAGATATCCTCCTGGGGGAATGAACCCTCTTTCTCTTGAACATGTTAGAGTTTTAAATTCCTGTGATTATTAAGACTTATACCTGATTCTGCTTCCTATTAGAGTCTTCTTTGTGTCCTGTGTCATCTGTCTTAGAATTCATGCTTCTCAAGAGTAGGGCTGTGTCTTACGTATACTCAGGCTTGTTTATCACCCAGCTCCTCCTAGACAAAGGCTCAGAAGGAATGCTGTGAGAACACGGGGACGTGTAGGCATGTGCCAGTGGATGTGTGTGGACATATGTGTTTGTATAGGAGAGAGTGTGAACGTTTGGGTGTCTGTGTTTGATGTGTTTATGACATATGCATATTCGTATAATATATGTGTGAGTGTACATATGTGTGTGTATCATTGGTAATCACACTTGAGTGAATGTGTATGTGTGCATATGTGTATTTGAGCAAATGTTTTCGAGGGGGTGTCTGTTTTGGTGTTCACATGGGCATATTTCTGAGTGCAAGTGTGTGCTCGAGTGCGAGTGTGCATGAATGAGTGTGTGCACAGGAGCGAGGCGTCTGACACAGTGCTGGCCTTGCCCCCAGCCCCGTGGTGGGGCCCCTCCCTCTGCCACCATCGTGAGTCTCCAGCATCAGAAGCGCGTGTTTTTCTCACCAGGTGAGCGAGGAGCCAAAGGTGACCCAGGGGCACCTGGAGTTGGCCTCCGAGGCGAGATGGGACCCCCCGGGATCCCAGGTAGGAGTGGCTGGGCTGCAGTCTGGGGTAGGGGAGGGGCCGGGCCCCAGGGTGTCGGATGCAAAGAGCAGCCATCTGGCTGCACCATGTCCATGGGGACCATTCTCATCTCTCCAGGCAGGGCGCCCAGACCGTGGGGTGTTTGCTCTGAGCCTGTGGCATCCTCAGCTCACTTCTGAATGAAAATAGTGGCATCAGGGCTTGTGTGTGCTCCGGAAGGAACTTGAACCACCGTCTCTTTCTTTTGCTCCTTGGTCCAGGTCAGCCCGGGGAACCTGGCTATGCTAAAGATGGGCTTCCCGGGAGTCCCGGGCCTCAAGGAGAGACAGGACCAGCTGGACACCCCGGCCCCCCAGGTCCCCCCGGCCCCCCGGGCCAGTGCGACCCCTCACAGTGTGCCTACTTCGCCAGCCTTGCTGCTGCTCGACCTGGTAACGTGAAGGGCCCCTAGAAGATGCCGGGATGCCAGGAGACGCTGGTGGATTTCTGAAACTTGAACGCACAGCCCGATGGGAAGCCAGAGGTCTTGAGACATTTCAGCCATGTGGTTTTTGTTTTCCTTTCTTTCTTTTATCATGTGTGTGTGTGTGTTTTTTTTTTTTTTTGTCTTGTTTTTCTTAAGAGACCTCAACATTATTAAAACCAACAGATGCTGCCGGTCGGTCAGATTATAATATTATTATTGTTAATTATTATTATTGTTATTTCATATGGTAATGCTTTTCGAGTTTTTCCCCTCTGCTCTGAAGTTGGGGAAACCTGATTCGTGAGGCAGAGAACATTTCTCATTCTCCTGACGGCCCCCGATTGAAGTGTAGCTGCCAATTCTAAGGAAACTCTCGGTGCTATGAAACCCTGACCGGACACTTGCCAAACTTACCTCTTTCCTCAAAAGGAAACTTTAAGAAAATGAGGACAATGGGCTTCTATTCTTGGTTGTGCTCAGAGGTCGCCCAGGGAGAGATTAGCTGACAGCCGCTGCTTCCCAGGAGAAGTAAGTGAAGCAGAAAGAGAAGGAAGGTGCAGACACGAAGCGCAGCCTCTGCTCTGGATGGCGGGTGCACGCAGCAGCGGGCAGGTCCGTCCTCTGGGAGCGGCTCAGCGCCTCCAGGTCCCAAGCCTGCAGAAGGGAGACACTGCACACGGCTGGAGGCTGCTTCCTGGAATCTCGCAGCGTCTGCACCAAAAATGTGGGAGCTGACACAGAAAAAGATGCCTCTGTGTGTTCACTTGGCTTCTGAGCATGGATAGGCTCCTCCGTGGCCCCTGTGTTGGTTTCACTCACTTTCATTTTGAAATAAGAGGGTCCAGAGACCACTCCCGTGTGTCTGATGCCGGGCAGTTGGCCGGGGTGCTGGCCAGAGCTGGGAAGCATGTGTCTCCAGCTTCTGGCGTTGAGTGTATATTTGTGAATGACTCGCCCAGCTCAACAGGTGCTCAATAAATCCGAGTTTCCTTTTCTTTTGCTTTCCGTGATGGTCCTTCCTTATCACCAGCATCTTCCCCACGTGGACCCCTCGAGGCCAGGGAAGCATCATTTTTCCCCCGGGGAGCACGGACCAAGCCACTGTTCAGGCCATGTGCTCAGTGTGCACGTGTGTAAGCAAGAGTGTGTCACTCGGGCCTTCCCTGGATTCTGAGCCAGGGAAACTCCTATGGGGTGTGGACCCTGCAGCCTCAGGGGGACGGGCCTCCCCACATGCTCACAGCAGATGAGGGTGGGTGTGAAGGGTCCAGGCCTACAGCTCTGTCTGGGGGCAGCTTGGAGGCCAATTCCAGCCCCCTGGCCCAAGGACCACCATTGTGATGGGCGCCATCATCCATCATCACCTGTTACCACCCTGGGGCCGGTTCAGTGAGAGTGCATACCATGGTAGGAGTCATCCCGCGACCCCACCCTGACCTAACACTTGCACCCGGCCTCATACCCACACCCCCGCCCCACACCTGCAACCCTGACCTCACACCCAGATGCCTGGCCTCACACCTGCAACCGACCTCACACCCGCAACCCTGGCCTCACACCTGCAACCCTGGCCTCACACCTGCAACCTTGGCCTCACACCTGCACCCAGCCTCACACCCAGATGCCCAGCCTCAACACCCGCACCCCCAGCCTCACACCCGAACCCTGGCCTCACACCCGTGGGGCAGCTCTGAGGGCCCTTTGGCTTCGGATGAAGCCCCAGCGTGTGAGTGAGGGAAGAGGAAGTCACTTCCGTTAATTCTAAACTGAGATGGATAGAAACACCGGGTACTTGGAGGGTGGGACAGAAAGTTCCAGATTGTAGACACACCAGCAGAGTCAGGAGAACTTCCAACAGACCTTTGTTCCAATACCTGCTGTGCACAGGCAATGGGGCAGCTCCTGCTCCTACGAGCTATCACCTGGCAACAGAGCAGAAACCATGGCGCGTGGCCCGAGGGGCCGGGACAAAACCACAGTGGGCTCCCAGGTCGTAGTTTTCGTCTCCAAGACGGGACCTGCCTGGGGCCATGAGCGGTAGTGTGGGCACTGGTCCCAGATCTTGTGCATGCGTGCGTGCTCAGCTGCTCAGTCGTGTCTGACTCTTTTGACCCCATGGCCTGTAGCCCTCCAGGCAATCCCGTCCATGGGATTCTCCAGGCAAGAATACTAGAGTGAGTTGCCATTTCTTCCTCCAGGGGATCTTCCCAACCCAGGGATAGAACCCGCGTCTCCTGCATTGCAGGTGGATTCTTTACCTACTGAGCCACCTGGGAAGTCAGATCTCAAGACCTGCAAAGATGAGATGCTTCCTCCTCAGAGTCTGAGGATGCTCCAGTGTGTTTGGAAGAAATAGAGAGTGTGAATAAGTGGTCCAGATAATTAGGCTCCAGTCTGCTGGCTCTTTTCCAACCAAGCCTCAAATTTCTGCCTGCTGATGGCTGCAGCCCAAGGACCCATCTCCATGAGCTTCTGTTCTTTTCTTGGAATGCCCTGAGGGAGGTGCAGGAGAGTTGGTTCTGATTCCCAGAAGGAACAGTTATCTAAATATGTAGCCTCGTTTAGATATTTGATAAATGACAGACCAGGGGCTTCCCAGAGACCCCCTGAACCTGTGCTTCTCCTGTGTGGAACCAGCAATAAAAGCTCACCTCTCTTCCAGCCAGAGGTGGGCAGCAAGCAGGAGTGGACTCAGCCACACTGGTCTCAGCTTGGAAACATTCTGTCCTCTGCTCAGGGCACAGCAGTGATTGTTACTGGAGGCATGTTGGAAGCTTCCTGATCAGCAGCCTTCCCCTTCTGGGAGCCAGGATTTGCGAGAACATCCATGGATTGAGTTCAGCCCAGCTTCAGGGCAGATCTGCCCCTGGTCAGCTGTTAAACAGTGATCCTCAATTCTGGTCCCTCGTGAGCTGTCCAGGTGGGAAGGTCCCCTCTGCACTGCAGCTGTACTAGCCTGGGGATGTCAGTTGCATCATTGAAGAGCCCAGGTTTCCATTTCCTCCTTTGTGAAATGAAATTAACAGGACTTTGTAGGATTTCGGGGGGTGGGGGAGGGTACTTCCCTGGTGGCTCAGAAGGTAAAGAATCCGCCTGCAATGCAGGAAACCTGGGTTCGATTCCTGGGTCAGGAAGATCCCCTGGAGATGGGAATGGCTACCCACTCCAGTATTCTTACCTGGAGAATTCCATGAACAGAGGAGCCTGGCGAGCTACAGTCCATGGGGTCACAGAGGGTCCGACACGACTGAGCGACTAACGCGTCCAACTTCTTCACAAGATGTCTATGAGGCTCATTTTTTTCTTGCAGCTTTATTAAGATATGCTTGACATGTAAAATGGTATAATTGTAAGGTGTGCAACAGAATGATTTGATATGTGTATGTTTTGAAATGATGACCACAAGAAGGTGCTGCTGCTAAGTCACTTCAGTCATGTCTGACTCTGTGCGACCCCATAGACGGCAGCCCACCAGGCTCCCCCGTCCCTGGGATTTTCCAGGCAAGAACAGAGTGGGTTGCCATTGTCTTCTCCAATGTATGAAAGTGAAAAGGGAAAGTGAAGTCGCTCAGTCGTGTCCGACTCTTCTCGACCCCATGGACTGCAGCCTACCAGGCTCCTCCGTCCATGGGATTTTCCAGGCAAGAGTGCTGGAGTGGGGTGCCATTGCCTTCTCCGACAAGAAGTGAGTTAACACCTAAAAGCAGGGCACGTGAATCCGTCCCTTACAACATCTTATTTTGTCTTCCATCAGGAGCAGTTGAGGGATTTCTCTGGTGGTCCAGCGGCTACAGTGGTTGGCTACAGTTCATGGGGTCGCAAAGAGTCGGACACGACTGAGCCACTTCACTTTCTTTCACTTTCCAGTGGCTAACACTCTGCTCTCCCAAAGCAGGGGCCCTGGGTTAGGGAACTAGATCCAGTATGCCACAACTTAAAAAAAGAGCAAGATTCCACATGCTGCAACTAAACTCCTGTATGCTGCAAAAAGACCCAACACAGCCAAATAAATAAGTATATATAAATAAATGCTTTTAACAAGCAGAGTGATTGAGTCCACTTTGCTCATCTGTTTACAGTAATCCAAGTAGAGAAACTTTTCAGACCAAATATTTGCTTGATATTTGGTTTGGTTTTCAAAGTATATTCCCCTAGGTTTAGATCCAACCAGTCCGTCCTAAAGGAAATCAGTCCTGAATATTCATTGGAAGGACTGATGCTGAAGCTGAAACCCCAATACTTTGGCTGCCTAATGTGAAGAACTGACTCACTGGAAAAGACCCTGATGCTGGAAAAGGTTGAAGATGGGAGGAGAAGGGGACGACAGAAGATGAGATGGTTGGATGGCATCACCAACTTGATGGACATGAGTTTGAGGAAGCTCCAGGAGTTGGTGATGGACAGGGAGGCCTGGCGTGCTGCAGTCCATGGGGCTGCAAAGAGTTAGACACAACTGAGCGACTGAACTATTTGTTCTGTAACACATCTCTAGGGGCTGGGCTTGGCTCTGTCTCCCCATGGTAATTCAGAAACGGTGGCAGAACTGTGAACCCACCTATCCCAAATCACACACACAGCTCGTGTGTCCAGCTCGCTGCGGGACCACACGGAGGCATCCACGGGAGCTGGAAACTGCAGCCTTGACCCAGGCCACCTTGTCTTCTCACCCCGGTGTTTTCTCATGAACTGCTTTCTCCTGGCTCTGTGCAGAGGCAAACTCCAGACGTACGTTTAAAAGAATACTCCCATGGGGGAGAGGAGATGCCACTTGTTCAGTTACTAGAAGGCGGCAGGCGGCCTTTCTGGCTCTTCGGCATGTGGTTGGGGAGATGCTATTTCAGGGCAATCATTTTGTAGCTCTCCTTTCCTTTGCAGCTGGGAACATCTAGCTTCAGGTTTCTTTTGTGGTGCTATTTTATGAAGCCAGGGTTCCAAGTGTGTGCCTATATATAGGAAGTTATTAAAACCATTGGCAAACTTCAGATCTGGCTAGGAGGTTCACCCGGAGGGGGAGAGAGTGTGGAGTAAGGGATGTTTCTCTCGTCAAGACACTGGAGACCTGGAAAGGTGCATAAGACGAAGCAGTGGCAGACCCAGACTGCTGACTGCTAGGCCGATTTCCCGTTTCAACAGCTCCTGTCCTCACCTCTTACAACCCTGATGTTTGGAGAGGGAGTGAGCCGAGGAGGCCAGCCCTGTTCTGAAAGACACCCTGGCGAGGAGGCCATGTCCTGGCGGCGTGACCTCTGACCACTTCGTTAACCAAGATCCTTTGTGTGGAACAGCACTGTGGCTGTTGCCATGGAGATGCTGGAGCAGTGGGCTGACCCAGTCTCACCTTGATTCCCTTCCAGAATATTCACTGTAGTCAGGGAAGAATGGAGAACTTGGCAGGAATTAACGCAGCCAGCTGCCACTCAGGGCATGTCTGATCCTCTGATGGTCTGAGCATGTGGGGACCCTACAGACAAAGGGCACAGCAGAGACCAGGCTGGAGGACCTGTGTCCAGTCTCAAGAGGGATGCTGGCTTGTTTATGCTCAGCAGATGTGGTGCCAGGCACTTTGGATGGCAAGTCGACACAGGCCCATGTCATGGATGGAGGTCGCAGTCGGGAGAGATTTAAGGCAATTGTATATCATCGTATGTATGTAATTATTTCCATGACACTATTTCTGGGCAACACAGAGGGAGACAGATATACAAGAAGCAGAGCCTTACAATTTAATCTGATCCGTGCTGTGCAAGAGAAATCTGCAAAGATTATGGAAGGCTCCACGATAAATAAAACCAGTATCATCTGAGAATGATGGCACCCACTGTATGCCCACAGCCTTGCTCCCTTTTTCTGACAGCCATCGTGGGGGCAGGTGTCCCGAGCCTGGTTTTATAGGTGAGAACACAGGGAACTAGGGAGGTATGGCGACTTCCTCCAGGTCTTCTGGCAGCAGCAGGTCAGGCGTGTACTGGTGTGGACGTGGGCTCCGGGCCCCTGCCCCTTCACCGGCCGCCCATCAGATGGGGGGCGGGCCTGGGTCCCTGCAGACTTCTCTTCATCGTCGCTCAGTCTCCCAGCAAACTGGCAGTTCTTTTCTATGAGTAACTGCCCTGGAGAACCTTGGATTCTACTTTTCATCTTGTTTCTGGAGACAAGCATGGTCTGGTTTGGACAGAGGTCTGCAGAGATGAGCTGTCTCAGACGCGAGGTGTCCTGTGGGACAGACATCCCCCACCCCCAGCTTGGGTTCCTTCGGGGAACCTGGGTCTCACGGGATGGAGTCTGGACACACAGCACCCTGGCCTCCCGCCTGCCAGCCTGCAGGGAGGGGTCGGGAGGCTGCTCAGGAGGAATTAAACCCACAGTGGCACAACAGAGGACACTGGTCTGGACCTAAACCCCGATGTAAAGAGAGCTGGTGACATTCCACCTAGCGGGAGGATGCAGGGGCCGCCCAGCAAATCCAGGGAGAGCCCAGGAAAGGCACGGGTGGGTCAAGTTCGGAGGGGACGGATGTAAGTACCTGGTCTTCAGCGCCAGGCCCCGTCCTGAAGTTCCAGGTGCTGTGGAGGAGGGGGTCACACCATGGCCCCCGGTCAGGCTGGGAAAGCTGTGCCAGCTCTGGGGGAGTCACGGCTTGGGATTCAGGGATGGGACATCCTTATGGGAGAACGATGAGAAGAGGGTACAGGGACCAGGTAGGTTACCAGGCGAAAGACTGGGAAGAAAAGCTCACAAGACTGTGTTAGAAAAAAACGTCTCTGTCAGAGGTGGGCAGGAACAGAGGGTGGGGGCACGCATGGAGGGAGAGGAGAGACGAGACAGTTACAGATACCCTTGTAAGTGGCTGGTATGGGTTTGAAACCTGTCTGTCTCTGCTCTCTCTTTCTCATTTTTCTCTACGATCTCCAATCTCGGACAATCCAGCCTCTCTCCCTCAACTCTAGAGTCTGGCTCTCTGCTTTTTCACCCATCCTGGGGTCTCTGCCCTTCTCAGTCTCCTTCCCGCTGTGTTCTACATAGGCAGCCTTGGATTTTTGAGATTGCCAGCTGGGCCCTCCCTTGCCTTTTCTCTCCCACCTCCTCCTTGCTTTCTCTCTTTGCCCTCCTCCTCCTCCTCCCTCCCCTTCCCAGCACCCGCCACCTTCTCCCCTCTCCCCTGTTCTCACTCTGAGCCTCCTCCTGGGCTGACCTTCTTGGAAGCTTCCAGCTTCATGGGCCCTGTTTTCATTCCTGGATGCTTCACGCCCAAGAGGAGCAGCCTCAGTTCTCTGGGCAGTGGCGGCGGCCCAGGGGGTTTATTTATCCACCCACCCCAGGGCAGGGGGTCTCCCCTGCAGAGAAACATGGAGTCCTCCAAGCCCCCATGCCTGGCCCACCCCGCAGCCTCTTATTCATTGCAGGAGGATGTGGGATTCCCTTCCAGCCTGGAGCTGCACAGTTGGCTTTGCCCCCTTAAGTCGGGGCTAATTCTGTTGCAGAGTTAGGTGAGGGTTTCTTTGGCCTCTAGTAAAAAAGCAGAGCTCTTGGCTTTGTTTGTTTGAGTGGATGCTTGTCACGGGCTTTTCCCCATTTAGAATCCATCTGTTAGCGCCTCTGCTCTGGAAGGCTCACAAAGCTGGTCATTAACAGACGCATTCTCTGTGTCTGGAATCTTAGCGGACCTGATGATTTCCTTCTACATAAGCCTTTTGGGACTGACGTGGGAAGAAGGGGCTTCCTCCCCATATCAAGTTGGCCCAGACTCCTCCTCTCTGAGGCCACCCTCTCCCCCAGCGAGGAGGCCTGTCCTTCTGAGCTCTGACGTGCAGCCACTCCCAGGCTCCCTATCTGGAAATTTCTGAGTCCACTCCCAGATTCAGGAGACGCAGGGGTTCACCTGCACCCCCCACTCCTCCCCTTAAGCAGTCCAGCATCTGATCTCCTCTGGTTGGTGAGGCAGGGCTTGAGGCCTGGCCTCAGCTGCCTCTCTGGCCCCAGCTCTGAGGATTACAGCCTTCAGTCCATCCCAGTGGCTGCCCCAACAAGACCTTCGAGTCCAAGTGTCCTGCTCTTCTGGGTACGGGGTGGTCCCTCAGCCAGGACACCCGGCGGTCTCCACTCCATTCTCTGCCCCACCTTGAGGCAGCCTGTCCTCAGGGTCCACTCAGGCTTCAGTGAAGCCTGGAGCCTCCACTGGGTCCTGTTGGGTTGGCCACGCGCACGGGGGCTCTGGGAGAGGCCGTGGCTGCAGACCCCGTGGTGAGGCGGGCGCTCTGGACACTGATGTCCGTGGGCTCCGGTCCCTGGCCCCGCTCTCCACTGTGCAGCTGCCACAAGTCTCAGAAGCATCCTCCACACTAGGGACACTGGTGTGCTGCCCCTTCCACTGGGGCCCCGTGACCCACTGTGCCGGGAAGGAAGCTGGAAGCTGGCGGGGCCGGGGCTCAGCACACACCCGCCCGGCTCCTCCGGGCCGGCCGCCTCCCTGGTTGGGCGATCCCTTTACATTCAGCTCTTTGGATCCCTGAGGACCACGATCAGGTGGGGACCCTGAAGTCTTTTTTTCTCTCCGGACCAAACATCCTCCCTGCCCAGGCTGTGTGCCCAAGGAGGGCTTTCTTCTGTCAACAACAAACTGGCACCTACCAGGGGCGCTTGCCATCTACCTACCAGGATTAAATCATGTGATGTTGCAGCTGCTGACCTCCAACACCCCTGAAGGAGCTCAGGGCGCAGAGCAGAAATGAGGCACTCTGTGTTCCGGAAAGTGGCAGGACAGGTCTTCAGAGAGATATTCTCAAGAACTGATTGTATGAGCCCGGTTCTTGCCTCTCCTCAAATCTAGAAAAGCACTAAAACCCTTCCCTGTGATGCGCGCTCCTCATGACTAGCGGAAACCTTCTGCAAAACATACGTGCTCAATCACACGTATTCCTCATTCACCAAAATCACGTGTATACTGTCCTTCCCCCCAGCCTCTTTGGAGCAGTTTCTCGGAGTTATCTGAGGCACTGTCTCCTGGGCTGCAGTCCTCATGTCGCCCCACATAAAACTTAACTTGAAACCCTCATTTGTGCATTTTTTTAGCCGACACTTCCATGATGGGTTTTGGGAGTTATCAGCAAAGAGTGGTGCAGGAGAGGGTGAAGCTGTTTTTTAAATTCATCTACTTATTTTGGGCTCCCCTGGGTCTTTGTTGCTGTGCGTGAGCTTTATCTAGTTGCAGAGAGTGGGGGCTACTCTGTATTGCGATGTGTGGGCTTCTCACTGTGGTGCTTCTCTTGTTGCGGATCGCAGGCTCTGGGGCACGAGGACTTGGGTAGTTGCGACTTGTGGGCTCAGTAGTTGCAGCTCGCGGGCTCTAGAATGTGGTCTCAGTAGTTGTGGCTCAGGGGTTTAGTTGCCTTGTGACATATGGGATCTTCCTGGACCAGGATCAAACCTGTGACCCCTGTGTTGGCAGGCAAATTAACCACTGGACCACCAGAGAAGTCTCTGAAGCTTTTTTTGAAGCAAACTCTGAACTGTGTTCTGCTTCCTGATGTTCTCCTGATGGGCCATCTGGGGAAAAGGTGGATGCAGAGGTGATGGCAGAGGAGCAGGGCTTTCCTACCCAGTCAGTATCTGTTGTCCTTCTAGTCTAAGACCAAAGACAGAAACCGCACATCTTTCAGCAGACAAGAAAGGGCAAGAGGTAGCCGCAACTGCGACTGAGCCACATCAATATGTATAATCTTCACAGTCAAGCCTCAGTACCGATGGGCTTGTTATCCCATTTTACGGATGGCGACACTGGGGCTCAGAGATGTTAGACATTGAAAAAGAAAGTACTTTACCCATTTTCATGGAGCCAGTCAGCAGAGGATTCAAATGGAGGCAAAAATGACTTTTCTCTGCAGGCAGCATGTTGCTCTTAAATTTATTTTTCATTTATTTCTCAGCATTTGACAGTGACTGAAAATCACTTAACCACTTGTGCTTGATGCTAGCACGTAAAAAGTGCACATCCATAAAAAAAAACATTTCTTTATGGACCTGTGGATACTGCTGAACATATATTTGGGCTATGATATTTTCAGCTAACTTTGTGGGTTAAAGCCAGGCATAGTGCCTTTAGGCTGCAGCTCTGTCTATATATTTATGGTTTATAACTTATCAGAAAGTAGTTATTAACTTTGTAAGGCACCATTTTAGACACAAGAGATATAAGAGTTAAAAACTAATTATTGTTGTTCTCAAGAAAGATTTATTCTGGTGGGGATATATATATATATATATATATATAGAGAGAGAGAGAGAGAGAGAGAGAGAGAGAGAGAGAGAGGGAGAGAGAGAGAGAGTGACAATGTAATTCTCTAGGGAGGATATGCATGCACTACATAAAAAGATATTGAAAAGAACCACAAATAAGATAGAATGATTAGTAACATGATAGAGTACCTATATTAGGAGGATTGGAGGAAAGATCTCTGCCAAGACTGCATTTGAGATGAAAAGAGGCAGCTGAGCATAGGTCTGGGAAGGAGGAGAAGGACTCCCAAGCTGAAGGAGTGTGCAAATGTCCTGTGGCAGGAAGCAGGATGTCACGTTTGCAGGATTCTGAATGAAGGGTCTGCAGAGGAGAAAAAAGAGCTGAAAGAGGCAGGCACCTGCTCAGCAAGACCTTCAGGGACTGAACAGAGGGCTTTTCCTCTAAGAATAAGGAAAGCCCAGGGGTCCTTGGAAATGTTTCATTCACAAATTTGGGAAAGGAAGGTGGGGGGTGGGCAGATGAGGTAGGGGTGTTGCAGTAGTCCAGGTGAGGAGGATGGGCTGGGTGCAGGGCAACAGCTGTAGAGGTGGTGGAACCAGGGCTCTTTGGAGGCACTGCCAAAGGACATCACTGATGCGAGGTATGTGCAAGGCAGGGGGTACCCATTTCTCGGCCCGAGTGTTGGGTGGTGAAGGAGATGTTGGCTGAAACAAAGATGTCATAAGTGTGGGAAACGATCCAGTGTGGTACCAATGATTCTATTTTACAAAGATTAACTTGGGATGCCCAAAGATCCTAGGAGAGGATGAACCTGGATGATGAACCTGGACTTCAGAGAGGAGATGCTGCTGAAGATGTAACTGTGAGTGTCGTTAGCATAGAGACAGTGTCTCCGGTTGTGGCAATGAACACACCCTCTTCCCATGTGCATTTCCCTCCAAGAAAAAGAGATTGAGTCCAGCTCATCGAGACTCCTGACTCCTGGAGTTTCCAGAGAAGGGGGGGACCCAAAGAAAGCCCGGGAAGGGTGCAGTAAGGTAGATGGAAGCCAGCCTGCTCCATGTCGAGCAAGCCCAGAGTACAGAGTTTTCATAAAGAAGTGGGGGTCAGCCATGGCCACTGCTGCAGAAAGCCAGGAAAGGCAAGGACAGAGGATAGGCTATTGGCTGGAGTCACGTGGAAGTGACTTGAGGGTTGTCCAGGTCAATTTCAGAGCAGCGATGGGTCTGAGTGCCCAACTCAGCCTATGAAGGTCACATCAGAAGTGAGGGAGTGGAGACATTGATACAGAGAGCTCCTTGAGTAATTTTGTTGGGAAGAAGACCAGAGAGGGATATGGGATGGACAAACCTCTGTATCTGTATCTGTGCTTATAACTACACCTATCAGTAAATATCCAAATATACCTATGTAAATTACATACATGTAGATCATATTTATCTTTATCTAAATTATATTTAAATCCAAATTATAAACTTATATGTATAAGCTTAAATAGATTGGCCAAAAGTTTCACTCGAGCTTTCAGTAAGATGGTAAGGAAAAACCTGAGCAAACTTTTTGGCCAACCCAATATTTAAATTCAGTATCTAGGAATACAAGTTCATTTCCTTCAACTTTTCCAGACTTACTCTTCCCCGCCAGGGTGTGCTTCCTGTCCATTTGCTTTGCTGTTAAAAATGAGGGTGAATGAGGACTTCCTGTCTTTGTAGGGCCTGTTACACGCCCAAACCCTAGACCATGTCCCACTGCAAAATGAAGGAGGGGTGAGTGGACGATGCACAGACTTTAGGTTTCTTGCAAAGCGAGGCCGCAAGGAGTTCCTCACAGGTAAATGGAGGCTGATCATGGAGCATCTTGATACAGGCTGGTTGCTGTTGTTGTTCAGTTGCTAAGTTGTGTCTGACTCTTTGTGACCCGTGAACTGCAGCTCACCAGGCTCCTCTGTCCTTCACTATCACCCAGGGTTTGCTCAAATTCATATCCACTGTATCAGTGTTGCTATCTAACCATCTCATCCTCTGTGACCCCCTTCTCCTCCTGCTCTCAATCTTTCCCAGTGTCAGGGTCTTTTCCAATGACTTACCTCTTCCCATCAGGTAGCCAAAGTACTGGAGCGTCAGCATCAGTCCTTCCAATGAAGATTCAGGGTTGATTTATTGACTGGTTTGATCTTCTTGCATCCAAGGGACTGTAAAGAATCTTCTCCAGTACCACAATTCAAGAGCATCAGTTCTTCAGTGCTCAGCCTTCTTTATGGTCGAACTCTCACATCTGTACATGATATTGGCAAAACCATAGCTTTGACTATATCGGTATGAGGTTTTAATTCTGTGGGTAATAAGAAGCCAGGGAAAGTTTCTAATAAGAGTGAGCAATGTATGTCAGGGCTGTATATTGTCACCCTGTTTATTTAACTTATATGCAGAGTACATCATGAGAAACGCTGGGCTGGAGGAAGCACAAGCTGGAATCAGGATTGCCAGGAGAAATATCAATAACCTCAGATATGCATATGACGACACCCTTATGGCAGAAAGTGAAGAAGAACTAAAGAGCATCTTGATGAAAGTGAAAGAGGAGAGTGAAAAAGTTGGCTTAAAGCTCAACATTCAGAAAACTAAGATCATGGCATCTGGTCCCATCACTTCATGGCAAATAAATGGGGAAACAGTGGAAACAATGGCTGATTTTATTTTGGGGGGGCTCTAAAATCACTGCAGATGGTGACTGCAGCCATGGAATTAAAAGATGCTTACTCCTTTGAAGGAAAGTTATGACCAACCTAGATAGCATATTAAAAAGCAGAGACATTACTTTGCCAACAAAGGTCCGTCTAGTCAAGACTAGGGTTTTTCCTGTGGTCATGTATGGATGTGAGAGTTGGACTGTGAAGAAGGCTGAGCGCCGAAGAATTGATGCTTTTGAACTGTGGTGTGGGAGAAGACTCTTGAGCGTCTCTTGGACTGCAAGGAGATCCAACCAGTCCATCCTAAAGGAGATCAGTCCTGAGTGTTCATTGGAAGGACTGATGCTGAAGCTGGAATTCCAATACTTTGGCCACCTGATGCGAGGAGCTGACTCTTTGGAAAAGACCCTGATGCTGGGAAAGATTGAGGGCAGGAGGAGAAGGGGGTGACAGAGGATGAGATGGTTGGATGGCATCACCAACTCAATGGACATGAGTTTGAGTGAACTCCGGGAGTTGGTGATGGACAGGGAGGCCTGGAGTGCTGCGGTCCATGGGGTCGCAAAGAGTCGGACATGACTGAGCGACTGAACTGACTGAATGTGATTTGGCCTGGGCTTTAGAACACGAGTCATTCACTGTATGTTAAGTCCATGTGCTTGTGCTTAGTCACTCGGTCGTGTCTGACCCTTTGTGACCCCATGATCAGTAGCCCACCAGGCTTCTCTGTTTATGGGATTCTCCAGGCAATGAGCCCATGTACCACTGTGTTAATGACTGAGAGATTTTTTTTTTTTTTTTTTAGTAAGGAAATAATTGAGAAATGGGAAAGGGGAACAAAGGTGGGGTGAGCAGGCCAGCCTGGAGGCAGGATGGAGGGGAGAGGACCAGAAGACAATAGGGAGGCTCCTGAGAGCAGGAGGATGGAAATACGATGAGAGACGAGAGCTGGAGAGGCAGGGTGCACCTGAGCTGGGGGACCCGGTGAAAGAAGCTGCCCTTCCCATGGGGCTGATCATCTGATCACCAAAGACTTCCTGCTGTTCCTCTCTTGCTGGAGTGACTTTTGTCCCCAACCTTCTCAGGCATCAAATTATCACAGTTCCCCAGTTGAGAGACTTTTGTAAGAAGATAAATAGCATAATTATCTATGTGTCAATCCGTGTGACGTGATTGCACTGAGCAAACATTCACTTGAGCTGCTGCTGCTAAAACAAGATGAAAATCTAATCAGGATGTTCACGAACTACTTGTCCTACCTTCAATTTGAGGCATGAATCACGGTTAATATCTCGTTTCTTTCCCACCCAGTGCTCATTATAACCTATGGCATTTACTTCAGAAAGGCAGTCATCCGCTACACTGGCCCCAGTTGTAAAGGCCAAGTGATATTTCACATCCGTGTGAGTGGAGGGGTCACGTGGCTTTTTATAGTCCTTGCTGAGAAATCGTACCTGGAGCCGTCCTTGGTCCAGCCAAGGGGACGTTCTCCAGCACAGGGTGAGCAAGGAGAGGGCAGCCAAAGGAAATTCCTGAGCACCCTATCCATCTAGAGATATGGGTTCAGAAACAATCAAAGGATATCTTATCCAGGACCAGTGACGAGGAAGAGATTTGAAGCAGGAGATGAATAGAATGCCAGACCCCTACAGGGCAGCCTGTCAGAAAAGCTGAGATCTTAGTGATCAAGAGCCATAGTGATCTATGGCTGATGCTCAGAGTTCAGAGCCTTACTGTCTAGACTCAGAAAAAATTCCAAACCCTGAGAGATGCTATAAAGGTCAGAGATTGTAATAACTCCACCCCAATGATTCCACTGGCTTCCCTTCTCATTCGGATCAGAAGTCCGATTCCTCACCCTGCACTGTGGAACCCTACATCACCCACACTTTCTCCCCACTCCATCCTCACTCCTGTGCCCCCCACCTCCCTGGCTACCTCCCCAACTCTGGCTAGCTCTTCTTCCACACCAATTCTGTGATGGGTCTCAGATACACAAGGCAAACTGCTGTTCCCAGGCCTTTGCACAAGCAGTCTCCTTTGTCTATAAACCTCTATTTGCCGATATATATTTGACCATATATCACGTTCCCTGGTCCTTGCATAACTGTCAACTTCTGATTCACTTAGTTGTACAGCAGAAACTGACACAACTTTGTAAAGCAATTATGCTCCCCCCCTCTCAAAAAAAAAAGATATCAACTTGTGTCTTTCCGTGAGAATCTGGGGCTCCCCAGTGGCTTAGTGGATAAAGAATCCTCCTTCTGTGCGTTAGATGCAGGAGACATGGGTTTGATCCCTGGGTTGGCAAGATCTCCTGGAGGAGAGCATGGCAACCCACTCCAGCATTCTTGCCTGGAAAATTCTGTGAACAGAGGAGTCTGGCGGGATACAAAGTGTTGCAAAGAGTCGGAGACGACTAAAGCGACTGAACACCTACACACACAAAAACACACACACACACACACACACACGTAAGAATCTTATGCAAACAACCCTCTTTCCCAATTTCAGATTCTTATTTACCTGAATATTTGTTTGTCTCCATGGCAGTTAATACCATCTAACACAAGTCTGTATCCCTTCTCTAGAACATGACCTCCATGAGGGCAGCTTGCCAATCAAAAGCCAGTAAAGAGGCCAGGTTGGTGGAAAGGAAAGTTTGCCTCGTTTTGGAGGCCTGTAACTGGAGGTGTGGTGAGAGAAGGACTCCTGTCCAAAGGCTGACTCCCCCTCACTGATAATCAGGGGGCAGAGGGAGGGGGCTACATGCAGAAACAGCACTGTCAGCCCTGACAGTCATCTTGAAATTGGTCAGTGGTCTGATCAACATCATCTTGATTGTTTTAGGTACAGTTAGTCTTCAGTTTCAGGGTCAGTTTGTTCCCATTTCTTTGAGGCCAGTTCTTGGAATTGTGGCCACTTATGTCACAGTTATCGGAGAAGGCGGTGGCACCCCACTCCAGTACTTTTGCCTAGAAAATCCCATGGACGGAGGAGCCTGATAGGCTGCAGTCCATGGGGTTGCTAGAGTCAGATACAACTGAGCGACTTCACTGTCACTTTTCACTTTCATGCATTGGAGAAGGACATGGCAATCCACTCCAGTGTTCTTGCCTGGAGAATCCCAGGGACAGGGGAGCCTGGTGGGCTGCCGTCTATGGGGTTGCACAGAGTCGGACACGACTGAAGCGACTTAGCAGCAGCAGCAGCATGTCACAGTTGCAATCTGGCCATCAACTTCTCCTGGTGGGCTTTTCAGTATCTACAATATAGCTCGCAGGTATGGCTCAGTATATTATCTATGGACCTTGAGGAGGACCTAGAGGTCCTTGACTATGTTTAATGACTAAACTTTATTATTTAGTCTCGTTGCAGTTGTTTCCTCCTTTGTGGCACTTTCAGTGCAGTTCAGTCGCTCAGTCATGCCCGACTCTTTGTGACCCCATGAACCGCAGCACGCCAGGCCTCCCTGTCCATCACCAACTTCCGGAGTTTACCCAAACTCATGTCCATTGAGTCGGTGATGCCATCCAACAATCTCATCCTCTGTCATGCCCTTCTCCTCCTGCCCTCAATCTTTCCCAGCATCAGGGTTTTTCCAATGAGTCAGCTCTTCGCATCAGGTAGCCAAAGTATTGGAGTTTCAACCTCAACATCAGTCTTTCCAATGAACACCCAGGACTGATCTCCTTTAGGATGGACTGGTTGGATTTCCTTGCAGTCCAAGGGACTCTCAAGAGTCTTCTTCAACACCACAGTTCAAAAGCATCAATTCTTCGGTGCTCAGCTTTCTTTATAGTCCAATTCGCACAACCATACATGACCACTGGAAAAACCATAGCCTTGACTAGATGGATCTTTGTTGGCAAAGTAATGTCTCTGCTTTTAAATATGCTGTCTAGGTTGGTCATAACTTTCCTTCCAAGGAGTAAGCATCTTTTAATTTCATGGCTGCAATCGCCATCTGCAGTGATTTTGGAGCCCAGAAGAATAAAGCCAGCCACTGTTTCCACTGTTTCCCCATCTATCTGCCATGAAGTGATGGGACCAGATGCCATGATCTAACACCCGTAATTACCTGGGCTTCCCAGGTGGCTCATTGGTAAAGATGCTGCCTGCCAATGGAAGAGACATGGGTTGGATCCCTGGGTCAAGAAGATCCCCTGGAGAAGGAAATAGCAACCCACTCCAGTATTCTTCCCTGAAAAATCCCATGGACAGAGGAGCCTGGTGGGCTACAGTCCATGGGGTCACAAAAGAGTCAGACATTAGAGTGACTGTAGAACAACAACAATGATCTGATAATCCAGTTATTCATTTCCTCAAACAAATCATGCACTCTCCAGGACTGGAAGGAGATCACATCCGTTTTATTCACTTCTGTACACTCAGCCCTTCTCTGTGAATCTGCCGCATGCTGGACATTTGATGAATGTTTGTGAAGGGAACATACAAAAGGAGTTGAGAAAGTCATGTCCAGTCATGGCACCACGGAGAGAGATTGACTCATAGGTAAAGGAAACCTGCCAGGGAGGAGGTGACCAGGTAAAAGCAGGTAGGCCAGGTAGGGAGGGATTCCAGGCATCAGTGATGATATTTAAAGAGGAGGCTGGGGACTTCCCTGGTGCTTCATTGGTCAAGAATCCCCCGTGCAATGCAAGAGACATGGGTTCCATCCCTGGTTGGGGAACTAAGATTCCACATGCAGAGGGGCAAGTGTGCTATAGCAGCAATGAAATATCCACATGATATGACCAAGACCTGGAGTGCCACATGTAAGACCTGACACAGCCAAACAAATATTTTTTTTTAAATACTAAAAAAAAAATAGAGGAGGCTGGCGACAGCATAGCCCAAGGGAGCCTTTGCCAGGAGTTGGTGGGGCTGGAGGACATGGAGCTCAGAAGATGTGAAATTAACAGCGAGGGTGTGTTAGTTTGTCTGTGGTCCCTGAGAAGGTCAGCATCTTTTAACTGTCTCACCTTGTCTCTCCCTGACGATCTCAGAATTACAATCCAAGTCATGAAAGCTGTCAGAAGACAGCAAACAGTAACAAGCAAGTGTGAAATGACAGGGCTTTTTTTTTTCTCAATAAAAATATAAAACTAGAGCTTCACAAATCATATGGAGCCAAGAATTTTTTTTTTAAACCCACATATTTGAAAGCTGAAATCCTGATGAAGATTATTTTGGTCTGACAATCGCCTATGATGTGAAGCTCAAATCACTTGGGCTGCCAGGACACAAATATATATTCTTTTGCAGTAGACTTGCCGCATCTCTTTATCTGTTTAAGACTTTAGACTGAAAAATTAACTCCAGTCAAGTGTTTCAGGGTTCGCCCTGAGACTCGAGTTCTAAAGGACAGAATAGCTTCTAATTCTCTAGCTCCTACCAAGTGTCAAGGGCTTTGCATGCATTGCTTCATGACCTTTACTGGATTCTGGATTTCAGTGGAGGAGATGAAGGAGGCGAAGCCATCTCATTTTCTCAGGGTCACAGAGGTGCATGTTGTACACGAAGGTTTTGACCCAGGGCTGAGAGATTTCAAAGTCCGTGTCCTTCTCATGATGGCAAACTCTTCCAGAATTGCTTCTATTTAAACAATAATTCGGGGCTTCCCTGATGGCTCAGCAGTAAGGAATCCACCTGCAGTTCAGGAGACACAGGAGACGTGGGTTCAATCCCTGGGTCGGGAAGATCCTCTGGAGGAGGGCATGCAATCCAGTCCAGTAGTCTTGCCTGGAGCACCCTCTGGACAGAGGAGCCTGGGGGGTGGCTACAGTCCAAAGGGTTGAAAATAGTCAGACGTGACTGAGCGACTAAGCATGCCAACAGTAATTTGGGGTATAGGAAGCATGTCTATTTTCTCTCGTGTTTCCTAAAAATATTTGGGATAACTGGAACATTTTAAAATGAAGACATGAATAATTTACAGAAAATGAAAGTCACTCAGTCCTGTCCCACAATACAACCCCATGAACTATATAGTCCATGGAATTCTCTGTCAGAATACTGGAGTGTGTAGCCTTTTCCTTCTCCAGGGGATCTTCCTAACCCAGGGATCAAACCCAGGTCTCCCTCATTGCAGGCAGATTCTTTACCAGCTGAGCCACAAGGGAAGCACAATTTACAGAAGCTAAACTCTATTCCCAGTTTTCTTTCCTCCTTTCCTCTCTCTTTCCCTCCCTCCCTTCATTCCCTCCTTCCTATATTTACTGGTCATCTAAAATGGATTAATCATTGTAGACGACAAGGACACAGATGAAGAAGACAGTCTTTACACTCAAGGAGCTCTGAAACAGTGGTAAAGTCTGCAGAGTTCAGTCAGTTCATTTAGTCAGTTCAGTCGCTCAGTCATGTCCAACTCTTTGCGACCCCATGAACCGCAGTACACCAGGCCTACCTGTCCATCACCAACTCCCGGAGTCCACCCAAACCCATGTCCATTGTGTTGGTGATGCCATCCAACCATCTCATCCTCTGTCGTCCCCTTCTCCTCTTGCCCTTAATCTTTCTCAGCATCAGGGTCTTTTCAAGTGAGTCAGCTCTTCACATCAGGTGGCCAAAGTATTGGAGTTTCAACATCAGTCCCTCCAAAGAACACCCAGGACTGATCTCCTTTAGGATGGACTGGTTGGATCTCCTTGCAGTCCAAGGGACTCTCAAGAGTCTTCTTCAATACCACAGTTCAAAAGCATCAATTCTTCAGCACTCAGCTTTCTTTATAGTCCAACTCTTATATCCATGCATGACTACTGGAAAAACCATAGTCTTGACTAGATGGACCTTTGTTGGCAAAGTAATGTCTGCTTTTTAATATGCTATCTAGGTTGGTCATAACTTTGCTTCCAAGGAGTAAGCGTCTTTTAATTTCATTGCTGCAGTCACCATTCTCAGTGATTTTGGAGCCCAGAAAAATAAAGTCAGCTACTGTTTCCACTGTTTCCCCATCTATTTGCCATAAATAGTGACAAATGGTGTGGTAGACCAATGTGAAATATTTAATGAGAGCACAGGAGTGAGAATAGAAAACTCAATCGTGATGTTGGTGAAGGTTCACTGGCTGGTGGGTGAATTATGATGGTTAAGCGGCTAAGACCCACAGAGCCTTGTTTCGAGGAGAGAGAAAGGGTGCTCAGAAGCAATGATTCTTTACTTTGTGGTGATTGGCAACCTTGTGAGGGTCAGATGCTGTGTGAGGTCCTGGGGCCAGTGGTATTCCAAAAGGATGTGCACTCTCTACCCTCCTGAAGTTTAACATATAGTCGGGAAAAAAGACTGCATCAGTCCTAGGTCCTCTGAGGAGCAGGCATCCGTGTTAGATTAAGCATTTAATCTATTTAAAGTATTTAGGGCATTTCCTGTATGAATAAAAGCAAGGGAGGGAGCCGAAGAGGCTGGGAAGGAGTCAGACTGCGATGCAAGAATGACTTTGACATCAGGGAATCCTGGAGCCGAACTTGGCTGTCAGAGGAGTCCCCTGACTCTGGAATAAAAGTCTGCTTTGGTGCCTCTGCTTGTGAAGACAGGCATCGGAAGGGTTGTGCTGTGCCATGCTTCCCAGGAGGTGCTAGTGGTGAAAAAGCCATCCCCCAAGGCAGGAGATGTAAGAGACATGGGTTCGATCCCTGGGTCGGGAAGATGCCCTGGAGGAGGGCACGGCCACCCGCTCCAGTACTCTTATCTGGAGAATCCCATGGACAGAGGAGCCTGGTGAGCTACAGTCCATGGGGTCACAAAGGGTCGGATAGGACTGAAGCGACTCAGCATGCATCACACAGAAGGGAGGTTATCTAATAGGAGATGGAGAGCTGTAATATCACCTGTGGATGCGTGTGGCTCCTAACACACCAGCGATAGAAGGCAGGTCCTCGAGGTTTGAGGAGGTGTGTATTTTCTGTATTCCTACCTGGCCATGTTTAGCTGGGAGCAGTTTTCCATGCTCTCCTAGTGTTTCTCCTGAACAAAATCAGACATGAGCAGGTGCAAAATCCACGTTATCCATTATTGTTCCCTGCTACAGCAATCATCTCAAATATATATGGATATGTTGTGATTATTATCAAATATATAGATGAGTTAGACATAATTACAGAAGTGATTCACTCAACAAATGTTGAATTAGTTCAGTATATGCATATTCACTATTAATTCTCTACCAGGCACAGGTTAAGCCCATAGGAAATTTGGTCTTTTATGTAGCCTCTCAATTAGTGGATTCTGCAGCATCTCAGTGGTTGATTTTGATAAGAGGTCCTCAGACTTGAAAAAATTAGGAAGCATTTGTTTAGGGATCAGAATGATTGAAGATCTGGGAACACTAACCATCTAAACGATGCTTCAAAGGACACTGGGAAGACTGTGATGGACTTCCTGTTAATCAGGAGAATTGAATATATGAGTTTATTTCTGTTCCTTCCCAAACCCTACTAATGTGATAACAAAGAAACAAGTAAGAAATAAACCCACAAAGAGACACACACAATCATTCCTTTGGACTGAGCTATTTCTTTTGTATTGACAGTCACTGTATTTCGATTAATTAATTTTTAAGTGGGTCAGCTGAACGGTTTCTTGTGCTCCAGAAGCACAACCTCTTAGTTTTGTTGTTGGTAGATAGTTATTACTCACACAGAAAATTTAGATCCTCTTTTCTCATATTCCACTAATTTCAATCAATTTTCTTTGAAACTTGTGTAACTTAGAGCACAAAGAACAAGGTCCACGCTCCTGAAAAACTTTCAATATAGAGAAGAGAGGACATACTGTCTAGAATTTCTCTGAGTAAACATGAAAGGGATCTCAGGATTTTGTCCATCTTTTCAAAAATTTTATTGAGCATCTATTATGTGCCAGGTTCTATTGTAGGCAATGGGGAAGGGAGTGTGTTGGTGAGAAAATAAAGATCCTTGCCCTTGTGGAGTTGATAATCAGAAGGAAAGAAAAGAGAGGGTTTAATAATATGAGGTCAAGGGGTGAAATATTCTATAAAGCAGAAGAAAGTATCTCAGGGCATGGAATCAAGGGGTGGCTTCTATGAGCAGAAACCTGCTCATGGATTGAGGAGGGAGGCATCCCGCAGGGGAGGAGCATTCCAGGAAAGGAAGACCAGCAGTTCAAAGGCTCTGATGGGGCTGCTGCAACCCCTGTCGCAAAACAGAGAAGGGACCTTTGTGGCTGAAAATGGGGGGGGGGTGGTCACTGGCCAGAGGGGCAGCTGAAGGCAGCTCCCACAGGGCCTCAAAGTCTGTGAGATGGGTCTGGATTTCATTGTAAGATGCGAGGCTGCTGCAGGCCTGACTTTGGGGAGTGATGCGTTCTGGTTTGTAATTCACGGGAATCCCTCTGTTTGTCTCTATAAAATAGACCCCAGGGAGGTCAAGGACATGACGGGGGAGACCAGAAAGGAGATCATTGTCATAACCCAGCTGGGAGATGGAGGCACTTCTTCATTCCAGGGTGACCTGGAGACGGTGAGAAATGATGAGAAAGTGGACACAGTTGTTAATGGAATGAATGGACAGGGCTATAAGGTAAAGGCCAGAGTCACGGGCAATGCGAATAACAGGATGGACTTAAGGTTTTTAAGGGAACTTAGGATTAGTTTTGGAGCAGGCAATGGCACCCCACTCCAGTACTCTTGCCTGGAAAATCCCGTGGACGGAGGAGCCTGGTATGCTGCAGTCCACGGCGTCGCTAAGAGTCGGACACGACTGAGCGACTTCACTTTCTCTTGTCACTTTCACGCATTGGAGAAGGAAATGGCAACCCACTCCAGTGTTCTTGCCTGGAGAATCCCAGGGATGGGGGTGCCTGGTGGGCTGCCGTCTATGGGGTCGCACAGTCGGACACGACTGAAGCGACTTAGCAGCAGCAGCAGAATTAGTTTAAAACATATCACAACTCACTGTGTTCAGAAGGGTAGACAGGCTTGGGGTGTAAGATCTACAGTGGGTGTGTCATATGTCAAGGTGACAGGCAGGCCCTGGGGGCAGGTGGATCAAGCCTAGCATCATCCTGGCTCTGCCGCTGTCTAGCTCGGTGATCTTGGACCACTTATTTATCTCCCTGAGAGTCTCAGTTGTATAGTTACTGTTACAATACTCTATCACAAGTGATTTTGACAGTGATCAAATGAAATAATGCAACAAAGCACTGAGCACAATGCCTCACATATAGGAAAACAAAAGAAACATCATTGTGGTGATTAAAATTTATTTCACACTTTGTTTAGATTATATCCTGGGACACAAAGGTTGTCAGAAGCAGGGAGAAATATGTTTGACAAACAGGTGGCGTCAGACCAGGGGTCAGCAAAGTGGGATTCCAGCCTCCAATCTCCCCTTGAACAAATCAATTTGTTTCTCTGGACCTCGGTTGTTTTATCTACAAATAGCATGCCTGTTTCTATCTCAAGGGTTTGCATGAGCGTGAAACAGAGACAACCCCAGTTAAACTGTCTAGCTCCATGCCTGGCATAGGGCACTCAGTGGGTTTTAGCTGACTCTCAAACTGAATGACTACCTTAGAAGCCAGTCAAGGAGTTTTTATGTGATTTGGTGAGGGGAACATCTTGAAAGAGAATTTAAAAATCCATTCATTGTCAATGTTTTCCAAATGACTAGAGTCCATAATTGTTAATAACTCTGTCCTGGCACTCCACAGAGTCACAGCCTTGCCAGAGTGGAAAGATATAATATTAAGAAAGATTGACCATCAGACGTTAATGTATTTATTTCACAAAGTCTTCAGGGTGCCTAGCAACCACAGAAGTTTCTATCCACGCTTTTTTCCCCTCAAATGATACGCAGTCACTAAAACACACATTTCATCCTGCTTGAGGGAAACAGAGGGGTTAGCAGTTCAGGACCGTGATCTCACCATCCCTCTTTCCAGCTTTCATCAGGGAAGAGAATCCTGCCGCAGCAACCGTTATTGATTACTAAGTCTCTGAATGAGTTTATTTCATCTCTGCCGCGTGTGCTCTTCCTGCACTGCTGATTCCGCTTCCTCGTGTGGTCACTGTATGGCCCTGGGGGAAGAGTGAATAAGACAAGGTGGAAATGTAGAGGAAAGCACAGCTCCAGAGGCCCCCATTCCATCTAAGTCAACTCATGGAGAGTTGAATACAAACTCCCAGTGTATTTCCTGAACTCATACAAACTGAGGCCCAGAGAGGGGAGGGTCTGTTGGTCAAAACAAGTTGCAAGATGAGCCCAGATGGATGGGGGGCATATAGACACCACTTCTGGATGAGAGATGCTCAATGCAAAGCCTTATTGCAAAGGGTATGGCCCCAAAGAAGTTTCGTCTTTACTTAAAGAACAGAGTCCCCAAAGAGCCACTCATAAAACTGCAGATAAATTGGGAAGTTCAGTAAGAGGAGGAAACTAGATCATTCCCAAGTTGGGTCTCCTTTATCCATTGGGCTTGCCGACCTGGCTGGTCTTCTTGGAACAGGCCACAGAGCTTTGCAGAAGGGGAGCCTGGTAACACGTTCCTGCAGAAAAAGGAGAAAAGACATTTTCCTTGTGTTTCCTTTCCCGAGGGTTATAGAAATAGACCCTCTCCGTGCCCAGGTCCCAGAGTTTGGGTTCACAGTGGTGTGAGACTGGGGGACTCAGGCTGGGCGAGGACCTCTACACAGGGAGCTAAGTTCTTGCAGCAGAAGCATGGAGTACGTTGTGAGGGTGGGCCCTGAGAGGTCAGCAGGAAGGCGTGGCCTGATGTGGAGGGAGTCCCCGCAAAGGGGGCTTTGTGAAGCAAATATCCAAACATCCATCAACATTAACAGGGGTCTTCCCTTGCTAGCTCAGTCGGTAAAGAATCTGCCTGCAATGCAGGGGACCTGGGTTTGATTCCTGGGTCGGGAAGATCCCCTGGAGGAGGAAATGGCAACTCACTCCGGTTTTCTTGCCTGGAGAATCCTATGGACAGAGGAGCCTGGCGGGCTACGGTCCAGAGGGTCGCAAGAGAAGGACACGACTTAGCCACTCAACCACTACCACCATCCTCATCAACCTTTTAGAAGGCCATCACTCCCAGAGCTCCCTTCTCTATGCTGTTATTCCCCCAAATCAGGGGATAAGACTGGGAAGAAGGAGGTGAGAAGAGAACCCCACAGCCTCTGCTCCCTTCCTCAGGTCCAGGGCCACCGATGAGGCATTGATTAGCAGGCACAGGTGCTGGGGTGGGAGGCTCAGGGTGTGGGGCCCCTAGAGTCAGATATGGGACAGAAATGTGAAAGTGACCGGCCATGTGAGCCTTAAGTAACTTAAGCAAGATGGCTTCAAAATGACTAAAACTATCATCGGATCTGATTTAGATGCTAAAGAAAATGACTCTCCAGAGAGTTTCACAGATCACAGCTGGGGATCATTATTGGAAAAGTGAAACGTTTTTATGTCTCTGCCTCCAGCATATTTGGGCTCCTCCCTAAAATAAAGATGTGATGACTATACCATTGATTATGATAAAATGACCGAGAGGCCCTGCTGGGTAATATCCATCTCTTATTTTTTCCTTTTTTTTTTTGGCCAAGCAGGCTTACAGGATCTTTGTTCCCTGACCAGGGATCAAACCCAGATCCTTGGCTGTGAAACCATGGAGTCCTAACCCCTGGATCACCAGAGAATTCCTCTTACTTTTTCCTTTTGAAACCATCCCTAAGTTTATTCTCTTTAAAAAGTCTATAGTTGTACTAAATGCCCATCAACAAAAGAATGGATCAAGAAGATGTGGTCCGTATATACAATGGAATGTTATTCAGCTTTAATAAGAATGAAATAATGCCATTTGCAGCAACACGGAAGGACCTAGAGATTGTCATACTGAGTGAAGTAAGTCAGATGGAGAAGGGGACATATTGTATGACATCCATTATACGTGGAATCTAAAAAGAAATGATACAAGAACTTACAAAACAGAGACTCAGAAACTTGGAAAACAAACTTACGGTTGTGGTGGGGGAGGGATAGTTGGGGACTTCGGGAAGAGCAAGAAAACACTGCTATATTTCAAATGGAGACCCAACAAGGACTTACTGTATCGCACAGGGAACTCTGCTCTTGTTATAAGCCAGCCTGGATGGGAGAGGAGTTTGAGGGAGAATGTATACATGTGTATATATGGCTGAGTCCCTTCACTGTTCCCCTGAACTCCCACAACACTGTTAATCGGCTATACCCCAATACAAAATAAAAAGCTTAAAGTTTAGAGAAAAAAAGTGTCTATGGTTGTAGATTATGGGGAATGGGTGAGGACTCCTGAAATGGAGTTTTATTCTTTTTCTTATAGGTTTGCTGCTGGTTTTAAGTTATCCCAAAGTGTGAGTCTTAAAATGCTTATTTCTTCTACTTACTCTAATATTAAACACAAGATCCCCGATTTTTTTTTTTTTCTGAAGAGAAGAGGAGGAAAGATATTACTTTCCCAGCAGCAGAAGAAGTGAATGGAAAAAGTTGATGAATGTCACAGGAAAGATTAGTTCTTCTGGAAAAAGAAAAAGAAATTAGAACACAGACACGGACAAAAAAGCAGTGCAGGCTCCTGGAAATTTTCATCTGGTTCTCACAAAGGAATAAAACCAAAGGAGAGTGAAGAGTAAGGGCAAGCTCAATGGATTCATCGCTTCCTCTTCATTAAAAATTTAAAGTTGATAAATACCAGATCAAGTAATCAGAGAAATTCATTATGTATAATAAACTGATGCACAGTGAATCTGGCTGGTGCTGATTTTCTATAAATATCAAAATTTAGGGATTGTCCCTGAGCTATTCATTAAACTTCAAAGTCAATGAATAATGAATAGGAAATCCATTTGTTCATTAACTTGAGAAACGAAAGATACCTCCCTCCCCTGTTATGTTTCTGATTAATTTGGCTCTGAAACGAGTTAGCAGGTCTATAAACATCCCCCAGGGCTATATCTGGCTCAGGGAGCAGCACTTTTCTCAAAAGAGATGCAAGCCTGTCTGTGCTCAATCTGTTAGAACCCGGCCCTGTTGAAGGTGGGCTGGCTGTGGCTTCTTTCAAGCGAGTTTTGCTCCAGTGAGGAACTGGGGGTCCTTTGATAACATGTAAGCCAGACTGTGCCCGTCAGGGAGTACCGATTACTGGGCGCCTTGGGTAGTACTCTTCTGGAGGCGGATCACTTTTCCGGAAAGCATTTGCTGTCTGTAAGGAGACATCCTCACAGGGACAAGGAGCAGGAACGCGTTCCGGCTCCAGACAGCAGAATTCCAATCGAGGTCATCTCTGCAGGTTCCCGTTATATTTACTGCTCCATTACATGTTCCCATGACTCTGACCTGATTGAGTTTTGTTAGAAATCCCTCCACTTACACATCTAGTTATTGGCCCATCCATCCATCTGTACCAGCTTCCCAGGTGGTGCTAGTGGTAAAGAACTGGACTGCCAATGCAGGGGACATAAGGGATGTGGGTTCGATCCCTGGGTTGGGAAGATCCCCTGGAGGAGGGCATGGCAACCCACTCCAGTATTCTTGCCTGCAGAATCCCAGGGACAGAGCAGCCTGGCAGGCTACAGTCCATGGGGTCGCAAAGAGTCAGACACGACTGAAGTGACTGAACAGGCACGTACGCACATCCATCTATTCATCCATTTAATAGACTCAGGTATTTGTGGAGCACATGCTTTGAGGGCCATGGGAGGAATCTTGAACAAGGGAGACAAGATCTTTGCCCCAAGGAAATTACATTCTGGTGGGGATTTGTCACCAAATAAATAAGCCAGCCATGCTGAAACTCCAATACTTTGGCCACCTGATGTGAAGAGCTGACTCATTTGAAAAGACCCTGATGCTGGGAAAGACTGAAGGTGGGAGGAGAAGGGGACACCAGAGGATGAGATGGTTGGATGGCATCACCGACTCAATGGACATGAGATGGAGCAAGCTCCGGGAGTTGGTGATGGACAGGGAGGCCTGGCACACTGCAGTCCATGGGCTCACAAGGAGTCGGACACAACTGAGTGACTGAACTGAACTGAACCACAGGGCAGTGGGTGCAATGGAGAAACGCGGGCAGTGGGTGCAATGGAGAAACGCAGGCAGTGAGGTGGGATGGAAGGGTGGACAGTGTGCAGACTTCAGAGCATGCCATGAAAGAGCCAGGAGGCCAGAAATGAAACGTTGTCAGCCAGAAAGTAAATCCCCTCCACCGGCCCCCAGAACCTGAAGGGAGGTAGGAAAAGAGAGCTGGGGGGAAATACAAGACTAAGTCACCAAGAGCTTAAAGAAAAGGAACGGAGATCAGGGAAGGGAAGCAGACAGTTATGGGAAGTCTCTTCTGATTAAGCATTAGTGCATTATCTCCTTTAATTATTGCAAACAGGGAAAGAGAAAATTGAATCTCAGAGAAAGAAGGTGGTTTGCTGTCAGAAGGGACTGAAGTGGGCTGTGTCTTTAGAGGGAGGGGAGGAGTCGGGGGAAGGGAGGGAAGCGTGAGAAGAGAGAGGGGAGAGGGACTGGGCAAGGAACGCAGGAGTAGCTGGGAGAGGGAGGCGAGCTGGGAGCCAAGGGAAGGCGAGCTTGTTGGGAAGAGATGCTGTTTGGGTGGGAGACGAAAGAACAGGAGAAGCTCAAATGGAGAGAGAGAGAGAAGGAGAGGGGGCTGCCAAAAATTCAGGAGGAAAGAAAAAATACGGCATGATATCATTCTATGCGGTATCTAAAAATAGCACAAATGAATGTATATGCAAAACAGGGACAGACTCAGAGACAGACACAGAAAACAGACTGGTGGTTTCCAGGGGTGAGGCAAGGGGGAAGACAGACCCGGGCGAGGGGGAGGGGCAGACCCGGGCGAGGGGAGGGGCAAGAGGGAGGGACAGACCCGGGTGAAGGGGAGGGGCAGACCCGGGCGAGGGGCTAAGGGATGCAAACTGCTGTGCAGAAGACAGATCCGAGCAAGGGTGTACTGTAGAGGGCAGGGGATTAGAACCATGATCTTATGATAACTTTTAATGCAGCTCAATCCGTTTCAAAAAAAAACCAAACCCGAGTCACTATGCTGTACACCTGAAACTAATATGATCTTGTATGAATAAATCAGCTGTGCTTCAATTTTAAAAAACAGAGGTAGCAATGGAGGCGCGAGCAATGAGGTGAATAAGTAAGAAAGTAAGAGAGAGAAGGGTGGAGAGGAAAAGAGAACCGGAGGTCCAGGGAGCAGGGAGCACGAAGCCCGCAGCACACAGGGGCTGGTCGCCTCTGCCAGATGTTCCTGGGGAGGCGTCGCTGGCCTCCGCTGCTTCCTCTTCTCTCCAGGGGTCTTCATGGGTACCCTCTCTCAGCCTGCCCTTTGCCCCTATGCACGACCCCTCCCTCCTCCTTGGCTCTGGGTGAGGCTGCATCTCCAGGCAACCTCTGGCCCAGCAGACCCCATGTGGCTTCTGGGAGGCAGAATCTGGCAATGCGCCCAGGGACTTGGAGCCCCAGCAAGATCGCAGCCCTTCCCGTGGGAAGCAAGTATTCCTCCCACCTGGAATGATTCGCATCCATACCGGTGGGTCCTGTCTCCAGCCTCAAGGCTCACCCTGCCTTTTTCCCTCACTGTTTCAGTGATTGTCTTTCTCCATCTCCTAGCATTTGGTTTTGTCTGCTATGTGTTCATGGCTGTATCCTCGGCACCAAGAACATCTCCAGGAGCCGGAGATGTTAGTGAACTGTGTGTGGAATAAACCAGAAGCTGTTTCTTCTGCTTCTTTGGACTCTAGTTTCCTTATTTGTAAAGAAGGAAGCTGGATGAGATGGTCTTCAGAGTGAATTTTGCTTCGATATCCCATCCCATTCACACCACTCCATTTATGGTAGGCAGATTTCCCATCCCCAAGACCACCCTCTGACCCATGCCCTTGAACAATTCCCCTCCCCTTTAATTCAAGGGGGCCTGCAACTGGATCCTCAGCCACAGATGACGGCAAAGGCGATGAGACAACAGGACCGTGTTTGCACATCACTGTCACCCACGTCCATCCTTGACAAAGGGAGAGGAGTTCCATAGTCCCTAGTCAGATAGCTCTAAGGGGACTGAAAAGGAGATGATCCTGAGTGCACAGGACCCAGTCGAGCGAGGCTTTACTTATTTTTTATTCATTTATTTTTTGGCCATGGCTCGCAGCATGTATGATCTTAGTTTCCTGCTTAGGGATCAAATCTGTGTCCCTGTACTGTGGAAGCTAGAGTCCTAACCACTGGACCACCAGGGTAATCCTGAGTGAGATGTTTAGAGGGAGGTCTCGATGTGAAGAGACTTGCTCTCTTGTTGGTTTTGAAGAAGCAACTCCATAACTTCTGCAGCTGCCGGGAGATGGATTCTCCCGACGACCTGGGGGACACAGGTGGATGCTTCCAGATGAGAAGGCAGCCCAGCTGATGCCTTCACTTCAGTTTTATGAACCGTGGAGCTGTGTCCATCAGAGGAGCCTGGCTGGCTGCAGTCCATGGGGTCACAAAGAGCTGGACACGACCGAAGCTCAGAGAGGGGGGCAATCTTGCCCAGGGCTCCCAGCTAGCCGGCAGGCATGTGGGGAGTTGAGCTTTTCTGCAACTCCACCTCCCTACGCCTTGCCTTAGGATTCTGGGGCGGACCAGAGGAAAGTTTTGAATGACAAAGCAGTTTCTGGCTTTTAAGAAATGACAGCAAAGCCCCTGATAGCGCCTCTGTGCTGGGCTGTGCCAAAGCTCTAATGGAAGACATTAGTCAAATTGGAAACAGGCTGTTCTCATTAACCACAGAAAAAAACTCCATTTCACGCCCAGATGGAAAGCATCCTGCTGTTCTCATCAAACCCCCCTCCCCTTGCCTGCAGGCCCCTTTGAATTTGTCCCCCACCCTCACCTCCTGGGGCATTCACCCTGCTGAGGGCACTGGGCTCAAGTCTGGGGGCTCAAGGTGGGGCTGAGTGCCTATCCCTCCCCCAGGGCCCTGCGCAGTGGTGACAGTAAAGTCTTGGACAGGTGACGTACTCACAGCTGGGCTGAGAAAATAGGCTCTGCTGACAGCGGGATGGATGAGACTCCCTCATTATAACAGACACTGGGAAGGAAAAAAGAAGACACGATCATTAAGGTTTCCATTAAACATCTTTTGAACATCATCTTGGGAGCTGAGCACGGGGAACCTGGAGACGTGAGGACTGCATGTTGGTGCTTACTGAGCTCAGAGTCCAGGGGGCTGACGACTAGGCACAGCCCATCGGATGTGCTGCGGGCCCCACAGTGAAGGCAAAGGAGCAGCCATCACTTCTTGTATAGGTGGGGGAGAGGGGTGGGAAGCCAGGAAGCACGCTGGACCTGCATCCGGAACGATCCATTTTAGTATCATTCTGCCACAGGCAGGTTGCGCCTTCCGAATCTCCGAGCTAAAATGGTACCTGTGGTGAGTGCCTGCGACATGGGTTCATGCGCTGCCTGGTGGGCTGCTGTCTGCAGTCTCCCGAGGATCTGCCTCTGTCTTGTTGTCTGTGGAATGCCCTGGTCCTGAGAACAGCTCCTGGCGCGTGGCGGATGCTCACAAACTATTTCCCAGAGGATGCGGTAAAACGAGCCACCTGCACAAACCGTAAAATGCTGATCAGACGCAAAGCCTTTTCTAAAGTTTAAAAAGAAAATTTTACGTGTGAAGCTGTTCACCCATCATTCAGTTCAGTTCAGTCGCTCAGTTGTGTCTGACTCTTTGCGACCCCTTGGACTGCAGCACGCCAGGCCTCCCTGTCCATTACCAACTCCCGGAGCGTGCTCAGACTCAGGTCCATCGCTTCGGTGATGCCTTCCAACCATCTCATCCTCTGTTGTCCCCTTCCCCTCCTGCCTTCAATCTTTACTGAGGCAATAAAAAGTGGAAACCATCTAACAGTGGGGATTAAGGAAAGTGGGCATAGGGAAGGGGGTTCAGGATGGAGGGGACACGTGTATACCTATGGCCGATTCACACTGATGGACAGCAAAACCATCACAATATTACAATTATCCTCTAATTAAAATAAATTAATTGACTAAAAAAAGAAAAGTAGGCATATACTTTTGAGATATTTTGCCAGCCATCACAATTGTATTCACAAACCTAAGCAAAGATGGAAAAAAGAAAAGTGAACAAAATATAAAATGCTAAATCTTGTATCCTCCATCTTCACCGCTGGGTTAAAAAATAAATTCTCAGAAGTTTGTTGTTAACATCTGTAAAGAGGAAAATAGAAGTATAAAAGGAAATATATTACAATGCTAACAGTGTGTCTCTGGCTGGTAGGTGAGTAATTTTATTTTCTTCTTCCTGAGTTGATACAATTTCCAAATCCTTTTAAATGAGTTATCTATTTTTTTTGGAATGGAACAAATAATAAGCCCATTAAAACCCCTACAAGGTTTCTTCTTGTGATGTGTGCAGTGAATGTTTTCTGCACGATCCTCTTGCTTGATGTTCTTAGGCTGACTCATTGAAGATTGTACCTCCTTAACCAAGAAAATAAATCTTCTTCCTGCCATACGCTCATCACTACTCAGAGCTAGAATTCTAATCACTAGCATTTGTCACTGAATAATCGATATTCTTCATATTATCTCATTTGAGTCACACTATATCCCTGTGGGGTTAGGCTCCTTTTAACACCATAGTAACTACCTTATGTGGAGTCTTTCTTACATCCCAGGACCTGTGCCAAGCATTGTTTTTAAAGATTTCCTTAGATTTCTACAACAAGCACGCATACAGAGAACAGACCAATGTTCACAGGAGTCAAGTGACAGTCACGAAGCTAGCAGGATGAGAATGTGAATCCAGACTCTTGTTTCATTCACGTATTCATCCTTTCATTCATTCACTCATCCATCATTCTTTCCTGGATAACAATGCAGTCCCTCCTGTTTTAAAGGATTGAATGCTTAGCACGCTGGCAGTCATGTGCACGACATGCCACATCCAAGGGAAGTGCTTGGTGACGCGTGGGCTTGTCTAGATGGCTCGGCTCAGACACTTGTGACATAGGCTGGGAGTGTTCGCCTTCCACGGGCAGTAGAGCAGGGCATGGCTGACCAGCACAGCAGTCTCTGTCCTCAGAGACTGTCAGGGTAGAAAGATACCTTTAGTGAATATTAAAGTGGCATATGGGAATGACCTTGAGTGTTAAAAGGAAGTGCTGTCTCAGCATAACCTACTTCTAGGGGTCCATGGTGTGGGTCCCTTGGGACCCCTGGAACTCCCTTAAAGCTGAGATTTAGGCTCACTTAGCAAGACGTTCTGGCTTCCCTGGTGGCTCAGATGGTAAAGAATCTGCTGCAATTTAGGAGACTGGGATTCGATCCCTGGGTTGGAAAGATCCCCTGGAGAAGGGAAGAGCTACCCACTCCAGTGTTCTTGTCTGGGAAACCCCAGGGACAGAGGAGCCTGGAGGGCTACAGTCTACAGTGTCACAAAGAGTCAGACACGACTGAGTGACTAACACACACGTACCCAGCGGGATGTTCACATGCTCCATAACTAGGTCCTACCAAGCCTGCTTTGGACAAAGCACTAAGCCAGGGCTTTGCACCCATGTTTTATTACCTGTCAGCTGCCCTGCAGAGGAGGCAGCATCCCCGTTTTATAGATGAGACAAGGCTGAGAGGGGCGGGGTGACCTGTGCAAGGCCCTGTGGCCCTTTGGGGGAGACTTGGTATCAGAGCCCACGTCTGCTATTTGCACAGCCACTGCACATCTGTTCATGCCAGGCGGCTGCGAAACACTCACTCTCCAGAGTCCTGGGACCACCGACAAGCCTAGAGGGATGCTGTGCCTCTCTGGAGGCAGCTGAGGCCAGCCCTCCCTTTGATTCCAGGTCTCTGGGCTCCTTTAGAGTCAACCCTGATGTAATAAGAGCTACAGCTATCTGAGTTTGTTTTTGCCAGTGTGTTTTTTGTTTGTTGTATAAGTCTTTATTGAATTTGTTACAATATTGCTTCTGCTGTTTGTGTTCTGCTTTTCTGGCCTTGAGGCACGGGAGATCTTAGAACCCGCAGCGCCTGAACTGGAAGGCGGAGTCTTAACCACTGGGCCGCCTGGGAAGTCCAGCCAGTGTGGTTTTCATCGGCCTTTTGTTGTTGTCTGCCAGATACTAATTTTGATTTGTGATATTGTGTTAGTTTCCTGTGTACAGCAAAGTGAATCGGTTATGTATATAAACACATCCACTCTTTTAGATTCTTTTCCCGTATAGATCATAACAGAGTCCTGAGTGCTGTTCCCTGGGCTACACCTTCGGTCCTGGTTAGTGATCTCTTTTATACACAGTGTGTATCTGTCAGTCCCAATCTCCCGATCTGTCCCTCCCCTTCCCCACCTTGCCGCCCCCACCCTCCCCTATAGCTATGAGTTTGTTTTCTCCATCTGAGACTCTTTCTGTCTGGTAGGTAAGTTCGTCTGTACTCTTTTTGCTTTAGATTCCACATATAAGCGATATCCTGCGATATTTGTCTTTTGCAGTCATTTGCTTGTTTGCTTCTTCAGGGAACGTGACTGTAGGTTTTAATGTTGAGCTTTTAAGTGTGATCTTGTTTGTTTGTGGTGGGTCCTTGCCTGCACCTACCAAGAACTGACTCAGTGACGCAGCACATGACCTCCGAACCCTCCCCGTCAACATCCATCCTGTCACGGCCCCGAACAAAGACCTGGGAGGGGTCGGGCACTAAAAATATGACAGTGCTTCTTCACTCAGCTTTAAAATAGAAGCAGTAACACGCCATCAAGTTAATGGAGAGAAGTCCCATGTGTTCTCATCCTGCTGCTATTTTAGTGTTCAAATAGAAAATCTTTCCAGAAGAGCTTTTTAAAAAATTATTTCTAATGTCTCGGCTGGTATCCCAAGCACAAGGCTGGTGTTATTATAATACTGAGTAATTCAACACAGATGAATCCCAAACTTTTCTGCATAATTACTCAATTAATTATTGTTTTCCTTGTTGTCTAAGAATGTAACTCAATCCACACACACACACACACAAACACACCCTTTCCCACTCACACACATACAACTCATTCACACATACAACACCCCCCCACACACTAACAAATACCACTTACACACATAAACACACACTGGCCAAAGCTTCTCTCCAAGGGTTTACTAAGACCCAGAATATTAGGTCACCTGCCCACTTATTTGCCTTCTACAGATCTGAGAGAGGAAGAAAGTGAGGTCAGTGTGTGAAAACTTACTCTTTGGAACCCTAACACTGTCTGTTCCTTTAACATACACCATGTGACAGTCCGGGTGGGTGCTAGAAACTTCAGACTCCTCAGCTCATATAATCCTTACGACTTGCATTAAAAGACGTTTTGCTGATGCGCTCTTTTTTTTTTAAATTGGAGTGTAATCGGTTTACCATGCTGTGTTAGTTTCTGCTGTATATGGAAGAGAATCGGTTGTATATATGCATATATCCCTTCCTTGCCCTCCCTCCCACCGCCCCATCCCACCCGTGGAGGTCATCACAGAGCTCTGAGCTGAGCTGCCCGTGCTTCATGGCAGTTCCTGCCAGCTGTCTGTTTACACACGGCAGAGTCTTTACGTCAGTCCCTGTCTCCCAGGCCCTCCCACCTCCCCTTCTCCCACGTGCCCACATGTCTGTTCCCCATGTCTGCGCCTCTATCCTGCCCTGCAAATAGACTCATCTGTGCCATTTTTCTAGATTCCACATATATGTTTATAGTTGAGGAAACTGTGACCCTGAGAGGCACTGGAAACTGCCAACTACTGACTAAATTGACTGGAAAACGGAGCCCTTCATGGGGCTTCCCTGACCCCAGGACCACCCTCTTCCCCTTCCTTTCAATGACCCCTTCTGCCTCCTCCTCTATGTCCTTACCCTTCATCTCTTCGGTGATTTATTCTATAGTACTAACTAGGGATTTCCCAGGTGGCCTTGCTGTCCGTCTTCTATTGTAGAAGAGGTGGGAAAACTTTCTTCAGAGAGTCAGAGGCTTACTATGGAAGGCTCTGTGGGCACACAGCCTCTGTTGTAACTGCCCAAAACTGTCGCTGTAGCAAAAGCAGCCATAGACAATCCATAAATGAATGGGTGCCACTGGGTTCCAATCAAACTTCATTTACAAAAAGAGTCTCCCAGCCCACCTTTGTTTGACAACTCTTTTCTGGGTGTGATGGTGCAATAAAACTCCAGCTGATGAGTTTGTGGAAATCGTGGCATTGGGTTCCAATCCAAAGGCCACCCTCTTGACCATGTGGACAACATATCTTAGCCAAGGCTGAGTGAGAGCTGGGAGAAGCCTGGATCCCTGAGATCTCGGTGCAGCAGACTGGACCACAGACCTGGAATGCTTCCCTTATGACCTAGTAGGTCAAGAGAGAAATTATCTTGCCTATGATAACCCACTGCCATTTTGGGGTTTCCTTCCCGCACAGCTGAAACTAATCCCGATACATAAGTGAAGCCAGGCTCACAGCACATATTTTGTGGAATCTGCCTTCTTCAGACCTTTTACAAATCAAAATGATGTTTAATCCACCTCCACCCATTGGATACCTGTCTGTCTCATGATTTTTCAGACATCAGCCCAACAATTGCATTAGTAGTTTTTCTTAGTGCTTCCCAGCTGGTGCTAGTGGTAAAGAACCCACCTGCCAATGAAGGTAAACGTTAAGAGATATGGGTTTGACCCCTGGGTCAGAAGATCCCCTAGAGAAGGGCATGGCAACCCACTCCAATATTCTTGCCTGGAGAATGCCATGGACAAAGGAGCCTGTCGGGTTACAGTCCATAGGGTTGCAAAGAGTCGGACACAGATTTTTTCTTAATACTTTATAATATCCCTTCTTTCTTTCCTTCCACTTTTGAACAAGTATTTATAGAACACCATGAACGAGCACTGTGTAGCTTTGGGGGCAAGACTGTGGAGAGGATAAGCAAGATACACACTCTTGTGGAACTGCATGCCTGCAGTCTTAAGCGCGGTCTCACCTCATCTCTACCCCTCCTGGGCTTGTCTGCATTTATTTTATGCACTCATTCGTGTATTTAATTTTATTTCTTTCCTTTTCAGTTTTCTCCTTTTATTTATTTACTTCTTCTGTTTCCCTTTTGAAATCGCTTTGCCCTCTGACCTGGGTTTGGCTCTAACTCTCTGTGCTGCCCAAGGATGTAGTCTCTTCCTCCTCTCGGATTCACGCTTCATACCCATGCTCTCTAAAATTTATTCTTTATTTATCTGCTGGCTGCGCGGGGTCTTCTTTCGGGCTTTCTCCAGTTGCGGTGAGCGTGGGCTACTCTTCCTTGTGGTGCACGGGATTCTCATTGCAGCGGCGCCTCTTGTTGCAAAGCACAGGCTCCAGGGCACGGGCTCCCTGGTTGCAGCTCTTGGGCTTAGTTGCCTGTGGCATGTGGAACCTTCCCAGATGAGGGATTGTACCCATGTCCCCTACATTGACAGGTGGATCCTTCACTACTAGACCACCGGAGAAGTTCCCCCATCGTGTTCTTTATTAAAAAATAAACCAGACCATGTCACTCACCTGCTCAAAATCTTCCAAGGACCTCCTCTGATGCTAAGAATAAAATTCCCAAGTCTCACACCACAGCCCATAAGTGCAGTGCAGGGTTGGGCCAGCTCAGTGTCTGGTACATAACAGATGCTCACTCAACATCAACCAAATGTTGTGGGCTGAATGTTGAGCTAGAACTAGAGCCTTTCCAGATCTGATATTTGGGATTCTATAGTTTTCTTTGTTTACTTCCCCATTCCCAGCTTGTGTTTGTGTGTGTGGAGAAGAGGAGGGCAGCATTTGATGGCGGAAGATGTCTTCTGGCCGAGACACCCATTCCTCAGTTAGTTGTGATGAGGGCATTGTAGTAAGAAGATTCTGAAGCCTGGGGCCACAGAAGCCAGCATCCAAAATGGGCTTTTCGCGGCTCCAGGGAAGAATCTATTTCCTTGCCTTTCCAGTGAATAAAGCTCAGCTGTGTTTTTTTAGCTCACGATCACACATCAGTCTGACCTCTGCTTCCATCACAAGATCTTCTCATGCTTGATCTTCCTGCTACCTTCTTTTAGGGACCCTCATGCTACATGGGACCCATACAAATATTTGAAGTAATCTCCCTATCCTTGTGGACTTCCCTGGTGGCTCAGATGATAAAGCATCTGCCTACAATGCGGGAGACCTGGGTTCAATCCCTAGGTTGGGAAGACCCCTTGGAGAAGGAAATGGCAACCCACTCCAGTATTCTTGCCTGAAAATCCCATGGACAGAGGAGCCTGGTAGGCTACAGTCCACGGGGTTGCAAAGAGTCGGATACAACTGAGTGACTTCACTTTCTTTTCTTTCTTTCCCTATCCTTAATTTAATCCTGTTTGCAAAGTCCCTTTTGCCATCTATGGTAACCTATTCAGGCTTCCTCAATGGACAGTAAAGAATCTGCCTGTAATGCAGGAGACATAGAGATGTGGGTTTTATCTATGGGTCCACAAGATCCTCTGGAGGAGGAAATGGCAACCCATTCCAGTTTTCTTGCTTGAAAAATCCCATGGAGGGAGGAGCCTGGTAGGCCACAGTCCATGGGGGTCACAAAAGGGTCATAACCTATTCAGAGGTTCTGGGTTTCAGGGTATGGACATCTGTATGAGAGTCCCTTGGACAGCAAGGAGATCAAACCAGTCGATCCCAAAGGATATCAACCCTGAATATTCATTGGAAGGACTGATGCTGAAGCTGAAGCTCCAATACTTTGGGTACCTGTTGGGAAGAGCTGACACATTGGAAAAGACCCTGATGCCACAAAAGATTGAAGGCAAAAGGAGAAGAGGGTGGCAGAAGATGAGATGGTTAGATAGGCTCACCCATTCAATGGACATGAATTTGAGCAAACTCCAGGAGGTAGTGAAGGACAGGGGAGCCTGGTGTGCTACAGTCCATGGGTCGCAGAGTCAGACACGACTGAGTGACTGAACAACAACATACGTGTGAGGGGCATTATTGCATCCACCACAGCAAATATATTCCACCGGAAGCTCTTATTCAGTCTCTGACTCAAACCAGAGCACTCCGCTTCATGTTTCCCATATTCTACTTCCAATTTAGATTTGTCTAAAGGAAGTCCTGCAATGGAAACAAATACGTTTGTTTGAAATGTCAGTTGCCTGGGTTACCTACAGCTCTGAGATGAATTCAGAGCTCTTTAATTCAGAGGGTGAAGAATATCTCTTCCATGAAGTCTTCTATAGACCGAGCATCACCACTGGCCCAGCCTCTCCTCTGGAGGATCTGATTCAGTGGGTCTAGGGTGGGGCTTGCTCACACATTTGACAAGCACTCAAAGGGTTTCTTAGCACCAGGAGAGTTTGAAGGATACTTCTTAACAAGCTCTGCACCCGTATTCTTTCCTCTGTCAACTACAAATTGGCACTTGCCATCTTCCTCTACAGGGATTAAATCACGTGCTGCTGAAGTTGCAGACCTCCAACAGCCCCTCAAAGCAGCTCAGGGCAGAGAGCAGAAATGAGGTGCTCTGTGCTCTAGGAAGACTGGTGGAACAGGTCTCCAGATAGATGGGCCGATTTTATGAGCCCAATTCTTGTACCTCCTCAAGTCTAGAAAAGCACTAAAATTTTTCATGATGACGCCTGCTCCTTGAGACCAGCAGAAACCTTCTAAAAAAAAAAAAAAATATGTGCTTGATTGCATGTACTCTTCCCCCTTCACCAAAGTCACATATATACTGACCTTCCCCACTATCTCTTTGGAGCAATTTCTCAGAGCTATCTGAGATGCTGTCTCCTGGGCTAAAGTCCTCATCTTGTCCCAAATAAAACTTAACTCACAATTTTCACATTGTGCATTTTTTTCAAGTCAATACCTCTGTGACGTAATCCTCCAGCAACCCAACCTCCTCGAGAAGGAAGAGACAGGGGAGGGAGATGGATGCATTTCTTGGGGACCTGCTGGAGAGAAGGAAGAGACAGGAGGATGGGGCGAATTTCCTGGGGACCTGCTGGCAGTTGGACACCATGCCTTAGAGGCTCCTCATGCTAACCTGGGATGTCAGCACTGGTCTCTCTCTTGGACGGAGCAGGAAGAGGAGGGACAGACGCCTGCCCTTGTGCCATCCTTCATAAAGAGTGGAGGTGGAATTAGAGCTGGATCTGTCCAGATGAAGACACATTCTCTTTTACTCCAGAGAAAACATGGCAGAGATTTCACCAGAATCTATGCATGAGCGAATAGGTATCAAGCTGACTCACGTGTCACGCACAATAAAATCTCTGACTACGAAACCCACTAGAGAGAATCCATTAAAAAAAAAAAAATCATCAGGAGGATGAGCTTGACCAAGAAGGCTAACCCATTTGTGTCGCGTCTGCTGAAACACTGCTTACTCTCCACTCAGTTATTGCTTTCCTTTTAACTCAAACGATTGGGAAAACTGTGTCAATCTTCCACTTTCTTCATTGTGTTTAAACACAGCCTCGACTCGCTGTTGCTCTCAAAGGAAAATTGGACAACAAACAACCAATCAGAAATTGGACCCATCGTTTTTCAGAGAAATAGAAAAGCTGGGAAGTAACCCAATTGCAGCCAAACTAAGGGCTTCTCTTTTCATTCACAGAGTAAAGCTGCTTAATTGAAAAACATTCTTTGCAAATGGACAAAGAGGGAGTAATAGGTAGGAGCCTGATTAGAAGTAATGGACGGGGTGGGGGGGCGGTGGGGAGGGGGGGTGGCGGTGAGTTTCGAGCTGTGTATTCTAAATTTCCTTGTAGTTTCTTAGAAAATTAAGAGAACACATGGCAGCATCATGTGCCTTTAAAGCTAGTGAGGGAGGAAAGAACAGGCCGAGCTGACTCCATCTTGACAAAGAAGGAAACTCCATCTCGCACTTACAGTGAGCTTTGGACCATGTGCCTGGTAGCCATGGGGATAACATACCCACTGCCGAACTGGCCTCCCGGACTAAAACACACAGATTCCATCCCAAGATTTCCTGTCGCCAGAAAGAATGTGATAATCCCCTATGTAGTCAGTCACCTTTGTAAACTTTATGGCACCCATTGGTGTAGGCTACAGTGTATAACCAGCTGACCCTTCTGATGGTGAATCATGGCTGTAACCTGGATCTCCCTTTAACACTTTCCAGGCTGGCTTTAAGGAATTTGGGGAAGTGAGCTTGAGCAGTACAAATAAGGTACATAAGGTTTTCACAGAAGTTGGTCGGGGTCCTCGGCTAAGAGGAGACTCTACCCTGGGCCCGTCGGTGTAATAAACTGCACTCCACTATCTGCATTGCCCTTCTGAGTGAGTTTGTTTCCCAGAACGTGTGGCTATAACGCTAGCGGTTACAACCTTCTGGGTAGGTTTCAAAGGAAGTCCCGGCATAATAACATGCTGTTAATTCAAGCTCATCCCAACCAGTGTAGTATTAAGAAAACAACTTTCCACGACTTAGAAATAAGCAAAGACTGATGGCACATCTTTTGAAAATCAGACTAGAAAGTCGCCTGTCAGTCACCCCAAGGATGTTTTCTTTGACTTACTATTCACTACCGATGACGGTCCGGACTCTGACATTGAATGCCGGTCTGAAGGTTTTTGTCCAGAAGAAATGTAAATTACTTCTTCCTAGAAAGGAAAATAACCACAGAGCTTAAGATTTTATTGGCCAGCAGGACACTGAATGGGTTTCCTGGGAGGCTCAGTAGTGAAAAATCCGCCTGCCGGGCAGGAGACGCGGGCTGGATCCCTCCGGCGGAAGGATCCCTCGGGCGAAAGGATCCCCTGAAGAGGGAAATAGCACCTCACTCCAGTATTCTTGCCTGCAAAATCCCATGGACAGAGGAGCCTGATGGGCCGCAGTCCATGAGGATGCAAAGAGTCTGACACGGCATAGCAACTAAACAACAACAAAGGTCATTGAACAACGTATGAAAGTATTATTTCTAGTTTTAGAAAAAGTCTATAAAAGTTGCTGACACGAAACTACAACATCTTATTTTTCTATGTTGAATAATTCCCTCTATCATTGTCTTTTATTGGTTTTGACTTCTCTGTTGTTACATAATGTTTGATTAGAAAAACAAGCCTCAAACTTACAAATAAGGCCATGAGAGTGCAGGGAACCTTCATCATGTCGAATGGGGCTTTGTTTAACAAGGACATTCAAGGATTATTTAATTATCTAGGGGAATTTACCTCTGTTTCATTTTAAAACTTGACATTTCTGTGTGGCATTCCCTATTCACTTCTCAGCTTTCTCTAATGATGCAAATTCTTTCTGCCTGGTAGAAAATACAACCTCTAGGGTTGTGATTTTATTACCCTGTAGAACACTGACCGGTTTGGTTAGCTTTTGCAGGCAACTTCTCTGAAGCTGAACTTGCTAGGGCTCCTTTTGCCCAGCATGTGGGCAAGTTTACTCTGGTGAGTGTGGTCAAGTAGCAGCCAACAGAAGCCAACCGAATTCAGTTTGTCCGTGATTGGCTCTGGAAACCCGGTGTCGCTTGCTCAATACTTTGAGATTGTGAAACCATCTGTGTTTCTCCATGATTAGAAAAAGCCAGAGGGGAAGTCGGCTTTTTGTGAGCACTATTTTTTCCCTTACATCATTTACAGAAATCCTTACAACAAATGGTTACACCCATTTCTCAGATGAGGAAACTGAGGATCAATGGAAGTGTGTAAATGGCAAAGCCAGCATTTGAAACCCAGGGTACAAGCTGGGTTCTAGCTTATTCATTCTGCAACTGCAGCTCACAACACCCAGCACAGCCTAGAAAGTTGTTACATATTGATATTCATTGAATGGGAAGAAGCGACTGCAACACAGGGGATAAAAGGAAATTGATTTCTCCTTTCCAGAGTCTTGGTGTTTGTTGCCGTCTTTGAAAACTACTCAAGTGATTACACAGTGTTTTTGTTCCTTTCTTGACTCCTGCCTTCATGCATACCTGGCCTCTTGATGGTATTCCTCATGAGTCCACGTCAGACGGGCTTCCCAGCAGGTGCTAGTCGTAAAGAATCCACCTGAGAATGAAGGAGATGCAAGAGATACAGGTTCCATCCCTGGGTTGGGAAGTAGAAAGTGCCATCCCCTGGAGTGGAAAATGACAACCCACTCCAGTATTCTTGCCTGGAAAATCCCATGGACGGAAAAGTCAGGTGGGCTACAGTCCATGGAGCTGCAAAGAGTTGGACATGACTGAGTGCACACGCACACGCCATGGAAGACACTCTGATTCTGGAAAGAGCCCTTAGTGATTGTGCTACCTGGCTGCACTGTGCTCTATTTGGAGTCTGTACAGCATTTCCCCCTCCCTCCACCACCCCACACCATCCCTGCTGCGCGCCAGCCACTGCAGATGGCCAGGGCCTTAGTTCTTCAGGGCCAGGGGCCCATTCTGTAGGGACATTGGCTGGGTCACTTAGGAGTGTGTGTCCCTCTGGGTGGGACAAACCAATAAAAGGCAGGGTACCCAGTTATGTGTAAATTTCAGACACCTTTTAAGCAGAAGTGTTTCCCATGCAATCCTTGACACAAACTTCTACTCAAAAATTATTTGCTGTTGGCCTGAAATTCAAATTTAACTACACATACTTATTTTTATTTGCTGCGCCTGGGATCCTTACTCTGGTGAGATGGCTGGATCCTGGGATTTCTTTGGAGTCCCTTTGATGTACTCCTTTCTTTCAACTGCCTTCCTCCACATCCTTCTCCTCGGCCCTTCAGAGCTCCCAGCCCCAAATGTGACTGTGGTCCAAGGCTCTCTTTAGTTCAGTTCAGTTGCTCTGCGACCCCATGGACTCTCAACTCTTTGTGACCCCATGGACTGCAGCACACCAGGCTTCCCTTTCCATCATCAACTCCTGGAGTTTACTCAAACTCATATTCATTGAGTCAGTGATGCCATCCAACCATCTCATCCTCTGTCGTCCCCTTCTCCTCCTGCCCTCAATCTTTCCCAGCATCAGGGTCTTTTCCAAGGAGTCAGTTCTTCGCATCAGGTGGCCAAAGTATTGGAGTTTCAGTGTCAGCATCCATCCATCCAATGAATATTCAGGACTGATTTCCTTTAAGATTGACTGGTCTGATCTCCTTGTGGTCCAAGGGACTCTCAGGAGTCTTCTCCAACCCTACAGTACAAAAGCATCAATTCTTCAGCGCTCAGCATTCTTTATGGTTCATCTCTCACATCCATACATGACTACTGGAAAAACCATAGCTTTGACTAGACAGACCTTTGTAGGCAAAGACATGTCTCTGCTTTTTAATATGCTGTCTAGGCTGGTCATAGCTTTTCTTCGAAGGAGCAAGAGTCTTTTAATTTCATGCCTGCAGTCACCATCTGCAGTGATTTTGGAGCAGAAGAAAATAAAGTTTCTCACTGTTCCCATCGTTTCCCCATCTATTTGCTGCCGGGAGCCGGCATATTGCATATTGAGTGCATAGTGCATATTGAGTGCAGCACTTTCCACAGCATCATCTTTCAGGATCTGGAATAGCTCAACTGGAATTCTATCACTGCCGGTAGCCAGCGTGAGGAACTCCGCCCATGACAAAGGTCATGAGGAAGGAGGCTCGGCATACGCAAAGGCGGGATTGAGCTTCAGGAGTCCCCCTGGAAATTCTCGATCATATACCCCCAAAACCAGAGTCTGCCTACTTTCTGCTTTGTGCTTTCACCTACACCTCTGACTTTACGGGGTGCTGTCCCCCACTACCTCTCTGAAAAAAGTTAGCTTACAGCTCCAGTTAATAATTCCTGGGTGTGACAGTGTTTAACCTACAAACTCCTTTGGAAATCCTCTAGCCTGCCTGAATAGGTTTTTCTGGCCTCATGTGATTGTTCAGAGCCTCCCAACTGTGAGAGGCAGGAGATGTTCTAAACTGTGTAAACACAGATTCTTTTGAATAGTTAAAAGGTTGATTAGAAATTGTATTGGTGAAGGGATTTTCACTTGTTGGGCCAATGTTTGCTGCTAAGTTTCCATATCCCTTACCTGCTGTGTCCCTGGCAGTGTATTGATTAATATAATTGGTGTAAGTAGTAGCTTTAATGTTTGTAACCTGGGACCCTTGAGTTAATTCTTTTTCTTGTTATAGCCCACCACACCTTTGCTCTGTAGGAATGCAACTTTATCTAATGCTTTTGGAGGGTGGCTCCTGACCAATCACCTTTAGAGAAAAATAAGTTTTCTGAAGAAAGGGTCTTAAAATGTTAACAGGCCTCCGGGCCAGAAGATGATGCAAATCACCTAAGCTTTTGCATATGATAAGTTTGCAGGAAGAAAGCCTGGCTTGCTGCCTGACTCTACCCCTTCCCCCATTATCCTCTATGCATAACTTAAGGTATAAAAACTACTTTGGAAAATAAAGTGCGGGCCTTGTTCACCGAAACTTGGTCTCCCCATGTCGTTCTTTCTCTTACCTTCTGGCTGAATTATTCAGCCTCTTTTCTCCACTGAATTTCCTCACTGAGCTATCCTTATTTCAGCCTCTTTTCTCCACTGAATTTCCTCACTGAGCTATCCTTATTCTATTGCTCTTTATATCCTTAATTTACATTTAATTAAGCAGTTGTTTCCTGATCTTCGCCTACGCCGTCTCTCCTTCGAATACCCTGGATCAGCCGGGGCTGGTCCCCGGCAATTTGCCATGAAGTGATGGGCCCAGATGCCATGATCTTTGTTTTTTGAATGTTGAGTTTTGTGCCAGTTTTTTCTCTGCGTCAGCTCTCGTCCCTCCACCTCTGAGGCGTCTCTAGATGCAGTAACTCCCGCAGGATCTATCCTCATGCTCGCTGCCCCATGCCATAGCTCTAGCCTCTTTTCAGTCCCCTGAAAATGCCTCCTGCTCTCGGAGCTTTTATCAACACCCTGGAGCTTTGAGGTTGTGTTAGCTCAGGTTCGTGTGCCCGATGCACAGTGAGGCCCAACAAACTGAAACACTGGAGTTTGGAGCAGAGAAAGGTGTATTGCAGGCCATGCAAGGAGGGGGGTGGCTCATGCCCTCCCCCCCAAAAAAAGAAACTCCTCCTGGAGCTCCCCAAAGGGTTTGGACAAAGCATTTTTAAAAGACAGGTAAGGGGGCGGGTCCCATCACTTCATGGCAAATAGATGGGGAAACAGTGGAAACAGTGGCTGACTTTATTTTTTGGGCTCCAAAATCACCATAGATGGTGACTGCAGCCATGAAATTAAAAGACGCTTACTCCTGGAAGAAAAGTTATGACCAACCTAGACAGCATATTAAAAAGCAGAGACATTTCTTTGCCAACAAAGGTCCGGCTAGTCAAGGCTATGGTTTTTCCTGTGGTCATGTATGGATGAGAGAGTTGGACTGTGAAGAAAACTGAACACTGAAGAATTGATGCTTTTGAACTGTGGTGTTGGAGAAGACTCTTGAGAGTCCCTTGGCCTGCAAGGAGATCCAACCAGTCCATTCTGAAGGAGATCAGTCCTGGGATTTCTTTGGGGGGAATGATGCTGAAGCTGAAACTCCAGTACTTTGGCCACCTCATGCTAAGAGTTGACTCATTAGAAAAGACTGATGCTGGGAGGGATTGGGGGCAGGAGGAGAAGGGGATGACAGAGGATGAGATGGTTGGATGGCGTCACCGACTCTACGGACATGAGTTTGAGTAAACTCCGGGAGTTGGTGATGGACAGGGAGGCCTGGCATGCTAAGTCCTTGGCATCTCTGAGTCAGACACAACTATGCTACTGAACTGAGCTGAACTGAGAGGGAGTGTCACAGGGTGTGTGATCCTCCCTTGCACGGTTCTCTGATTGGCTGATGGTGCGGTCACCAGGTGGTATCACATCATCAGCCTTTAGGCTCCAGGAGGCCTGGGGCTACATGCTCCTGATTGTCAAGTAGTTAACTTCTTCCCTTTGTTGGAGAGGTGGAGGTTTTTTCATTTGTAGAACAACTCAGGAAATACCTCTCTGGGTATTTCAGAGAGGAGCTACAGCAAAGGATGAGGGGGTGGGCTGTCCTGGGAAAGCTTGGTTACAGCTGCTCCTCCTTGGAATCTTGTGAGCATTTTTTTTTTGTCACCCACAGGGGAGGCAGCATGATATAAAGCAGATAGTGGACTTTGGAAGGCAGAAGGTTCTCTTCTTGAATCTGCAATGTGTCTTCAGAGAAGTGAACCCATATCTTGCCCTAGCTTTGATGCCAAGAGGCAAATAAAATGATGTGTCTAAAGTGCTTGTCCACAGCTGATTCTTAAAGCCATTTTTTTCTTTATTTATCACTATGAACTGTCTTTCTCTCTATAGATTTTAATCTGGATAGTAATTGCAATAATCCATGCACTAATCTCATTTTTAAACATTTTTTTATTTTATTTTTAAAATTTTATTGAAATATGGTTGATTCACAGTGCTGTGTTTAACTTTGGCTGTACAGGAAAATGACTCAGTTATACATATATATATATATATATATATATATATATTTTTTTTTTTTTTTGATATTCTTTTCCATTATGGTTTATCATGGGATGTTGAATATAGTTCCCTGCGCTATACAGCACAGCCTCGCTGTTTATCCACTCTGTATAATAGTTTGCCTCTGCTAACTCCAATAAATTCATTTTTTGAGCTTGACCATGGAGGAGATAACATCCTAAAGATGGTAAACTCAGCAACAGTCTCTCTTTGTATATAGCAGGTGCTTCTCAAGCAATGGCAGGTTGAAATCTGCTATTTCCTTTACCCTAAGCTGCATAGCAGGTCTCTTGTTTTGTAAAAGAAGCATTGCAGCCATTGGTCACGTGGTTTTAAATCTGTCCCGCACACTCCACAGGCACTGCAATGATGTGTCAATTAAATGGTTGATTATGCAACGAATATATAATTTTCATATTCATAAAGCAATCATCTATTATTAAGATTTCTTCTCCATTTAAATGAAAAGAATCCTTTGTGTAGGAAGTTAGTCAATTACTTTTACATCAGAAGGGATGGTATGCATTTTCTTTTAGACATCAAAGTCTTATTTGGAGCCTTTACAGTTTCCAAAGATGCCTTTATGGGAAAACTGCTGTTTGTGAAATGGCTTGGGTTTCTGTAAACTGAAGTGGGCACGCATGAAACCTACTTGCAAAGTTAAACACAACACTGTAAATCAGCAAGTGCAAATCTCAGGTCACACATACAGGAAGTGGAAGCTTTGAATGGGCTTCTGCATCTGTGCATTCTTTTGTACCTTAAAAGAACCCAGGCAGGCAGGCCAAGCTGAGGCCTCTGCCCCACTTACAGACGCTTTTATTGAAGACAAGGTTTGAGCCATTCCCTGGAGGTCGCCGAGCCAGCGAGCAGGACATCAGGGTGCTCAGTGAAGCATGGAGGTGGTGTCTGAGACTTGGGAAGGGCTTGATCCACGTTAGTTCTCACTGTTGCAACCAAGCCCTGCTTCTGTGACCTTCATCCAGCAAATCTTCCACTGGCATCCACTGTTCTCTGAACCTCAGCACAGAGTCGTACTTGGGAGTCATCCTGGACCTCACTCGGTGTGCCTCTGGCCCACTGGCTCCATGCCCACCTCTCCTGGTCTGCTCTTGGCTGCTCCCGCACAACCCGCTGGCACAGAGGGGACGCTCCTGGTTTATGCTGTGATATGCACTCAGATCTCACGGAAGACAGCAAGATGTGAAGGAAGGACCACTCCACGGCCCAGCACCTCCTCCTTCTACATGGGCAGATTTCTAAACTTCCCAATGGCTTTTGTTATATCCCAAGGGTCTGAGGGAGTGACGTTAAGTAGTGAGATTATCTTTTTCCCCTAAGGTGGATGGATGGAAGGATGGACGGATGGGTAACTATTGTTGTTTATTTGCCTAGTCACTTCCAACTCTTCACGATCCCATGGACTACAGCATACCAGGCCTCCCTGTCCATCATCATCTCCAGAAGTTTGCCCAAGTTCATGTCCATTGCATCCAACCATCTCATCCTCTGTTGCCTTCTTCCCTTTCTGCCTTCCTTCTTATCCAGCATCAGAGTGACTATTAAAAATACACAGAAGTCTAAAATTCAAAATTTGGGTTTGTTTGATTCCAAGTGATTAAAAAAAATTAAAACATTTATTTTTTACCTGATGACATAAAGAATGATTTCTTATAGGATATTTATAAAATGCAGTAAAACACAATGGAGAGAATTACAGCCACCTGCACTCTCCAACTCCCAGAGCCTATCTCTGTTTTACATTCTTTCGGGGCATTATTTTTTTTTATTGCTGGTGGTTGTTTAGTTGCCAAGTCCTGTTCAACTCATTGCGAGCCCATGGGCTGTAGCCTGAAGCTCCTCTGTCTGTGGGATTTCCCAGGGAAGGGTACTGGAGTGAGTTGCTGTTTCCTTCTCTGGGGGATCTTCCTGACTGAGGGACCAAACCTGGGTCTCCTGCATTGTAGGCAGTCTCCTACACTATTGTAGGCAGATTTTAAATGACTGAGCCACCAGGGAAACCTGGTATTACAGCATAGAACTCATAAAATGGATTTTTCCACATAATAGAACATTTCCCTTTATTTTAAAATAAAGGATAAAATAAAATAAAGCATTTAACTTTAGCGATTGATTGATAGCTTATTATCTTTTATCGTATCCAACCAGTCCCCACTATTGTTCCTCACTGAGATGTTTTCCCTGTTTTGTGTTACTGCAAACACTGCAGGAATAAACACCCTCACTTTGCAGAAGAAAGGTTATCTATGACGTCACTGCATTGAGCTTCACGCTGGTTCAGAATCTGCAGGTCGGCTCAGGAGTAGACCTCTGCTAGAGCTCTTTGACGACCTCTGGGTTATCAGAATCTGGGGACATCGTGAGAAGGGGACTGAGCGTTGCTTAATGAATTTGGTCTTTCCTGACTTATCTTGAGATCAAAGAATTTACCCAGGAGAGACGCTGACGGCGCTTAGCTTGTGTCCATGTGCCCCTGTGTGTGTGGTGGGAGTGATGTGAGATTTTAATTCTGATAAACAAGCAGTTATCTGCCACATGGCAAGCAGGAAGAGAGCAAGGGCAGGGACGCACGACTGGATGTTGAAAATGTGAGAAATGTCAAGTTGTGTGCTGTGTGTCTGGAGCGCTGACCATGTTGCAGGGGTGGAGTATCGGGAGCCGGAACTTCAGCCACCTTGGCTGCTAAGTAGTTTGGACTTGATCGTGTCCCAGGGCAATCAGCTTCCTAATACAATTACTATTTGTAAAGCAATCCACAGTTTATAGAGTGCTTCCTTAAATCTCAAGATTTGCCACGCTGTGTGAAGGACTTGGTAAGGGTTACACAGCTAGTAAGTGACCAAAGCTCCCGCTTCTGAAACCTCTTCCCCGAGCCATGCAAGCTACACTCTGGTGGGCTTCCTGTAGTGTTTGATTTATGATCTGTCCACGGGTCAGTGGCTCCTTTGAGAGACTGGGCTCTGCTGTATTCTCAGAGTCGACCACAGTGCAGAGGCCAGGGCATTGCTGTTTGGTACAGGGCTGAGCCCTGTATCATGGATGTGGTGTTTCCTCCTGCGTTCTTCAGGCAGAAGTGAACATCCCCACCCACACTCACTGAAATCAACCTATCAAGTCCCTCTCCGACCATCATTCCTGGCCTCTCCTGGCAATGACAGAGAGGGGAGTTGCCTCCTGAGGCTTTGGTTCTGCTGGAGTATGAAGGAAGAAGGAAGAGCCTGAGGTCCACGTACCCTGGATGACATAGAGACCATATGTTCATCAGAGCTGGGAAGGACCTTAACACATAGCTTGCACAATCTTCTTGTTCACAGGTGAGCCCCATGTTACAAAGTCCCTGTTCCTAGAAAGGGGACCCCAGATGCTTCTGGTATTGAAGAGGAACTCCAGGTCCTCACACCCAGCAGGTTTTCTCTAGATTGAATGAGACATCTTTAATTCTATTTTCACCATTTGCATTACAGATAGGAAGGGCACTTCATGGAAAGGAACATGGTTGGCTTGGGAAGAAGGGAGTGGAGAAGGATCTTGGAAAATGGCAGAGGGAATCAAAAAGACTGACTCTAAGGAAAGGATTGTGGGTTATAAACTCAAGAGAAGACAAAGTTTGTTCCAGAGCTCCCCACTTCCTCTCTCTCTGTCTCTTTTTATATTCAGTGGGTATGCTGCTGCTGCTGCTGCTGCTAAGTCACTTCAGTCATGTCCGACTCTGTGCGACCCCATAGATGGCAGCCCACCAGGCTCCCCTGTCCCTGGGATTCTCCAGGCAAGAACACTGGAGTGGGTTGCCATTTCCTTCTCCTATGCATGAAAGTGAAAAGTGAAAGTGAAGTTGTTCAGTTGTGTCCGACTCTTAGCGACCCCATGGACTGCAGCCTACCAGGCTCCTCTGTCCATGGAATTTTCCAGGTATAGATGAGATCAAATTCAATTCTGGTTTATTTCTCTATGTGTCTCCAAGGAGAAATTTCCTACATAACATTTACCATTGGCTGGAGTATCAGCCCACACTGCAGATGACAGGGTCTGCGCTCACAGGTCCATCCTTGGCTGCAGTGAACTTACACTGATGTCTGACCAAGGTCCTGTGGGTGGGTAAGTGAAAGTGAAAGTGTTAGTCGCTGAGTCATGTCTGACACTTTGTGACCCCATGGACTGTAACCCGCCAGACTCCTCTGTCCCTGGAAGTCTCCAGGCAAGAATACTAAAGTTGGTAGCCTTTCCCTTCTCCATGGGATCTTCCTGAACAAGGGCTTGAACCTGGGTTGCCCACGTTGCAGGCAGATTCTTTACCATCTGAGCCATCTGTGGGTGGGGAGTGTGTTAGTCACTCAGTCGAGTCCAACTCTTTGCGACCCCGTGGACTGTGGCCTGCCAGGCTCCTCTGTCCATAGGATTCTCCAGGCAAGAATACTAGAGTAGGTTGCCATTTTCTTTTCCAGGACCTTCCTGACCCAGGAATCGAACCTGGGTCTCCTGCCTTACAGGCAGATTCTTTACCGTCTGAGCTACAGGGAAGATCCATGGGTGGGGAGGTAGAGCTTAATCCACTCAGTGCTCATGGCTTGAGCCAAAGCAACTCCATGTAGGGAGAGTTCATGAGTTCTCTTTCCTCAGAAGGGTCCTGTGGGCACACAGCAGTTTCTGGAACTGTGTGACATCCTCTTCAGGGCACATACAAGGGGCTAAGTTTGAGGGTCTTTGGCTGCGGACATCATACCTTTTCAATATGGGAATTTCATCCAACTCGAGGGATAAGGCACAGTAGTTTCCATATCGTGAAAATGATACTGTTTTCCTGAGCATCTTCTCTGTGTCAGAATCTGTGATCGGCATGTATTATAGGTTGCATGGTGCCTTTCCAAAGTCCACGTGTCAAAGTCCGAACCTCCCCCTCCACTCCCCGTCAGCACCTCAGAATGTGATTGTGTTTGGAGAAGAGGTCATTAAAGAAGTAACTGAGCTAAAATGAAATCATTAGAACGAGCCCTAATTCCATAGTCCTTGTAAGAAGAGGAGATTAGGATGGAGACACACAAAGAGGGAAGAGCCTATGAAGACACAAGGAGAAAACAGCATCTAGAAGGCAGAGAGAGGCCTTGTAACAAGTCAACCCCACGAACACCTTGATCCAGGACTTCTGGCCTCCAGAATGGAGAAAAAATTAATCTGTTGTTTAAGCCACCAAGTCTGAGGCACTTTGTTATGGCAGCTCTAGCTGACGAATACCGCAGCTTACTTATATTACCTCAATTCATCCTCCAAAGGGAAGGAAAATGCTGAAGTTGAGAAAAAAATAAAAGAAAAACGGAATTATGGCTTCTGGCTCAGTGAGAGAACGTGGAAGTTATCTTGTATTCTCTGGGCCTCAGTTTTCACATATGTTTAAATAACAATAACAGTCATCATCATTAATATCAGAAGCAAAAATTATAGAATGCTTGTGTTCAAGGATCATTTGTCACAACAATCCTCTTGTAGGAATATTGCTGGGAGTTTTGAAAAACAAAGATATTGAGGTAGAGAGAGGTTCACATCCTACTCAGCAGCATACAGCTAGTAAGTGGCTTAACTAGAAATTGTTGTTCAGTCGCTCAGTCGGGTGTGACCCTTTGCAACCCCATGAACTACAACATGCTAGGCTTCCCTGTCCTTCACCATCTCCTGGAGCTTGCTCAAACTCATGTCAATCGAGTGGTGATGCCATCCAACCATCTCGTCCTCTGTTGGTCCCCTTCTCCTCCTGCCTTCAATCTTGCCCCGCATCAGGGTCTTTTCCAATGAGTCAGTTCTTCGCATCAGGTGGCCAGAGTATTGGGGCTTCAGCCTTAGCATCAGTCCTTCCAATGAATGTTCAGGGTTGACTTCCTTCAGCATTAATACAGGCAATTCAGCATGGGCCTGGGCGAGCTGATCAGCACCTAGGCAGGGGCCCTGGAACTGGTCACCCTGGCCTGTGCTATGTCTCCTGCAGGGCCCTCTGTTGGCCCATGAGGCACTCCTTCAAGTCCAGATGATTCAGGACAAGGGATCTTCAGTGGGTGCCATGTTCAGCAAGGTCTTCGGGGAGCCCTGAGCCAAAGTGGTGCTATTCACCATGGTTAGCCTGACAGTAATGTCTGGAGATTGGCACTTTTTCTCGAGTTCTGGAAGAAGTATCATGACCATTATACAAAGATCACAGGAGGGACTTTCCTTAGGTCCAGTAGTTAAGACTCTGAACTTCAAATGCAGGGGGCACAGTTTTGATCCCTGATCAGGGGGCTAAGATTGCACATCCTGCACGGTGCAGTCAAGAAAAAAAAAAAAAAAATGACAGAGAGCAAGATGGACAAGGCAAGGCTTTGTCCTGGCTGCAGCATTCATGGTGATGAGGCTTGGATTGAGAGAAGACCTCCTCCTCTGCCAGTGGGATTCACAGGACTTGTCTCCTTCAGGAGTTCTTGGCAAGAACAAAATCAAGAGGAGAACATGGATGCAAAATCATACAGTAAATTATTTGTCCTTTCAAAAAGCTCTGCAATTGCAAGGGATGTTTGTACCAAGCCAAGTCTCAATCTCTGTGCTTAAGCTTTGTTGTGAGTAAAATGAGGATGATAATATCTACGTCCCAGAGTGACAACAGGGATCAGAAAAGATGCTAAGTGTGAAATGCCTTACTCAGTTCTCTTGCCAATTTTGGGAAGTAGGTGGCACCGAGAATCAGAGCAGGAGGGTTGTTTGTTTTGGAGGAAGAAGGATTGGAGAAGAGGGGGGAGACTCAAAGCCTATCTGTGTAACTGTGCAAAGGGCTTCCCGTGTGGTTCAGTGGTAAAGAAAGCGCCTGCCAATGCAGCAGACGCAGGAGACATGAGTTCAATCCCAGGGTCAGGAAGATTCCCCTGGAGGGGGAAATGGCAGACCACTACAGTATTCTTGCCTGAAAAAATCCCGTGGACAGAAGAGCCTGGCAGGCTGCAGCCCACGGATGGGGTCGCGAAGAGTTGGACACAACAGAGCAACAGAGTACACACCACTGTGCAGAACAGGACTGCCTTCACAGACCACAAAGGCCACTGTGCCTTGCAGTGTCCATAAACATGGCAGAGCCTCGGGAACCCCTGTTTTCGATGGGTGAGAAGGCATAGAACCTGGGGTTCCTGAAATCTGCGACAATGGATTTTCCCAGGCTTCACTTCTCACCGACATTTGTGGGCTCAAACTCTGTCTCCTCCCAAAGTCCTGCTATTTCTGTGAGATTTCAATGCCCTGGAAATGACTTATCCACATTCTTGGCCTCCTAAATAGTGTTTGAGGTCCGTTAAATGTAAAGTGGTTTGGATTAGAAAGAGTGCATTTGTTCAGTTGCTCAGTTATGTCTGACTCTTTGCAATCCATGAACTTGTAGCCCATCAGGCTCCTCTATCCATGGGATTTTTCAGGCAAGAATACTGGAGTGGGTTGTTATTTCCTCCTCCAGGAGATCTTCCCGACCCAGCGATTGAACCTGGAGTAGAAAGACCTGCACTTAAATCCTATCTGAGAAATGTCCCAAGGGCATCAGCTTTTTGTTTGTTTGAGTATCAGCTTTTCATCTGTACATTGGCGATAACACTGGGACTCACCTTTACCATGCTGTGCCAGGATTAAACTACATGATGTCTGCAAACCCCTTAACACTGCAGAGAATGGAAGGGTGGCCTAAAGGAAGACCACTCTGCAGCTTTTGCTTTCAGCCCTGGCTCCGTTGTGTCTTACCTAGAAGGTCCCTCCCATCTCCCTTCCATCGTGTCCCTAGGATTGATCCTAATCGTGACCCAACCCCAGATCTGGAAAACTTGAGCAGCATAAACTCAGACCTGTCTTTCCTGATCACAACATCTGTCTTTCAGCTTCCTTGCCCTCTCCCATTCTTCCACTAAGCTTCCTTTTTATTTTGGCCTCACAGACATCCACTCCCCTGTTCTCTCATTCTCTTTTGGTCTATCATGACCCATCTCTTCAACCAACTTCATGCAATGACCCTTAATTCATAGCCCAAGAGCTCCCTTCATTCCTGCTCTAGGCCCTAGAATCCAAGCCCAGCAACTAATTCCTCGAGGATTTCTATTTCCTTTCCTTTCTCCCCTTTATCCGAAGTCTCCCTCTTGATGGTTCTTTCCTCTCCGTTTACAAAAAGGTTCAGTCCGGAACAAGCATCCCTCCTCCATCTCTGGGACCTCCCTTAATAACTATACTTCTCTATCTAGCATCTGCATCAATAATTGAAATTCTTACTGCACAGAGAATGTTAAGACTCCCAGTGATGTTACAGTTGAGTTAAATATTCAACAAAGAAATTCTTGCTAATATATCATACATTTTTTTTCAAAGAAGTAAAAAAAAGAGGAGACCCTACAACTTATTTTAAGAATACGGAGTCACTTGATTTTACAACCAAACGACGTTGATAAAGTAAAGGAAAATTGCATTCAAATAATGAAATAATTCTAAATAAAACACTGGCAGTCTGAAGAGGAGCATATATACAAAAAGATGGTACATTGGAAGCCACCAGGGTTTATTACAGGAATGCAAAGTCATATTAACATTATAGAACAGATTAATGTAATCTACTCTATTCACAGAAGTGAAGAGAAAAACCACCTTATCTTAATAGACTTAGAAAAGAATATTTGATAAAATTTCAATGACTATTCATTATTGTAAAAGTTTAGCAATATACGAGTAACAAGAACTTATTTAAAGTGGTAACTGATGAGTATTACAGATAAAATAATGGAACAATGTACACAATATTGGGTTGTTAAAAACCACTTTTTAATATAAAGATTAAGGCAAGATTGCTCCCCTTTGCTCTTCTAGTCTATCTTCTGCAGGAGAGCTCAGCCAGGAACTATGACATGAAAGAGAAAAAATTTATATAAAATATGAGAAGTAAAAATTACAGTTTCATTATTTGCAGATAACACATGTTCTTCTACATAAGAAACCCAAAGAATCTATAGACAGATTATTAGAATTAGCTGGAGATTAGACAGATCTCTCCAGCAAACAAGGCTGTAGTAATTGCCATTTCTAGCTACTGATAGTTTGAAAAGCGACTTTCAAAGGGATACATTTAAACTAGTAACATGTATATCAGTGGTACCTTGGTCCAAGTCTAACAAAATATTTGTAAGGAGTTTAAATAGACAATGATAATATTTTACTGCACTAGAAGACTGACATAAATGTACAGTCATTTTCATAAATATGTCAGTTACTCCCAATTGCTCTGTGGATTCAGTACAATTCCAATGAAAAACCTAATTGGTGATGTCATGAAACTTAACAAAATCTTCTCTAAAATTAAATAAAGAAACTTTAGTTCCATTCCTTGCAAACTCCTACAGTCTTGTGTTACCAAGAATAGCTGATATGTAGTTGAGGAAGTCCCAGGTGTGTGGCATTAGCCTGCGCTGTGCCCAGTCATGTCTGACTCTATGCAATCCCATGGACTGCAGGCCTGCCAAGTTCTTCTGTCCATGGGATTCTCCAGGCAAGAGTAGTGGAGTGCGTTGCCATGCCCTCCCTCAGGGGATCTTTCCACGGATCCAACCCAGGTTTCCTGCATTGCAGGCGGATTCTTTACTGTTTGAGCCACCAGGGAAGCCCAAGGATACTGGAGTGGGTAGCCTATCCCTTCTCCAGGGGATCTTCCCAACCCAGGAATCAAATTGGCAGATTCTTTATCAGCTGAGCTACCAGAGAAGCCTGTGGCATTAGCCTGCTGAAGAGAAAAGTTCACTGTAAAACTAGAGCATGATAAACAGTAGCATATTGTTGTAGCATATTATTGATAAGAGGGGGGAGAAAACTCCATCAGTGGAACAAAATAGAGAACCCAGAGCCAACCCCCTCTATGGATGATAGCCTTGTCTGTACCAGAGCTGGTGCTGAAGATTACTGGGCTGAGGGTGGTCTGGACAATGAACGGTGTGAGGGAACTGGATGAGAGATTTAAAGGTAAAAAAACAACAACAACAACAAAAAAGCAACGACTTACAATTTAAGAAATAATAATACAGAGGAGGATCTTAATGTCCTCAAGATTGAGAAGTGGTCCAAAATGCATACCATCAACAGAAAGTGAAGAGAGAAGTTAAACTGACATAAATAAAAGGCAGTTGACTATCAAAGGGGGCTTTCCTGATAGCTCAGTCAGTAAAGAGTCCACCTGCAATGCATGAGATCCCAGTTTGATTCCTAGGTCAGGAGGATCCATTGGAGAAGGGATAGGCTATTCATTCTGGTATTCTTGGGATTCCCTTGTGGCTCAGCTGGTAAAGAATCCACCTGCAATGTGGGAGACCCAAGTTCGATCCCTGAGTAGGGAAGATCCCCTGGAGAAGGAAATGGCACCCCACTCCAGTATTCTGGCCTGGAGAATTCCATGGACACAGTCCATGGGGTCTCAAAGAGTCGGACGTGACTGAGCGGCTTTCCCTTTCACTTTTACTCCTCAAAAGACACCACGGACATGTGGATGAACAACTTCCACAAATGGTGAGATGATATCTGGACACATAAACCTAAGAAATTCTATAAATAAATGAAGAATTTGTACAAACCCATAAGACACAGATAAACAATCCAATAATAAAAATCAGCCAAATAGAAGCATTTCCAGGGAACACGAACCATGAACGGCAGCAAACGCGTAGAGCCATCGGAGCATCATTGCTCATCAGAAGTGTGCAAATTAGAACCTGTTCTGAATGAAACGTCATTTCCAATCCATCACCCAGGCAAGATCAAAGTCTGATCTTCCGGCTGTTGGAAACGCATGCCGCCATGGAAACTCGTGTCACCTGCTGATACTCCTACGAAATGAAGTGCTTGTTTGGAAAGTAATGTGATGCTACCCAGAAAAATTGGAACACATGTACTCTGTAACTCAGCAATTGTCCTTCTAAATAGAAAGAAAAACTGGCACAGGTGTACCAGGAGGCGCGTACCTGAATATTCATGGATATTCAGGAGTACATGAATATTCATGGCATTTTTATTGGAAACGGTGAACACATATACACACAGAGGAAATGACTCAAATGTCCCTTAATAGAAGAATTCCTTAAATGAGTTCCATTGTGTTCTTAAATGAAATATTCTACAGAAATAGAGAATGAATTTACAGTACTTGAGTCAATATGACTCTCTCTCAAAAACACTTGAGGGAAAAGGTCTCAGAAGAAGAACACATATAATTTAATTATTTTTATCCAAATAAGTAAGCAATGAATCTTCATTATATTTCAACATAAATGGAATAAAATGCATCTTCATTATATTTCAATACAAAGATTCAGCTAAGCAATGCATTTCATATTAATATACAAAGAAAGCATAGGACTGAATAACTCAAAATTCAGAATCACGCCAACAAGTGGGAAAAAGCCAATTGAATGGCATCAGGATTACAAAAGGACGCACACGACACTTCAGGGGTGTGGGCAGCGGTCTTTTCCTTAAACTGAATTGATTGCATCCAGTTTTTAAAAATTATTTTTAAAGAACATGTATGAGTACACTCTCTATGTATGTGTATAATATATGTGTAGAAACATTTTATCTGGTTAATCTATTTCAAAATGAAAAAAAACCTTAAGATAGTAGGAAATACATTCAGTTAAGGGAGAAAACACTGATATCAAATAAAGTAATATATTGTGATGAGCTTTGTGTCAAACTTGCACTTTCTTACACAAACCATGAGAGACCCAGAGGGAATGGAGCCTAGGTCTGGAGGCCCACAATCATTAACATTAGGAGGGACATTAGTGTTCCTCTTATAAGTCCTGTCCATTCTAAAGATGAGGAAGCTGAGGCTCAGAGGGTCACAGTAATTTTCCCAGAGTCACTGAGCTGGTTATTAGCAGGTTCCAGGACTAGCAGCCAGGTCTGGGCTCCCTGGCTGTGTTCTTCTAAGGAAGTTATTGCCTGATCACTGAGTCTCTTACATCCCCTGCAAGGGCATCTCAGAATGAAGGTAAACAGCAGGTCTGGGGAGGCAGCAGGAGTCAGGGAGGAATGGGTCCCCGGGGTGTCAGAGCTATGCAGGGGTCCTTGAGCCCCCAGGACTATCCTATATGGTACGCCGTTCACCTCCTACTTCACAGAGAAGGAAGCAAACCTCAGCGCCAGGCTCACGACGAATTCCTCCCCTTTATAACTCACTGAGGGAAAGGCCTTGGCACAGGGCCTGGTGCTTCTGCAGACAGGAATGATATTGACATCCCAGACACTTCGATTACGAGAAGTGAGAAGGTCCTGGCCGCCTCCCAGTGCTGTGTCCTTTCGAGAAGGAAGAATTTGTCCCTAAAGAACTACTGTAGTCATTTAATTGAATGATTCACCCACTTAAAATTATATACATATGTATATAACACAAATATCCTTTGCTACTGAAGGCAAGTTTCGTGTGCCAGACGCACAGCGAGGCCAGACAAACCAGAACACTGGAGTTCAGAGCAGAGAAAGGCTTACTGCAGGTGAGGGACGGGCGTCCCAGGGTATGTGATCAGGTCGAGCACAGTTCTGTGGTCGATGGTGGCCAATCCTTGGGTGCCAGAAGGTCTGAGTTACCAGCTAGTGATCATCAAGTAGTTGATTTCTTCCATTTGCGGGTGGTTTTACCATCTGAAAAACTCAGGAAATATGCATAAAAATGTATTATGGAGGTGCTTCTCAGAGGAGCCAAAGCAGAGGACCTGGAGGAAGGGCTGTTCCTGGGAGGCCCCTGGGCTTCTGCCCCCATTACCTGTTGAGTTAAACAATGGCACCATTGTAGCCTCGCTAGTTCAGATCAGTTCAGCGCTCAGTCGTGTCCGATTCATTGCGACCCCATGGACTGCAGCTCGCCAGGTTTCTCTATCATCAACTTCCGGAGCTTGCTCAAACTCATGTCTGTTGAGTCAGTGATGCCATCCAACCATCTCATCCTCTGCCGTCCCCTTCTCCTCCTGCCTTCAGTCTTCCCAGCATCAGGGTCTTTTCAAATGAGCCAGTTCTTCACATCAGGTGACCAAAGTATTAGAGTTTCAGCTTCAGCATCAGTCCTTCCAATGAACACCCAGGACTGATCTCCTTTAGGATGGACTGGTTGGATCTCCTTGCAGTCCAAGGGACTCTCAAGAGTCTTCTCCAACACCACAGTTCAAAAGCATCAATTATAATCTAATTCAGTTCAGTTCAGTCACTCAATCATATCCGACTCTTTGTGACCCCATGAACCGAAGCACGCCAGGCCTCCCTGTCCATCACCACCTTCCAGAGTCCACCCAAACCCATGTCCATCGAGTTGGTGATGCCATCCAACCATCTAATCCTCTGTCGTCCCCTCCTCCTCCTGCCCCCAATCCCTCCCAGCATCAGGGTCTTTTCCAATAACTCAGCTCTTCGCATCAGGTGGCCAAAGTACTGGAGTTTCAGCTTCAACATCAGTCCTTCCAATGAACACCCCGGACTGATGTCCTTTAGGATGGACTGGTTGGATCTCCTTGCAGTCCAAGGGACTCTCAAGAGTCTTCTCCAACACCACAGTTCAAAGGCATCAATTCTTCAGCACTCAGCTTTCTTTATAGTCCAACTCTCACATCCATACATGACCACTGGAAAAACCATAGCCTTGACTAGATGGTCCTTTGTTGGCAAAGTAATGTCTGTGCTTTTTAACATTCTGTCTAGGTTGGTCATAACTTTGCTTCCAAGGAGTAAGTATCTTTTAATTTCATGGCTGTGATCACCATCTGCAGTGATTTTGGAGTCCAGAAAAATAAAATCAGCCACTGTTTCCACTGTTTCCTCATCTATCTGCCATGAATTGATGGGACCGGATGCCATGATCTTAGTTTTCTGAATGTTGAGCTTTAAGCCAACCTTTTCACTCTCCTCTTTCACTTTCATCAAGAGACTCTTAAGTTCCTCTTCACTTTCTGCCATAAGGGTGGTGTCATCTGCATATCTGAGGCTATTGATATTTTTCCTGGCAATCTTGATTCCAGCTTGTGCTTCATCCAGCCCAGTGTTCCTCATGATGTACTCTGCATATAAATTAAATAAGCAGGGTGACAATATACAGACTTGACATACTCCTTTTCCAATTTGGAACCAGTCTGTTGTTCCATGTCCAGTTCTAACTGTTGCTTCCTGACCTGCATATAGGTTTCTCAAGAGGCAGGTCAGGTGGTCTGGTATGCCCATCTCTTTCAGAATTTTCCACACTTTATTGTGATCCACACAGTCAAAGGCTTTGGCATAGTCAATAAAGCAGAAATAGATGTTTTTCTGGAACTCTCTTGCTTTTTCGATGATCCAGCGGATGTTGGCAATTTGATCTCTGGTTCCTCTGCCTTTTCTAAAACCAGCTTGAACATCTGGAAGTTCACGGTTCATGTATTGCTGAAGCCTGGCTTAGAGAATTTTAATCATTACTTTACTAGCGTGTGCTGCTGCTGCTGCTAAGTCGCTTCAGTAGTGTTCGACTCTGTGCGACCCCATAGACGGCAGCCCACCAGGTTTCCCCATCCCTGGGATTCTCCAGGCAAGAATACTGGAGTGGGTTGCCATTTCCTTCTCCAATGCATGAAAGTGAAAAGTCAAAGTGAAGTCAGTAGCGTGTGAGAAGAGTGCAATTGTATGGTAGTTTGAGCATTCTTTGGCATTGCCTTTCTTTGGGATTGGAATGAAAACTGATCTTTTCCAGTCCTGTGGCCACAGAGAAGTTTAACATATTTACTGGCATATTGAGTGCAGCACTTTCACAGCATCATCTTTCAAGTGTTTATTTGTTAATGTCATCACACTATCAACTCAATAGTTCCTGTTTTCTTTCAAAGTGTTTGAATTCTGAAAGACACTAATGATATATTTGTTGCAACTTCTTTTTTCAGCAGTAAAGTGATGAACACCCTGAAGTTTGACAAGTAAATGCAAGTAAGTCCTGTGCCTGGCATTCCGTCTTTCATCTCATAAACCTTTTTTGAGATGTCCCAGAGTTTGTCAGAGGAAGTCATGGAGAGGACATGATCGCCATTTGACCCAGAGCTGGGGTCATTTCAGAGGCTCCTTACCCCTCCCCTGTCCTTGGAATGTAAACTCTGCCCACCTTCCCCTCAATGAGAACACTTTCCAAGAATGCAGCCTGGAGGACTAAACAGCAGTTGGGACCTTCTGGATGGTCATATGTGATTGAACCCCAGGACAGCCTCTCTACAAACTTTGGCGATCAGGGCTGGCAAGTGTGGAGATTGACTTGTCTCTTGAGGCCCAAGACAAGTCTCCGAGGTAAGTCCCCTGCCTAGTAAACCTGTCACCTGCCCATCTGAAGTGGCCTCTTTCTTTGGTCTCTCCTTACCTTCCGAGTAATGGAACCAGTTTCAGACTTCACCCTGGCAAGCTCCCAAGGTTTTGAAGCAACAGAGCAGAAGTCCCATGTGTAGACCTTAGGACCGGTTGGTTAGGGTCAAACCCTGATTCTGCTGCTTTCCAACATGGGGACGTTCTGTGGACAAAAGAAATGCTGCCTGCCTTATCAGCAAAGGATGCTGCAGTCATCAAGTCGTCACCCTAACGGTGAGCTATGAGGGAATTTAGGATGGAGACAAGCCCTCAGCCACAACAACCACCTACAGTAGGGCATTTTGAAACTGAAACTCCAATACTTTGCCCACCTGATGCAAAAACTGACTCATTTGAAAAAACCCTGATGCTGGGAAAGATTGAAGGTGGGAGGAGAAAGGGATGACAGAGGATGAGATGGTTGGATGGTATCACTGACTCAATGGACATGAGTTTGAGTAAACTCCGGGAGTTGGTGATGGACAGAGAGGCCTGCTGTGCTGCAATCCATGGGGTCACAAAGAGTCAAACATGACTGAATGGCTGAACTGAACTGAAGGGACTCAAGGTGGGAAAGAACAGGGTACTGGCCCTGTGTGGCTAAGGTAGGTATCAAAGCAATGATTCTGGTGAGTCCGGACTTTTGCATCTTTCCATATGCAAACAACACATAGCTAGAAAAGCACTAAATTCATCAACTCAAGATATTTAGTTTTCTTTAATTAACAATAATCTTTTGATGTTCTGGCTACCTGTTTTCTCTTGCATAGCACCTATATATCCCAGCTCCCCTCTTACCTCTTTGAAGCAGTCTCTCAAACGATTTGAGAGGCTGTTTTCCAGGCTGAAGTCCTTGGAAAAATCCACTGAGTAAAATGATTTTCAACTTTTAGGTAGTGCTTTTTTCCAGTCAACAACTAGCTGTGCCTAGTTTTCTCATCTAGGAAAAAAGTGAGCAGTAATAGCATTCATCTCCTGGTGTGGCCATGTCAACTGTTGCTGGTCTTGTGGATTAAAAAAATTAACATTTATTTACTTGGGTGCACCATGCTGTAGTTGTGGCATGTGGGACCTTCAGTTGCAACGTGTGAACTCTCAGATGTGACATGTGGGATCTAGTTCCCTGACCGGGGACTATCTGTGTGTGTGTATGCTCAGTCGTGTCTGACTCTTTTGTGACCCCATGGACTGTACCCACCAGACTTCTTTGTCCATGGGATTATCCTGGCAAGAATCCTGGAACGAGTTGCCATTTCCTACTCCAGGGATTATCTAGTGGTTTGGAAGTTTGTGTTTCTCTACTCAGTGTTAGCCAATGTCAGGTATTCAATGCTAACCTGTAAACAGATTAACTGAAATCTCGGTGACATAGATAAGTTAACTTTTGTCCCATCATAGTCTGATGCAGGTCAGGCCACCACAGTCAGGAGCTTCAGAGGTAACCTCTGGTGTGTCTCCATTTTGAACTGGCCATTTTCTTGTCTGGGCTTATTCATTTTTTTAAAAAAATTTTTAAAATATACATGTATTTATTTTAATTGGAGGCTAATTACTTTACAATATTGTATTGGTTTTGCCATGCATCAACATGAATTGTACCACTAGAGGAAACATTATGTGAATGTGTGTGTGTGAGAGAGAGCCTGTGTGTGTAACTCACACCCACTCTTTTTCCTCCCATAGGAAGTCACATCACCTCTGCTCACCCGATTTGGTACGGACTCCATCACGAAGTTCCTCATCAGCTACGAGGAGGGCTGACAAATGCAGCTTCATAGCTGCAAAGAATTAGAATGAATTAGAATGGTCACCATAACTGGCCTGAGGTTAGAGTCCTTTCCTGTGTATTAAACACTGTAAATCTGCAGATGAGGAAACGTGCTCAGGCAGATTATGTCCTAGGCACGTAGTCCTAAGTCACATAAGTGGGAAATGGCTGAAGTTGGTTCAGCCAACATTGGGCCCTTCTGATTCTAATGGATCCCTAATTGATTTTTTTTTTTTTTTTAAACAGCAGGCCTCTAGGTTGGGAGTGGGCAAGTGCGAGGCTATCATATTTTAGAATCTAGAGTCCGAATATATTGAAGTATCCATTTACATTGAACTCTGCCTTTAAAAATGATTGTTCCATTAATGTTAAGTATGAAGATGGATTGAGGATGCCTTCAGTCCACATGTCGATGGGCACCTGCCTTGCATGATCCCGGGGGGTGGTTCCAAGCACCCTATGGCAAGTAGAACTTGACAGTGGTTCCCTTCATTCAGCGTAATGGGAAATGCTACAGCACATAGGTGCTTGAAAAGTGAAGGTGATAGTCACTCAGTTGTACCCAACTCTGTGGTGCCGTGGACTGTAGCCCCTCAGGCTCCTCTGTCCATGGAATTCTCCAAGAAATAATACTGGAGTGGGTTGCCATTTCCTTCTCCAGCAGATCTTCCCCACCCAGGAACTGAACCTGGGTCTCCTGCATTGCAGGCAGACTCTTTACCATCTCAGCCACCAGGGAATTAAATTACAATCATGTATGAATTTAAACTGATCCTCTCAAACTGTTTAAATAACTTGAAAAGACCCCCTTTGAAATACATGTACATAGATTAAAGATAGATGTACTTGCAATGGAAATACAAGCGAATAAGAAGAAAAGATCAAGCAAGCACCTTGACTGGAAGAAAGCCTTTGCCAGCCCAGTCTTCAAGGAAAAACAAAGATGATCTGATCATACCTAATAAATTCTGGCCTAATTTTAAAAAATGTAAGTAACTTTATTCAAAATTGGATTTGCATTCATTATAAGTTGTTACAAAATTTACCCTAAGTCTATTTTTTGGATCAGTGATTCTCAATATAGGGTGATTTTTTTCACCCTGCTCCCTGCCCAGGGACATCTGTCAATGTCTAGAGATTGTTGGGTTTGTCAAAATTGAGGGTGGTGGAGTGGGGGGCAGGGTGCTACTGGCATCTAGTGGGCAGGGTTCAAGGAAGCTGTTAAACATCCCATAATGCACAGGGTAGCCTTCATGACAATCAGTTGAATTCAGTTCAGTTACTCAGTCAAATCCAACTCTTCTCGATCCCATGGACTGCAGCACACCCTGTTAGTTCCTGGAGCTTGTTCAAACTCATGTCCATTGAGTCGGTGATTCCATCCAATCATCTCATCCTCTGTCGTCCCCTTCTCCTCCTGCCCTCAATCTTTCCCAGCATCAGGGTCTTTTCAAATGAGTCAGCTCTTTGCATCAGGTGGCAGCATCAGTCCTCATGACAATCACCTGGTCTCAAATATCAATAATGCACAAGTTGATAACCCTGCATTAGATGATGTGGGTAGGATTCCTATATAATTTACAAATACGGACGACAGACAATGTAAACCATAGTCACAACAGAGCATATAGGCTGCGTTACACAGTAGTCAGGAGCTGAAATCCAGGCTTAGCTCCCTTTAGTTGTGTGATTTCAGTGAAGTTCTGCAATTTGCCTCCGTTTCATCCTAAGAGGGTTATCTAAGGGTTGTTGTGAAGATGAAATGAGTTTAAAATAGTGTCTGGTGTCTACTAGGCCCATCTATCCATCTGTTGATGGACACAGGCTGTTTCCATGTCTTGACTATTGTAAACAATGCTGCTATGAACACTGGGATCCATGTGGATTTTCAAATTCATGTTTTTGCATTTTCTTGGCTATATACCCAGGGGTGGAACTGCTAGATCATATGGTAGTTCTATTCTTGGGCTTCTCAGGTGGCTCAGTGGTGAAGAATTCACCTGGAGAGCAGGAGACGTGGGTTTAATCCCTGGGTTGAGAAGATCCCCTGGAGAAGAAGACAGCAACTCACTGCAGTATTCTTGCCTGGAAAATCCCCTAGACAGAGGAGCCTGGCGAGCTACAATCCATGGGCTCGCAAGAGAGTCTGACCTGACTTAGCAACTAAACAACAACAACTTCTTCTGGGACTCCTATGATTCGAATGTTGTGGCATTTAATATTGTCCTGGAGGCCTCAGAGGGATGGTATGGGGAGGGAGGTGGGAGAGGGGTTCAGGATGGGGAACACGTGTACACCCGTGGCGGATGCATGTTGATATATGGCAGAACGAATACAATATTGTAAAGTAAAAAAAAATAAACAACATCAACAACTAACCAGGAGTGGAACTGCTAGGTCGCACAGTAGTTCTGTTTTTAGCTTTTTGAGCAGCCTTCGCATGGTTCTCCATAGAGGCTGCACCAGTTTACATTCCCCCAAACAGTGTATGAGGGTTCCCTTTTCTCCACATCTCCTCCAACGTTAGTATTTATAGCCCTTTTGATGATGAGGGAAGCCTCACTGTAGTTATGATTTGCATTTCTCAAAGGGAATTTTTGTCAAAATGAAGACAGCTTACTAAATGGGAAAAATATTTGCAAATGATATGACCAGTAAGGGGTTAATATACAGAATATGTGTGTGTGTGTATATATATATATATAAATACATATACATATACACACACACACATACATATAGCTCACACAAGTCAATAGAAAACAACCAAACTAAGACTAAAAACCGAGCAGAAGATTGGATAGACACTTTCCAAAGAGGGCATACAGATGACCAACAGGCACATGAAAAGACAGTTGCTTCTTTTTGCCACAGGATGTCACCATCGAAAGCCTGCTTTCTACAACACAGTGAGACAATGCAGGTCCACTCAGCTGTCATCGCTTGCTCATTCTGAAGGGGCTCGAGCCCCTCTGGTCCTGTGAGGGGGGCTACCTCCTTCCCTCCAGAACCAAACGCAGCCAGGAGCTCCCCACACTCAGCTGTATCTCTCAGCTCTTCATGTGGGGTGTTACCTTTCATCTGGAGCTGGACTGGGCTCGTGTCTGTCAGTGTCTTCCTGTCCCATCTGGAAATGGCCACCTCAAACCATAATGCTGAGACCCATTTCTCTAGAGACACTAGTACTCACTGCCTCCTACTGTAAGACATTAAAAAAAAAAAAAAAATTCCTGTGAGGTCCCTGCTAATGACAACGTTGATTGCTGCTTACATGGTGGAAATGACCGAAGGCGGTATCTCATTAGGTGTGTGTGGGTCGAGTGGAATGGGATGGGTAAAGACAAGCAGGCAGGGAGCCCAGGACCCCAGGGTGATGCTAGGTCTCTGGCTTGTGTGATCTGACGGATGGTGGGTCAGTCCCTGGCTGGTGGGGTAACTGTGGAGGGTTACTTCTGCTTTTCAGTTGGTTCCACCTAGACCCACCCTGGGCAGTGGTCAGGGAGGGCTTTTCTCAAGACCTCTTGTAGTCCCCTAGCTGTTCAGAGCCTCATTCAGCCGAGCTGAGAATGCACCAGTTTGGAGCAGGGCCCTGAGTTTCTGTCTACATGAGGGCATGGGGCGAGGGCACCTGAGGACCTAGAGGACAGTGCTCCAGTTGCATGATATTGGATATCTTGTTGGCCACCAGGGATCTGTGATTGGTGTCCATGGGGAGACCCCTGGGTCCCGATACATGGGTAATGTCCACACAGCTCCCTACTCCTGACTGCCTGGAGGCTCAGTTTTTATAGTATCTCTGTGCTCCTCCTCTCCTCTTCATGAGCAGAGCAGGAAATGAAGAAGAAGGCTTCACAGTGACAAGCCATAATGCTATTTACCCCATTAGGAGTTGGGGGTGAGTGGGAACATAGGTCTTGGGGCACATTCCTTTGGGTTAGACACTAATCACCCTAGTTGTAACAGTTTGGTTACAAGCACATCTCTTCTTGGATTGTGAATTAGTGCAACCCAGTCTAAAGGAGGAAGCACTGGTCTCTGCAGTCCCAATCTTGGCTTTTGTCTTTGAGGCTCTTATCTGTATCATGGGTGCCTGGAGTCCTTCCTAAAACAGAGATGGCAAGAATTAGAGACCTCTCCATGTGCAGTGCCTGGTTAAGCATGCTCAGTAGGCGGGGAGTTGGTTTAACTCTCCTCAGTCTTCTCCCCTCTTCCGGGGACCAAATCGTAGACATGTCTGAATCTTTAATGTCCAGCATGAAGTAGGTGACTAGCCAATGATGGGTTAGCCAATTGATTGACAGCCACTGCTGACTGTATTGGGAAAATTGATTGCTTAGGGCATTCACCCTTTCTCGGGCATCTCATGTGTTGCCCCTAGGCCCCTCTTCAAAGTTTACCATCACTGCCGCCTGCTCTAACCCCTGTCATCCGTACCCCGCCTCCCTGGGCAGGGAAGAGGGTAGAGTGAGGTCTGGAGAGAACCTTTCTATTTCCCCGGGCATCCTAGTCTTTAATTCAGGAGGGCAACTCCCGAGGCGAAGACTGAGCATGCTCGCGGCCAGAACTGGCTGGCGGGAGCCGGTGGGCTTCGGGTCTCGAGCTGCTTGCGCCCCCTTACACGGGCCGGGCGGGCGGGCGGGCGGGGTCTGGCTCCTGGGCATCCGGCCCGGCCCGCGGGCTCCCGTCGCCGACTGGCGGCGGAGAGGGCCGAGGCTGGGGAAAGGGGGCGCCGCGCCTCCGCGCCCGACGCGCAGCCTCGGGGCGCTGCGCAGGGCTGCGGGGAACCGGGCCAGTCGTCGGCGGCAGGAACGGCTCTCCAGGCCGCGAGGGCGCGCTGCGCGCCGGGTGCCGGGGTCTGGCCGCGTCCCGGCGAGGGAAGGGGAGAAGCGAGGGCGCGGAGGTGAGCGAAGCCAGCGGGCGAGAGCCGAGAGCGCGGGCGCGGGCGCGGGCGCTCGGTCCTTTTTTGCCTTTTCGCAGTGGTGGCGGCGGGTCCTTTTCGCCAGCGTTGGCAGCCTTGCCACCCGGCCCCGCTTCACCGGGGCTGCCCCGGAAGAGGCCGCGGCCGGGCAGCTGTTGCGCCGAGAGGGGGGCAGTTGCGGAGTTCCATAACCATAGCAACCGCATCAGCACCACGGCGGCGGCAGCGGCGGCGGCGAGGGCAGCAGCCTCTCGCTCCTCCTCCAGGCAGCCTTGCTGCGGGGACCCGAGACCCAGCTCGCAGGTGCCCGGACTCCGCGGTCCTCCCATTGCCGCTGCAAGTGTTGGCGACTGAAAGAGGCGGAAAGAGCTGAGTGAGGGACCGAGGAGCTGGTGGCCCCGGAGGTGAGAGAGGGGAGCCCTGCAGTGGGAAGACAGGTAGGTGAGAGCGCTCCAGGCTCGGCAGCTGCAAAACTCTGTCCTCTGTGGCAGTGACGTTTCTGGAAGCGTGGTTGCTAGTTGGATGCCTTTCTTACTTAACAGGGATTCCGCCGCCGCGAAATGTGCTTTATCTCCTTCTGTCTCCACCAGTCTCTGTCTTCTAGTCTGAGGGCACATCTGGACACGTCTTGAGAGGGTACAAGGGGCAATCTGATGTGACTTGGTGGGGAGACGCTGGGTTAATGAGGTGATCCCCACGGAAGTCCCAGGTGGAGGCTGAGAGGGCACATCCCGACCCTTCTGCAGGCAGGTTCTCGGAGCCCTTGACCCAGAGCAGGCTGGGGGGAGGACCATGTTGGGAAGAACTGAGGCAGGGATAGTGATTCTCTGTGGTCCAGGCTGACCCTGTGGCTTGGCCAGGGGCAAGGGTGGGTGGTATTTGACACGGAAAGGGAGCAGAGCGCTCACCAGGTCTTGTTTTGTAAAGTCAGTTTCAAGCCTAGCAACTGGAAGGGATATTTAGACAAGGGGGAGTGGTAACTGTTACCATCTTTGGACCCAGGGTATCCCTGAAGTTTATCACATGATTGCCTTTGGCCATAACCGGTGGAGTGGGAATAGATATAAAATTATAAATGAACGGTCAAAAATTTCCCTCTTTTTTTCCCCTTAACTCATGTCTAGCCGTCCTTACAACTATTGTCAGCAAAATAAGACTTTCAGGGATTACAATAATACTCTTTGTCCCCTTGGCCAAAGAGGACACCAGCCGTGGGCAAACTATTTCACTTTCAAACAGCTAGAAAATTCAGCTTCAGTTCTCTGTTTGAACTACGGAGGCATTGTTTTTCCATCAGGTTCTGCTGTTCCTGATATTAGGGGATGTGTCAGAGCTGAGAGGCACCAGTGCTATTCTCAGAGGATGGACTGTTAACCTTGTCTGGAGACCAGAGAGAGGGGCAAAGGTTTGGGCATGATTCCAAACCCAGCTCAGCAGGGGTCAGGGCTCCAGAAGACTGTAGAGGAGGGAGATGAAGTTGGGTGAATAATTTGGGTCTAACGTCTCTTTTGCATATGGGTAAGTGGGTCTCTGGGTAATTTCTGAGATGGGCAGCCATTGACTTTTACAGGCTCTGTCTTTATACTCGGGCTTCTGGGGATAGTGATAAGTCCCAGTTAAAAGGCCATGTTCTTTAATTGGGCTTTTAATTTATGCTGTAGTTATGTTGCCTGTGGGGTTGTGACTTGACCAGCCTTTCATTTGGGATTTCTGTCTTAATGAGAATGATATTACTGTATTCCAGGCAGATGGTGAGGTGTAGAGAAAAGAGGACATGATTTGGGAGCCAGGAAACATTGATAGGAGCCTTGATTTCTTCATACACTTGCTGTGTGACCTTGAATTTCCCCACCTCACTGAGACTCCCTTGTCTCATCTGTGGAATGGGGATGCTAACAGTTCTTGATGCTTGCCAGGCTCTTGAGACAGTCAGGTGGGATGATGGGGAGGGTGGATGGGGAAGAACTTTTCAAAACCTAATGTCTCGTGCAAATAAAAGGAATTATCATTGTTTTCTAAAGAAACTCCCTTTCTCAGGTCATTTAATGCGCTTCAGCTATGAACAAGGAGTAGAAATATCGGTCAGTGACTCACAGCTGAAACCCTGTAGTCTGGTCCAAGATACACTCAGGGAAATATAAAGAGGGCTTTATCAGAGGAAACACAGCATGTCATCCTTGCCTGCAGATGTTGAAGGTCAAGGGCTTTGGCATCAAATGCAGTACTTATCTAGTTTGGGAACACTGAGGTTTGCTCTCCGCAGGGCTGGACTAGGCATTTTCCCCTGTGAACAGCGGTTTGCACATGGTGGGGACTCATTTCAGTGCTGCTTAGATGGATTCGTTGGACGCACATTGTGAGCTCGTTGGGGCAAAGTTCACCTTCACCCAGCTGTGCTCTGTAATGCCAGGTGTTTACCAAATCTTCGCCAGTTTGAAGGCTTATAGCTTGATGGCATGGCTGGACTGTCTTACACCATTCTCTGCTCTTTTCTAACCCTGAGATTGCTCACGCTGGTCTCTCTGCCTCAAATGGACCATTTCTCATTTCCTTTTTCTGTTCACGACACAACTCAAATGCCCCTTCCTCCAGGAAGCCTTTCTGGACTCTCCCCTGTGCTCCCACAGCACTTTGGACCTGCTCTGTGACAGCCTGTGCTGTGTCATGTTGTCGCTTGCATTTGTCACTCTGCTTCTAGATTCCATGCTTCCTGTGGGCAGGATCTGGGTTCTATTGTATCCCAATTGTGGTCCCTGCACCTGGCACAGCCGCTGTCATGACAGATGGTTGTTGAAGGCGTGCACAAGTCTTACCTGCAGCATGACCGCCAGCCCCAGAAGAGGCTGCACAAAGGCTGACAGAGCTGCCTTCCTCAGTCTCAGTCTGTGCAGTAAGCCTGAAGGATGCTTGCTGGGTTGTTGTGCGTTATTTAGGGTCAACCCACTGAAGCAGAGTTTAGGCGAACAAAAACACATATTTTGTCTTAAAAATGCTCATATCTTTTTGAGCGGGTACTTTAGAATAACGGTAATCTGGTGTTGAATGGCCTTCCTATAGCATTTGCTGGAAACATCTGATGGCGTATTTTAAACTGAAAATGTACTTCTCTCCATTCAATATCTTTCCTTGATTTCAGCTCCAGTGTAATGGAAAAGCACATAGGCTGGATCAGGAAGGCCTAGATTTGAATCCTGGTACTAAGAGGACCCGGGACAAAGACTCATGGCCTTCCTGTTCTCTCATTTGTGAAATATGGTGATCCCTGTATCTCGAAGACGCCAAGCGCTAGGGATGAATGGGAAGCTGTGCAGTGAAAAACAATCCCAGTACCTTATTTCTTTTCATTTTTTTTGGTCCTAGAAAATGAGCAAAATCTCTGTGTCTGATTACACAACGTAAGACAAAGTGAGCTGGAAACACTGACTCTTACACTTGTTAGCTCTCTGTGACCTTCAGTGCCTCGCTTTGTCCCCTCAGCCATCTGCCTTGTCTCTGTACTGTTATAATTGCAGCTACCTTTCACGACGGGTTGGCAAGGCATACGTTATAAGAAAAGTGACATGCCTGGCACGTAATTCACGATATCTGTAATTTCCAAATGACAGATGTAATTGCCCATAATAGAAGTTCCAACTTTTTTGAGAAATGTCCCCAAATGCATTCTCTCTCTATGCCTGTATTTCATTTATCTTTTAGAGGGCACTGGGGGCAGAGGACAGGCAGGGGTAGAAAAGCTACTAATAGGAGGATGGTGGTTTCTAAGGGCCCTCTTTCCATGTAGGATGCCAGGAAACAGTGGAATAAGCTCAAAGTTTAGATTTGAGTGCTGAGTGCTCATCCCGACTCTGAAGCTAACTGCTCACAGGACTGTCGACCTGGCCTCCTCACCTTTGTGGGCCTCTGTTTATTCATCTATAAACAGTCTGGGTGATTTTGGTGGCCCCATCTTCCTGATTTCAGTGTTCCCATCTGTTAATTAATATTTGTCCTCACCAAGGTTACCTCTGTGGCCCTCTGGCTGTCTTTTGGGTCAAAGCTTGTCACTTGTCCAAATACTACATTTTAATGCACATGGCCTCAGCTGATAAAGAACCTGCCTACAGTGTGGAAGACCTGGGTTCAATCCCAAGTTAAGAATATCCCCTGGAGGGGGGGGGGGTGTGGCAACCCACTCCAGTATTCTTGCCTGTGGACAAATTTCAGTTCATTAAAAACTGCAAAACCAATCTGTATCATGTACCAAACCAATCTAAAACAAATCTACATGTTTAAAAAAAAAAAAAAGGGATCTTGCCTGTGGACAAAGTCTACAGTCCTTGGGGATACTTGGGCTACAGTCCATGGGATCGCAAAGAATTGGACATGACTGAGCGACTAAGCACAGCTCATGCCTGTATACCCGCTTCTTCCCCACCATATTTCTCTTTTAGAATTGTCCCGTGGTCATGGGACTTAAGCAGGTATTGAGTGCACCCTACCATCTCTCCTTGTCCCACCCTGCTTCTTATCTGGCCTCAAGTAAGATGGTCTGCTGCTCTGTCCATCCTGGAAGACCTCTTTCATTAAAAATATAAGACATTGTGTGGATGAAACTCTGTCTTACCTGCGAGAGCTGGAGGGGATTCACAGATATCCCTAATATTCACTGAGCTTCCCAGACTCTGGGTGCTCAGCAACATCAAATATTTCTGTTCAAGCATGAATCATTTCTAGATGGCTGCACACTGATTTCAGGAGCAATTCTCAAGGGAGGTTTTAGCATCACAAGTGAAATTGGCCAGCTGGGCCAAGGCTCTTTCCCATGGCCTTCCACCTCTGATGTGGTTGGACAGGCACTGTGTGTGCCCAGGTCAGGAAATTTGAATCAAGAGCCTGCTGCGTGTGACTCATCACACCAGGGCAGGGGTTTCACCTGTGAGCAAGGCCAAGAGCTGCCCCAGGTATTTGGGGATCAGGCATGGAAACAGAAGAATGAACTAGGCAAGGCTGGGTTCTGGAAAGCAAAGGGGAGAGACATTTGATACATTTCCTGGGAGGGACTGTCAAGAAAGTCTTCACAGAAGAGTGCGTTGTGTTAAGGTGCTTCAGTCATGTCTAACTCTTTGTGACCCCATGGACTATAGCCCACCAGGCTCCCCTGTCCATGGGATGCTCCAGGCAAGAATACTGGAGTGGGTTGCCGTGCCCTCCTTCAGGGGATCTTCACAACCCAGGGATCCAACCCTCATCTCTTTTGTCTCCTATATTGACGGGTGGTTTCTTTACCACTCGTGCTACCTGGGAAGCCCTCACAGAAGAGAGAGGGCCTAAAAGAAATCTACAGAAATTTCCAAGTGGGGGGAGGGGCCCTCAGTAGGAGGTAACGTGTAAAGCCGTGGAGGCTGGGGGTAGTGAAGAAGTGATATGAATGGGCAAGGCTGGAACACAGGTAAAGCGGTGTCTGTTGAGGCTGGGGACAGAAGAGGGGCACGTCTTGGCGAGTCTTTTGAGGCCAGCCAAGGAGTTTGTCCTCTAACCTGAAGGTCTTGGGAAACATGGAGAGGTTTAGAAGTGGACCGACAACTCTCCCTAGCTTCAGAATAGAGTTTAGAGTCAAGAGGATGGTTCAAGCCAGAAATATGATGGCCTCTCTGGAGACTTTTCAGATAAGAGTCTTGAATTTAGGACTTCCCTCATGGTCCGGTGGATAGGACTTCCTATTTTCAAGACAGGATTGATCCCTGGTTGGGGAACTGGGATTCCACATGCCACTGGGTGCCATCAGAAAAAAAAAGTCTTGAATTCAAGAAGGGGAATTAAGATGAAGAGAAGTGATGGATAGGGGATAGTGAGAGCAGGAATCCTAATGAGGGAGAGATGAAGAGGGGTCAGTTGAATGAACAAGCTACTTCCTTTGTCATAAAAATATCAGAGGAACACTGTAAGGCCTTTTGACCTTGAATGTGGGTCAATAGGAGGGAGGGATCATGGGCGACACTCAGAGGTTTCTTTACATCTTTACTGCACCCAGCACCTTCATCTGTCACCTGAACGAACACAAGAGCCTCTAAATGGGCATCTCTGCTCCATATGTGCACCTTCACTATACTCTGCACAGGGCAGCTAGAGAGATCTTTGAGAGACTAAAATCAGATGTGATGAGAACACTTATTATCTCCCATCTTAACAAATTTCAAGTGTACAATACAGTATTGTTACCTATAGTCACCATTCTCTGAATTAGCTCTTCAGAGCTTACTCATCTTACAGAACTAAAACTTTGTACCTTTGGCCAAAGGCTTCCCAGGTGGCTCTAGTGGTCAAGAACCCACCTGCAATTCAGGAGACTCAGGTTTGATCCCTGGGTCAGGAATATTCCCTGCAGTAGGAAATGGCAACCCACTCCAGTATTCTTGCCTGGAGAATCACATGGACAGAGGAGCCTGGTGGGCTGCAGTCCATGGGGTCACAAAGAGTTAGACACAACTGAGACGACTTAGCACGCATGCACCTCTGACCAGTGTGTCCCCATGTGCCCCTCCCCCAGCCGCTGGTGACCACCATTGCACCTGCTGTTTCTGCGAGTTTGACTGTCTGATTTCACCTTTAAATGAGATTGTACACATTTTGATCTATATTGCTTAGCATTATATCCTCCTTTTATGTTGTTACAAATGACAGGGTTTCCTTAATTATTTTAAAGCCTGAGTAACAGTCCATTGTCTGCATCCACATCTTCATTCATTCGTCCACACGTGTGCATTGCTGCTTCTGTATCTCGGCTGTTGTGAAGAATGCTGCAGTGAGTGTAGGATTGCAGATATCTCTTTGAGATCCTGATTTCAATTCTTTTGGACATACACCCAGAAATGGGATTGCTGAGTCATATGGTAGTTCTATTTTAAATTTCTTAAAGAAACTTTCATGCTGTTTTCCATAATGGCTGTACTGATTTATCTTCCCACCAACAGTGCACCAGAGTTCCCTTTTCTCCACATCCTTGCCAACACTTATCTTTTTTTTTTTTTTTTTTGCGCTATTGAGTTGTCTGAGTTCCTTAGATATTTTGCATATTAACTGTTTATCAGATATATAGCTTCCAAAATTTTCTCCTCTTTTGTAAGTTGCCTTTTTACCCTGCCAATTATTTCCTTTTCTATGCAGAGCTTTTTAGTTTAATGTGGTCTCACTTATTTAATTTTCACTGTTGTTGCCTGTGCTTTTGGTGCTGTATCCAAAAAGTCATCGTGAAGACTTGCATTAGTAACTTTCCCTGCTATGTATCCCTAGGAGATTTTTGGCTTCAAATCTTTTGTTCTCCACTTTGAGTTGATTTTTGTGCAAGGTGTAAGATAAGGGTTTGGTTTTATTCATTTGCATGTGAGTATCCAGTTTTCCCAACACCATTTATCAAAGAGGTTATCCTTTCCTCATTGTGTATTCACGACACCCTTGTCAAAGATTAGTCGACTGTATATGTGTGGGTTTATTTTTGCCCTTTCTATGTGTCTGTTTTTTACCATGACCGTGCTGTTTTAATGACTATGGCTTTGTGATGTAATTTGAAACCAGCAAATGTGATGCTTCCAGCTTCATTCAGCAGTGAGAGGATTTTACAATGGGAAATGACAGACACAGATGTGTATTTTGGATTCTGGCTGCAGTAGAGAGAGTGCATGTGAGGGGAGCAAGTCAGGACGTGTAGAGATGTGATTGGAGGTCATCGCAGGAGGTAGTGATGGTCCTGACCATGGTTAAGGTCACAGAGATAAAGAAAGGAGAATAAACTTCAGAAATATTAAGGCAGTTGAACACTGGGAAGTATGGATGACTCAATATACAGTATCTGAAAGTGCAGAATTATCAAGGATGACTCCTAATTTTCTAATGGATTGGCCTTGATGTTGTTCACTGGCCTGGGGACACAGGGGAAGGAAGAGATTTTCAGGGGGAAATGATGACTTCTATTTTGGATAAGTAGATTTTTAGATCTCTGTGGAAACCCATGTATGTTTTATGCAATTTGAGTTATCAGTCAAGCTCGGAAAGGAGTTCTTGACTTGAATCTGAGCTTAGAAGATCATCAGCACATAGATGTTAATTGAGAGCATGGGGGGAGCAGTGATCACCCCAGGGAGTATATAGAATGAGGAAATAAAAGTGTTCTTTTAGACTCACAAGGTCGATAACACCGCCTATTCAACCCATTCAAAAAAAGAAGAAAAAATACAAAACACACATTCTAGAATTTCCTCTTCCCTTAAGGGCTTTTTACTCTGTCTCCATACTGCCGGCTAGGAAGTCAGCCTTGATGTTTCCAGGGCTCTTTCCCCTCATCCAGTCTTTTCTTTATAGAGGTCTCCCTGCACCACCCTAGTCAAATAGCCCCTCAGAGCTTGCTTCATTTTTCTCCACATCACTCATCACTGTATAACTGTTTTAATATTATTACATATGTATTTGCTTGTTTAATTGATTATCTCCATTGAAGATGGTAAGCTCCGTGGTGCAGGGAGTTTGTCATGTTTATAGCTGCACCAAGTTCCTAGAAGAGATTTCCTGGCACTCAGTGAGCATAGAGCCCATATTCATTAAAGTGCATGTAGAGGAATTAATACCAGGAATCTCCAGTAATAGAATAACACTCTTCCAATTAACACAAATACCCACAGTCCTATTTAAGTGCCGTTCCGAGCTCCTGATCATCAGGTGGGGACACTGAAACACTTCCTGGTCCCTTATGCACCCGCTCCCTGCAGGGAACCACCTCCCCTTCCTGTTTTCTCAGCCAACCCTGACAAATATGTTTCAAGTTTCCATTTAAATTAAAAAAAAAGAAAAAGGAAAAATTTCTCCCGGTACTGAGATGAAGACAACCTGGGGATGAAGGTAGATGATTCCCACCCACTATGCTCTAGTAAATGCAGAGGTGGGTGTTTTGGCCACTGAGGTGGGAAACAGCTCTGCTTGAGGCCAGCAACTATGAGACAGAAGTGCAGCACCCCACTGTTCAACTTAATCTGGAAATAAAAGCAATGTGTTCCTGGACAATGGTTCTTAACCTTCATTACATTGAGGATCACTTTGAGGATCTGATGAAATCTGCAGTCATTCTCCAAAAAACAAACAAAAAGAAAGAAAGAAAGAAAGAAACAACACTTTTATCAGAAGGGTTATGGATCCCCTGAAGCCCTTCCTTCCGTGGACCCCAAATAAGAATCTGTGTTCTAGGAGAGGGATTGGGTGGTTTCAAAGCCTACAGACATCCCTTTGTGGGCACCATGGGGTGGTGTGTTCTCTGTTGATGCCTGAGCGAGTAGGTGCCTAGGTTATACATAAATCAACACGCATTTTAATGAAAGACACTTTCTAGAGCCGGGGGCTGTTTAGAATGTGACTGCCTTGGATCGGTTTGTTTTGGCCTCACCTCATGGCTTGTGGGATTTTAGTTCCCCAACAAGGGATCAAACCCCAACTCTAAGCAGCGAAAGCCTGGAATCCTAACCCCTGGACTTCCAGGGAATTCCCTAGACCTGAGACTGAATCCCAGTCTGACTACAGTGACCAACTTCTCTCTCTCTCTCTCTCTTTTTTTTTTTTTTTCTGGGACTGTTCAAGTTTGCAAACTAAGAGTCTGGCATCCTGGGACTACCCTCAGTCCCGGACAAACCTGGTTGGATGGTTATCCTACTTCTGACATTTGTCAGCCAAGTGACCCCGGACAGTTATGTGGCCTCTGTGGAGTGGTCCCCCCTGCTTCCTGCCTCAGGTTCTGTGACACAGACTTACCTGTCGCATCCCAAGATGGATCTTGTACAGGTGATTGGTTGAGAGGCTGCTTTCAGTGGAAACCTCAGAGGGAGTGAGGAGAGCAGAAATAGGCAGGGAAGAAGGCAGGCGTAGGTGTGGGTGCCTCACCTAAGCTCAGCCGGATCTGCTTTCCGTCCTGAAGCAAGCAAGACCATTCTCATGGAGCCAACTCTGGGGGATCTGTCTACCCAAGTATTTCTGGGGCAGGCAGCTCCTGTCAGCTCAGGAAAGTCCTTCGGAGGACAGAGCAATAATAGGTTATTACCAGCCAACACGGTAACTCAGTGATGGGCACACACGAGCCTGGGGGAGGGGGGCAGGGTGAAGCACCAGTAGGTCTACCACATTCTAACTGATGTTTCCACTTCTTCCCATTAGAGCTCCTTCCAAGTCCTCCTTTAAGACAAACAAACCTCCCCATAGCTGCTTCTTGGGGAGCTCACAGTGTTCGGTCGCACAACCCTGTGATCCCCTTAGAATGTCTGTTCGCATTAGGCAGTTGTGTAAACATGACTAAAAGGGTCTCCTTAAACTGTGTAATGCTTGGAGCCCAGGGAGCCCTGCTGTGGGTTCCTTTCCCCATTTAGCCACACCTTCTCCTGCTCATACATTTCTTAAAAACATTAAAAGTTTAGTTCATCATGGATTTTTTTGCATCAATATAATTTTTTTTTTTAGGTTTATTTTTGGCTATGCCACACAACATACCAGATCTTAGTTCCCCAACCAGGGATCAAACCCATGCTTCCTGCAGTGGAAGTGCAAGTCTTAACCACTGGACTACCAGGGAAATCTCCCCCTTATTCTTCTATTAAGAGCATTGAAGGAAAGTTACAGTGGGCTGCAAGCTATGCTGGTGCCTATTGGACTGACCAGTCACAGACTGGTCTTTTGCTCACACATTGCTGTCCAGTCTCCATTCATTCTGGTCCCTGGGTCTTGTTTGCTTCAGCACCTGCCATTATCTTAGATGCCTTCCTAGTCAAGCTGAATGCCCCGATAGCACCTTGGCTTTCAGCTTCTCAGCTTGGATAGCTTTTCTTCTATTCCACTCAGCCATATATTCATTCATGTCTCATACTTGTTATAGACGCACCGAATAATGTATTGAACCTGGCTTCCTCTCTTTGCTTGCTATATTTTACACTTATATATTCAGTATATCAATAGTTCTCTATGCTGTACTGTAAGAGATTGTTGTTTATGCATTCTATATATAATAGTTTACATCTGTTAATCTCAAACTCCCAATTCATCCCTCCCCTGCACACCCCCAGCAACAAGTCTTTTCTCTATGTCTATTAGTCTGTTTCTGTTTTGTAGGGAAGTTCATTTGCATCATATTTCAGATTCCACATATAAGTGATACAATACAGTATTTGTGTTTCTTTTACTTTGCTTCGTATGATAATTTCTGTGTGTGCTAAGTCATTTCAGTCATGTCCGACTCTGCAGCCCCATGGATTGTAGCTCACCAGGCTCCTCTGTCCATGGGATTCTCCAGGCTAGAATACTGGAGTAGGTTGCCATTCCCTTCTCCAGGGGATCTTCCCAACCCAGGAATCGAACCAAGGTCTCCCGCATTGCTGGAAGATTCTTTAGTGTCTGAGGCACCAGGGAAGTCCAACCCAGGGAATCAAATCAGCATCTCTTTTGTCTCCTGCATTGGGATGCAGGTTCTTTACCACTGGTGCTGCCTGGGAAGCCCCATGACAATCTCTAGGTCCATCCATTATCCCTCTTTTCTAGGAGTTCCCTCCTTATGGGTCTATGGTATGTAATTCCAGCAGTGCTCTCCTGATAACCCTGCCATAACCTCAGCTTCTCTTGAGGATATTGTGTTACATTACCTGCACTGATCTTAGTTTCTTTAACTGTGAAACAACAAAAACAGGCAACTCATAAGAAGACGTTAATGAAAATTGAATTAAAAAATAAAGCAAACTCAACACTGTTGTAATACTTGACATGCTATAGGTGATTAATCAGTGTTTATTGTAAGTAAAGGCTCATTTGTGAACTTTAATGCCATCTCAGAGGGTGGTGAGGGCTTTCCCCATGACTCAGTGGGTAAAGAATCCACCTGCAATGCAGGAGACACAGGAGACTCAGGTTTAGTGCCTGGGCTGGGAAGATCCCTTGGAGGAGGATACGGCAACCCACAGTATTCTTGCCTGGGGAGTCCCATGGATAGAGAAACCTGGTGGGCTACATACAGTCCATGGGGTCCCAAAGAGTTGGATACGACTGAGCGACTAAGCACACACACACAGAGAATGGTAAGGTTGGCATCCTGCTGTGAAAACTGAAGAACCTGAATGAGACTCTTGTTTGAATGGAACCTCTCTATGGGGTGGACGAAGGGAAATCCCTTAGGTGGAGCCTTTGGATCCTGAGTGAAGGAACTTGGAGATGTTCAGGCTTGAGGGGTCTTTGAGTGCGTCAAAGCATAATAGCACAAAGCAATAAGTTATGTTCCGAAGTGTGACAGTGAGTCATCAAGGAAGAACTAAATTACAGTCTGTAAACTCTGCTGAAAGAAGGCATGGGAGTATAATTTCTAAAATGAGTTACATTGAAAATTGCTAAAATTAAATATAAAAGTATTTGATATTTAAAGCATTTGGTATAAATCATCTTGAAAATTAATTTCTGGGCACACATCCTCATGGCAGAGGTATTACTACAGGGGAAGAGTGGATGACTGAACGGTGGTTTTTGTGAAACCTTATTGATTTTAAATCAGAATATAAAATGCACCGAAGAATAAATGGCCTTTTTCAGTTTGCTTAGAGGAAATGTTTAAATATAAGATTATCTTTGGAATCTTGTGCCCAAGGTAGAATTCATCAAGCGTGATTTTTTTTTTTTTAGCGTGCTGACTGGTGTGAACCTTTGGGAGAATAAAATGAATATTAATATAATTGCTTCTGAATATCAGAATGAGATTCCCTTGGCTTTCTCTTTTCCTCTTTCTTTCCAAAAACATGCATGTATTGGAGACAAAAAAAAAAAAAAAAAGATCATCAATCCTTTTAAAGTGACAGGCAGATATTGAGTTCTATGTAGTACAGATGAGAGAGACAGGAAGCTGTTTCGGAATACCTTCTCTGTGCTGGTGACTGTCATAAATATTTCCCTGGTGATAGTTTTATTTAATCCTCATGCAGGAGGTGTTACTAGTGATCTTTAAAGCCGGAGAGACGCAGGCACAGAGAGGGGGAAATCACTTGCTGAGTCCCACAGATAGCAAGAGAGGAAGCCTGAATCGTCCCTGAAACTGGCCTGATCCCAAGGCTTATTCCTTTTCAGCCACCCCATAGGCGTCCCTTGTGAAGGGCATTTAAAATTAAGCTATAGATCATAAAAGCAAAGCAAAACAAAAGACCAAAAGTAAAAGCCCAAAACTACTCAGTCAAAATATTTGGCTTTTAACCATGCAGTTGTTTAAACTTGGGAAATGGAATTGAGCTTCTGTTTGACTTGGAATATGAAGAAGATGAGAAGAGGATTTGTTTGATGACCTTTAATACAGGTCTGCTTCCAGCGTCTTTTGATTCTGGATTATGCATGAAAAGGATACAGCATGTTTACTTGAAAAGACACTTCTGGAATTAGCGGCCTTTAAAAAAAAGAAGAAAGAAATCTAGAGCAGTCTGTGTCTTCTTTAATTGTGTAGGTAAGCAGTTTGAATTTTAAGTGTTTGCCTTTCCACTTTATACTTAGTTGACTATCTCCATCCAAAATGAAAGAAAATATGCTTACTGAAACAGCAGATCTGTCTTGCTTTCTTTGTGTGGTTTAATTGCACATCCTCCTGGAAATTTTCATTCAAAATTCAGTGATTAATGTACGTGTCAAAACTTCTGGGATGTTAATTTATACATCTAAACTTTAAATCAATATGTGCTTTAGGATAAATCTCATTTTAAGTTAAAACTGAGGCTGGGTTGGCGCCCAGGGACATATAATGTGAGTCATGGCAGGAATGAAGTGTGCACTGTGCTTGAGGTTTCCTTTGCAGAAAATCTTGGGGTCCTGATTGTGGTTGCCAGAGAGATGGAGAGTGAATACACACAGACACACATGCGCACACACACATAAACATCTGCACACACCCCCCACATCATACCCTGACACGCTTTCATCTGGGCAACTTCTTCATTGATTCAGATTCACCTCAGTCATCATCTCTTGAAAAACCTTTCTCCATCCTTCTGAGGAGCTTCCCAGGTGGCTCAGTGGTAAAGAATCTGCCTGCCAATGCAGGAGATGCAGATTTGATCCCTGGATTGGGAAGATCCCCTGGACAAGGGCATGGTAACCCACTCCAGTGTCTTGCCTGGAGAATCCTGTGGACAGAGGAGGCTGGCGGGCTGCAGTCCACGGGGTCCAAGAGTTAGATATGACTGAGCATGAACACTCTTCTGAAGGCTGACTCCGTCATCTTCTCTGGCCTCCCACAGGAGCTGGATGTAGCTTGACCACAGAATTAAACCCTTCAAGGTTGCTGAGTGTGACAGTGAGGCTCTGCTCAAAGCCTGGCTCTGCTCCTGGTGACCTGTGTGCCCGTGGGCAGATTACTCATCCCTGCTGTGATTATATTTATGCATTTATAAAATTGGGATTAAAAAAATAGTATCTCTTGGGGCTTCCCTGGTGGTCTAGAGGCTGACTCTGCACCCCCAATGCAGGAGGCCAGGCTTACATCCCTGGTCAGGGAACTGGATCCCACATTCTGCAACCAAGAGTTCGCCTGCTGCAAGTCAGGATCCCACAAGCTGCGCGGAAGAGGGAGGATCCTGCATGCTGCAGCTGAGACCCAGTGCTGCCAAATGAGCGAATAAATACAATAGTGCTGCTTTCAGATCTTTGTGAGGATTAAAGAACAAATATTAATATAAGTAAAATGTTTAGGATGGTATCTGGCATATTGCAAGACTCAATAAATGTTACTGTCTGCACATCAAACATTGATTTAAGTCCTTCTTTGTCTCTTTCTTGGGACAGAATCTGTTGCTTTATCTGTCAAATAGAAGGGTAGCAAGGCCACTTTCCTCATAGGTGGCCTGGACAATATGCCCACCTCAGGCATAGGGCTTATAAAAATGCCTGACACAGAGCAAAAGAATTGAGAAGGAAGAGCCATTTTATTAGTGAAAGAAGTTTACTCAAGCATGTACTTAGGGCCAGGCCTCATGCTACATTCTGGAATCTTGTTGAGAAGACAAGACTTAGTCTCTCTCTCTCGGGACTTACATTTTTGCAGTGGGAGAGTAGGGGAAGGCAGACACCCCGGGCAGTAGTAACTTGTTTTATTTCTTCTTCCAGACGGTGCACTTGAACCTTCATTCATTCATTTACTAATGCGTATGTACCTTCAACACGTATGTGAACACTTTCCCTGAACCAGCCACTTGACGTGGATTTTCTCTTGGATTCCTCACAACAGTTGTATGAGCTGAAAAGATTCTTTCTAGACCATTTTCACAAATGGAGATTCTGAAGCTTAGAGAGATGGAGTAACTTGCCAGAAAATTGCACAAATGATCACAGTTAGAGTACAAATTCCAATTTAGGGCCCTCTGATTCCTAATCCCTTTCATGAGGCTGAGTTATAAAACAGGAATGCTGGCAAAGTGCTCACAGAATGACGGGAACGGAAGCAAGTGCACTTGCTTCTCTGCTGCTGCTGCTGCTGCTGCTGCTAAGTCGCTTCAGTCGTGTCCGACTCTGTGCGACCCCATGGACTGCAGCCTACCAGTCTCCTCCGTCCGTGGGATTTTCCAGGCAAGAGTACTGGAGTGGGGTGCCATTGCCTTCTCCGTTGCTTCTCTAAGGCTCACTTTTTTTCAAAACAAGCAACTTTTTATTGGAGCATAGATAATTTACAATGTTGTATTAGTTTCAGATATACAGCAAAGTTTTTAAGTTAAATATATGTATATATATTATTTTTCAGATTCCTTTTCTTTATGGGTGATTACAAGACATTGAGTAGAGTTCCCTGTGCTATGCAGTAGGTCCTTGTTTATCTACTTTATACACAGTATATATCCATTAATCCCAAACGCCTAATTTATCTCTCTCCCACCCTTTTCCCTTTGGTAACCATAAGTTTCTTTTCTGTGTCTGTAAGTTTATTTGTATTTTGTAAATAAGTTAGTTTGTATCATTTTTTCGATTCTACATGTAGGTGCTATCATAGGGTATTTGTCTTTCTCTGTCCGACTCCACTTTAGTGTGATCATCTCTAGGTTCATCCAATTGCTGCAGATGGTATTTCATTCTTTATGGCTGAATAAGTACTATTCCATTTATATACGTTCCACACACACGCACACACACACACACACACACACCACATCTTCTTTATCCATTCACCTATCGATGGACATTTAGGTTGCTTCCATGTCTTGGCTATTGTAAATAGTGTTGCTATGAACATTGGGGTCCATGTATTTTTTTTGAGTTCCTCATTTTTTTCTGGATACATGTCCAGGAGTGGGATCACTGGGTCATATGGTAACTTTATTTTTAGTTTTGTAAGGAACCTCCATACTGTTCTCCATAGTGGCTACCTGTCTCCCTATTTTTAAAACAAGGAGGACGAGGAGGTGACTCCTGTTGTTGTTTCTGTTGGGCTTTCTTCCACTAAGAAATAATTTCAAGTTTCTTTTGAATTTGTTCCTTTTCTGATGCTCTCTTTCCTCCCCCCCCCCCTTATTTCTTTCGTATATACTGTATTTATTCTTTTAATAGAGGCATTTGCTACATATTTTTTTTCTGTCATATTAGAATGTGAGCAGTGTGAAAACTGAATCTATTTCATAGTTCATCTTTCTTCCCAATGCTTTCATACCATTTAGCTCAGTTCAGTCGCTCGGTCGTGTTAGACTCTTTGCAACCCCATGGACTGTAGCACGCCAGGCCTCCCTGTCCATCACCAACTCCCAGAGCTTGCTCAGACTCATATCCATCAAGTTGGTGATGCCATCCAATCATCTCATCCTCTATCATCCCCTTCTCCTCCTGCCTTCAATCTTTCCCAGCATCAGGGTCTTTTCCAGTGAGTCAGTTATTTGCTTCAAGTGGCCAAAGTACTGGAGCTTCAGCTTCAGCATCAGTCCTTCCAATGAATAGTCAGGACTGATTTCCTTTAGGATGGACTGGTTGGATCTCCTTGCAGTCCAAGGGACTCTCAAGAGTTTTCTCCAATACCACAGTTCAAAAGCATCAGTTCTTTGGTGCTCAGCTTTCTATATAGTCCAATTGTCACATCCATACATGACTGCTAGAAAAACCGTAACTTTGACTAGATGGACCTTTGCTGGCAGAGTAATGTCTCTGTCTTTTAATATGCTGTCTAGGTCGGTCATAGCTTTTCTTCCAAGGAGCAAGTATCTTTTAATTTTGTGGCTTCAGTCACCATCTGCAGTGATTTTGGAGCCCAAGAAAATAAAGTTTGTCACTGTTTCCATTGTTTCCCCATCTATTTCCCATGAAGTGATGGGACCAGATGCCATGATTTTCGTTTTCTGAATGTTGAGCTTTAAGCCAGCTTTTTCACTCTCTTCTTTCACTTTCATCAAGAGGCTCTTCAGTTCCTCTTCACTTTCTGCCATAAGGGTGGTGTCATCTGCATATCTGAGGTTATTGGTATTTCTCCTGACAATCTTGATTCCAGCTTGTGCTTCATCCAGATTTTTTCCAAATTTGCTGGCACATTGTGTGTGGTACTTTAATGGCATCATCTTTTAGGACTTGAAATATCGCAGCTGGAATTCCATCACCTCCACTAGCTTTGTTCATAGTGATGCTTCCTAAGGTCCACCTGACTTTGAACTCCAGGATGCCTGGCTCTAGGTGAGTAATTACACCATTGTGGTTATCTGGGTCATTAGGATCTTTTTGTACAATTCTTCTGTGTATTCTTGCCACCTCTTCTTAGTATCCTCTGCGTCTGTTATGTCCATAGTGTTTTTGTCCTTTACTGTGCCAGTCTTTGCATGAGATGCTTTCATACCATAGGTGGACTTTAAATGCTTATATCATTGAATCGTTCAACTAGGATTTTATTGTACTGCCCAGTGCAATGACCCACGGAAATAGGGTGATCCCAGCATGTCAAGGTGCAAATGTTTTGGAACAGGATGGATCCGAATTACTGAAGTTCTGAGGTTTCCTCTGAGCCACCAGCCCAGGCTGAGAGCTGCTCATGCAGCCTAGCCGCCCTGAGCTGCGCACTGGTTGTGAATGGCCACTCAATTCTCTCCAGCCCTCACTTGTCTCGAGAGCCCCCATGGAAGTTACACAGGAACATTAAATTCTTAAGAATGGAAAATCCAGAGCCGAACTCCCAGAGGCCCAAGGACATCCAGTTCCAACTACCAGCTGCATTGTTCAGCCTTGTTTATTATTAGCCCAGTCCTGCCAGCACAATTGATTCCACCGAGAACCTTCTCAGAAAGCTCCTGCCCCAGGGTCTCACTGTGCTTGGAAACAGACTGTCTTAAGCAGGCACTGAGTCTGCTTAATGGGGTAAGCTCCAGGGGAGAAATATCAGGGGATATTTTGGTGGGAAAATTAGGTATCCAGGGATACCATTATGATTTCTGTATTATTTTAGGCAGGGACTTCAGAATGCTTTATAATTTAGAACTAAGAATAAACCTGGATTTCATTTGATTTCTACATCCAGAAAATATTACTGGGTACTTACCCTGGGTCAAGTCCAGGGCTGAGGATTCAAAGACACAATCATTATCATCCCAATAGCTAATATTGATTGAACTTATTTAGCAGGCATTGTGATAAGCACTTTTCATACATTATTGTTTTTAATCTGCAAGGTGCTCTACTCTAGGATTCCATTAGGATTTTATTCTGCACACACCCAAGGGTGGGGCACTTGTTAGAGTACAGAATGCTATGGTCGCTTTAGGCTTATCTCTATACATTATTTTAGTAATTTGGAGAAGCTGAAGGTCACAGCTTCAGTAGATGGAAGCCGTAGATTTAGAGGTACCTTTAAACACATGTTGAATGCCTGATAGCTCTCTGGGTTTCAAGTTATGGGGGAGGAGGCAGATGATTAATAATTTGAAAGTAATTTACTAATTGCTGTAAGAAAATCAGCCATGGGGTGCTGTCTGGAATTCAAAGGAGGGAGGAGCTATCAAGGAAGACTGTAGAGGAGGTGAGCCAGCCTTGGTAGACTAGCTTTATGTCTCCAACTAGTGGGAAACAGTATTCCACATCAGAAGAACCTGTGCAAAGACAAGTTCCTGTGGAAAGAAGGGTTTTTTAGGGTACTTGCTAATGGACCCATTAGAATGATTGGGACTCAGAGAGCATGTGGTGATGAGGAGGTGTTAGGAGATGAGAATGATAAGGTATGTGGGCTCTGAGATGAAAGAGCTGTTATGGCAGTGGGTTGGGATTTTACCCTGTTGGAGAATGTATTATATATAGTTGTGTGTCAGCAAAAACTGGGTTTAGCTGTGACAATAGACACCTAATGACAGTAAGTTATCCAAATGGAGTTTTATGTAATGACATCTGGCTTCTACCACTGGTTGCAGGAAGACATCAAGGACACAGCTTGATGTTCTGCCCAATTTCCTGCTCTGCCATCTTTAGCACGCAACTTGCTTTTTCAGATTCATGGTGGTGGGGTCTTTTCTCTAACATCAGGCATGGTGTCCGTATTTCAGATGTGTAGGAAGCAGGAAGGGGGAAGAGTGAAAGACTCCTGTCACCAGGTCTCTCTCTTTTGTCAGAAAACAATTGCTTTCTCATAATCCCATCCAACAGGCTTCCACTAACATCTGCTTGGTCTGAACTAGGTCTTGTGACCCCTACTGATGAAAAGGGTGTCTGTAGAGTGCTTATTATTGTGGTATGTGACTGAGCCAGATAATGCCAAAATTCCATTTAGAGAGAAAAGGAAGTTTTTTTTTTTTTTTTGGATAACAAATGAGAAAGCGCCTGCCATTAGGAGTGACGTCATCAGCTTAGGTTTACAGAGATGGCTTTGGCAGCTGTCAAGTGGCAGACCTTGCAACCGTGACCATCAAGTAGGGCTCAAGTGAAGAAACAGGGAGAAAAACGAGGATAATAGGATAGAAGAGAGGAAGTCCGTGGTGATGTAGAAGCCACATGAAGGAGCGCTTTACCCTGAGTGGGGCAAGGTCTGGGTAGGAGTTCCCAGAGGATGTGATGATGGGAGGGATTGAAGGAAGAATGTGGGTTGGTGACAAAGAAATAAGCACAAGCAAGACAGCTTGGAGGAAAGAGGAACAGCCCACATTAATGATGGGGATTTCACTCTGGCTTAAGAGCCTCCTGCCTGTCAGGAGCTGTTTATCTCATGTAAAAACTGTGTAAGGAGAGCTTCTAGGATGCCTGAAAACACACGCTTAGCACAGGAGTCTCTAAGTTCAGAGAATTCCAAAACAAGGCACCCCCATCTGATACCCAGACTTCTCCCAGTCCAGATTCAGTCTCCCCAGCAGGAGTCATTTTACAATAGGCAATATTGTTTAGCGATAGAGTTCACATCATTATCTGTTTCCAGGGAAACAGACTTAGAAAGCTTAACCAGTGGTCAGATTCCTAACATAGGAAGGGAGAGATTTGCTAACCTGTTGCTCAGAGCCCTTTAATTTGTGAGTTGTTGAAAAGCCCTTGGAAGGGTTTTTTGGTAGTGGATACCTTGATCAGATTTTCTGTTTAGAAATGACTTCTGGACTCAGTGGTGGATTAATGAGATAGGACCATGACGGTCCTGCATAACTACATGGGAGGCTTGTTGTTTATGGAATATTTTATTTTTGGCTGTGCTGGGTCCTCCTTGCTGTGCAGGCTGTCTCTGGTTGTGGCAATCGGGGGCTAGTCTCCAGTTGCAGTGTTCGGGCTTCTCACTGTGGTGGCTTCTCTTGCTGTGGAACAGGGACTCTGGGCACCCAGGCTTCAGTACTTACGACTCCCAGGCTCTGGAGCGTGGGCTCAGTAGTTACGATGCATGGGCTTAGTTGCTCTGCAGCACGTGGGATCAGGGATTGACCCTGTGTCCCCAGTATTGGCATGCAAATTCTTTCCCACCTAGCCACAAGGGAAGCCTTGTTTGTTTATTTTTAATGGGCTTTATTTTTAGAGCAGTTTTAAGTTCGTGGAAGAATTGCGTTCTCCTGTATTCCCTGCCCCCACACGTACACAGCTTCCCCTACCATCTCCATCCTGTACTACAGCGGTAGGTCAGGTACAACTGGTAAACCTACATTGACACATTCTTGCCACCGCGAGTCCACATTTTACATCAGGGCTCACTCTTGATGTTGTGCATTTGGAAACATTTGTAATGACGTGTATCAAATTCATTGTGACATGACAAAATACCATTTTACAGTCATGCAGAGTGTTTCCACTGCCCTAGGAATTCTCCACTTCGGCCTGTTTGTCCATCTCTTTCACTAACTCCTGGCAACTGACCTGTTAACTGTCTCTAGTTTTGACTTTTTCCTGAATGTCATATAGTTGGAATCACACAGTCTGTGGCCTTCTCAGATTGGCTTCTTTCACCTATTCATATACGTTTAAGCTTTCTCCATGTCTTTTGACGACTTGATAGTTCTGTGTTAGTGCTGAATAATATTCCGTGTTCTGGATGTACCATGCTTTCTGTATTTATTCACCTACTGAAGGGCATCCTGGTTGATTATGGTTTTGGTAATTATGAATAAAATGGTAAACATCAGTGTGTAGGTTTTCGTGTGGGCGTTAAGGTTTCAACTCATTGGGTAAGTAGCGAGAAGCAGGATTGCTGAATCATATGGTAAGAGTGTGTTTTGTTTCATAAACTACTGCCAATCTTCCGAAGTGACTGTTCCATTTTGCATTCCCACCGGCAGCAAATGATAGTGCCTATTGCTGCATTTCCTCATCCTCATTTTGCATTTTCAGGGTTTTGTTTTCCTGGTTAAAAATGATGGGTCAGTGGAGACAGAGCAGGCAGATTCTAGAACTACCGCGGATTTCACGTCGAAAGATCTTGGTGATGGGTTGGCCTTGGGTGTTACAGAAGTGTGTTGAATCTTGGATGACTCTAGGGTTTTAGTTTGGGCGACAGGATGAACAGTGATGCTACTTGCAAACACAGAAAAGTGAAGGACCAAGACAAGCTTTCACAACCACAATCTGGCGTCTTGGTACGAGATATCCATAGAGTGTGTGGATGTTTGGAGAGATCTGGGTTGGTGATAGAACTACAAGTGTTATTGGCATGAAGATTGTAGTTAAATTCATGAGATCTGATGTGACTCCCTAGTTAGAGCATTTTGGATTCTTTCCTGTAGAAAGAGAAAAGACGAGGACAGGAGAAAGAAGTATGGATGGTACAGAAATCAGCTTCACTTGGGGTCTGGAGAGAAAGGCAAGCTCACAGCAAACAACATAGTATCTTCCCGGAACTTTGGAGCCCGGCAGAGCAGATACGGAACTGGATTATCCAGTTATTTCTGGCTCCCTGTTATCCTTAGGAAACATAAGTTGTAGCTTTCAAAAGATATTTTTGGATTTATTTTTGGTTAATCTGGAAGCAAAAAGAGCAAATATTACACAGTTTGGTAACAGCACAAGGTGGTACCAGGTCTGGTCCCAAAGTGAGTATGTAAACTATTTTATTCATTTCTTGTTGACAAATGTTTCTTGCCACTTACTCTGGGATGGAGACCATGGGAAGAGAAGGCAAACAAACTGGACCACATGCTCAGTCTTCTGAGCCTCAGATCCAGTGGAGGGAGTCAAAATACAAAAATAAATAAATTTAATGGGAAGTAAAAGCAGCAAAATAAAAGATGACAAGTGGGTCAGATCGAGGGGTCGGGGACACTGTCTGGTGTCAGATCATTTGAACGGAGACTTCAGTCAAGTCAGGGATGCTCAGGATGACATCTTCAGAGCCCTATCTAGATTGTCAACAGGTTTGCATGGCTTAGAGCAGGAATAACACAGACATGAAACTTGCAGAAGCAGAAATCTGTGCTGGGGTCCCATCAGGTGCTGGTCTCTGCACTCACCACTTGACCTTTTCTCATTTGTCTCTTAGAGCCACGTGAGAGAGGCAGTCTTATTATTCTCATTTTGGAGGAGAGAAATTGAGGCTCAGAAAAGGAATAATTGGCCCAAGATCACACAGTTAATGAATGAGATGAGGAGAATGATACTTGGGAGTCTGTCTGCCTTCAAGGTTCGCACTCTTTGTTCATCTATACCATCCTCCACACATGGCCCTGACCATACCATCCACAGCATATTCCACAAGCAATTTTCAACTCTCTCTGCACTGGAAAGAAGGCACCAGGGCTATATTTGTTTTCTGTTGTCTGTCTGACTCTTTAAAATGATTTCACAATCCTCATATAGAATCACTGAATCTATTTAAAGTTTTGCTCAAGACGAGTTGATAAAGTCAAATAAAACATGAAACACTGATCTTTATGTAATGTGCATAGCAAATCTGTTCCAAGGCACTCCTTGCAGTGTTGCAGTCCCCAGGGCTAGCTTGTGTTTGAGAGAGCTCATTCTGTTTATAATTTTATGCACATTTACACAATGCTCAGCCTGAATTAAAACAATAAAATTACAGTTGAATAGAAAAATTCACGATCTCTCTCTTTCTGACTTTGGTATATAAAAAAGGAGCAACCCAAATACTATCAGTTCGTCAACAATAATTCTGTTCCTGTTTGTTTTCATTGTTGTTTCTTAACTGCTGCGATGATGACTGAGCTCCTGGTTGTGTGCTCATGAATTACCAGTGCACCATTCCCGTTGGCAGCAAGTAGCTGCCTTCAGTATCCAGAGAGTCTTTCAGTTCAGTTCAATTGCTCAGTCATGTCTGACTCTTTGCAACCCCATGAATCCCAGCATGCCAGGCCTCCCTGTCCATCACCAACACCCGGAGTTTAGGAAACTGCTTTAAAAGACATGAGGCTGAATCTGGTTGGAGCAATGACTTTTCTTTTTTTTTAATTTTTAAATATTTATTTGTTAGTTATTTATGGCTATGCTGGGTCTTCACTGCTGCATGAGGGTCTCTCTAGTTGTGGCAAGTGGGGGCTACTCTCTGGTTGGTGGTGTGCAGGCTTCTCATTGCAGTGACTTCTCTCGTTGCAGAGCATGGGGTTTAGGGTGAGCTGGTTTCAGTGGTTGGAGGACTCGGACTCAGCAGTTGGCAGCTCTTGGGCTCTAGAGCTCAGGCTCCACAGCTTGTGGAATCTTCCAGGGATTGAAACTGTGTCCCTTGGATTGGCTGGTGGATTCTTTACCTCTGAGACATGGGGGAAGTCTAGAGCACTGATGTTCTCATCTTTTTATTACCATTTCAAGAATGACTGTCTTTTAGCAGTTAGAAAGAAAATGGTTATAAGAGTTTAGGACTCCCCAAGGTATTCATTTCCATGTGGAATATGGGATCTGTGGTGGAAAGGAGCCAGACAAGAGTCTGGAGAATTTTTGGAGACTATCCTAGAGGGTCATGTAAGGCACATCAAGGATGGTATGCCTTATCCTGTGGGCATCATGGATCCTTAAAGGACTTTTGAGCAAAGAATGACATGAAAAGAGTTTAGAACTTTTTATAGATTGTTCTGTGGCAATGAGGATGTGGCTATAGGCTAGGTCAGGTTGGATATAAATAAGGTCAGTACTTTTGATTCTTAACACTTAGTTTCAGATTCGTTGACTAGAAGCTTCTGTCTCTCATGATTAATACAAAGCTGTAATTAGTCATGAGAAAAGCTGATCACATGATCACAGTCTTATGTGGAACAAAAGGTGAAATCATTTCAAGCAGAGAAGAATTTAATTACTTTCAGCTTATTCTGATTTTTCCAAAATGTAATAATTCATATTAACAGCTGTGCTTCTGACTAGAGTTCCTGATGAGCGCATGCTCTTCAAGGGACTCACAGGATCAAATGACCTCTGGATAAAATGTGCTCCACCCCTTTGTCTTTAAGGAGGGTGCCGGGTGACAGGAGTTAGTGTAGCTGCTTTAACAAAGCAGTCAGCAAAGACAAACCTGGACATCTGCACCCGGTAGCATCCAGGCTTGAATGCACGGCTCTCTCAGGCTGCTCTAGAGCTGTCCAGGGTTCTGAAAGACACCCCCGGCCCTTCCACTTTAAACCATCATCTCTAAAACTAAGCTTGGTTCTTAACTTTGCCTAGGGAAGTCTTCAAAACCTTCTTAATCTGCTCTTCCTTCCTACTGGAACTTGAAACATTCAAAATCTTCCAAATCACCACCTTCCTGGAGTTAGCCACCATTTTCCCTCACCTCTGGGGGGAGATCCACCTCTCCTCCTCACTGCTTCTACTGCTAAGTCACTTCAGTCGTGTCCGACTCTGTGCGACCCCATAGACGGCAGCCCACCAGGCTCCCCCGTCCCTGGGATTCTCCAGGCAAGAACAATGGAGTGGGTTGCCATTTCCTTCTCCAATGCATGACAGTGAAAAGTGAAAGTGAAGTCACTCAGTTGTGTCCGACCCTCAGCGACCCCATGGACTGCAGCCTACCAGGCCCCTCAGCCCATGGGATTTTCCAGGCAAGAGTACTGGAGTGGGGTGCCAGTGCCTTCTCCGCTCCTCCTCACTAGGCAAACAAAATGAAACCCTAACAAGGTGGGCACTTTCCCTGTGAACGACTCTGTTCTCAGTGTCACTCCATTTGTGCACATCCTTCCCTGGAAAGCATAGACCTTCTTTGAAGGTTAAACAACCCCATTTCCTCCTTCTCTGGACCTCAGCTCTCTTTCTCTCCAGAGAGAAAATGCACAGCATTTTACTTATATGGCTCTTGTAAGTATAAAGTAAGAAACTGGGTTTCTGAATGGTGACTGTTCTGCCTGGTTTCAGTGGCTTCACCCATACACAGGTCACCTGCAGGATGACAGGTGTCCAGAGAGAAAAGGAGCCTCCTGACAAGGCAGGGTGAAGTGGTGTCCTTACTTGTCCTTTCAAATTCATTTATTGTGACAATCTGGCATTTATAGGACCCAGATAGGTACATTTGTGGGTTAATATCATATTTACTTTTAATTAAACTGCCCTCAAAAGAATGCATGAGTGACTTTAAAACATCCCTACAAGAAAACTACAGGTTTAAGACAATGCTTGATAATTACAACTTGAATGAAAATCAAATAGCTTTTTCTCTGGTCATGTTACAACTTAAAAAATAGTTGATGTAATGAAATAATACCAGAAATTTGAAAATGCATTATCAAGAAGACCCTTGGAAATAGAGATGTCTGTTTCCCCATGTGCCCAGTGAGCTCTAACCTCTAGATATACTGAGACTTGAAATATTAATGAACAAAATAATATAAGTATATATAGATTATGATATGCATACGTGTGTGTGTATATGATCTTTGTTATCCGCTTGTGATGGAATGTTTAGAAAGCAGCCCATGAAAGCTGCATGTATTTTGTAGTAGGGGATACACCAGCCTCTTCCTGAGATATGCTGGTCTCTTCCCATGTATGTTTTTCAGATTTCAGCTCAGATATTATACCACTCATGGCACTTGTCCTTATGTTTTATTTATTTCTTCGGTTATTTCATTAGCCTGCATGCTCCATGTGGAAGGGGACGTGTTTGCTTTTGCTGACATCTGGGACTATAGCCCGTCCTGTGTACCCCACCACATCCTAGAGGTTGAATTAATAACTCAAAGTGTCAATGAATACATGTCAGGGCTTTTGGCATTTGCACTGCAGCTGTTATATTTTCCCAGTGAATGTTGCCATTTGAAGAGCATGCTTGAAGCTCTAGGTTAGAGACTGCCACCCAAGCTTGTTAAAAAACCAGTGTATAAAATTCACATCCCTTCTTCCCACAGTGAAATTAGGTAGCATTAGCATACTCAGAGAGGGAACTTCCCTGGTGGTTCAGCAGTTAGGGCTCTGCGCTTCCTCTGTGGGGGAAAGGGTTTAATTCCTGTTCGGGGAACTGAGGTCCTGTGTGCCAAAAAAACAAAAAGATTCAGAGAGATTACATCTGCCCATTCTAATCCCTATTTTTTTCCTGCTGTGACCCATGTCTCAAGACATACGAAGTTACATGATTAATTGAGGTATCTCTGATATTTGAAGTTCTAGGGCAGAGGGCTTTGTATCCATCTCTTGGTATCGGGATGAGTCCATTGTTCATTTGTAGTGGGTGAGCTCAGCGTTTTCTTCTTTCGTTGACACTTCTCTTCCTTCTTGCCTCCCGCACCCAGTCCCTAAGATGTGCAGGATCTTCTGTGCCATATGGATGCACCTTTCATTCTCAGGATATCCCATTAGCACCTAGGTTTTACACTAAATTAGCTGCCACCTAAGCTACTTGGGTCTGTTCAGAGAAGTGCCTGCTTACTAGTTGCTCTGTACAAATGGCCTTGTCTTCCCTTTCCCACGTCTAATCATGCTAGGTTCCATTTATCATGGAGTTTCTTAATTCTAGGAACTTGATTCCTTTTTGTTTTCCTTGGCTCGTCCTGACACAGGGGAGCAACTCTAATTGTCAATTAAAATATTTTCATATATGTATTTAATCTTAAGTTTTGGAGCTGATGAGGAGGCTTTCTTGTGAGAGCTGGCTGAATCAAATGCGAGTTGGGATCTATGCCGGAGAAATGAGGTGTGTGGTGTTTAACGGGCAACCTGAAATAGATGTGTGCATTTCAACACACAGGAAGAGGAAGAGAGGAAGGAAGAGGAGAAAGAAAGACCACCGAAGCAGTATTGCAATGAAATTTATCCCTTTGGGACTGGGAGAACTTTGTTGAGGATTTCATGTTAGGAAAATGTGCAGGCTTTCTTCTGCCCTTGGATGATGAGCCGTGAAAAGTTGAAAGCTGTTGAATCACAGAGTACAATAAAGTTATTTCTCTCACTTGATCTCCTTGACACATGTAAATAAAACTGTTAGAAGAATGGAAATCTTCCATTACTAGGTTAAAAAAAGCAAACAGGGCTTTCAAATACAAATTTCTGCAGAGTTTTGACATATGTCAGCTTCTGTAAATTCCACTGGGCTGCTGTGTCACAAAAATTTTGTTATGAACCTTTTCCGTCATCCAGAAAAATTGAAGAAAGGCATGATGCTTGCATTTTGTATACCTAGATTTGGCAGTTATTAGCATACTAGCATGTCAGTTTTATCTGCATATGAATATATGCACATTTTTCTAGATCCTTTGAAAAGCTGCAGATTTCAAGACAACATACCACAATAAATCTTAGGAAAAGATATTCTTCAGTGCAACCTGAATGACATCATCACCCTGAAGAAAATTACCATAATACCTTTCAGTGTATCCGCCATACTCATTATTCCCCAATTGTTCAAGGAAGGTGCTTGGAGTTATTTTTGGCTGTACCATTTTGCATCTCCACTAGCAGTGAATCAGAGTGCCTGTTGCTTCACATTCTCACCAGCATTTGATGTTAGTGTTCTCTGGTGTAATGGGGGTATAGTGGTAAATTACAGTTGCTTTAACTTGTGTATGGTATGTTTTCATATGCTTATTTACCATCTGTATGATGGAATTTCAGTGGAGCTATTTCAAATCCTGAAAGATGACGCTGTGAAAGTGCTGCACTCAATATGCCAGAAAATATGGAAAACTCAGCAGTGGCCACAGGACTGGAAAAGGTCAGTTTTCATTCCAATCCCAAAGAAAGCAATACCAAAGAATGCTCAAACTATGGCACAATTGTACTCATCTCACATGCTAGTAAAGTAGTGCTTAAAATTCTCCAAGCCAGGCTTCAGCAATACATGAACTGTGAACTTCCAGATGTTCAAGCTGGTTTTCGAAAAGGCAGAGGAACAAGAGATCAAATTGCCAACATCTGATGGATCATCAAAAAAGCAAGAGAGTTCCAGGAAAACATCTATTTCTGCTTTATTGACTATGCCAAAGCCTTTGACTGTGTGGATCACAATAAAGTGTGGAAAATTCTGAAAGAGATGGAAATACCAGACCACCTGACCTGCCTCTTGAGAAACCTATATGCAGGTCAGGAAGCAACAGTTAGAACTGGACATGGAACAACAGACTGGTTCCAAATAGGAGAAGAAGTACATCAAGGCTGTATATTGTCACCCTGCTTATTTAACTTGTATGCAGAGTACATCATGAGAAATGCTGGGCTGGAAGAAGCACAAGCTGGAATCAAGATTGCCGGGAGAAATATCAATAACCTCAGATATGCAGATGACACCACCCTTATGGCAGAAAGTGAAGAGGAACTAAAAAGCCTGTTGATGAAAGTGAAAGTGGAGAGTGAAAAGTTGGCTTAAAGCTCAACATTCAGAAAACTAAGATCATGGCATCCGGTCCCATCACTTCATGGCAGATAGATGGGGAAACAGTGGCTGATTTTATTTTTCTGGGCTCCAAAATCACTGCAGATGGTGATCGCAGCCATGAAATTAGATGCTTACTCCTTGGAAGGAAAGTTATGACCAACCTAGACAGCATATTAAAAAGCAGACACATTGCTTTGTCAACAAAGGTCTGTCTAGTCAAGGCTATGATTTTTCCAGTGGTCATGTATGGATGTGAAAGTTGGACTATAAAGAAAGCTGAACACCGAAGAATTGATGCTTTTGAACTGCGGTGTTGGAGAAGACTCTAGAGAGTCCCTTGGACTGCAAGGAGGTCCAACTAGTCCATCCTAAAGGATATCAGTCCTGGGTGTTCATTGGAAGGACTGATGTTGAAGCTGAACCTTCAATACTTTGGCCACCTGGTGCAAAGAACTGACTCATTTGAAAAGACCCTGATGCTGGAAATATTGAGGGCAGGAGGAGAAGGGGACGACAGAGGATGAGATGGTTGGATGGCATCATCGACTCGATGCACATGGATTTGTGTGGACTCCGGGAGTTGGTGATGGACAGGGAGGCCTGGTGTGCTGCGTTTCATGGGGTCACAAAAAGTCGGACATGACTGAATGACTGAACTGAACTGATGTTTCCTTTGGTGAGATACCTGTTAGGATCTTTGGCCCATTCTGTAATTGGGTTGTTTGTGTTCTTCTTATTGAGTTTTAGGAGCCCTTTGTATATTTTGGATACCATTCTTTTATCTGATATGTCTTTTTTATAGATATTTTAAAATCAAGTTGAGAAAGTTCTCCTAAGTGTACTGAGTTTTTGTAATGAATGGGTATTGAATTTTGTTAAGTGCTTTTTCTATGTCTAAAGTTATATTCATATGGTTTTTCTTTGTTATCTTGGGGATAGGATGAATTACATGAATTGATTTAAAAAAAATATTGAACTAGCCTTGCACGCCTGGCATAAATCCCAGTTGGTTGTGGTGTATAATTCTTTTTATGTATTGTTGAATTTAATTTGTTAATATTCTGTTGAAAGTCTTTGCTTCTATATTCGTGAAAATTATTGATCTGTAGTTTTCTTGTAATGTCTTTGTCTGGTTTTGGTTTTAGAGTAATGTGAGCTTCACAGAATAAATCAGGAAACATTCCATCTGTTTCTATCTTCTTAAAGATATTGTAGGGGATTGGTATAATTTCTTCCTTAAATTTCCAGCCTGGCTGTTGAAAAAAGAAAAAAAAAATACATGCACACATACCAGTTAAAGAATTTAGCCTCAATCAGAGACAGTAACGTGTCTTGCTGACACTAGCAAGTTGTATTATGTAGTTAGATCCTGAACTTTGATAACTATATGAGTGTGATCTATCAGAGTCCTTCAAATGTCTCTTCATTCGTTCATTGAGAGGAGAGGCCAGTTGTGTTACAAAAATTGTCACATACTGGAGTTGCCTGCTTTCTCGTAATGTCATTCACCTTGGTTCTCTCCCCCTTGCATTTCAGAAACACTACCAGTTAGGTCTAAGGCATTCCTGTCCAGTTGAACTTTGTGTGATGATGAAAATATCTGTATGCAACGTCCAATGTGGTATCCGTTGACCACAGGCATCTACTGAGCACTTCAACTGTGGCTAGTACAACCAATAAGGAAATGAGGTCTTACTTGTATTTAATTTATTTAAAGTAACCACGGGTATCTGGTGCTATGATATTGAGTAGCACAGATCTGGAGGGATGAATAAATTCAGATAAAATATTTCAGCTGTAATGCCTCAGGATACTTTAAATATGTTTTACAATTTTAAAGATTTTAGTTCTGTTCACCCTTAGGTGAACATCAAGGTTAAAGTGATTCACCACTAATATAAGGTAGCAGGTGGTGAATCAGACTGTGTTTTCCAAGTCCTTCTGCAGGCTTATAGAATAAGCCAGACAGAATCTTCAGCCAGTATTCAGGGAAGGCAAGAATTATGTAGAACTTTAGTGACCGAGGACTTATTTGGAGTTTGCCTTTTGATAGATTTTTGGAAAACCACCAGGAAGAATCCTGTTTCACTGTCTTTATTTCTGGGATTGTCTTCCGTTCTTCACACTTTGTCACACCTCCTTAATACATATTTCCATGTGATAATTGGCAGTGTTTCATCCATGACACAACTGCCTGATCCTGAATCATCAGAGCAAGGCTTATATAAATTTGCCAACCATACTTATTAAGAAAGAAAAAGGAACTTATCAACAGGGATTGATGCAAAAATGATATCTCATCTCTCGAACTAAACTTAAACACAACATCCCAGCCCTACATTCTTGTTAACTAGTAGCTTTAAAGGGATTTCCCAGGGGGCACTAGTGGTAAAGAACCTGCCCGCCAACGCAGGAGACGTCAGAGACATAAGTTCAATCCCTGGGTTGGGAAGATCCCCTGGAGGAGAGTATGGCAGCTCACTCCGGTATTCTTACCTGGAGAATCCCATGGAGCCTAGTGGACTACAGTCCATGGGGTTGCAAAGAGTCGGACATGACTGAAGTGGCTTAGCACAGTAGCTTTAAAAACAGAAAAGTTTCTTAACCTAGTCTAGTTGCATTGGCACAGATATGTTAATTTTTTCAGTTTTTAAAAAGTTTTTATAGAATTTGTTGCAATATTGCTTCTGTTTTATGGTTTTTGTTTTTCTGGCCAAGAGGCATGTGGTATCTTAGCTCCCTGACCAGAGATTGAATCTGCTTCCCCTGCATTGAAAGGCAAAGCCTTAACCACTGGACCACCAGGGAAGTCCTCTAGATATATTAATTTGCCATTACCTCTCATTCCCTAAGGCACAATTTCTTTCTTCTTTTAGGTTTTTGATTCAGTTGTTCAGCCATTATTTCCCATTATTTTTCAAGCAAACCTTACATGAACAACTTCTAGTACCGGACACCAGCTCTTCCACCTGAAGCCTGGTGGGCATTCTGGCGGCTCCCTCCAAGCTGTGAATCTTGCACACTCTAGACTCACCTGCCCACCTGATCATGCTGCTTTTTGTGAGATCTTAGTTCCTCCTAGTGCCTATTCATGGGCCTTTCCAGTCATCCGCAGGTGTACCTTATCTCAGCCTAGCATTGACCCAGTTTCACTCCTGACCGAGATTCTGACCTGCTCTCTTTAACTGGGTCACAGCACAGCTCTCTTACTGACTTTGACCTGTCATAGTTTCTGTGCTAGAAAAGAGGTGTTAAGAGCGGGGACAAGCTTTACTTCCTCCCTGCCAAGTGAACAGGACTGAGCAGGAGGCTAGGTGCACTGCCAGACTCGGGAGAGAGGTCAGAGGCTTTGGCTGTTGGCAGAGCTGGGCTCCCTTCCATTGGCAGAACTTGAGTGATGACATCCAGATGGGACTTGGAGGGTGGAGATTGCATTTGTTGATGGTTCCAACGGACTCACGAGCATGCAAAAGGAGTTCAGAGATGCAGCTCAACAGAGAGGAGGAACGGGGTCTCAGAGTGAAAAGGACAAGGAATCTGGGATGGGACAGCCTTGAGTTCCTCTGGGAACCCCGCCTCTTATCATGTAATCTGAAGGCAAAGTCCTTGACCTTGTGTAACCTCGATGACTGCATCTATAAATTGGGGATCCGACTAATCCCTCACAGAAAAGTGAAGATCACATGAGATGATGTGTTGGAAAGACCTTAGTGTGGGGCCAGGTACAGAGCTGGTGCTCCCTAACCACTTACTAGTAAAGGATCACCAAGGGTAATTGACAGATGGCATTTGGCTTCCCAGGTGGCGCTAGTCGTCAAGAATCCTCCTGCCAATGTGGGAGGCACAGGAGATGTGGGTTCGATCCCCCAGTTGGGAAGATCCTCTGGAGAGGGAAATGGCAACCCATTTCAGTATTCTTGCCTGAAAAATTCCAAGTGCAGAGGAGCCTGACAGGCTACCGTCCATGGGGCCGCAAAGAGTTGGACATGACTGAGCAGCTAAACAGTGAGTGAAATTTGGGTGTAAAACGCCTGATATATACAACTTCCATCAATGTTCCTCCCTTCCTTTCCCCACTTCAGGACTCCCCAAATAGTGCCCTGATGTTTACTTGGAAGCTCGGCTTATGCATACGTTTCTGCATTCAAACTTGACAGTCTGCTTTCTGAAACAGCAGCCTCTAATTTTCTTAATTGCAAAATTGCCCCGAAGCCTGTATTCCAGCTTGTTGCTGTTCCCTTATTAATTGTTCTTTAAACAATGAGTCCAGCCAATAATAGTTTTCCCCAACTTCGGAATGTGTTTTTCTGCAGTAACTGAAGTGTGGTACTATGGCCGGGTACTTCCGAGTGCCAGGTACAAAAGAAAGGCAGTTTCTGCTATTTTAACTGCTGTATCCAGGGCCCTTGAAGCGGGTGTGATGCTGCCTAGGCACCGGATGCAGTGGTCCAAAGTGTTTGGAGGCATTTTCCACGAGAACTTGTTTTTCTAGCATTCTGGGCAGCAGGCCCACTCCATCCAGCCCCAAGGGTTTCTGTTGGGGTGAAGGCTCTGCCTTCACCTGAAGGTCCTGAAAGGCTTCCATTCTGTGTTTTTCCATCTCGGAATTGCAGTGTAGTTTCAGCAAACCTCCCATCTCCCTTCCCTCCTTTCTCAGGGCACCACAGCCTGAATTCTAAGGCGAACTCTTCAAGTCTTTAGAAGACCCCGGACAGGGGTATCCCTGAGGCCAGAGGGCTCAGAGGTGCAAGTGGGAGTCTTGCCCTGGGGGTGCCTTGTGTGTCCTGTGGGGGCAGGCTGTTGAGAAGTTTGGATCTGAGAGTGGGGCTACTTGATGAGCCAGTGGCTCAGGCGGTAAAGAATCTGCCTGCAGTGGAGGAGACCCAGGTTTGATACCTAAGCAGGAAGATCCCTGGAGAAGGATATGGCAACCTGCTCCAGTATTCTTGCCTGGAGAATCCCATGGACAGAGGAGCCTGGTGGGCTACAGTCCATGGGGTCACAAAGACTTGGACACAACTGAGTGACTCACACTTTCACTTTCACCCTGGGGACTAAACCCAGCAGACCAAGGAGGTGTCCTGCTCAGGAGGAAAGAGGAGGCCTCCTGAGCTTCGTGAACCCCTCTGCGTGGTGCTGATGCTTCAGCACCTCACCGTCCATGCTGCTCTGCCGATTTCTGACATTAAGGATGGCGTTCGCTTCAGTGTGTCACTGTCACTGTCCGGTGAGGCTTGGCACGTGGTTTTGATAGTCAAATAATACCTGATGAAGGGACGAGCGAGTCCAGCTACATCAGCTCCTTGAGTCTCTTTCTCCTTGTCTGTGAAAGTAAGTGGTAAGTGCTTGAAAGTGAATGTGAAAGTCGCTCGGTCATGTCCAACTCTTTGCAACCCCATGGACTATACAGTCCAGGGGATTCTCCAGGCCAGAATACTGGAGTGGGTAGCGATTCCCTCCTCCAGGGGATCTTCCCAACCCAGGGATTGACCCCAGGTCTCCTGCATTGCAGGTGGATTCTTTACCAGCTGAGCCACAAGGGAAGCCTGGTAAGTACTCATGCTCTTAATTTTAGGGAAGATTAAATGAGGTCAGGCAGTTTCAGGATTTCCCATCAAAACTTCTATTTTCCATTGCCCAACGTTGTTGTTTAGTCGCAAAGCTGTGTCCGACTCTGCGAGTCCATGGACTGTAGCCTGCCAGGTTGCTCTGTCCATGGGATTTCCCAGGCAAGAATACTGGAGTGGGTTGCCATGTCCTTCTCCAGGGGATCTTCCTGGATCAGGGATTGAATCTGCATCTCTTGCATTGGCAGGCGGATTCTTTACCACTGAGCCACCTGCAAAACCCCTCACTGTCCAATACCTGTTGATTATTGCTCTTGTTGTTGCTATGATCTCCCCTCAGAGCCTCTTGACCAGTGGGCTTTTCTTTCTATCTTAAAATGTAAGATGGTTCCCTTTCCATGGGACCCTTCTACTTAGAATTAATTGCAGACTCAAGGGCCCTTCTCCAGAAATGTCCCTCCATTCTGCCACATCTCAGATTACCATCCTTTGTCTCCTTCTCTTTATTAGCTCCAGAGGTGCCCAGACAGGCTGCTTCCTTTTTCTCCCAAGCCTCTTCCCAAACTCCTGCTCTGTTAAAGGACCCTAGAGCTTCAGGGCGCGCGATGCTCCGGGAACCAGGCAGGGTGAAGCACGCCGTGTCCTCTGCCTCAGTTTACACGGAGGAGCTCAGGCAGGGACTGTGCCTCCAGGAGGTGGTGGATCTGGGATTCTGTGCTTTTCTCACTTCATTTTGGTTTCGTAAGTTGTGATAACAGATCTTCGCTCTATCTGAGAAGCCTGACATCGCATTTTCCATTATAATCCTCTCATCCTCTCTGAATTCTCGGGTTCAGCTGTCTCTCCTTCTCTAACTGGCTGGGCCTGTGTTTCCTCTCTGATCCCCTGCACTGCGTGGGTTCTCTCTTGATTTCTGATTATTTGATAGTCGGCCTTTTCACCCTCTTAGATTTTCAGGAATTTGAAGGTAGCAATGCCCTCTTTTCTGTTTCTTCGTATTCCAACCTGATGAAGGATGTACTAAATCGGTGCTTTTTGACCAAAAGTTCAGGAGCAGATCCTATTCCTAGGACTTGAAAATCTTCAGCTGTTTTCTGACACACAACTAGGTGCTTGTGGATAATTTCCACAAATAGTTTCTTGTGACTTCTTACTCTCTCATTTAACAATGTGATGTGAATAGTCTACCAGTAGTTAATTTTGGGGTGAGTATATAGAACAAACTTTATCTTTTGATTGATTGTTGTATATTGATTTATTAATTGATCAATTGCTTTTATTTTTGGCCACACCGGGTCTTCGTTACTGCCCGCGGGCTTTCTCTAGGTGGGGTGAGTGGGGGCTACTCTTCACTGCGGTGCTCAGGCTTCTCATCGCGGTGGCTTCTGTTACTGCAGAGCACCAGCCCTAGAGCGTGGGCTCGGTAGTTGGGGCGCATGGGTTTAGTGGCCCCACAGCATGTGGGATCTTCCTGGAGCAGGGATGGAGCCCATGTCCCCTGCATTGACATGCAGATTCTTAACCACTGGACCACCAGGGAAGTCCTAGAGCAAACTTTGGATCCCAGTGACTCAGAACCCTTGGAGAGGCTGTAGGTGAAATTCTCAGGCAGGCTGGACCAGGCAGTGGCTTTGCCTAACCTGGGCCTGTGTCCAGATGTGCTCTGACTCCTCCTCCTCCTCCTTCTTCTGCGTCTTGACCACCTTGCTTCTTTACATCGCATGCTGGTCCTTGCTAGGTGGATAGCTCCTTAGCATTTTCTAGGGAAGGGTGCCAACTTACTCATGAAAAGGTGCCAACTCCTTTTCAAAGAAGTTAAGTAAAAAAATTCATACAGAGGCAATGGGAGAGGAGAGCTACTTGGATTGACTCGATGGCCCTGGGTTTTCCACTGCCCACCCCTCCTGTGTCTGGAGCAGTCTTCCAGGACCCACAGGCTCTCAGGAGAAGGTTTTAAAACCCACTGCTCTGCAGTTATTCCTTGTCTCTCATTGCAAATGCACACTGAACAGTAAAACCACCTCCTTTGGAGATGACTTAGTTTATAACAGAATGCGTGTATGTGCGTGCTCAGTTATGTCTGATACTTCACGACCCCATGGGGTGTTGTCCACCAGGCTCCTCTGTCCTCCAAGTGAGGGCAAGCTAGGATACCAGAGTGAGTTGTCATTTCCTCCTCCAGGGGATCTTCCTAACCCAGGGATCAAACCTGAGTCTTCTGCATCTCCTGCATTGGTAGGTGGATTCTTTACCACTACGCCACCTGGGAAACTTACAGAAAAACACTGGGGCTTAGTCCTCACCCTCTTGAATCCTTGAAAGAACTTGAATGTGACTTCCTCTACCAAATAGGAGAGCCTTCTGCAGAACAGCAGAACCAAGAATAATTGCAAAAAGCAGTAGAACAAATGTGCTGTCCCCAAATGGCCTTTGATGCATGAGAAAGTAGAAATCAGTGGAAAGGAGAAGAAGATAATTGAAGTATTACATACATATTTATGCATTTGTTTTCTTGGTTTCTGGAAGTCTTTACATCAGATAGATATATTTAATTATTACTATTATTATTATAATTTGTGCCCATCAGGGCAGCCTTGGAAAATGAGCTCAGCTGGCCATCAAGGTGACTCAGGTTTCTGAAAGAGGACCAAGAGCTCTGTAGGGTGTGTGTCATTGGAGCAGGGTGATGGCCACATGAGTCATGCTGCTCTAGGTGGGTGGTTATGAGCACCCTGGTGGTTGAATGTGACAGCGAGAGCATCACCATTCTTGAGCATGTGCTGGATTTGAGAAGAATCAGGGAGCAGTGCCATTGTAACCATGACTTATAGAGGGATCTAGCCTGGACTTTGGTCCCAATACTGTCTCAGTTGGCTGTGACATACTCTTGGGGTCAGAACTTTATCTTTTGTTAACTAACCCTACTCATTTCATATGGAGAAGGAAATGGCAGCCCACTCCAGTATTCTTGCCTGGAGAATCCCATGGACAGAGGAGCCTGGAAGGCTATAGTCCATGGGGTCGTAAGAGTCGGGACATGACTTAGTGACTAAACCACCACAACTCATTTCATAGGGTTCACTTGAGGGTTAAATGTGGTATGTGTATCAAAATAAGGCATTTGTTAACATTTCATTTGCATATTGTAATAGGAGCTCGAGAAGCAAGAGAGAGTCTTGTCAATTCTGAAGCCGTCTTTAACTGATTTTCTGGAAACCTCACTTGTGTGCTCTGCCTTTATCATGCCACACTGCTGTTCAGTTTAGCTCCTCACTGCAGAAAGCCAAAACCTCCAAATTGAGACGAATCTCTTCTGACATTTGATTTTTACAAATCTCTTTTTACAAGTGAGAATTGATATTCCAGAGGTTGAGTGTTCTTTGGGGAACAAGGATGTGTCCCCTGAACATGGACATGTCCTGCTTCTTGGTGGGTGCTTAGTGCTGTGCAGATCTGAGTACCTTGCAGTGTCAGCCAGACTACTGTCATCTCTCAGTCATAGTAGACTTGACCCAAGGTGATGGCTTCAACTGCTGTTTAATGACAGAATTACCTGGGGGTAATGTGTTCTTGGCTTTTTTTCCCCCTTCATAGTTTAAAATAAGGGATTCACTCTGTTTTTTGAATAAAGCTTTTCTTTGCCCTCCTTAGCTAAGGTCTTCTTGGCTCATGTCATAATATGATGACTAAGGATCCAAACATCACATCTGTGTTCAAGGAAAAAGGGATGGGAAGTTCAGCCCCAACCATTCACTTCCTTTGTCAGTCCCTCTGTAACAAAAACAAAAAAATCTTTCCAGAAGCCTCATAGAATATTTCTTCTTTTATTTCATTAGCAAAGCAGGATGGCATAGCTATTTAAACTAGAGGTTAAGTCTGGGAAGGTAAATATCTGTCCTCTTTTCTCAAGGCTTTAAGGGCTTCCTAGGTGGTGTGGTGGTAAAGAATCTGCCTGTCAATGCTGGAGATCTGGGTTTGATCCCTGGATTGAGAAGATTCCCTGGAGAAGGGACTGGCAACCCACTCCAGTATTCTTGTTTGGAAAATTCCATGGACAGAGGATCCTGATGGGCTACTGTCCATGGGGTCACAAAGAGTCAGACACCGCTGAGCATGCATGCCCAAGTCTGTAGAGGCAGAGACAGGCGTGAGTGGAGAAGACTGGAAATGAACAGCTCTTGGGTTGGACAGCCGGTAGCATCTGCTATGCTGGGATTAATACCTTGGGGGTGTGAACTGGCTCGTGGGCTTTTGCCACATCCTTTTCTCCCCTCCACTTCCAGGGTTGGGTGTGTTTCACCCTCTAGGCTTGTGCTTTGGACTAAGAAGAAGGCTCCGGGTCTGTGGGAGTCTTGGGCATAGCAGCATGGCCCTGGGTTGTTATTCTCATTGGGCTTCAAACCAGACAGTCCATGGAATCTTCCATTCCTGGCTCCACTGTTTCCTGGCTGTATGCCTCTGAACAGATCATGTCCCTGATCTGTGAAATCTCAGTGATGCTTTTGTCTTCTAGCGAGGCTGTGAGGAATATATGTGATGATGAACAGAAGATGCTCTGCACAGCTCACCTGAATGCTTCACCTTCAGATAAATCAAAGAATGATAATTAATACTTATAGGATACCTTCTAGGAGCACAGCTCCATTCAAAGTGTTTTTGCAACCATTAAGTCAGTTCATCTGCAAAATAAACTCAGGAGGAAGCCTCCTTTATTACATGTTTTACAGCTGAAGGAATGGAGCACAGATGAGAAGTAACCACCTCAGGTTATCTGGGATTCCAACCAAGGTGAATTCCGGTGAATTCCAGGTGAATTCCAGACCCAGCTCCCTGGACCAATCACAATATTAAGATGACACAGAGACTTCACATTATTAACCTCTCCAGTTCCCTTTGCTCAGGATTGGAAGAGGAGATGGGAAGGCCTGAGACCTCATAATATGAGCCCTTTGACTATAGAATTCTGGGGACCCCTCTGTGTGTGTGGGAGGGTCTGGGACCTACTTAGTTGGATTTCCATCTGAGTCTGTGCAGAACTGAGGTTCAGGGTGCGGTTCTTCTTAAAAAGGACCAGATAGGCTGAGGCTGACCATGCATCACAGTCTTTCTAATTTGAGTATTGTATCAGCACAGCCTGTGCCTCCCATGATCACGCTGGTCCTTAAGGAGATTGCCAGTAAGGCATTCAACGACTTCATCATTTTCAATAATCAGAAAGCAGCCCACTCTGGCTAGCTGGGCAAGAAATTGGAGGAGTCTCTGAAGTGGTTTTTCGAGTTTCTGATTTCACAATTCTGGCATCCTGCAGGTTTCAGCTCTCCCTGACACTGAAGCCCTCGGCCTGCGTCCCTGCCAGGTCCCCGCTGCTGTTTCTGCCTGTGCTTCTGGCTTTTCCCCATCATAGCATTTTAGCTATTGTGAGAGGTGGTTCTGGAACAATATCATCAAATTCTCCTAATGCCTGAGAATGGGAGCTTTCGGAGCCTGCTGATGTTAATGGCGAAATAGCTTGAGTCCTTAATGTCTTCCTTGTGTTGTTCCATTGGTTGCAATTTCTGCTGAGTCGCTATCATTCTCCATCACAGAATTTCACAGCCACTGTGCTCATGAATTTCCTCACTTCCTTTTGCTCTGGGCATTTTTTTTTTTTTTTTTTTTAGGATGGGGGCTGTGTGGATTCAGAAGCCAAGATTCTGTTGTATTCCCCTGGGCTTCTGTGTGTAAGGAATTCCAACACCCATGCACTGTGTGGCCGCTGGTACATACTGACAGTTTTGAAAGTCAGAAATCTCATATTTTGCTTTTCCTCTGCTGAAATTAGCTGTGTGCTGGCAGAAAAGTCATCATTTGCTACTCTTCCTGAACTCAGCATAATTCATAAAATAGCAGAAAATTAAGTAAACTCCTCCATCAGGGGTCAGCAAACAATTTCTGTAAATGGGTAGATGAGTGGTCAGTCTTTTGGGTTCTTAGGCCATAGGGCTCTGTCACAACTAGTCTAAGCTGCTCTTGTAGTGAGAAAGTAGCCTTAGATATATATACGTGAATGGCTGTGACTGTGTTTTAATAATGCTGTATTTATACGGACAGGCTATAAGCATGAAATTCCCCAGACACATCTATCGTCTACTTACTCCCATTTCCAAAGGTTTCAATCTGTAAATCTGGGGGGTGTCTCAAAATAAATACCATAAATGAGGTGGCTGGTCAACTACAGAAACTTCCTCCTCACCATTGCAGAGTCTGGAGTCAGGATGGTCATGCCAGTTGGTTGGGTTCTGGTGGGATCACTCTTTGGAGCTGCAGACAGCTGACTTCTTGTTGCACGTCACCTGGTGGGAAGAGAGAGCTTTGGGTAACTCATCCTCTTGTGTGGGCACTAATCCCATTGTGGGGGCCTCACCCCCAGGACCTGAGCCAAACCTGGTTACCTCCCAAAAGCCCCACCTCCTGTAATACAGGAGACGTGGGTTCCATCCCTGGATCCAGAAGATCCTCTGGAGAAGGAAGTGGCAGCCCACTCCAGTATTCTTGCCTGGAGAATCCCATGGGCAGAGAAGCCTGGTGGGCTACAGTCCATGGAGTTGCAAAGAATCGGACACGACTGAGCATCTGACACTTTCACTTTTGCTTGGGGATTGTGCTTCAATGTATGAATCGTGAAGGGACACAGACATTCAGTGCAGACTCGGGGGATATGATATACACCATGGCTCCTCAGAAGGGGCTCAGGCCCTCAACTGTAATACCCATCTCTGAGCGATAGTGAGCTGCTTGGTCTGAGTATTACACGTGGAGAAACTCTGGCGGGAACGACGTGGTGAGGAAGGTCCAGCATGGCTCTCACTGGTGTAGTGATTAGACGAGTCCCTCTTCTCGCCCTTCCCCATGTGCCTGAGCCCCTGCCTCTCTCCTATCAGCACACACACATACCCTATGCCCCTGTGCCTGTTGTCTGCCTTCCAGTCATCTTCCGAGGTCTAACCCAGACACTTGGTTACAATCCCCTCCCCTTTCCAGATACATCTTGGCTATTCTTTTATTACCCTGTACTTTAAATTCTACATTAGAGCTTCCTTTGGTGTTCCTTTTATTTTTCCTTTGACATCTTCTGTGTGTCCCAGTTTTATTCTCCCCAAAGCTTTCCCAAAATGATTTTCCTGGCCCTTCATTTCTTTCATCTTCCCATGTCAGAGATGAGAGAAACTGGGGATGATTCAAGGAAGGGAGTGTGGCTCATATCTACACCACCCAGCTTCCCCTTCATCTTGCTAAGTGCTGATCTATGTAGAGCATCACTCTCACAACATGAACATCCTTTTCATCTTCTCTTTGATAGGGAAAACTGTGCTTCTAAAGAGCTTCAAGGGAATATGGGGGAAACACCTTTTGGTGTACATTGTAGAGAAGATGAAGGCTAGGAAGGCTTTAAAGTGATCTTGTTTTTCCAGCTGGTGCATAATTATTACCTAGGAATTGGTGGAGCTGCTCATAGGAGACCCAGACAAACCCATTACTTACAGGCTCTCCATGCTTTGGGGATGGGGGCTACCTGAAGCCAACAGATACCATCTCCCTAGGCTGAGTGCCTGGGCTAAATAGGTGCCAGACCCAGAAAGGCTAACACCTTGTCTTAACCTTACGGTCTCTCAGTGCAATGCTTCCTCCCAACTCTTTTCACAGCCTTTAGAAACGCACTTGTTTTACAGTTCAGTTCAGTTCAGTCGCTCAGTTGTGTCTGACTCTTTGCAACCCCATGGACTGCAGCACGCCAGGCCTCCCTGTCCATCACCAACTCCCGGAGTTCACTCAGACTCACGTTCATCGAGTCAGTGATGCCATCCAGCCATCTCATCCTCTGTCGTCCCCTTCTCCTCCTGCCCCAAATCCCTGTCAGCATCAGAGTCTTTTCCAATGAGTCAGTTCTTCACATCAGGTGGCCAAAGTATTGGAGTTTCAGCTTCAACATCAGTCCTTCCAATGAACACTCAGGATTCCTTTAGGATGGACTGGTTGGATCTCCTTGTAGTCAAGGGACTCTCAAGAGTCTTCTCCAACACCATAGTTCAAAAGCATCAATCCTTTGGCACTCAGCTTTTTTTATAGTCCAACTCTCACACCATACACTTGTTTTTGGCAGAGTGGAAATCTGCAGTTCAAAGATACAGTCTTAGGGAGGTTACCTGGCTTTGTGGATCACAATTAGCAGTTAGTCCATCCTGATGATTTAAATGTAAACAAAGGCAGAGCATTTCTACTACAAGTCTGATAATATGCATGAGGATTTACAGTATAAATCTGGAGACTTTGATGATTTTGTTGCAGTTGGGGGATTCTGTAGATTTTGTAGCTCACACCATAACATAAGAGAGACCCACTGAATCTTGACTTTTATCCATTGTCAACTTATTTACACAGCCTTTCAACATACATTTACTGAGCACCTACTATGAGCCAGTATAATTTTTGATCCTTGTACATTTTTTTTTGGTAGAAAATGTATTTCCCCCATTTAATAGAGATAGAAATTGAGGCTCAGAGAAATCACACACAAGGGCAAAGAGTTTGTAATTGTGGAGCTGGCATATGGATGGGCGTATCTGACTTCTGAGCCTGCATACACAACCACTATTCTTGGCCTCCCCAACAATCCAGCATGACTCAGCCCACACAACAGTTACCCACACTGAATTATGGATTCGGCTGGTTACTTGGAGACTGTGTATCCATAACAGTGACACTGCCTTGGTTGCTTCCTGCCTCTTTCCGTTCTTTCGTTCACCCATCCGTCTATCTATCCATCCACCCATCCACCCACCTACCCATCCATTCACAAGACGAATGACGCCAGACAGGAAGAAGCAGAATCAGCATTTGGATGTAGTTGGCCTGTTGTGCTTAAATATGTCTTCCTGCTTTAGTTGCCTCCTTTGTAAAATGGGGATGATAATAAAAACAACCTACCTCTTAGGTTTGTTGTGGGGATTAAATATGGTGATACATGTAAAGCTTTTAGAACAGTGGTTGGCTCTTTGTAGTTCTTGTTATAGTGTTATTATTTATTATTATTATTGCAACTACATTATACTTAATTTCATGTAACTGGCAGAAACTAAGAGAATCGGTCCCACCAACTGCTTGGGATCTATGGAGTATGAGATGCTGGTTACTTTGGCCTTCAGGGACTGACATCTGACAGCTGTGCAGACCATGGTCCCATTGTGGTTTTTGGTTTTTTGATTCATGGTCAATAGGTTGCTGAGCAAACAGGCAGAACTAAAACGTAACTGCTTGGTGGTGGTGGTGGGGGGGGTCATATTTAACTCCAAAGCACTTTAAAAGGATCTGGTACCAACAATGCTGTTTTTGTTGGGTTTGTAGCAGTCTTCTTGTTCAGTCACTTAGTTGTACCCGATTCTTTGCAACCTGGTGGACTGTAGCACACCATATTTCCCTGTCCTTCACCATCTCCCAGAGTTTGCGCAAAAAGAAGTCTTACTTCTACATTAAAATAGATCCCCAAAGGACTTCCTCTTTCTGAAGGCCATACAGTTACTACTTGTTCCCACACTTATACCTTGATTAGGCCAAACATTGATTGAAGCTCAGTCTATCATTTTAAGCTCAGTCCTTATCTGGTTTCTTTGTTGTTGTTCAGCTGCCAAGTCCTGTCTGAATCTTTGTGACCCCTTGACCTGTAGCATGCCAGGCTTCCCTGTCTTTCACCATCTCCTGGAGTGTGCTCAAACTCATGTCCATTGAGTTGGTGATGCCATCCAGCCATCACCTCCTCTGTCATCCCCTTTTCCTCCTGCCTTCAATCTCTCCTATCATCTGGTTTCTTATGTGGTTTTTTTTAAGATTTTTTTTTTGATGTGGATCATTTTTTAGTCTTTACTGAATTTGTTCCATTAGCGCTTCTGTTTTATGTTTTCATCTTTTGACTGTGAGGCATGTAGCATCTTAGCTCCCATACCAGAGATAGAATCCATATCCCCTGAACTGGAAGGTGAAGTATTAGCCACTGGACCACCAGGGAAGTCCCTGGCTTCTTAGATTTAAGTGAGATCATTCATTGACTCAACATGTTCATTGAATGTCTACTTCATGCCAAGCTTTCTGGGTGACGGCTAATAATACAAAGGTCAGAAAGGGTGGATGAAGGTCTTGTATTTGTAGAGACTACAGTCTTGTGGGGAATACAGGCTCTGTATAGGACCTGTAGTAGAGCACTGGGCACACATTAGGTCCACAGCAATGAGTTGTTCTCACCCTTGCTAATTCCAGGTTCAGTGATGCTCTTACAACAGCATCCCAGTGAGCCTTCTCCAGTGAACTTAATTTCAGAACTTAATTCTGAACAAAAGGATCATTTCCTTTTTGTTTGTACATGTTGAGTGACAGAGGAAGAAAGCGTGCAGAGTCAGACCTTAGCACTTGTCCTGGTTCTGCCCTATTTGCTTGATAATATTGAGACAATTTTATAATATGTTTGACTTCAGTTTCTTCCTCTGTTTAATGAGGTGGTTCAGGTAGATAAACTTCCTGGTCCCTTCTAGGGGAAGACACTAGAATCTGACCACCATTTTGTCATTCCTGCCAAGGGAACTAACACAATAAATCCCTCAAAAACCATCATACAAGGGAGGCGTGGAAGGCAGTTATTTTCCATTTGATGGATGAGGGAAAAATTGGGACAGTGAAACATGGCTGTGTTCCAGTAATCCACTTTCCCTCTAGCTCAGCCCATTTCTCGGCCAGGAGAATTGACCTTTGAGGAGAAACTTGGCCAATGCAATGGCTTAAACTCTGGCTGCTTGTCACAAAAGAATTTTCTCAAAATCATTCTTCCCACTTTAAAAGCAGTGGACTTAAAAGGAACTATCCCACAGTTACCTCTCCTTTCTCCTGCCTCAGCAGAACTATTCTCCCCTTCTGTTACCTGCCTATACTAACTCAGCATCTACCCCAGCTGGTTTTTAAAAATTAATTAAGTAATTAAATTTTGGCTCTGTCGGGTCCTCGTTGCACGGGCATTTCTCTAGTTGCAGCGAGCAGGGGCTGCTCTATTATTTGCAGTGTGGGGGCTTCTCATTGTGGTGGCTTCTCTTGTTGCAGAGCACAGGCTCTGGGGCAAATGGACTTCAGTAGTTCAGGGAACTCAGTAATCGTGCTCCTGGGGCTCCAGAGCACAGACTCAATGGTTGTGGTACAAGGGCTTCATTGTTCCACAGCAGCATGGGATCCTCCCGGGTCAGGGTTTGAACTCATGTCTCCTGCATTGGCAGGCAGATTCCTTACCACTCAGCCACCAGGAAAGCCCTACCCCAGGTCTTGATGTTAGGACTCATGAGTCCTGGATGTAGCTTGCCCATCTGCATTATCCTTAGAGAAACCACTTAACTCCCTGGGAGTCAGATTCTCCTTTAGTGAAATGAACAGAGTGTAAGATTGCCAAGAGAGCAGAGGAGATCCTCATACTTTAGGTAGATTAGTGGGTTTAGTTTCCCGTACAGCTGTTGTCCCCACTATACAGATGCTGAAATTGTGCCTATAGAGTGTAGGTCGACTGGCAGATGTCACAAGGCCAATGTGTGCTGAGTGCCGTCAGCTGAACCCAGGCAGCCTGGCTTCAGAGCCTGCTCTCTGAACCACCACACTCTGCTGCTCCTAAGGTACTCAGGACAGCGCGTGACCCTGTTCATCCCAAGGGGTAACCTTGACCATGGACCCTGCCTTTTAGCTGAAGACAGTCCTCTTCCTCCTGCTCATTTTCCGAACTGATCTTCAGTTCAAATGCTGCTAATTGAGTAAATCCCAAACTTCAGGGAGACGCTCCTTTGGTTTGCGGAGCTGAGGGGTTCTAGGTACGATGAGACTGAAGGGCATCATTTTACTTGTTTTATTATTATTTTTTCCACTTGGACCTAAGTGGGAGAAGGGGGTTTCTTGTTTTATTGTTTGGGGTTAACACAGTCTACTTTACCTGAATATGATGAAAATCGAGATGAAAAAATTCACTGCCTGGAATTCTGGTAGATCATGGACTGTCTTTCTCCACCTCATGTGTACTTAGTCACTCTGTCGTGTCTGACTCGTTGAGACCCCATGGACAGTAGATCGCCAGGCTCCTCTGTCCATGGTATTCTCCAGGCAAGAATACTGGAGTGGGTTGCCATTCGCTTCTCCAGGGGATCTTCCCCACCCAGGGATTGAACCCAGGTCTCCTGCATTGCGAGTGGATTCTCCACAAACACACAGTTCTGTCTAGACACAGGACCTAGTGGGGTCGTTACTGTCCACTTTATGCAAGCCTTGGAAAGAGTCCTGACTCATCATCAAGACAAGCTGCCCTGTAGCTGTAATCTACTAACTTAGTTAAGGATAAACCATCCTTAAGGTAAAGCATGAGGTGATGCAGACTTGTTCTCCTGAGAACCATTGTCTAGTTCTTTCTGATTTGTCAGTGGCAATGCATTAAAATTGACTCACTTCCCAAACTCCATTGCTGTTCTTTACTCATCAAATTATAGCACCTCCTATGGTGCATCTGCCCTTCCCCCAGGAGTGGGAACTCCCCTGCACAGCAAGGCTCTTTGACACAATATGGTTTGCTTGGAATCCATTACTTGAGGGACTTGGTGAATTGAAGAGCTATTACTTTTTACATTTTACTTTCTGTGGAGTGCCCAGTGTAAAGTTCTGGCTACTCCCCAGAATCATTTTGATTGCTTTTGTCTCTCCATATATATGCGTACGCATAAAGACACACACACTCTCTCTCTCTTTTTATTTATTTTTTAGCTTTGTTTTCTTTTTCCCTTTGTATTTGGCAGTGGAGATTAGGTGGAGATAATATAATGGAAAGATATTTCAATTCTAGATCTGAAAGATGGAAGCTGAGTCCCCGTCATTTTATTTAAAGCCCACTGAAAAGGGATGATAAATAGCATCTGCCTGAGGGGCGTTGTGTGTGCCTGGCACATAGTAGGTGCTCAGTTAATGTGTGTTGAGTAAGAGAAACATTAAACACAGAAACACACACACATACTGTGACCAAAAAGAGATGCTCAACTATCAACAGTTATAATTTCCATCTTCTTTGTCTTTAAATTCAACCTGATTATTTTAAAATGGGAAATACAAAAGACTTAGAAAAGCTGATTCTAGTCATGTCACACTATGTGAAGGTATTGTCAACATGGCAAACAACATCCTTGCTCTCACAGAGTGTATTTGCTAGTGGAGGAAAAGAAGAAAAAAGAATAATAAGCAAATAGCATGTCAGGCTATGCTAAATGTAGTGTGTTAGTTCTTTGCCTGATAATGGTGGTGATGGATGATAGTTCGAGACTCCCAGTCTAGTCTGAATCCAACCAAATGCCCTCTTTCAAAGTGTCAGTGACTGGTACTCCTTCCCAATTCATGATCTAAAGTTCACACAAGAGATTTGATGAGTATGGGACTTTAGTATTCCTTGTCATTATGCAAGCTGTATAAATAGGATTTAATTCTGAGTTTTAGCCATGTCTGCTCTTTTTCTATAAGAAATAAGAACTTCTTTTAAGGTTACCGTAGAAGCACTCATATTCTCTGATCAGAGTTGAGCTGATGCAACAATCTGAAGCCTGCATCTTGTTACTTTCTTCCTGCTGCCTGTGCGGTGCAGTGAGAAGGGTCCATCCCACTGGTGTCCTTGTCGTCACCTTTAATACAGTAACCCAGGCCAACAGCTACTTGGCACTTGCTGGAATAGGAGCTTTCTCCCAAGAATGCCTGTCTAGGCAGCAAATGAACTGTCATGCGACTTCTTGCCGTGGGTCATCCGTATTCCATTTTTTCATTGATAAGGAGTTCAGCACAGCATTCAACTCTAAAGACATAAATAAACAGACCATTCCTTGACTCTTATATTTGAGGGTGTGCATCTTTGGAGTAATTCTGGTACGAACCAAAGTAGTCCTCAAAGCCTAATCAGAAAGACAGAACCCACAGTTAACTATTTCAAGCAGAGGGTATTTAATAGAGGCAATTGATTATATAAGCGTGGCAAGGTTGACAGAGCAAGAAGGGGACATTGGGATGACTTCACAATTAATGGTTAATAATTATCATTGTTAACGATTATTAATGACTCAGCGATCAACACTATTGTAAGAAGAGGCAGTGATTGCTCGGGCTGAGGAACTAAAAGGAGGAATTTGTGTTCCCAGAACGTAATAGCTCTGATCTCTAGGTGGAGCTTCCTGTAGTCCACGCTCAGACCTCTAAGGGGCTGTTGCAAAGCTATCGCACGGTCCTCTGGGGAGGGCTCTCTGCAGGTGATATTTTGACTGACAGGGAGGCGCAGTCCATTTTTGTTGGTTGCAGCTTTGAAAAGCTGATGCTGGGAGTGCCAAACAGAACTGATGTCTGAAGTGGAGCTGTGCTCTGTTGCTAGTGCTGCATAGGAGGGTCTGAAAAGATGAAAGAAGTTCATTGTCCCTTTTTGTTGCTTCTTGTTCTCCCTCTGGTACCTCCATTAGCAGCAGCTAAGAGGAAGTCAGCCTACTAGTGTGACTGGTAATGTGGTTTGCAGAGACCTAAACTCTGAATCAAAGAACATAAAGCGGTGGGCTTGCGGCTGTGTGACAAAAGGTAAATAGCCCGCGTAGAGCTACAGAGAGGTGGAGCTCAAGCCTGCAGTTCCAGGGTCTCTGCTGAGTGCTGGCGACTAAAGATCCCCATCACGTTGTCCTGACGACCGTGATGGGAGTCAATAAGGATCATTTCTGTTCATTGAAGGTTCATATGTGTACATACTCACCCACCCAATCTTATTTGTGTAGCAGGGCTCTTTTGATTTCATCTTTTTCCTTCTCCAGCTGGAGTTAATCTAGTCAAGTCTTGCAATACTTACCTGTTGAGTTTGCTGACAGCCCTGTCTCCTTCTTCCTTCGTGTATAATGTGGTTTCAGTTTTGCACCATTTTTTGCTTCCCTTACTAAAGGACTTACCTGGTCTCCTTCCTTCCTTGTACTTGATCTCCCTCCTTTCCTGTGCTGTCCTTTTCTTTTTAATTTATTTTTTAATCCCATGTGCTATCCTTTAACATTCTTTCCTATTGATGCCAGATAATCTTTCTTCTAAATTAAAAAAAAAAAAAGTATAATTCTTCCAGCTAAATGGCTCACTGTGGCAGATGGATAAATCCAGACCTCCTGCATTTTGGCTCACAAGGCCATTGATGATCTAGTTTAGTTTTCTCTCTCTCTCTCTCTCTCTCTTTTTTTTTTTTTTTGCCATACCATCTGAGATCTTCATTCCCTGACTAGGGATCAAACCTGGGCTCCCTGCATAGGAAGTGCAGCATCTTAGCCACTGGATCACCAGGGAAGTCTCTATAATAAACTTTTACAACAACAGTCAGTGCTTTTCTTTGACTTGCACACAGCCTGTCACTTCTCCTCCCACCCCAGTAGACTCTAAGCTCCTTGAAGTCAGGAGCAAGTTCGTCATCATCACTCTGATTTCGGCAGCCCTAGAAAGGTGTCTGGCACACAGCACATAATAAATGCACAGATAGTTTCAGAAGCTGTCCTTCCTTCCCTATGATTGATGTGCTGTGTGGTCCATGCCATTCCTTGGGAGGCAGCTGGGGCACAATAATGCATACCTGGGCAGGAGTTAGGATTGAATTAGGGAGCAGTGGTCCATATAATCAAAGCTATGGTTTTTCCAGTAGTCATATACAGGTGTGAGAGTTGGACCATAAAGAAGACTGAGCACCGAAGAACTGATGCCTTTGAATTATGGTGCTGGAGAAGACTCTTGAGAGTCCCTTGGGTTGCACGAAGATCAAACCAGTCTGTCCTGAAGGAGATCAACCCTGAATATTCATTTGCGGGACTGATGTTGAAGCTCCAGTACTTGGGCCACCTGATGTGAAGAGCTGACTCATTGGAAAAGACCCTGATGCTAGGAAAGATTGAGGATAGGAGGAGAAGGGGCTGACAGAGGATGAGATGGTTGGATGGCATCACTGACTCAATAGACATGAGTGTGAGCAAACTCCAGGAGATAGTGAAGGATAGGGGAGCCTGGTGTGCTGCAGTTCATGGGATCGCAAAAAGTCAGACATGACTTAGCAACTAAAGAACAACAGGGAGCAGTGGTGAAGCACCTAGGAGAGTCCCTGGCACATGCGGGGCTTGAACCAAGACAAGTCAGCTCCTTTTTGGTCACTTTGTGGCAGCCCGTCCACAGAATCTGGAGGATCCCTTGATGATCTCCTGTCACAGGGAAGCTCAAAACACTCCCTCTCCCTAGATTAAGTCTTCCTCTAATGTTATGTGGGTTAGTGTGAAGCGTTTCCTTTTGGATTGAACATGAGACTGTGCATTTGGATTATGCCGTGTAGTGAAGAGAGAATGGGATTTGTGATCATCAAGCCTTAGCTGACTCACCATGGCAACATTTGTGATTAGTTACCACCTGATGCGAAGAACTGACTCAGTAGAAAAGACCCTGGTGCTGGGAAAAACTGAAGGCAGGAGAAGAAGGGAACAACAGAAGATGAGATGGTTGGATGGCATCACTGACTCAATGGACATGAGTTTGAGCAAGCTGCAGGAGTTGGTGAAGGAAAGGGAAGCCTAGCGTGCTGCAGTCCATGGGGTCACAAAGAGTTGGACACGACTGAGTGACTGAACTGAACTGAACCTAACCCTCAAGCCTCTTTTATGGTTCTGTGTGCTGTGGATTTCCCTTATGGTGACCACACAGGGCCATGATGGAATGACAACTCGTGTGACAGCGAGTTTTAACTTGTGACAGTAGTTTGTAATCTGAAAGGGTACCATCTTTTTGCAGCCCTCCACAGAGATTTCCGTGGACACAAATGCTGGAACCTTTGCCTGGTAAAGCTCCCCCTGGATAAATGAAATCCTTCAAATTGACAGGAAATAATCTAATTTCCTTGAAAGTTAATTGAGATCTGTGTTTTATAAAGGCTAATGGTCTGGTGAGAGATGTCCTAAGTCAAGCTCATGTGATGGCACACTTGTTTTTTCAGGTACCAATTATCAAACAGAATTCACATCTGTCTCTGTTAACCTACTTGCACAGTGGCCTCTCCTGCTCCACTCACAAAGTCTCCATGGTCATTAGAGGGGGAAAAAAAGCATCCCATTAAAAGACATAAAATGCTGATGAGTGAAATGCAGCCCACTGCAAGCTTGGCTTGAATCATGGCTACATTTCATTAAGCAGCAGGATCTGTATTTCCTTAGGCCTACTAGTAGCTCAGTAGGTAAGGACTTGTCTGCCAATGCAGGAGACGTAAGAGATGTGGGTTTGATCCCTGGGTCAGGAAGATCCCTTGGAGGAGGGCATGGCAACCCACTCCAGTATTCTTGTGTGGAGAATCCCCATGGACAGAGGAGCCTGGCAGGCTGCAGTCCACAGGGTCACAGAGTTGGACACGACTGAGTGACTTAGCACTGTATACCTTTAGGGCTTCCCAGGTGGCACTAGTGGTAAACAACCCACCTGTTAGTGCAGGAGCGGCAAGAGACTCAGGTCCAATCCCTGGGTCGGAAGATCCCTTAGACGAGGGCTTGACAATCCACTCCAGGACCCTTGCCTGGAGAATCCCCATGGACAGAGGAACCTAGCAGGCTACAGTCCATGGGGTTGCCAAGAGTTGGACAGGACTGAAGTGACTTACCAGTCCATTCTGAAGGAGATCAGCCCTGGGATTTCTTTGGAAGGAATGATGCTAAAGCTGAAACTCCAGTACTTTGGCCACCTCATGAGAAGAGTTGACTCATTGGAAAAGACTCTGATGCTGGGAGGGATTGGGGACAGGAGGAGAAGGGGACGACAGAGGATGAGATGGCTGGATGGCATCACTGACTGGATGGAAGTGAGTCTGAGTGAACTCCAGGAGTTGGTGATGGACAGGGAAGCCTGGCATGCTGCAATTCATGGGGTCGCAGAGTCGGATATGACTGAGCGACTGAACTGAACTGAAATGACTTAGCACCATTTGCCAGGCATCTAAGCCTGGTCCTCTGTGTTCACAGGGCTGGCTTTTTTATTGCTGAGTGAGAAGAAGATTTGAAATAAAATCTCAATGCATATTATGAGCCACAGTTTCATATTAAATAGGTATGAGATGAGGATGGGCTGTCATTTAGGACAGTGAATGCTATGTTGGTGTCTTTAAGGATTCCTAATTGCCAAGGGAAAGTATAAATACCATATCACAGACTCATAGAAGGAAGCAAATCACCCATTTTTACTCTTGGCACACTTTCTTCTCTTTTATTTATTGTCTTCATACTACTTATCAAAATTCACAATTGCCTTATTCTTTCTCTCTGTCTCTCTATATCCACACACACACACACACACACACACACACACACACACACACACAGTATCCTGGAGAAGGAAATGGCAACCCACTCCAGTATTCTTGCCTGGAGAATTCCATGGACAGAGGAACCTGGTGGGCTACAGTCCATGGGGTTGCCAAGAGTTGGACACGACTGAGGGACTAAAACTTTCTCTCTCTCTCTATATATATACATATTCGTATACATACACACCCACGTGCACACACACACACACACAGTACAGGGAGAGCAATACCTAGTACAATAAATGAAGACTTTTGGGGAGACCGTGAGGACTGCTGCTGCTGCTGCTAAGTCGCTTCAGTCATGTCTGACTCTGTGCGACCCCATAGATGGTGGCCCACCAGGCTCCCCCATCCCTGGGATTCTCCAGGCAAGAACACTGGAGTGGGTTGCCATTTCCTTCTCTAATGCAGGAAAGTGAAAAGTGAAAGTGAAGTCACTCAGTCCTGTCCGACTCTTAGCGACCCCATGGACTACAGCCTACCAGGCTCCTCCGTCTGTGGGATTTTCCAGGCAACAGTACTGGAGTGGGGTGCCATATGCATGAAATAAGATTTAAGAAGACCCAGATACAATAGTTTCAATGGTCAATTATATAGTGTAAGCTAATTATCTCATACAAAGTGATGATCACGTATGATGAATATTTAATAGCAGGCCCAAGAAAGCTGGTAGCTTGTTGAGGTCAATTCTAGAGCTCTGCCTGAAGCCTAATATCTTTTCAATAATCTTCTGAATAATTAATTAAGTGATTAATGATTGTACAAAAGTTCTCATAGCTGGCTTATTCAAATACTTTGTTTTCCACCCCCACGGAAAAAATGGAAACTTTCCTGAAACTGTTATCTTTGTGAGATAAAAACTTTCCAGTCATATAGGAGTCTTTGCTTATTATTTTTCCTTTTGAAGTCTAAGGGATATGCAAGCTTTGTAGCTAATTTTTATTAGTTCTGAGCATATTTTCTGTTATGTCATTGAGCAGAGTTAATAACTGCTAATTCTAACATCTGGATCCTCTTGAGGTCAGTCTCCATTGATTGTCTTTTAAGAATGGGTCACGATTTTATATTTCTTCTCACGCTGAATCCTTTTGGACTCTGTCTTGGATATTGTGAACATTGTGCTATAGTCCATAATATTCTTCCAATGAGTGTGTTTTGTTAACGTTCTTGCTGATGTGATGGTTGTTGTTTGTTGGTTTGTTTGTTTAGAGTGAAATTAGCTTGGTTGAACTCCAATGGCATCTTCTGACTTTGGGACAGCAGCTCAAATTGGAGTTCAGTTATTTATTTGTTTTTTCATGACTCAGTTGAGTTTATTCTAAGAACTTTGATTCGACATTAGAAAATCGTCTTGTTGTGCTTAGTGTCTAAGCCATGTCCAACTCTTTTGCGACCCCATGGACTGTAGCCCTCCAGGGTCCTCTGTCCATGGGATTTCCCAGGCAAGAATACTGGAGTGGGTTGCCATTTCCTCCTCCAGGGGATCTTGCTGACCCAGGGATTGAACCCGCATCTCCTGTGTCTCCTGCATTGCAGGCAGATTTTTTATCTGCTGAGACATCTCTACTAGTGTAATTAATCACATTAATAAGTTAGAAGAGGAAAGCCAAGTGAACATTTCAATCTATACAGAAAATGCACCTGGTAATATGTCAACCTCTTACTTTTAAAATTTTAACCTTAGTCCGGAGGCTTGGGGTCTGCCCCACACATGCGTGGTTTTGGGGGCAGCCAGATTAGGACAGAATGTCTACAGAATGTGTGGTTCCTTTCTTTGTTTCTTTCATTTCTAGGTATCTGCAGAGGCTGAAATTGTCCTGAATTCTGTCCTCTAGTCCCTTAGGCTGAAGATACTATCATCTTTTATAAGAGTGGTGCCCTCCCCACATGCTAAAGCCATTTAACAAGGAAGCAGTGATGCAGTAACAGGAGTGTGATTTGAACTTGATTTGTAGATTTAGGGAGAATCAGAATTTAGCTGGTGTTTGAAAGCACTCAAAATATCCTTTCTCTTACTGTCTTTTATAGATGCCAACTGTACTCTACACTTTTACTGAGTAAGTAGAGTTCCAAGAACTCTTGGGAAATCCATAGGGTCCTACCCTCAGCTAGAAGATACAGCACCTCCTTGAGATGAGAGGTGTGGAATTGTAGGAGCTCCTTACTTGAGAGTCCCTTGAGTAATAATCATAAAAGATGCTATAATAAAATTTTGCATTTAAATTACCTCTTATTCTCAGGATGTCAGAGTGCTTTACAAACACAAATTGCTGGAAACCTTTTAGGTTAATTAAAATGAGCAGATTTCCCAGACAAAGAAGGTGACTGTTTTTGTACTTTCAAGTGTGTTTTGTACAGGTGAGTGAGTTGAGGCACCAATAAGTTCTTGAACTAGTCAAACCACGATGTTCTGAGAATGGGTGAATTCAGCACAAGCACACCAACCACGTTGCCAGATTCCACTGCTCTTCAGAATAATAATGATAATATCAGTGATTCATGAAATTCGTGAATACTGATGTTCTTGTCAGAGTCTCTGTGCTACCACTGGTCAAACGCCTGCCAGTCAGCCTGGCCTGTGGTTGGCAGTCGGGCATTGCTTTCTCCCAGAGCCTCTGGAAGTAGGTCTTCCTTTCGCCTTCTGCTGCTGTAAGTTAGGTCTTCTCTTCACTTTACAGTCTAGGAAACTAGACTCAAAGCACTTGAGCCGCTTGCCCTGAGTCCAGCTAGGAGGTAGCAAACCCGGGAGTTTGTCTCATTTGTCTGATTCTTACGCCTAGACTCTTTTCTCTACCAATATCATTCACAAATGCTGACTTTCCCCCTTATTCCTAACATCCTGAGGAATATAATGCATTCTCATCAGAAATAGCAGCTCATCACAGACCAGCTGACTCAGAGTGGGAGTTCAGAATTGGGGGTTAAAGGAGCTGAGAGGCTGTTGATAGAAGTTGGACTGTGAGGGGCTTGAAGAACAGGCTAATGCCTCGGACCTTATTCTACCTTATGTGTCATCCATTTGTCAGGGTCAGTCTTCAGCACTCAGTCATCCCAGAGGCAAAGGGAGGGAGCAACCCATGCTCATGAGCACGTACTGTGGGCAGACACTTTAGGAAACACATTACTAAGTGTTGCCGCCACCGGCTCTATGAGATAGGTTCTTATCTTCATTATATAGAGCCATGGACCAAGACTTAGAAAGATGAAAGGATTTCCTGAAGGTTGCATAGCCCTTAAGTAATGTCACCAGCTTATTTAATTGCCAAGGCAGGTTCCTACCACTCAGGCTGTTTAAAAAGCCGCGTTCTGTAGATAACCAAGGACCTACTGTATAGCACAAGGGGCTCTACTCAGTGCTCTGCAGTATCCTGTATAGGAAAACATCTACAAAAGAATGGATATACGTGTACGTATAGCTGACTCACTTTGCCGTACGCCTCAAACTAACACATCGGTGTCAATCAGCTCTTTTCCAATATAAAATAAAACATACACTTAAAAAAGTCACATTCGAATCTTACCTGATGGCCAATCCTGTCTGAATCCAATATGCCTACCTGTGTGGATTCTGCAAGTGTGCTCAGTCGCTCAGTTGTGTCTGACTTCGTGACCCCATGAACTATAGCCTGCCAGGCTTCTCTGTTCATGGGATTTCCCAGGCAGCTGGACCAGTTACCATTTCCTACTCCTGGGGATCTTCCCAACCCATGGATCAAATCTGCGTCTCCTGCATTGGCAGGCAGATTCCTTACCACTGAGCCACCTGGGAAGCCCTGTGTGGATGTTACTATGTAAGGATTTTCTGTTCAAGGTGGACACAAGGTTGCCAAGTTTGTATTTAGAGACTATTGTGATTTTATGACTTGCTCATACCAGCAAAAGGCAACAGTGTCCTTTCCCTTATCCCTGTGCCAGCGTGGCATGTTTATGTTACAGACAGCCTTGCCCAGAGTAAGCCTGGGGGTGCTCCTGTGTTCTAACCTACGTTGTGTTCACAGAATTGTTTCTGAAGCCAAGATTAACCCCCTGTGCCTCAGTCTTTGATTTCACACAGAGCAGACGGGATGGGCACACAGGCCAGATCGCTATGTTCTTTTCACAGAGAGCTGTACTTAGGACACGGTGGTCACTGGCAAAACCCACGGGCACTTCGATCCCTGCTGTCCAACTCAAATTAATACCTTTCAACAAATATTTCTGTGGAGGAAGCCACTTCTCCGCATTGCATTGCCATCACAGTAACAACACACATAACATAAAAATGCAGTGCAGGAGTGTTTTGCAGAGAAATGGAAGAGATGTACATGTAAATATGATCTTTTCACCAAATCAGATACGTTGGGCCTCCTACATTATGCCCAGTGAGCTCTTCTTGTGAATATAGGTTCTCCCATCATTTTATTACCAAGGATATTGCTGAGTTCCATGATTTCCCTCTCCAGTGACCAATTGTCATGTCTAAGATATGTGTTAGGTTAAATGCTCCCCGTGTTAGGGGAAGGAGACCAGCCCCACCTCTTTAGTGACACTATTATTACAAAGTGGGGTACCCAACCCTCCCAGTACAATAGGGCATGCAGATCATCACAGATGGTGTGGTCTGAAGTCCAGGAGACGCAGGTGGTAGAAAGCTGAAACAGCCCTGCTCAATGCATCTGTAGTTTTGCAATATCTGCTAAATCCAGATCCTAGCCTTCCAGCTGGACACGGGGGTAGCTTGCTTCAGTTCCAATGGGGAACCAAATACGAAGTCTCTCTTACAGTTTTTAAACAAAAGGACTACTAGAACTGTGGTTTAGAAAAATCATTTTGAGAGTAGAGGGTAGTTTGTGACCTTTACATAGGTGGGGGCTTTTTTTTTAAAGTTAGTTTTTATTTGAGTATAGTTGATTTGGGCTTCTCTGGTGGCTCAGGTAGTAAAGAATCTGGCCACAATGTGGGATGCCTGGGTTTGATCCCTGGGTTAGGAAGATCCCCTGGAGAAGGGCATGGCAACCCACTTCAGTATGCTTGCCTGGAGAATCCCATGGACAGAGGAGCCTGGTGGGCTTCAGGTCCATAGGGTCGCAAAGAATCTTAAACAACTGAAGTGACTTTTATAGTTGATTTACAATGTTGTATTAGTTTCTGCTGTACAGAAAGTGGATCAGTTATACATATACATATATCCGCTCTTTTTTTAGATTCTTTTCCCATGCAGGTCACTAGAGTATTGAGTAGAGTTCCCTGTGCTCCCTAGTAGATTCTTACTTATCTGTTTTATATATAGAAGAGTGTATATGTCAGTTCCTATCTCCCAATTTATCCCTCCCTCTTTTCCCCCTTGGTAACCATAATGCTATTTTCTATATCTGTGACCCTATTTATGTTTTGTAAATAAGTTCCTTTGTATCATTTTTTATATCCCACATATAAGCGGTATCATATATTTGTCTTACTCTGACTTATTTCACTCAGTATGACAGTCTCTAGTTCCATCCATGTTGCTGCCAGTGGCGTTATTTCACTCTTTTTATGGCTGAGTCATATTCCATTGTGGATTTATTTAGAAACTTTTTCGTGGAGCTAATGCTCAGAGCAGACTGAGACTGGATGAGATAATGTTGGTGAAAATTCACAAAAGGTTTCAAAACTCTTATACCTAGCTATTTATAGCTATTATAATTGTTGTTGCATTTGATAATTAATATTTAGTGTAATGCATTTTAATAAGTAAGACATTCCTAAGGTCACTGTATTAAAAAACAGTGGTGATACTACATAGTAAAGCAGTGCGCCCGTAAAATGAAGATGACACCTTTGCTTCCCCGGTGGTGAGGAGGTATCGGTGGGATGCTAAGCCTGGAGCTTGGTTTCAGCCAGACTTGGGAGACAAAAGTCCCAAGAGGAAGAGCAGAGGTTGTGCCTGGGGTGCTCAGTGCAGGTGGTGGGCTGCTCAGGGAACGTCCTGGAGCTGAGAGATGGCAGGCTGACTGCAGCCACTCTTTGGTAATAATGTCTTTACTTGAACCGTATATTTCACATGAACTCAGAGAACCAGGCTTGGTTGGTATCTCCAGTTCACACACAGTTAACAGGTCCTGAGATGATTTGCTTCTCAACTGTTCATACAGGGTCCTAAGATGATAGTTGGGCCTCGTTGGTCGTTCGGTGGTAAAGAACCTGCCTGCCATTGCAAGAGATGCAGGTTCAACCTCTGGGTCAGGAAGATCCCCTGGAGAAGGAAATGGCAACCCATGCCAGGATTCTTGCCTGGAGAATCCCATGGACAAAGGAGTCTGGTGGGCTACAGTACATGGGGTCGTAAAGAGTCAGATACGACTTAGCTACTGAACAGCAACAAACTGACAATAGATAAGAAATGTCATAGCCATGTTAAGGAGAGCACTGAATGTCGCTTCCCAAAGCAACCATGTCACGGGGTCACTCTGACATCCTTTCTTTATGCTGTGACCCGGTGAGCTGGGCAGGAGCATTGCAGTGTAGGACTTGGTGTCTGCAGTCTGTAAATGGATCCTAATCTTCTGCTTCTTACTAGGTGTGTGATGCTGGGCCAACACATTGCTTTATAACCTCTAGGTTCTTCATCTATAAAATGGAACCATTTATATCTACCGTGGCTTTGGAAAGTCTAATACAGGATAGATACTCAATACATGCCATTTTTTCTGTTCTTTTTCCTTAGCTTTCCTGATTATCCTCCCTTCCAAAGAAAATGAAGGTTCAGAATTGAAAAAAAATTCAAGAGCTGCAGAAACAACATTAGATTCATATTTAGACAGCAATTGATTTTTTTCCTTGGGTAAGAAAAATTATGCATTTGCTTCTAAAATATGAAGAGTGTTGATTATGATTCATGCACACATGATTCATAGAGAAAGCTGGAGCTAAAACACAGCTAAACTAATAATATTTCGTCCTTGTGACTAAAGCTCGTCCAAGCTTAGAACGCAGACCCAGAGTTAGAGCAAAGAATCCCGAGGGCAGTTTTGCCCATGTTTTGACTTAGTCACAGGGACAAGGGCAGGAGAGACTGCTGTTCCCTGGTAACCTACCTCCCCAAGGTGGGTGCATTTGTATTATCTGCAGCTGCTCCCTTTTCTTCACCCACTGAGCTTCCAAGTATGATTGATTTCTACTAACGATGCCCAGAGCCAGCTTCATCTTCTCTGTTGTGGATTATTGCAGCAGCTCCTAACGGGTGTCCCCACCTGTTGTATCTGCCCCTCTCCAGCATACCTGTTCTCTCTCTTCTTACCGAAGTGGATTCTTAGAGCATTGGTCAACTGTGTGGCTGAGAAGAAAGGTCACAGACTCGGGCATTAGTCATTTTCTCACCACGTGACCCTCAGCCGCCTCGCCTTGCCGAGAATGAATTTCGTCCTCTATGAAACAGAAACGACATTCATTTAGCAGTCTCTTTGATGAGGATGAAACGTGTGTGAAATAGCTTGCACTGTTCCTGAAATACAATAGGTGATCAGTCAATTTTGTTTGCTCCTCAGTGGCTTTGTATTGCTGGAAAAATCAGACCTAATTTTATTACGCTTTTCGAGGCCCTTCATGTGCATCTACTCCCTTTGCTGGCTGGATACCACATGGCTTCCCTGCCTCCTCTTCCGACTTGGCGTTTTCCCGTCGGAGTCTTCTAGGAACTGAAGCTTGAGTGGATACCACTCCTTCATCTTTTCTTCTGTGTGCCTTTTTATGGCGGTATAATTGCTTTAGAATGTTGTGTTAGTTTCTGCTGTACCATGACCTGAATCAGCTATGCCTGCGTGCTCAGTTGTGTCTGACTCTTTGTGACCCCAGGGACTATAGCCCGCCAGGTTCCTCTGTCTATGGAATTTTCCAGGCAGGAATCCTGGGGTGGGTTGCCCTTTCCTACTTGAGGGAACCCGCTCTATGTGTACATATATCCCTTCCCTCTTGGACCTCCTTCCTACCTCCGTCCCACACGTCCAGGTCATCACAGAGCACCGAGCTGCTTCCCACTAGCTCTCTGTTTTATATGTGGTAATGTATATGCATCAGTCCTGACCCTGCAACTCATCCCACCCCTTCTTCCCCCACTGTGCCCACATGTCCATTCTCTGCATCTGTGTCTCTCTTCCTGCCTTGCAGATAAGTTTATCTGTACCATTTTTCTAGATTCCATATATACGCATTAATATGCGATATTTGCTCTTTTCTTTCTGATTATCGTGACTCTGTATCCAGACTCTAGGCCCATCCACATCACGACCCAATTTCATTCCTTATTACAGCTGAGTAATATTCCATTGTATATACGAGCCACATCGTCTTTATCCATCCCTCTGTTGATGATTTAGTACCTAGACTCTTGCAAGAAAATCAAGTTCTTGTGGGGCTCCTTCAACTTCAAGGAAGTGAAGCAGATAGCAGTGTAGATCTATACTGTGTCTAATATAAGACACGTTCACTCACCAAGACCGTGAGCGCTACGACCAAAGTAGGCTCCAGTTGCTCATTTGCTCAGAAGCCAGTGAGGAGGCCAGGTTGCTGGAAAGGAGCGTTTGCTTTATTTTGGATGCTCACAATGGGAGGGGGCAGCGGGGAGAGGACAGATTCTTGTCCAAGGGCTGGCTTCCCCCACACTTCACCACCAATCAAGAAGCAAGAAGTTTTATAGGCAGAAGGAGGAGGCTACGTGTAGAAATGGCACAATCAGCTCTGAGTCATCTTGAAATTGGTCATGCAGTGGGTCTGACCAGCGTCATCTTGATTGTTCTCAGTACAGTTAGTTTTCAGTGTCAGGGTTGGTTTGTTCTCATTTCTTTGAGGCCAATTCTCAGAATTGTGGCAGCTTAAGTCATGGCTACGGTCTGGTCATCATGCAGTTAACTTCTTCTACCCTGTGTGGGTTTTGGTCTCTACAAGGCAGCTCACAGGATGTGGCTCAGAATATTAGGTACAGCCCTGGAGAAGGAATTTGACTTTGTTTACTGATGAAACTGTTATTATGTTGTCCTGTTTCACTGTATTTCTTTGCTTCTGCGTGTTCTCACGTCTCTGATTAAACTTATTCTTTGGCTAAAGCTTTTCCATGGGAAAAGGCAGGTGGAGGACATGGTCAGGGAAGGACTGTAGAGTCCTGCTCTGTTTCTGTGCTGTGTGCTCACACTGTTCAATACTGTCAGAGTCGCTATGAGTCTGAGTCAAAATTGGCCACTGACCTTTAGGACCTTACATCGTAATAGAAGAGAAGGCTGAGCTAATCCATGTTCCAAGAATCGTTGGCAGTACAGGTGGAATGAGACAGGGGGACACATCTGCTCCAGAGGACGTGACTGAAGACTTTAAGGAAGACCATGAAATAAGTGACAGCTGGTGAAGAACCAAGGACAGATTCAATAGGCAGCTTGGAGTGGGGAGGACCATGCTGGTTTGAATCCAGACAGGGGCTCTGAATACCAGCTCTGCTCTTAACCAGCAGTTCCTGTACCTGAGAAGCTCTTTTATACAATCTTTTGAAGGCCTGCTTTTTTTTTTTTTTTGTCATCCAGGTCTGTGTTCGGATGTCATATCCTGAGTCCTTCACTGAACTCCCTTTGTAATGGAATTTTTGACCCTTTTGCCCGCTGCAATCGCTCTTCATGTCAGATGTTGTAGGTGTCTAGTTCTTTCCTCTGTTGCCCCCAGTTCTTCACGTGTGTACCTCTCCGAAATGTGATTTAGGAGAGAGGAGTCCTCCTGCTCATCCCAGGGATTCTCCTATGGGTATCCGTCCATTCAGCCTCCTTCCCTTCCAGTGGCTGGTTTAGGGAAGGGCATGTGACTCAGTCCTCTACAGTGAGGCCTGGGGATCATGGGGGCCTCTGGGAAGGACTGTTTTTTCTCTCCCAAAAGAGGCAGTTTTAGGAGATGTCTCTCCTCCTTCTGATATTGATGCTATGTCAATATGTGGAATAACTGTAGCCATTTTGCAAACCTGAAAGGCTTCAGCTTGGATAAAACTATAACCTGAAAGCCACGGGTGGAGCCTGAGAACCTCACGACAGCAGGGGCCCGGGGCATGATGTCATTTTCCTCTGACTCTTCACTTACTGTGTGTATGTGTGTGGGGGGATGAGTATACATTTGTTATGTTTCTGTGTTGTTTAAGCCAGAGATAGGAGATCTGTTATGAGTTGCAGGCTTGTGACTTGTTACAAGTATTTGGTACTGCAGTTGCACCATGAGGCAGCCGTGAGGATATGCAAACAAAAGGGTATGGCTGTGTTCCAGCAAAACTCTCATGAAAAGGGATACCCGGACAGCCCTGTGAGCCAATGTGGGTTTAATCATTGAATCAGGATTGTCTGTTTCTTTCCGGTGAAGCCATGCCACGGATGCATTTTCTCTCCCTTTACCCTGACTCATTTCCATAGATGCCAGTATTACTGCAAACGGATTACTTACTTGTTTGGTAATCCCTTCTCTGTCCCTGGAGATAAGTTCTGTGGTGACAGGGATGTGTATTCTCTTGTTCAACACCCGGCACAGAAGGGGAGTTCCATGAGTGTGTGAGGGAGCATGCACGCAAGCACACACACTTGGGTCAGCTTATTCATCTCTTTGAGTTTCAGTTTGCTTTCCTCCTTTCTGAAAGGTGAATGATAATAGTAGCTGGAGGTGAATATACACGTGGAGGTTTATATAAATATAAACCTCAGTGGATACCTGTTGATAAAACATGATTACACAAAGCAGCCCCCTCCCCCCTTCTCAAAACTGCCCAAAATTGGATGTTAAATTGCACGGTCCCTTTAGCGTTAGTAACTGTTTATAGAGTCTTGCTCTGCATAGGCCTCGTGTTGAGCTCATTTTATGTGTTACTTTGTCTGCTCCCTTAGGAAATCTTTTGAGTATTAATCTCATTTCATTTATTATTTTATCTATTCCCTTAGGGAATCTTATGAGATGACTGCTGTTAGTCTCATTTTAGAGGTGAAAAAAAAAAAACAAAAACCCGAGGCTCAGAAAGGAGAAATAACGTGTTCATAGACACACAGCAATGGGAGAGCTGACATGTCTGACTCCAAAGAACGTGGCCCTAACCATTATACTCTGGTAGATTTCATGTCCAAGGATGCCTGTAATGACATATCTCTCCCTTTGCAAGGTGACCTCGCTCTCCCCCATGGAGGCAGAAATTCTTTCTCCTCCCTTTATGCCTGGATCAGTCATCTCACCTGGCTTGACAAGTAGGATGTGACTGAAGTACTGTCCTTTATCTTCCAAGCCTGGGCCTTAAGAGGTCTGCAGCTTCTACTCTTACCTTCCAGAATGTTCTCTCATGGAGACCAGCACCAACTTGAACTCTGACTGCCCCTTAAGACGGACAGGCCAGGTGCCATTTTGCACATCCCAGCCACGACTCAGAGCCCCCAGGCTGGATGTAGGGTCAGGAAGCTGAGATCTGATCAAATTTCTGACCCAGGGAATTGGGAGCCGACAATAACACTGTTGTTTAAGTCAGTGAGTTTCAGGGTTATCTTGTCATGTGTCAGAGGATAGCCAAGGCACATGTAAATGCCCTTTCAGTGTCCATCCTAGCATGAGAAGTGGTGCATGTCAAGTGTCTGGGTGTGTGTGGCTCATGGGTGATCAGTAAGTAGTGGCTGCTCATATCAGCACAGATGGAATTAGAAACCACAGGAGCCAAGTCAGGTACATATGAAAGTTGGCCAGGGGAGGGTGGGTCTGCAAAGATGTTGAAAGGATTAAATGAAACAGTGAAAATACTGACTTTGCCATCTCTGTAAACTTTCCTCTCTAGAAAGTACTCTCTTAGCTAGAATTTCATATTTTGGGTACAATGGATATAAGGTTTCAGTTATACAAGATTAAGTAAATTCTAGATACCAGCTGTATAACATCATGGCTATAGTTCACAGTATTGTATTGTACACTTAAAATTTTGTTAAGATGGTAGATCTCATGTTAAATGATTTAGCACAATTTTTTAAAAAGATGCACAGAATATGTCACAAAGTACAAGGAAAAATATTAAAATAACCAGGCACAGTGGGGGGATTCTTGCATATAAAACCCTCAAAGCTGGGACCCAAGACACGGTTTTGCCCTTTGCTTGCTCATGTTCTGGAATTGATCTTCCCAGGTCTCAGTCAGTGCCTTTGTCCTTTTATGATGGGGGAGGATTTCTGAAAGGGGCCTTTCAGGTATGTGTGTGCATATATATATATATAAATCCAGCTCTAATATTTAAAGTACTTAAGAGGAGATTTTGTTTCATGTCAGGACAGTTTATTTGATCTCTGCTCTGGTCCGGATGCCACCTCTGTCTGCTGTCCTCCTTGTAAGCAGGGGTTTTAGCCAGGCTTTTTGCAAAACACAATCATGATATGGGATTTGCCCATAGTCATCCACAGAAAGCTTGCAAGTTTGTGCCAGTGCTACAAGGAACTCGAGAGGAGGTGCTGAAAACAAATGAACATTCCAGAGAAGTAGTCAGAGTTCCTCAGCTTCCTCTTCTCTTTTATCATCAGCAAATGGCTGTTTTCTTCCTTTAGCTGCCAAGAAGTTATGGTTAATATAGAGTTCATCACACAGGGTCTGTGCTCACTTAGAGGCTTCCTACATTTTTCTCCAATAATGGTGGCAGCCACAAGGAGAGCAGGAATAATGGTGATGATCATACAAGTCAATTCAAGAGAGATCTATTGACTGCCTATAAGAGGCCACCCAAGTTTCCTCGGACATGAAATCAAGGCATGAATAAGGCACAGTCCAGACCTTGTGTTGCTCACAGACGATAGTAGAGACAGATAGAAAATGAATTACAGTGCAGTGAAGAGAGTGCAAACACAGAAGGTCCAGATGGTACCAGGTTAATTAACTCTGCCTGAGGAAGTCTTCCCTGACCTCCAAGACTGGCCCTGATGCTCCCTGTTTTAAAGCTCTGTGCATTGTTCATTCATAGCATTTACGACAGCTGGAAATTGTATTTGAGAGCGATGCACATGAGTCCTGCTTCAACAATGTAAGCACTGGAAGGACAGGCCATTTTACTCACTTAGTAGCTGGGCTGGTGACATCTATGCAGCAGGCACTCAGGGACAGTTTGTTGAATGGAATAAGGGAGTACGAGATCAGGAAAGACTTCTGAGGGAACGAGATGTTTAAATTAGGTTTTGAAGGATGAATAGAAGTCTGCATCTGTACTAGGGACAGAAGTAAATATAAAAATACTGACAATTTAAGAGGAAGGTATAACCTCTTTGAAAGTGAAAGTGTGAAAGTGTTAGTCACTTAGTTGTGTCCAACTCTTTGCAACCTCATGGACTGTAGCCCACCAGGCTCCTCAATCCATGGGATTCTCCAGACAAGAATACTGTTGAGGGTTGCCACACCCTTCTCCAGGGCATCTTCCTGATCCAGGGATTGAACTCAGGTCTCCAGCATTGCAGGCAGATTCTTTACTGTTTCAGCCACAGGGGAAGCCATGACCTCATTAGCTATTTGTTATTGAATCCCCAGTTGGACCATAAAGAAGACTGAGTGCCAAAGAATTGATGCTTTGGCATTGTGGTGCTAGAGAAGACTCTTGAAAGTCCCTTGGATTGTAAGGAGATCAAACCAGTTAATCCTAAAGGTAATCAATCCTGAATATTCATTGGAAGGACTGATGCTGAAGCTGAAGGTCCAGTACTTTGGCCATCTGATGCAAAGAGCTGATTCACTGGAAAGACCATGATGTGGGAAAGATTGAAGGCAAAAGGAGAAGGGGATGACAGAGGATGAGATGGTTAGATAGCATCACTAACTCAATGGACATGAATGTGTGTGTGTGTTTTTTTTTTTTTTTCAGGATAAAACATGAGCCTTTTGAAAAAATAAAGTTAAAAGGCATATTGCCATATATTGTGGGAGAAAATGTAAAAATAATGATTGAAATAATGCATATTTGTATAATCTCAATGGATTTTCCAAAACTCAAATTCAGTTTAACCAGCATCTATATCAAACAAACAGGCATCATATACACTCTGCCTGATTCCCTTTGGGTACTGAAAACCACTGCTAAGAACATACTGTCCTGACTTCTGACACCATAGGTTATTAGTTTTGACTATTTTGAACTTTATAGAAATAGGATCACACAGTATGCATTCTTTTTCATTTGGCTTCTTTTGTTCAAACATGACTATGTAATCCATCCATATTCCTGCTTATAGTAGTATTTTACCATTTAGTGTCTAAAATATAAATATACCCCATTTAATTTACTCATTCTACTAAGATTTGTATAATTTCCAGTATTGAAATATTATAGGTATGATAGTATTCATATCCATGCCTTTTAATGTATATGTGTATGCATTTCTGTTGGATATATTGCTAAGATTAGCATAGCTATTTTATAGGGTATGTGCACATTTAGTTTTTATAGATACTGCTACATAGTTTTTCAAAGTGGTCATATCAATTTACACTAACCCCATCTGTACAAAGAAATTTCATTTATTTCACATCCTCTTACACTTGGCATCATCTGCCTTTTTCATTTTGGCCATCTGGTCAGTGTGAACTAATATCATATTACAATTTTTAATTTGTGTTTGTAAGATTGCAAAGGAAGTTAAGCATTTGGGCTTTCCTGGTGGCTCAGATGATAAAGAGTCTGCCTGCAATACAGGAGACCCAGGTTGGATCCTTGGGTCAGGAAGATCCCCCAGAGAAGGGAATGGCAACCCATTCCAGTATTCTTAACTGGGAAATTCCATGGACAGAGGAGCCTGGTGGGCTGCAGTCCATGGGGTCACAAAGAGTCAGACACGACTGAGTGACTGACACTTTCACATCCTCTTACACTTGGCTTCATCTACCTTTTTCATTTGGCCATCTGGTCAGTGTGAATTAATATCATATTACAATTTTTAATTCATGTTTGTAAGATTGTAAGTGAAGTGAAGCACCTTTACATTTGATTACTAGTCATTTGGTGCAGTCTATTGATGTATAGTTTGAGGCATATGTTCCCTTTGTGCTGTGCTTACCAAATTGTACTAAAATTCTCCAGTTCCTGTAAACGCTTGGATGCCATGAACTAAGCCTCCTTTGTGTGGCTTCAGCACCAAGGACAGTGCCTACCAGCCCGATTGTTCCCCAAAGCTCATGTGAAAGCTCAGCGTTCAAATAAGGTTCTTATTCAAAGAGGTGAAACCAGGATGGAAAGCCAAGCCTGGAGGATGCTAATCATGTGCTCTAAAGAGAACGCATTAAGAAGGCTTAGCTGCCCCTTTCATCTCCATTGCACTAGAGCCATTCCAAATGGAATGCTCAATGAAGCCAATGAGTGGAGTCCTTCTGAACAATGGACATTCTAATATGGCCACTGTCAGGAGAACACCTGCCTTCCCTCTCAACAGTTTTATGGATACAGGAGTGGGCTCTGTCTCATCTCCCTCCACAGCCACATCTCATTTACATGGAGCCTACTCAGAGTGATCCTTGATCTCCCAGTTACACCCGATGCTTCCAAGTAAGTGCTTATGGCTGAAATACAGTGCCCAAAAGTATGTGCTTTGGGATCCAGTTCCATTTTTCATTTACTCCATTTGAGCTTTGGTCAAGTGACTTGCCCTTTCTGAGTCTTTTCCAGCTTAACATTAGGTTAATCTCCCCCACCTCCAAGGTCATTGTAAGGGTCAAATAGTCCATGAATATGAAATATTTGGGAGAACTCCTGGCAAAGACTGATCACTCACTTAGTGACAGATCTTGTTATTAACGGTGATACTTAAGAGTGTGTAATTTTGAGATTTAGTAAAAGATAGCGATGACCACGTGTTTGGCCCTACATAGCTTTGGGATGCATTTGTGATGGGCTTGTTGTAAAGTAAGAGGCAAATCAGCGGAGTAAACAAACTACGGCTAACTGAGCCTCGTGAAGTGGAGTGGCTCAGTCCTGTCTGACTCTTTGTGACCCCATGGACTGTAGCCTACCAGGCTCCTCCATCCATGGGATTTTCCAGGCAGGAATACTGGAGTGCGTTGCCATTTCCTTCTCCAGGGGATCTTCCCAACCCAGGGATCAAACCCGGGTCTCCTGCATTGCAGACAGATGCTTTACCATCTGAGCCACCAAGGTTACACAATATCTGTGCATAAGGACACTTTGAATAACTACCTAAGAAATAATATTTGTAAAATGCAATGTGTTGTATGGCTCAGAAAATGTCAAAGGGTTGAAGAGGAGGTTGCCTGGAAGGCTAGGGTGAGAGATGAAGCTAAGAAAGTACCTTCAAGCCATATCAAGGACAGCCTTGTGTGCTATGCCAAAGGGAAGGACTTTAGTCTCCAGACATTGGGAAGCCAGTGGAGATGTTTGACAGAGGAAGTAGATAAAACTATTTTTCAGGGGATGGGCCTAAGGGGAGCTGAGGGATTATTAGAGTAAGTTACTATATCACTGCCTTTCATTCTTAGACTCCAGAGAGTAAAGGATTCCCTTGAGACAATGTCCTCTTAATTGGCTCTTTATATTAATTAACTGCCTCTTGACCTTCTATCTTCAGCCACTTAAATCACTGATGATCTCCTGCAAAGGCCTTTGCTCTTTGGGAAGCTTCATGGAAAGTGGAAGGGACCCTATTATGAATCAGAGACCGTCCCAACCCGATTTCTGCTGCTCCTTTGCTGTGTCCTGGGGTGTCTCTTAACCTGCCATGGTTTCAGTGCCAAATTCTATATTGAAGGAGGCAGCCCAGCAATTTCCCCACCAGGCAAAAATTCTGTGATTAAATCCTTTGTCACTGTCACCACAGACAGCTAAACTGTAGAGATTTGCAGGAAGGTCAGGGTCAGTTCAACATCACGGGGAGGAAGCTGCTACTTAGTTTACAGCTGCTCCAGATCAGACATCGTGCGAGGTCCTTAGCTCAGGTGACATAGCTCACCAATCAGATACTGAGGGAGGCCCTTAGCTCAGGTGACAGCTCACCAACCAGACACTGTACCAGGTCCTTAGCTCGCGGTGACAGCTCACCAACCAGACACCATACCAGGCCCTTAGCTCGCGGTGACAGCTCACCAACCAGACACTGTGCGAGGCCCTTAGCTCAGGTGACAGCTCACCAACCAGACACTGTGAGGCCCTTAGCTCACGGTGACGTAGCTCACCAACCCAGGTTTACAAGGGATGTAGCTCTTTTTCTGACACTGAACTTCATTTCTATTCTAATCTCCAGGTTATAAATAGCAGCCATAGACTCCAGAATCTCTCTTTACTCTTCTGTGAGGTTGAAGCCACGTTCTTGGGCTTGCAGAAAGTCATAGTATTGGAGGTGAGGGTGGAGGTTGGGAGATGGAATTGTTTAATCCTTTTTTATTATCTGCCCTCATCAACATCATTTGAATTTCATATCTTCTTACAGGAGCTTTAGTCTTAACCTCTCAGCTCTTAGCCCAGGGCCTCCTTCCATGTCTGGCTCCATGAACACTTTAAGGTCCTTTTTCTAGGACACCAGTCAGTGCCTGGAAAACACTGAGGACTTGCTGTGTCCCCCAGCCTGACCTAGGATGAGCAGATACAGGGGCAGTCTGCACAGAGGTCGTTAGGAGAGACTCATTGTCTCTGTAAATAGGGATACCTGGCCTACTTTGAGTTTGCAGGTGGGGAAGAGCATGGAGCCTCTTACAGGGAATGTGGCATCATTCCTCCTTTCAACTATCTCTCAAATTGCCCTTTTCCAGTAAAACATTGGTAATTTCTAGTTTGAAGAGGGGGAAGAATAGATTACACTGTAATGTTCTCAAGCTACTATTCAGGCTGGAATTCCTAGACTTTTGAAATTCCAAAATATTTGCTGTCAAATTTTGGTCTTTCTCATTACATTCAAAAGTCTGTTTTGAAACTTAAAATCAGGGGCCCAATTTTCTCTTTCTGTGTCTTCAATTTAAATGCACTGTCTCTCTTCTGGGACTGGGGAAGGCTGGATGCCCAGTGGCCCCAGATGAAAGACAGTGCTGGGACAGTCGTCTGCATGGAAGAGGGAAGCTCCTAATATTTCAGAGTTTTACTCCATTCGTATTATTTCCTGTAATCACCACTTCCACCCCTTGTGGGGGAGCCATGCTGGCCCATTATGGTTTTGATTATAGATGAAGAAGCTGAGGGTTAGTGGGTAGGTGACTTGTCACAGATCACATCCTTATAAAGACAAATCGAAAATCCTGTGTGTTCATTATTTAGGTGGAAACTGAATGAGCTGCCCCAGGTGTTAATGAGCTTCCCATTTTGTGGTGTGTGTGTGTGTGTGTGTGTGCGCACGTGCATGTGCGTGTGACCCAAGGGACTTAAAAAAAAAAAAAAATTGGCTGCTCCAGGGCTTAGTTGCAGCTCACAGGATCTGTGTTGCCACATGTGGGATCTCAATTGCAGCAGGGGATCTGGTTCCCCAACCATGGATTGAACCCGGGCTCCCCTTGCATTGGGAGGGTAGAGTCTTAACCACTGGACCACCAGGGAAGTGCCCCCCCGCACCCCACCACCAGGGAATTTTAAGTGGCTTGAATTATTAAGTTATCCCAGAAGGTCTTCAGGATCTTGATTTAAAGTCACTGATCTATAGACACATTTCTCAGGCTGTAGAAGTTTGGATTCTTCATGTTCTCACTTTTGGAAATATAGTCAGCATGGGAGGTGAGGTGTTGAGAGGTAAGGGTTGTTGGCTTAGCCAAGGTAAACAGGGAGGTGAAAAGCACTTGTTACCTTCTCTCTTGAATTGCTGTATATTTTATTGTGTCGTCTCACAAGGTCTCAAATGCATGAGGAGGGCCATGTTGTTGGCCTTGCTGGAAAGTGGCAATGGGGCCTGTCAAACTGTGGGCTCAAAGCAGAGAATTGCTTGAAAAAAATATGTTCTTTTATTCCAACCCTTCTCTTTGAACACAGAAATGAGCAGCTTGCAGATTTACATTGAAATTGTCAGCAGTATTCAAGAAAAAAGTGTCTTTTTCCATTCTTTCTTTATCCTATTTATCATTAATTTAATAAAGAGTAGTGACATAGTCCTAGTTGAGCTATTTCAAATCCTGAAAGATGATGCTGTGAAAGTGTTGCACTCAATATGCCAGCAAATTTGGAAAACTCAGCAGTGGCCACAGGACTGGAAAACGTCAGTTTTCATTCCAATCCCAAAGAAAGGCAATGCCAAAGAATGCTCAAACTACCACACAATTGCACTCATCTCACATGCTAGTAAAGTAATGCTCAACATTCTCCAAGCCAGGCTTCAGTAATACATGAACTGTGAACTTCCTGATGTTCAAGCTGGTTTGAGAAAAGGCAGAGGAACCAGAGATCAAATTGCCAACATCTGCTGGATCATGGAAAAAGCAAGAGAGTTCCAGAAAAACATTCCTGCTTTATTGACTATGCCAAAGCCTTTGATTGTGTGGATCGCAATAAACTGTGGAAAATTCTGAAAGAGATGGGAATACCAGACCACCTGATCTGCCTTTTGAGAAACCTGTATGCAGGTCAGGAAGCAACAACTGGACATGAACAACAAACTGGTTCTAAATAGGAAAAGGAGTACGTCAAGGCTGTATATTGTCACCCTGCTTATTTAACTTCTATGCAGAGTACATCATGAGAAACGCTGGGCTGGAAGAAGCACAAGCTGGAATCAAGATTGCCGGGAGAAATCTCAATAACCTCAGATATGCAGATGACACCACCCTTATGGCAGAAAGTGAAGAGGAACTAAAAAGCCTCTTGATGAAAGTGAAAGTGGAGAGTGAAAAAGTTGGCTTAAAGCTCAACATTCAAAAAATGAAGATCATGGCATCTGGTCCCATCACTTCATGGCAAATAGAAGGAGAAACAGTAGAAACAGTGTGAGACTTTATTTTTTTGGCCTCCAAAATCACTGCAGATGGTGATTGCAGCCATGAAATTAAAAGACGCTTACTCCTTGGAAGGAAAGTTATGACCAACCTAGATAGCATATTCAAAAGCAGAGACATTACTTTGCCAACAAAGGTCTGTCTAGTCATGGCTATGGTTTTTCCACTGGTCATGTATGGATGTGAGAGTTGGACTGTGAAGAAAGCTGAGCACCAAAGAATTGATGCTTTTGAACTGTGGTGTTGGAGAAGACTCTTGAGAGTCCCTTGGACTGCAAGGAGATCCAACCAGTCCATTCTAAAGGAAATCAGTCCTGGGTGTTCTTTGGAAGGAATGATGTTAAAGCTGAAACTCCAGTACTTTGGCCACCTCATGTGAAGAGTTGACTCATTGGAAAATACTCTGATGCTGGGAGGGATTGGAGGCAGGAAGAGAAGGGGATGACAGAGGATGAGATGGCTGGATGGCATCACTGACTCGCTGGGCATGAGTTTGAGTGAACTCCAGGAGTTGGTGATGGACAGGGAGGCCTGGTGTGCTGGGATTCATGGGGTCGCCAAGAGTTGGACACGACTGAGCGACTGAACTGAGTGACATAGTCGAGGGCTCTCCAGGTGGTGCTAGTGGTAAAGAACCTGCCTGCCAATGCAAGAGACATAAGAGGCATAGGTTTAATCCCTGCGTTGGGAAGATCCCCTGGAGGAGGGCATGGAAACCCATTCCAGTATTCTTGCCTGGATAATGCCCGTGGACAGAGGAGCCTGGGGGGCTATGATTCATAGGGTCGCACAGAGTAAGACACAACTGAAGTGGCTTAGCATGCATGCACGACATACTCAAAAGCTAGATGAGAGATTTCATCCTTCTCCCAGTTGAGTTTGTGGCATTTTTGGAGAAAAATGAATAATTTAAGGCAGACAAATGCTTGAGGTTCTTCCAAGATCTAGAATAAAGGATGTTTAGACTGAACAGGGTCCTTGGGGCAGATGTCCTAGATTACAGGATAGGATGCCCTTTCACATGAGTTGTTAAAAATAAGGAGCAAGTGTATGGCACAGGGAACTCTGCTCAACATACTGTAACAACTTAATTGGGTGAAAAAGAATAGATACATATATATGTATAACCTTTGGTGTTCACCTGAACACAACATTGTTAATCAATGGTTAGTTCAGTTCAGTCGCTCAGTCCTGTCTGACTCTTTGTGACCCCATGAATCGCAGCACGCCAGGCCTCCCTGTCCATCACCATCTCCTGGAGTTCACTCAAACTCACGTCCATTGAGTTGGTGATGCCATCCAGCCATCTCATCCTCTGGCGTCCCCTTTTCCTCCTGCCCCCAATCCCTCCCAGCATAATGGTACTCCAATATAAAACAAAAAATTAAAAAAAAGAATGCTTAATTAGCTAGAGGAAACTATAAGCAAGGTGTCAAGACAACCCTCAGAATGAGAGAAAATAATAGCAAATGAGACCACTGTCAAAGTTGTATGGCTTTGACATAAACAGTATGGCTGCTGCTAAGTCGTTTCAGTCGTGTCCGACTCTGTGCGACCCCATAGACGGCAGCTCACCAGGCTCCCCCATCCCTGGGATTCTCCAGGCAAGAACACCGGGGTGGGTTGCCATTTCCCTCTCCAATGCATGAAAGTAAAAATCTCCAAAATATATAAGCAGCTCATGAAGCTCAGTACTGGAAAAGCAAACAACCCAATCAAAAAGTGGGCAGAAGCCTTAAACAGAAATTTCTCCAAAGAAGACATACAGATGGCTAATCAACACATGAAAAGATGCTCAGTGTCGCTCATTACTAGAGAAATGCAAATCAAAACTACGCTGAGGTATCATCTCACACTGAGCAGCATGGACATCATCAAAAGGTGTGCAAACAGTCAATACTGGAGAGGATGTGCAGAAAATGATACAGCCACTATGGAGAACAGTATGGCTGCTGCTAAGTCGTTTCGGTTGTGTCCGACTCTCACTAGGCTCCCCCGTCCCTGGGATTCTCCAGGCAAGAACACCGGAGTGGGTTGCCATTTCCCTCTCCAATGCGTGAAAGTGAAAAGTGAAAGTGAAGTCGCTCAGTCAGGAGATTCCTTTAAAAACTAGGAATATTTAAAAAATGAATGAAGAAAAAAACTAAGAATAAAACTACGATATGACCCAGTGATTCCACTACTGGGCATATACCCTGAGGAAGCCATAATTGAAAAAGACACATGTACCCCAGTGTTCATTGCAGCACTATTTACAGTAGCTAGGACTTGGAAGCAAGAAGCTGTCATACATATACATGGTGAGATATTGCTCAGCTATAAAAAGGAATGCCTTTGAGTTGGTTCTAATTAGATGAATGAACCTAGAGCCTATTATACAGAGTGAAGTAAGTCGGAAAGAGAAAGACAAATGTTATATATTAACACATACATATGGAATCTAGAAAGATAGTACTGAGGAATCTACCCAAGGGCAGCAATGGAAACAGATCAGACTTTTGGATACAGTGGGGGAGGGAGAAGGTGTGATGGTTTGAGAGAGTAGCATTGAAACATCCATTACCATATATAAAATAGATAGCCAGCGGGAATTTGCTGCACAATGCAGGAAACCCAAGGCTGGTACTCGGTGACAACCTGGAAAGGTGGGATGGGGAGGGAGGTGCGAGGGAGGCTTACGAGGGAGGGAACATATGTATACTATGGCTGATTCATGTTGAGGTATGGCAGAAACCATCACAATATCGTAAACTACCTGTCCTGAAGTTAAAAATTAAAGAAAAGAATTAACTAGGAACTTCCCTGGAGTTCCAGTGGTTAAGAATCCACTTTCCAATGCAGGGGGTGCCAATTTGATCCCTGGTCAGAGAGCTAAAATCCCACATGCCTTGAACCAAAATAGACCAAAACACAAAACAGAAGCAATGTTGTAACAAATTCAGTAGCAGCTTTAAAAATGGTCCATCAAAAAAAAAAAAATCTTAAAAGTATTAAGCATAAGGTGGGAGGGAAGCAGAGGGAACAGATGAGCAGACTTGGAAGTATGAACAGATGGTGAGATGGAGGAAACCTAAGTTGGGAAGTATCAACAAGGCAGGAAGGACAGGGTGGTGGTGGTGCGGAAAGAAGGCGGGGATGCGGGAAGGAGAGAGTTAAGAAGAAAGCTCTTCATTAATGTGATTCCAAAACCTGTTCATTGCCCAAGAGCTTTGTGCCCCAGGAAGGCGAGAGGCCGTGAGAACAAAGTAAAAAGCTATGGACTTGTAAAACTTTCAAAGTCAAAGGGGCACAGTTGGGGTCACCCAGCCATAGAGAGAGAAGGCTCAATAGTTCCCATTGACTGCACCTCCCTCTGTGCTACATATTGTCTATCTCAGCCCAGCTGGTCCAGAAAGCAGAACTAGAGACAAAGGCCCGTGTGCCCATAGCTCTGGGGAGAGTGATTCCAAGGAAGGAGGGCCAGCCCGTGCAGGGGGTACCTGGAGCCAGCTCTACCCCAAGTGGTTCCACACTCCAACGGGCAGCATAGAGCTTCACCTGGGAGCCAGCTTACACTGCATCTCTGATGCCCATCCTGGGTGGCAGGAGAGAGGAGACTGTTTATCCATTGTTCCTGCCTGCCTGTGGTCAAGGGTTGTTCCCCAGCAAAGTAACTCCCCTGCACTTCCAGACTGGACATGCATGAGGTCAAGCAGGTGGGAGGAGGGAGGGGTGTGGTAAGCATCAGGCAAGGTGAACGAAGATCTATCTCATCATGCATGTATACATGTATGTGTCCATGTGTGCATATGTATATATGTATCTTTATTTGTATGTATATATGTGTGTATGTGTGTATATATGTGTATGTGCATGTATGTGTGTATGTGTATATGTGTGTATGTGTGTATATGTATCTTTATATGTATGTGTACATGTGTGTATGTGTGTATATGTGTGTATGTATGTATATATGTGTATGTGTGTATATATGTATCTTTATATGTATGTGTATATGTGTGTGTATATATGTGTATGTGCGCATATATGTGTATGTGCATATATGTGTGTATGTGTGTATATGTGTGTGTATACATGTGTATGTGTGTGTATATATATCTTTATATGTATGTGTATATATATGTATGTGTATATACAGGTGTTTTGCCTCATTGGTTCTGTTTACTCCTATGAATTTTATTCTGTTTTGCATTGTTCATTGTTAGTGTATAAAAACAGAAATGATTTTGCATGTTGATTTGTATCAGCAACCTTGCTAGATTCATTTAATTGCTCTGAAAATGTGTGTGTATCCTGCTGTTTGCGTATATGTGTGTGTTTATATGTGTGATGACTGTAATGGTTTCTACATACAAGGTAATGACATCTGCAAACAGAGAAAACATTGCTCTGTCCTTCCATATATGGATGCCTTCATATCTCTTTCTTGGCCACTGGCTCTGGCTAGGAATTGCTGTACTATGTTGAATAGAATTGGCAAAAGCCGGCATCCTTCTTTGTTCATGGCTGTGTAGAGAAGGTTTTCAGGGTTTACTTACTGAGTTTGATTACAGCTATGGGTTTCCATGTCCTTTATTAAATTAAAGTGTTTTTTTTTTTTAAGAATCAGGCAAGGTAAGATCAGATTCCACCTACATGCATGAAGGTGATTGGAGCCCAAACAGTTCAGTCTGCTCTGAGATGGTTGGAATCAGAGCCGGGTGAGGTCAAGAGGGTTTGAAACAGCCTGCAGAAAGCATCTGATAGGCACGCTGTATTCGTTTTCTATGCTGTAAAATAAATTAGCACAAAGGTTATCAGCTTGAAACGGCAAACGTGTATTATCTCACGGTGGCCGTGGGTCAGGCGGGTGGCTGTGGCTCAGCCGGGTAGTCTAGCCCAGGTCTCTCACCTGGGTGCCGCTAAGGTGCTGTCCGGGGCTGCGGTCCTTTTAAGGATGGTCCCCTGCCTGGTTCACTCAAAGGGCATTGGCAGGATTTGGGTCCCACAGACTGTTGGCTGGGGATGTCCCTCAGTCCCTTTATGGCTGGCCCTTGCCGTGGGGCAGCTTACGACCCTGTGGCGGGTTTATCTGACAGAACAAGCAGAGTGGAACCAGGATGTTTGTGGTCTTGAAAGAGGGTCCACAAGGGCATGCATCCCAGGAGATGGGGTTCCTGGGGCCATCTTAGAGGCTGCCTGCCACACAGACTCTTGCATTCACTATTTACAGTCATCCCGGGGACACGATCCTCTTAGGCCACTGAGGACATCAGCCCAGAGGCCTTTCAACCCTTCCTGGGCCTGGAGCCTATCCTGATAACTTCAGCCCCGTTGCACTCTGCTTTCTCCAGCTATGCTGTGGGCACTGTGGCTATACCAGGTGACACCCCAGTCATCCTGGCCTTGGTTCTACTGTGTCTGCTGCGGAGCCTCCCGCTTCGACCACCAGAGGAAAATATAGGCAGTGTCTTCTTCTACCATGAAGGGCAGTTTAGAGTGTGTGCGCCTCTGAGGCTAGACTTTAGGGTGTCAATCTCCATTCTATGATGCAGAGCCGGAGAAGGCAATGGCACCCCACTCCAGTACTCTTGCCTGGGAGATCCATGGAAGGAGGAGCCTGGTAGGCTGCAGCCCATGGGGTCGCTAAGAGTCGGACACGACTGAGCGACTTCACTTTCACTTTTCTCTTTCATGCATTGGAGAAGGAAATGGCAACCCACTCCAGTGTTCTTGCTTGGAGAATCCCAGGGATGGTGGAGCCTGATGGGCTGCCGTCTATGGGGTCACACCGAGTCGGACACGACTGAAGTGACTTAGCATAGCATTAGCATGATGCAGAGCAACTGCAGTCAACTCTGAGCTTTCCACTTCCTCCACTTAAACAGAACAGTAGTTTTACTCATCTCATAATGCCATTTTGAAGATTGGTTAGTTTAATGTATAAAAACATGAAACAATGCAGAATTTTCTTGGCATATGATTTTCTTTTTTAAAAAAATATGTATTGTTTTATTTGGCTTCTCTCTCTTAGTTGCGGCGTGTGGGATCTTTAGTTGCAGTGTGTGAACTCTTACTTGAGGCATCCGGGATCCAGTTCCCTGACCAGGGATCAAACCTGAGCCCCCTGCATTGGGAGCCTGGAGTCTTAGCTACTGAACCGCCAGGGAAGTCCCTATAATTTTCACTATATACACTCTACACAGAATTTCTCAACCTTGATACTACTGTATTGAAGTTAGTTGCATCTCAGGCCTCTACTCACCACATGCCAGTGACTCTCTCTGGTTGTAAGAGCCCAAAATGCCTCCAGATATTGCCAGAAAAAATGGCCTTTCCCTCCAGTTGAGGACTTCTGCCCTGTGCTAATCAAAACTCAGGAATTTAAAAAAAATGAATGGCTGGATGGATGTTGAGGGTTGTATGTCTTCCGGGAAAGGAATGGGTAGAGAGAGCTGCAGAAGAGTGTGTAGAATGTGCCAAAGGGGGAAGTGTGTCAGGGTCACTGTGTCCTGAGCACAGCGTCCAGCCTGGCTCTCCACTGGCATTGGGAAGCCTCTTCTGCTGTTTGGTGTCCAGTTTTGTCCCCTGTAGAGCAGGGTAAAAAAAACCCATTCTTGTTTGGATTGTTATAAAAAGTCCTGTTCTTTTTTGAATTGTTGTAATGTTTAAATCAAATAATCTCTGTGTAACACTGTGAAGAAAGTTTATTTTTCATAGCAGCAGAATCCTTTTCATAGGAATACTCTGAAGTGGGATTGCTAGATAATATATTAGCTCTGGATTTAATTTTTGAAGGACCTCCATACCGTTTTCCCTAATAGCTGCACCTATTTACATTCCCATCATGTTTGCCTCTTGAATGTGAATTCTGTTTCCAAATAAAATAATAGATCCATGATCTGTAAGTGTCCAGGCTTTAGAGGACCTAGAACAATACCAGAAATATCCTGCATGTGTCACACCCACGGGAAAGGTTGGTTGTGTCTGAAAGGAAATGTTCCAGGTAATTCTGAGTCTGCAGGCTCCTAAAAGCCCCACGAATTAGGAGTTTACCCTTGACTGTTCTTTCTTTTTCTCTGTGCACAAGAGCCCTTTTGTTTGGAGAGCTTCTGCCAATTCTCGCTAACACACACACACACACACACGCCAGGGACACACACATAGTAAGCACTCAATAACTGTTTATAAGCCTCTTGACTGGCCTGTGAACAATATAAATATCTGTGAAAGACAGAGCTCATCCAGGAAAACCAAGCCTAGCTTCCCAGAACTCTACTTTCTGTGAAGATCCACCTAAGCCAGGCGGTGCTCAAAAGTGAGGAGGTGAGTTCACTTTCCCCTAAAACGTGTCACCCAGAGGTGATACTTCTTGTCCATCAGCCACATTCATCACCCAGCTCCTGAGAAAGGAAATGCAATTGGTCATGACCTCTGAAGGGAAAAACATTGCGTTCACTAGAAAGACTGGCCTCCTTAGACTTTCCAGGTCCCAGCGCTGTGTCAGCTGGGTTAAAAGGCCATTTTTCTTTCTTTTTGCTGAAGGCTGGGAAAATAGATGTGAAGATGTCTCTGGGACCAACATTTGGCTCAGAGCCTGGGCTGGTAAACAGATGGGTCCCTTGCAAGTGTGTGGCTATCACTCAGGGAAGAAGGGTGGTGTGAGTACCATAGGGCTCCCGTGTGCTCGCTCCTGATTTTATAGTTATTTCTCTTCTGTCTGGAGCTGGAGGTGGGAATTCAGAGGAAGCAGCCAAGGCTCTGAAAGTGTCCGTGATGTGCTCGGGTTGCAGAGCTGGTAAATGAGAATTTCCTTATCTTTAATGGGAATTCGATCATATTATTTAATAGCTTTTCTCAAGAAGTGGACTGTAGTCTATTAGTCCAGGTGATAACCTACAAAATAGGATTATCACAATCAAGGAAGGTAGAGAGATACCCTGTGCTAGATTTGCTTGGATTGTCACAGAGGAAATTGTCTTATTAAAGGCTCTGAGATCAGTCCTGGGTGTTCTTTGGAAGGAATGATGCTAAAGCTGAAACTCCAGTACTTTGGCCACCTCATGCGAAGAGTTGACTTATTGGAAAAGACCCTGATGCTGGGAGTGTTTAGGGGCAGGAGGAGAAGGGGACGACAGAGGATGAGATGGTTGGATGGCATCACTGACTTGATGGACATGAGTCTGAATGAACTCCGGGAGATGGTGATGAACAGGGAGGCCTGGCGTGTTGCGATTCATGGGGTTGCAAAGAGTTGGGTACGACTGAGCGACTGAACTGAACTGAGAAGTCCTGCAGTCTTGACAGCTGCCTAACCCAGTTTCTCCTAAGCTTGGGTGAGCATTGAAACCTCCTTTGATATAATGCCAACAAGTATTTCATATATAGAAGAGTATCCAGGCTCAAAATTTTATAAAAATATGCTTAGTTAGATAATCTTAGAGGACTAAGGGGTCTTTTCTTGGACCTCAAACATTTTGTGAGTTTCCTAAATCCCCAGCTTGCCCACTCAGCACTGTGGAATGTCATCAGAGGTCTTGACACGGCTGACGGCTTAGTTTCTGCAAACTCACCAGATGTTGGACAGCAAACTGTACATAGTCCACCAATGTTTCAATTCTTCATCTTAGACAGCATTTCTCAACCCTTCTTAGAACAGGGACCCATTCAGGGCAACTTAGAATGTTGGATAGGGAGGTGCCTAAAGTCAGGGGAAAGAGTCCCTGCCCATAAGTGTGGAGTGAGACTGAGTAGCCTCGGGGGGAAATGGCCGTGGCGGCCTTGTAAGGTAGAAGTTCCCTGTCTCTGGGGGGTTTAAACATGGGTTGAGCAGCAGCGTGCTAAGGAATCAGAGGGGATTCCTCGGGTTGGAAGCATCGTCTCCACATTTGGGGTTCTGCTGGAAGAGTAGGTGTCTGACCTACTTTCCCTGACGCATCTCTCCCTGTCCTCCTCCTCTCTTTCTTTCCTTCCTCCTACTTCCATCCAGAGGTGGTGGGTGGCAGGTGAGCCTGGGATAAACCAGGGATACACATCAAACCTTGTGGAAATGACCAGGTTTTAGGTCCACCACCTGCTCTCTGATCCTCGGAACTGTATCCTACTCCCCAGCCACTCCAGAACTGATAACAGGCAGCATGCTGTTCTAGATGGGCTCTGGGTAAATGGCCATGTGGTCTCCCAGTCTGGGACACTCATATTCTCCTTAAGTCCCATCCTAGCTGTGATATCTTTGGCTTCAGCATTAGCCAGCCTTCCTTTTGACCTCAAGCAGAATGCCAGCCTGGGCTTCCCTGGTGGCTCAGATGGTAAAGAATCTGCCTGCAATGCAGGAGACCCCAGTTCGATTCCTGGATCAGGAATATCCCCTGGAGAAGGGATAGGCTACCCACCCCAGTATTTTTGGGCTTCCCTGGTGGCTCAGGTGGTAAAGAATCTGCCTGCAATGCAGGAGACCTGGGTTTGATCTCTGGCTTGGGAAGATCCCCTGGAAGAGGCATGGCAACCCACTCCAGTATTCTGGCCTGGAGAATCCCAGGGACAGAGGAGCCTGGCGTGCCACAGTCATGGGATCACAAAGAGCTGGACACGACTGAGTGGCTAAGCACAGCACAGCACACAGAATCCCCGCCAAGTCTTGCAATGCACCCAGAACACCTGAGCCCACATTCCAAAGAGAGCCAGCACAGGGGAAATCTTTCACCCCAAACATCCATCTGTGCGTGCATGCTAAATTGCCTCAGTCGTGTCCGACTCTGTGCAACCCTAAGAACTGTAGCCTACCAGACTCCTCTGTCCATGGGATTCTCCAGGAAAGAATACTGGAGTGGGTTGCCATGCCCTCCTCCAGGGGATCTTCCCAGCACATTGACTGAGCCCTCATCTTTTAGGTCTCCAGCACTAGCAGGCAGGTTCTTTACCTCTCGCGCCACCTGGGAAGCCCCAAACCTCCATCCACACATCTGATATTTATTGAATCTTTACATAGCACTAAGTACTCTTCAGAGCCCCTGAGGAATTAGATATGAAAAAACCAAGTCCCTGAGGCTTCTGGCCTGATGGGGAAGGCAAGCAAATGAGGAATTATCTATGCCCTGGATAAATATAATGATGCACTTCCAGGCACTGGGGGATCAGAGAGGATGGGTGCTGATCAAAGGCTGGTTTTCAGGAGAAAATAAAAAGTATGTGGTTTTCTAGGTAGTTTCAGCAGATAATAATATGTGTTCATGGCTTTGCTTTTCTGTATAACCTTGCCAAGGGTATACTTTTTACCTGCAAGGTCAGGTGACCTCAAGGATTCCTTTGTAATTAGGACTTCTGTTGTTTTTCCCTCTGTGTGATACCCTCTGCCGCTGGGATTGGATGATTCTGACTTCAATATTTTGGTAGTGAATTTTGCTATGAATGTGAAGTCTGTGTCAGTCATGTTCAAACTAGCCATCAACCTGGGAAGATATTCAATATTGATTATAGTTCATCTGTTTGTTTGGTTAGCCTTTACTGGGGACCCAGTATGCCCAGCATTGTTCCAGGCCTTCAGTAAGCAAAATTGAAATTCTGTTTATTTTTTATTGATTTATCTTATTAAGCTTTTTACTTTGTATTGGGGTATAGCTGATTAATAATATGATAGTTTCAGGTGGACAGCAAAGGGACTCCGCAATACATATACATGTATCCACTCTTGCCCAAACTCCCCAGTTCAGTTCAGTTCAGTCGTTCAGTCATGTGACTCTCTGTGACCCCATGGAGCACAGCACGTCATGCCTCCCTGTCCATCACCAACTCCCAGAGTTTACTCAAACTCATGTCCATCGCATCAGTGATGCCATCCAACCAGCTCATCCTCTGTTGTCCCCTTCTCCTCCTGCCCTCAATATTTCCCAGCATCAGGGTCTTTTCCAATGAGTCGGTTCTTCACATCAGGTGGCCTAAGTATTGGAGTTTCAGCTTCAGCATCAGTCCTTCCAATGAATATTCAGGACTGATCTCCTTTAGGATGGACTGGTTGGATCTCCTTGTAGTCCAAGGGACTCTCAAGAGTCTTCTCCAACACCACAGTTCAAAATCATAAGTTCTTTGGCACTCAGCTTTCTTTATCAGATCAGATCATACTCAGTCGTGTCCGACTCTTTGCGACACCATGGATCTCAGCACGCCAGGCCTCCCTGTCCATCACCAACTCGCAGAGTTCACTGATACTCACATGCATCGAGTCAGTGATGCCATCCAGCCATTTCATCCTCTGTCGTCCCCTTCTCCTCCTGCCCCCAATCCCTCCCAGCATCAGAGTCTTTTCCAATGAGTCAACTCTTCGCATGAGGTGGCCAAAGTACTGGAGTTTCAGCTTTAGCATCATTCCTTCCAAAGAAATCCCAGGGCTGATCTCCTTCAGAATGGACTGGTTGGATCTCCTTGCAGTCCAAGGGACTCTCAAGAGTCTTCTCCAACACCACAGTTTAAAAGCATCAATTCTTCGGCGCTCAGCCTTCTTCACAGTCCAACTCTCACATCCATACATGACTATTGGAAAAACCATAGCCTTGACTAGACAAACCTTTGTTGGCAAAGTAATGTCTCTGCTTTTGAATATGCTGTCTAGGTTGGTCATAACTTTCCTTCCAAGGAGTAAACGTCTTTTAATTTCATGGCTGCAATCACCATCTGTAGTGATTTTGGAGCTCAGAAAAATAAAGTCTGACACTGTTTCCACTGTTTCTCCATCTATTTCCCATGAAGTGGTGGGACCAGATGCCATGATCTTCATTTTCTGAATGTTGAGCTTTAAGCCAACTTTTTCACTCTCCACTTTCACTTTCATCAAGAGGCTTTTGAGTTCCTCTTCACTTTCTGCCATAAGGGTGGTGTCATCTGCATATCTGAGGATATTGATATTTCTCCCGGCAATCTTGATTCCAGCTTGTGTTTCTTCCCGTCCAGCGTTTCTCATGATGTACTCTGCATATAAGTTAAATAAACAGGGCGACAATATACAGCCTTGACGAACTCCTTTTCCTATTTGGAACCAGTCTGTTGTTCCATGTCCAGTTCTAACTGTTGCTTCCTGACCTGCATACAAGTTTCTCAAGAGGCAGATCAGGTGGTCTGGTATTCCCATCTCTTTCAACTCTTATATCCATATATGATCACCAGGAAAACCCCAAACTCCCCTCCCTACTGTGTAGCACAGGGAACTCTGCTCAATGTTATGTGGCAGCCTGGATGGGAGGGGAGTTTGTTCAGTTTTTTAAATAATAGACTTTCCCCCCAAGGAACTCCTATAAAAGCCCTCCCTCCCCCTCTGTAAAACAGAGAAAAGAGGCTTGATCTGCTGATGGTAGTAGGGGTGGGAGACTCTTCAAGTTCCACCTACTTGGTTACCTTGAGTTCTCTTGATGAGTTCTAAGAATGGGTTCTCCCCTGCCCTGGGGTTTTAGGCGTACTATCTGAAAACCACTCATGCTGAGAGAAAAGGATTGGGGGAGAAATTAGCACTCAGCCTCTGTTTCAGACCAGCTAGATTGAATCCTTCTCTGACACTTGGCTGAAATAATTCATCTGTCTGAGCCTCCAGTGCATTCTTTGTAAATGGGCAGTGCTCATGTGATCATGAGGTATCTCTTAGGGGGTTGCCATGGACCAGAGAATGTCTTGTTCATATTTGGTTGCTTCTGAGCCTGAGTGAGGACCTGTTAACAATTCTGCCAGGACAGTTGGATGTCAACTGGGACGTTCCCTGGAAAATAAAGACACACGGGTTCCTTAAGATGACGGTATGTGATAGGTCCTAAATGGGTGTTTCTTTAAACAGATATTATTATTGCTTCTATTTGTTATTGCTTTTCAGTTACTAAGCTGTGTCTGACTCTTTGGGATCCCCATGAACTGGAGCACACCAGCCTTCCCTGTCCTTCACTATCTCCTGGAGTTTGCTCAGATTCATGTGCATTGAGTTGGTGATGCCATCCAACCATCTCATCCTCCTGTCGTCCCTTTCTCCTCCTGCCTTCAGTCTTTCCCAGCATCAGGGTCTTTTCTAATGAGTCAGTTCTTTGCATCAGGTGGCCAAAGTATTGGAGCTTTAGCTTCAGCATTAGTCCTTCCAATGAACATTCAGGGTTGATTTCTTTTAGGATTGACTGGTTTGATCTTGCAGTCCAAGAGACTCGCAAGAGTCTTCTCCAACACCATCATCAATTCTTCTGTTATTTAGTTGGCATCAGTTGCTCCTATCATTCTTCTATCAATAGGGAGTTCGAGACCAAATATCCACAGCAAGGGAGTATGGTAGAACGAACTGTTCCAGAGTCTGGAGGAACCAGTTCAAGTTCTAGTAAGAAAGTGCATAGTGTGCTCCTAGTCTGTCTTTGAACAAGAGTACCCCAAGGAATTGACTGGATGATGAATCGAGGGAAGCAGAGGCTGGAGACAGGGCCAGTGGGGTGTGCACTGAGCACAGAGCGTGTTTAGCACTTTCTCTTGGGGTCTGAGTGCGCGTGTCTCAATAGCATATTTTCCATGGCTGCTCCGGAAAGCCTTTCACTACACATTTAAAATGGTCACATTAACGTGCTGCCTTAAGATGAATGAAAGCCCTGCCCCTGCACTTGGGGGGATGTTGTCCACCCATTCTTTGCTCCCTACACCACCTTCTCCCCCACCCCACCTGCCAGACCCTCTCACATCTGCCCTGTCCCCCAGTCAAGCCTTCAGTCCACACCCTGAGGTTGGGTCTGCAGGTTGATAAGCTGGACCCCTCCCTCTGGAGTCTCTGAACTTGACTGATTTCTAGTAAAACCCACGGCTCCCTCTCCTGTGTACTGAGAGCATCTGTTATTAGCTCCCTGAGGCCTGAAGGCATGAGGAAGGAAGGTAACGAGGTTAAGTTGAGCAGATTTAATGGGAGAACCCATAGGAGAGCTGCTATTAATATTTTCAGCAGCATCCTTTGGGCTACGGATGTCCCTTATACCCTTGAAAAGCCAGTCGGTGCCTCTGCACTTACATGCTGGAGTGTCTGTGCTGTGACTCCTCACCGCCCTGGCGGGTGCAGAATGGCAGTCTTTCCCTGTTTTACAGAAGATGTCAAGTAGCTGACCCAGCATCACAGTCCTTGAAGATCAGAGGTGCAGAACCTCGTTACCAGGCTGTGTTGTCTGGAGCTGACAAAGACGAGCAGGCTGAGGTCCAGGAGAACCCCATGCTGAGCCGAGGGTGGGCAGAGGCCCCAGGGCTGCCGTGCACTTAGATGCCGTGTCCAGGGGCGGGAGGGGGCTGCCCCGGCTGGTCCAGAAGACAACTTGGGGGTGCAGTGAGCAAGGGTTGTTGACAGCGCCTCTCTCTTGTCTGGGGCTGAACGATCCCAGCACGTGCCATCTTCTGAGGAAAATGCTCTTGGGACACGACCTCTTGTGTCAGACTCTTAAAGCCCTGTCCTATGGGAGAAGGAGGCTTAATCTGTGGATTCTAAACCACAGCAAGTGGAATCCAGGAGGGGCAGGTGGCCTTGATGTCAGAGCAAAGACGTAAGAAAATTATGAGTTATTTTCAGAATGAAGTAGTGTTTCCTGAGCTGTTGGATAGGGGAGTTGCCTAGTGCAAGCGTGTGTGCTATTGGAGATGACATCTTTTCAACTGATATAGAATTCACAAAACATCAACGTTACAACTTGAAGTGTACAATTCAGTGGCCCTGAGCACATTCAGGGTTGTGCAAGTATCCCCTTTAGTGTCACCGCCCTAGAGGGACAGCCTCTGCTCATTTAGCATCACTCACCTCCACGTCCCTCCCCAGTGCTTGGAAACCCCACACTGCCTTCTCTGTGCATATGCATGTCCTGAACGTTTCCTATGAATGGAGTCATTCAATATGTGACCTTTTTGTGCCTGCCTTTAATGTTTTTGAGATCCATCCCCACCGTGGGGCTCGGCACTCCGGCTCTCTGGCTCCAGATCTCCCGGAAACATTTCACCTGTCACAGAGCCGGGCCCCACGTAGGATCACAGATGCACACCAGTGATCTCAATCTACTGGAATAGCTTGCCGATTCTTGGGCAGCTCAAGATTGGGGGTGATTAACCACCTTGCTCTCCAAACTTGAGTGTGGACTGTACACCCTGGCTCAGGCACAAGGGAGCTGGGATCTGGGGCAACTCAGCCAAGGACACCTCCTTGGATACATGTTTGGTGTGTTTCTGCAGATGCTTTGGTTACATGACTGAATGAGCCACGTGCCCCCTACAGATGCTTGTGAGGGAGGGGCGTGCACGTCCTTTGGGGCAGAGGCAGGTGCTGGCTGGCAGTAGGTCCAGGCCAGGGAACCAGATGGGCTCCTGCTGATGCTCTCTGGGTTGGGAGACCAGGCGAGCTGAGTCAGAGCACCTTCAGCTCTGGGTGAGGTTCTCCTGTGTGTGCCAAGGTGGACAGAGTGGAAGCTTATGGAGGAAAATCTGTGTTCGAATCTGCACTTCTGCCATGTACCTCAACTTCCCCAGTGCAACAGTTGTTATACAGAAAGTTGCTGTGAGGTTTGAATAAATGACTGAGTGCATCCACAGACTATTTATGGAGCCCTCACTAACAGTATCTGGGAATCCCAGGTGGCTCAGTGGTGGACAGTCTACCTAAGAGAGAGATGCAGGTTGGATCCCCAGGTTGGGAACATCCCCTGGAGAAGGAATGGCAACCCACTCCAGTATTCTTGCCTGGGAGATTCCATGGACAGAGTAGCTTGGCGGGCTACACTCAATGGGGTTGCAAAGAGTCGGATACAACTTAGCAACTAAACAGCAGGATGCTGGGGAGGAAGGACAAGTTGAATCTGCTCAGGCTGTAGTCCCTTTTCCATCCTCCCTACCTCATGCCCGTGTGCTGGGGACTTGGTAGTTTAGATGGAGACTGAAAAGAATCAAGAATGAGTGTTCGCTAGTTCATACGGTCTTTTATAGCAGAGCTGTAAAGTGGCTGTCTTTAATTTGATCACTTTCTCTCCTTTATTCACTCTCAGTGATAATGGAGCCTGCCACATGCTGGCCACCATTCTTCCCTTATGGACACAAGGTCAAGGGTACACACAGGATTTAGAGGTCTGTGAAAGGAGCCCTCAGAGGTCCCAGAGCCCAAGGTCACGCTGCTCAGTAACGGGCAGAGCTAGCCTTCCGGTGCAAGTCTGCCCCCAAAACCTGGGTTCTTCTCAGGAGGCAGAACTGCCCTTCCATTGCACAGATGGGTAAACTGAGGTCCTTAAACAGAAAATAAATGAAATGAATTTTTGCCAGGGATACTGACAGTGAAGCCCTGATACCCTGCATCCTGTTCACAGGTTATCAGTTGAATAACTGCCTTGATTTGTGAAGTACTGGCTGTGATCCAAAGACTGTGGTAGGGATTTACCCTGTATTATTTTAGTCATCACAGGCATATGGGAAAAGGTAACTATTCTCTTTGTGCAAATAACGAAAATGAGGTGCTTCAGAGTTAAATCATCTGCCTAAACTTGTCTTTTTTTTAAGCAGCAGAGGGGTTAAGATCACACAAGTCTTTGTGAGTCAGAATTTTCCTGCTTTCTCCCCACGAAGCACAGGGACCATCAATCCACTTTCGTGTTCGCGTGCGCGGTGCCGAGCGCACTATTTGGCACTGAGCGTGCACTCTGTAAATGTTTGCTGAGTAAATGAGACCTGATCCCAAGGAGACCCACCTGGGGCCTGGGAGGATGACATTCATCATTATACCTGCACTGATCCAAACTCTGAAATCTAACAGGACTGAATCTCAACGAGGTCGGGTGATGGCACCAAGGCCGTCCAGGTGGTGAGCGGCAGAGACTAGATGCAGAAGCTCAGGTGTGAGCCTCACCTGCCCCGCCCCCACCCCACCTTAGTGCTTCTCTGGCTTCTGAGCTTTGTCTGGCTTGGTGTGGAACACATCTGCAATGCAAAGTAGGAGACCTTCCACGCTAGCCGCTAACCCAGCGGTGTGCCGTCTCCCCGCCAGGCTCCTTCTGTTTGGGGGCTGGCAGTTCTGTGGGGAATTCCTTAGAGGACCCAGAGACCATGAGGTGGCTAGAGAAGCAGAGATATGGCAGGGCGGTGCAGGCAAATTTCTCGGACAAGTGGAGACATTGAAATATAATTAAGGTAACTGCAGTCTTATTAGATAAATAGCACTTGGGATTCGGGGCATGTTTCCCTTGCAGACATGGGCCCGCAGAGAAAGGCAAAGGCGTCAACTTACTACATCAGGAATGTCCTGCTGGGTCAGTGGGGCTAATTTAAAAAGAGTAGGGTGGAGAAAGGTAGAGAAATAGGGGAAAATGAAAGTCTTGAGAAGGGTCGCAGTGACCTAATTGTACCACGCTGTTAAATGATTTTCCTTAAATGGTTATATGTGTTTCCTTCCCCCATCTTTCAGGAAATTGCATGAAGTACCAGCTTCCTTGTATGTGCACAGTGAAAGTCGTGCAGCTGTGTCTGACTCTTTGCAACCTCATAGACTATACAGTCTATGGAATTCTCCAGGCCAGATTAGAGTGCGTAGCCATTCCCTTCTCCAAGGGATCTTCCCTACCCAGATATTGAATCCAGGTCTCCCACATTGCAGGCAGATTCTTTACCAGCTGAGCCACTAGGGAAACCCAAAAATACTGGAGTGGGTAGCCTGTCCCTTCTCCAGGGGATCTTCCTGACCCAGGAATTGAACCCGGGTCTCCTGCACTGCAGGCGGATTCTTTACCAGCTGAGCCCCAGGGAAGCCCTGTGCACAGCCTGCAGCTACCTGCGGCACTGCTGTTTTCAGTCGCACAGACCTGAGTTGGGACCTGCCTGCACTCTACTGGGGACTCTCTGAGCCTCAGTGGACTCACCAGGAAAATCAGAACCTCTCAGGGCTGCTGTGGGGTTGAGTGAGAGCTGATGCCAAGGACAAGGAACATGAGCTTCCGTGTCATTCACAGGAGGAGGCTCTCCCAGGTCACCCAGCTCTGACCCTGCTGTCTGGTGACAGGGAAGTTACTTACTTAACCTCCCTGAGCCTCTATCCTCTCCTCTGTCAAGTGGGGATGATGATCATAAGCAGTCCCAGAACCGGTGGAAGGTTGATGTTGTGGTAAAGCCCGGAGGCCGCTGAATAAACACCAGCTCATGACTATCTGCTCCACATCTCATGAGCTGGTGGCCCTTGGGACAAACACGTTCCACAGATGGAATTTGTTTAGACTGCAGATGGTTTTGAAAATTATTAAATTTATTTCCAACAATTGATGTCAGGAGATTTCACCTAGTAAGGAAGATGTTTGTCTTTTCTGTTGGAAAATAGATTGGGCAGCTCCAGATCTACGTAGCTCAAAAGCCACTATCACTGGGGCTTGGGGTGCTATTCTCTGGCCCATCACGTGCCCCATGGTCTCTACTGACTCATGCAGGTCACTTGTTTTGTAAACGAAGAGGTGGAGTCACAGGCATATATGTGCTCATGGAAGATCTGGGTTTCAATATGGGTGGTATGAATCCTTGATTAGCACTTTGACTCTCATATCATTCTGTCTCTTCACCATCCATCCATCTATCCACCATCCATCCATCCATCCATCCACCCACCCATCCATCCATCCATTCTTCCATCATCCATCCATTCATCTATTCATCTGTCCATTCATATTCATCCATCTTTCCATCCTTCCATCTGTCCATCCATCCATTTACCCATCTGTCCATCCATCCATCTTTCCATCCATCCATCTATCTACCCACCTTTCCATTCACCCATCTATCCATCATCCATCCATCCATCCATCTACCCACCCACTCATCCATTCCTCCATCATCCATCTTTCCATCCATCCATCCATCCATCTACTCATCTGTCCATCCATCCATCTGCCCATCTGTCCATCCATCCATCCATCCATTCAGTCCTCCATCCATCCTTTCAACCATCATTATTGTGGATACTTATTTTGTCTCACACTCTGCTCTGCTTCCCAGGATATCAGAGACTCTGAGAGGCACACACAGAGATAATGCAAAAGAACAAAGGGTGGGCACAAAGGAGGGCAGATGCCTGGCATGTGCTCAGTGGGGACTGGAAAGTAAACCGCTTGAAGGTTCCAGCCCCTGGATACTCACTGAGCTGTCACGCCCATGCAGAGGTCCCCACACTGAAATCATAATTATCCTTTCAGGCAAAAGGGGATTTTCTGCTAATGCACATACCCTTCCAGCCTGTAAGCAAAGTTTCAGGAAGTAAGTTCATTGTTGGTAGATAGCAATGTTCATGGCATGTAGCATATTCTTAAAATGTAATTTTTTAAATATAAATTTATTTTAATTGGAGGTTAATTACTTTATAGTATTGTATTGGTTTTGCCATACATCAACATGAATCTGCCACAGGTATACATGTGTTCCCCATCCTGAACCCTCCTCCCACCTCCCTCCCCGTACCATCTCTCTGGGTCGTCCCAGTGCATCAGCCCCAAGCATCCAGCATCATGCATCGACCCTAGACTGTGACTTGTTTCATATATGATATTATACATGTTTCAATGCCATTCTCCCAAATCATCCCACCCTCTCCCTCTAATTTTTGGGACAAATCAGCATCATAGTCCTTGGCTTGAAGAGTTGCTGCAAGTAGCATCGTGTTTAAAGGTTGTGAGAAGTTCTTCAGGCTCAAGAATTAACCTTGCATAATCTGGTGATTCCCAAGCTTACTGAACTAAGAGATTCTTTTGGGAAGAAACATCTGGTAAGAATATCTTCAGCACATAGCCCGGGAGGTGCAGTAAGTTCCCTACATGCGAACAAGTTCTGTTCTGAGAGCACATTCTTAAGTCCAATTTGTTTGTAAGTCCAACGAAGTTAGCCTAGGTACCCAGCTAAGACAATCATCTACATACTGCTCCTTTTACCCTTGCTACTGGACATCCTGGACTGGAAACACAGACACTGTTCTACTGTTCTCTACACATACTCTACAGTAAAGTTCACAAAAACACAACCCCTTGCAGGGGATGCGCACCTGTGACAATGCATGCCAGACATGCGAACTAACTTACCTGACTGGACACACGTTCAAATCTTTGAGAGTTCACAACTTGAGGGTTCGTATGTAGGTGACTTGGTGTAATTTCAAAGTCCTTTCCAGAGACCTGGAGAAGGGGAAAAGAGGAGGAGTGAGGCTGGCACAGGGAAGAGAGAGCAACGCTCAGCACACTGTCCCCTTCTTGTGCCAGGACTGTTTTGGGCTGATCTAATTCTCTCCAGACCCATTTTACAGGTAAGAAACTAGAGGCTCGGAAGATGTTAGGTTACTTGTCTAAGGTTGCAAAGCTCAAAAGTGGAGGGATTCAAACTCAGGTCTAATTCTAAAACACTGTTCTTTTCCCATTTGGCTCAAAAATATGATGCCAGTGGACAACTGAGTAATTTGGCTTTGTGACTTTGAGGGGGAGGATCAAGGTCGGCAGGCTGATGAGTGTCCGCGGTGACCCCGAGTTCCAGAAAGTTGAGGTGCTTGCAACAAATAGAGGATTTACTCAGCTCCCACCTTAAAATGCCTTCTCCTCCCTGCTCCCCTCCCACTGTTGGCTTCATTCGCACTTTAGTGTGAATTACCCCATTTAGCTAATGTCTTCACACATAGCAAAGTGCTGCTTAGTCTTCTGGCCTAGAGAGTTCTCTGAAGCAGGCCTGGAGGTGCATGCAAGTTGGGAGTAGAAGCTCAAAAGGGTGGGAGGGCTTCCTGGGCTGGGGGCCAGGAGATGAAAGAGCAGTTTGCAAAGACTGTTGCAGAGACAGGAAAGGCAAATATTTATTCAAATGAGAGGTTTACATTCCAAACTGTATTTGAATGTGTGACTATGCAAGGTGGTTTGCATATGTGATCCAACTCCTTTCAATTAATGAATTAATACCCAGTCCTATTCAGGCTTCCCTGGTGGATCAGTGGTAAAGAATCCATCTGCCAATGCAGGGATGTGGGTTCTATTCCTGGGTCTGAAAGATCCCTTGGAGGAGGAAATGGCAACCCACTCCAGTATTCTTTCCTGGGAATTCCCATGGACAGAGGAGCTTGATGGGGTCCCTAAAGAGTCAGACATGGCTTAGTAACTAAACAACAACTTCCCATTCTACTCACCGAGCACCCCAAGCTGCCTCCTGGGCTTGGTTCTGGGTCAGACCGGTAAGCATCCTTCCTTCCTGCATGGTGCCTGCAAGAGGCACTGTGGCAAGAAGCTGGAACCAGCCACATTGCCTTGATTCTATTTAGCTGTGTGACCTCCAGCAGGTTGCTTAACCTATCTGTGCATCATCCATAAAATGGGAATGACTATAGCAGTGTTTACCAGTGGGACTGTTGGGAGGATTAAATTAATTATACAGGAAATCTTAAAATTGGGCCTGACACCCAGGGAGCACTCAGTCAATATTAGCTGCTCTAATCATTAGAGAATGACCTTAGTGAGTAAGAGGGGAGCAGGGTCACGACTGAGGGCCAAGCAGCTAGGCTGTTTGATGTCAGAGGGCAGCTGGCGTGTAAGTTCTTCTTGAGTGAAGTGAGTGAATGAGAGTCGCTCAGTCATGTTCAGCTCTCTGCGAACCCATGAACTGCAGGATGCCAGGCTTCCCTGTCCATCACCAACTCCCAGAGCTTGCTCAAACTCATGTCCATTGAGTTGGTGATGCCATCCAATCATCTCATTCTCTGTCATCCCCTTCTCTTCCTGCCTTCAATCTTTCTCAGCATCAGGGTCTTTTACAATGAGTCAGTTCTTCACATTGGGTGGCCAAAATATTGGAGTTTCAGCTTCAGCATCAGTTCTTTCAATGAATATTCAGGGCTGATTTCCTTTAGGATTGACTGGTTGGATCTTCTCGCAGTCCAAGGGACTCTCAAGACCCATCTCCAACACCACAGTTCAAAAGCATCAGTTCTTCGGTGCTCAGCTTTATTTATAGTCCAACTTTCACATTCATACATAACTACTGGAAAAATCATAGCTTTGACTAGACGGACCTTTATTGGCAAAGTAATGTCTCTGCTTTTTAATATGCTGTCTTGGTTGGTCATAGCTTTTCTTCCAAGAAGCGTCTTTTAATTTCATTGCTGCAGTCACCATCTGCAGTGATTTTGGAGCCCAAGAAAACAGTCTCTCACTGTTTCCATTGTTTCTCCATCTATTTGCCGTGGAGTGATGGGATTGGATACCATGATCTTAGTTTTTTGAATGTTGAGTTTTAAGCCAGCCTTTTCACTCTCCTCTTTCACTTTCATCAAGAGACTTCTTAGTACCTCTTCGCTTTCTGCCATAAGGGTGGTGTCATCTGCGCATCTGAGGTTATTGATATTTCTCCTGGCAATCTTGATTCCAGCTTGTGCTTCATCCAGCACAGCATTTCACATGATGTACTCTGCATATAAGTTAAATAAACAGGGTGACAATATACAGCTTTGATGTACTCCTTTCCCAATTTGGAACCAGCCTGTTGTTCTGTGTCCAGTTCTAACTATTGCTTCTTGACCTGCATACAGATTTCTCAGGAGGCAGGTAAGGTGGTCCGGTATTCCCATCTCTTGAAGGATTTTCCAGTTTGTTGTGATCTACACTGTCAAGGTCTTTGGCATAATCAGTAAAGCAGAAGTAGATGTTTTTCTGCAATTCTCTTGCTTTTTCTATGATCCAATGGATGTTGGCAATTTGACACTGTTAAAGTGCTGCATTCAATATGCCAGCAAATTTGGAAAACTCAGCAGTGGCCACAGGACTGGAAAAGGTCAGTTTTCATTCCAATCACAAAGAAGGACAATGCCAAAAAGTGTTCAAACTAACACACAATTGCACTCATCTCACACGCTAGCAAAGTAATGTTCAAAATTCTCTGAGGTTAGGTCAGGGCAGTGGAATAGTCTGTGCAGAGCTAGGGAGGTGAGAATTATTTTTTTTAATTAATAAATTAATTACTTTTGAGCTTTTTTTTTTTTTTTTTTTAATATATTGGAGTATAGCCAGTTAACAATGTTGTGGTAGTTTTGGGTGGACAGCAAAGGGACTTAGCCATGCATATACATGTATCCATTCTCCTCTAACCAGGAGGTGAGGATTATGAACTGTCTCAAATATTCTGGAAATCTGTGGGGTCTGTGTGCTGCTGGCAGGTTGGGAGAGATGGATGGGGTGAGTCCTGGGCTCCAGCTGGGTGTGGCCCTTTAAAGGCAGGACTTCGAGAGCCTGGCTCTGGTGCTACGCCTGCATTCCCTGCGGGGCCAGCTCTGTCATGCTCCTCTGTCTAATCAAGTGTGCTATTTGTGTGAACTGTTTATTATTTGTCCCTCTCCTTTCTCATATAATCTTATTGATTTATTTTTGGCTGTGCTGGGTCTTTGTAGCTGCATGGACGCTCTCTAGATGGAAGTGGGTGTTGCTCTGTAGTTGTGGTGTGTGGGCTTCTCTTGCTGCGGAGCCCAGGCTCTAGGGCTGAGGGCTTCAGTAGTTGTGGTGCACGGGCTTAGTTGCCCCTTGGCGTGTGGGATCCTTCCGTTCCAGGGATTGAAACTCTTGTCTCCTGCATTGGCAGGCGGATTCTCAATCACTGAGCCACCAGAGACTCCCCCATCCTTCATCCTTAAATATCAACTAACACCTCATATGTGGTTAAGCATGTCAGGTTAGGTGGGAGACGGTCACCGTGGCAGAAGCACTTCACATGTGCTCAGCCTTCACAGGTGTGTGTCCTGTTACATGATCTCCATGCCCCTCACCTCTTACATGGGTGAGACAATGGTGGGAGGCTCCATGGCCCTGGGACAGACTTCCTGTATGATCCCCTTGTAGCACTTACTGTAGCACAGACTAATCATCTGTTGTCTTTTCTCCCTTTCTTCAGCTCCTGACTTACACATGCCTGTCTCCCTGGTACCTAGTACCACTGCTGACACATGTGAAGCCTTTAGTTAGTATCAGCATTTTCAGAATGATTGAACCAGTGGTCTCATCATGGCCACAAAGGGAGTCTGAGCAGGTGTTGCTGAGATGTTTATAAAGGGAAGCTTGTTTTTAAAAATTAAGAAGTGTAAGCTCATGATTAATTCATGCCCCAAAGCACATTGTCATCATCCTTTTATAAAGATTAATATTCACGCCAGTGTGAAGGTTGCTATTTCAAGTCTGCTCTATGTCACACTTGAAGGTAACTACCCTAATCCTTCACCCTGCCACGTCTTGCGTTGTGTTCATCCCTTTGGGGTCTTACCTTCCATCCCTACTCCCTGTGACCCCATGTCTCAGCACAATCCTGGTTTCCATTTTCCAGGATACTTATCATCCCCTTCTCACTGGTCAGGGACTCACAGCCGAGGCCGTGCTGTTGTAGAACCATCATGACATTTATTAGCCCACATAAATCTGGGCATTTCTTTTTTTTTTTTTTTAATAAGAAAAAAAACTTTATTTGAAGTGTTCACAAGAATTTTAACATAGTAAACCTCAACTCAAACATTGACACACAAACAATAAAAAATATTAAAGAGTATCATCATACATCATTTTGGCAAAACAAGATGGTCCAAGTTCTTGTCACAAAACATATAACAAGGAGATCAATCCTAAAGGAAATCAACCCTGAATGTTCATTGGGAGGACTGATGTTGAAGCTGAAACTCCAGTACTTTGGCAACTTGATGGGAAGAGCTGACTCATTGGAAAAGACCCTGATGCTGGGAAAGATTGAAGGCGGGAGGAGAAGGGGATGACAGAGGATGAGATGGTTGGATGGCATCACCAACTCAGTAAACATGAGTTTGAGCAAACTCCGGGGCATGGTGAAGGACAGGGAAGCCTGGCGTGCTGCAGTCCATGGGGTCATGAAGAGTCAGACAGAACTTGGCAATTGCACAACAGGAATTGCTGACCTTGAATGAAAGGCTTATTGCTTCCTTCAGTTATTGCTCACTGAGTATTGTCACTATAGAAATCATGTCAATAACAGTAGCAGCTGCTTGGAGTGTTTTCTGAGGGCTGGCTAGTGCAGTACCTACTTAGTATACTTTACATATCAATTCTTCCATTCCTCACACTAGCTCTGCTGGAAAGGTGTCAGGAGCCCTATCCACAGATAGTAACACTGAGGACCAGAGAAAAAGAAATCTGCAAAAAGCAGGAACTAATCAAGGCCAGGACTTGTGGCTGTGACCGTTCATGGCCTTGATGTCACCAAACTTTGCTGCCTCCTCTGCGTCTGGCTGCCTCTCAGTGTACTCTGGCCTCAGTTTTCTCTTCTGTGTCACAGGGGGGTCAGGCTTTCTAAGCGCCAAGGCCTATGTAGCTCTGTGGGTCTATGAGCCAACAGCCCAAGCCTCGGCAGAGACCGTTCCTGGTGGGACGCGCCGACCCCTGGAGGTACCTGTGTTCCCAGAGGAGGAGGAGCCTGCAGCATCAGTTCCAAAGAGCCGACACTGGACTCCCCTGTTGGTCCAGTGTTTAAGACTCTGTGCTTCCAATGCAGGGACACAGGTTCAGTCCCTGGTTGGGGAACTAAGATCCCACATGCCATGTGGCAAAAAAAAAAAAAATAGACGTGCCGAAGCAGGCCGGTTCTCCCTTTCCTCTTGGCTCCCAGGAGGCTCCACAAAACATCATTCACATCATTTTTAAGTCCTTTCCTCTCTATTTTTGGCTGAAAGGGTGGCTGGGAGGAGGGTGGCCATCCGTGTGTGAGAAGGTTGCCAGTGGGGGCTTCCAGATCTCGTGGGTGGTCCACGTGGGAACACCGCCTCAGGCTGAGTCATTGCTGCCTTTGTGAAGCTGGTGACAGATGTCAGCAGAATCAGATCCCTAAGTTCCGCGGATGGGGCACCAGCACACAGCGCGCCTGAAATGCCAGCCTCAATGCGTTGGGTGGGAGCCTCGCGGCTGGCATTCACCGCCTCTCCTGTTTACACTGTGGCTTCTGGAAGGATAAATAGAGTGTCCTCTGCTGTGGAGCCACCATCAGTGACTGCCTCCCTCTCGGATGTTGGCTTCTCTCTGGAATTTTCTTAAACATGATGGATTGAACTGCCTTGCGTTTCCTGCACCAAGCACAGAAAGGAAGTCAGGCTTGCATTGAAACTAAGAGCCATGAATCATTTCAGACTCTTAAGTCCTAAGTCGGGGCTGGTGCCAGGTGCTCAGGGAAACTTTATATTTGATTGGAAATAAGAGAATCAACTCATCGATGCATTTATTTATCAGTGTGTATGTAAATTTCTCTTGCATTTGTTTTTGTTTTATTCCTTCTCTGATTTGTCCCACAAATGCTATTTCATGCTCTTCTCTACCATGTTTTCTACTAAACTCATTGAATGTCCTTCCTTTAAAGAGCTCACATTTTTTCCCCCATCTGTGCTGGGTTTTCCTTGCTGCTCCAGCTTTTCTCTAGTTGCAGAGTGTGGGGGTTACTCCCTGGTTGGGGGCTTGGGCTTCTCCGTGCGGTGACTTCTCTTGTTGCAGAGCATGGGCTCTAGAGCATTTGGGCTTCAGCAGTTGTGGCTCCCAGGCTCTAGAGCCCAGGATCAGTAGTTGTGGCACACGGGCTTAGTTGCCCTGTGACGTGTGGAATCTTCCCAGACGTGGGTCTGAACCAGTGTCCCCTGCATTTCAAGGTGGATTCCTTCCCCCCAGACCCCCAGGGAAATGTATAACCTGAAAGACAGATGTACTTCCAGACACAGGCTGGTCGGGGTGGTGGTGGCACAGCCTGTTGGGGGCATAACTGTTGAGGAATGGTCCTGGGGGAGCTGGGTTGGACATTTAAGCCCTGGGAGCAGGTCAGGGAGGGAGGAGATATGTGAGCCACCTGGTGGACAGAGCGGATCACAGTCACGCAAAGGTAAGCCTTGTTCAGAGGAGGTGGAGCGCTTCCATGAGGCTGCCCCTGGAGCTTGTGATGGAGGTGGGCAACAGGGTGGGAGAACACAGGTTGGCAGGACAGAGTGCCCCAGAGTTTGAAGGGCATGTCTGTCTTCGGGGCTCAGCCCGGGTTCTCCTGCTGGTTCCCCCACCCTCCAGGATGAACTTCTTTGGTGCTCAAGCTTGTCTTTGCTCTGTATAAACTCCTATTGTTATTATTAACTATTCTAACATTAGCCTTATTCACTATTTATTGAGCATCCATAATGTTGCTGGAAATATGTTAGTGTCCATTTGAAAATATAGTCACTGAGAAACAGACACTACTTTTTAGGGTTGCAGATATGGAAGCTGGGAGGACAAAATCTGGTTTAACAGGCCCTTGCTGCTGCTTAGTCGCTTCAGTTGTGTCCGACTCTCTGTGACCCTGTGGACTGTAGCCTGCCAGGCTCCTTTGTCCGTGGGATTCTTCTGGCAAGAATACTGGAGTGGGTTACCATTTCCTGCTAGTCCTTAAAATGGTCTGCATGTGACACATATTTGGCAGGATCAGAGCTGCTGCTTTTTGTAGGCTTCTGTGTCGTCTTTCCAAGAGGTCACTCCCAACATGCATTTTAAGTATGTGTGTGTGTGTGTGCACAGACACACAGACTTAGGTGCCCATTTGTGTACATGCATTTCAGGAGGTGGAAGGAGCGATGCATTGCCACCCATTCTGGCTACATGCTTAACTTCTGGGTGGGCGCCACCAGAACTGGTGGGAAGGGACCGGCTCTGCGCTGGGAGCTGCCAACAGCAGTGGTGCCTGCTCCCTTGCTTCGGGTGCTTTTAGACTCCCTGAGTTTACAATTCTGTCATCCTTTTCCGAGGTTGTGAACCTTATGTGCCTTTATGCCTGGGTTTTCAGATGCTGCCTAAGGCGAGCTCAGCATCCCATGGGAAATAAGACCTCAGTGCAGTGTGGGATGCTTCATTTGGCACTGTCTTCAGACATGAGAAATAATAGACATATACAGCCCATTTTAATTTCTACGCTGAAGGAAAGAAAATACTATTTTTTAACATCAGGGGGGCCAAGTGGCTGAGGTTGCATTTGCTGTGATGTGTGGGAATCAGAGACATGAATTCTGACCGCCCCTCTGCCTCCTGCCAGCTGGGAGACCCCAGGGAAGCTCACAGTCTGCCAGGGGGTCCAGTAACTTGTAGGAGGAAGGCAGTAATCATTTCTTTCCTGCCATGCTCATCGTATTGTTTTTAGGTTTTCTTCCGTATCAGAATGGCTTGTACTTATTAAGTGTGTATGATAGGCTGTTTGCAAAGCAGTTTCCAGTTGGGAAAACCAAGGCACAGAGTGCGTAAGGTCTTGCCTGAAGTCCTGTGGCTCTGAGGGTCTGATCTTGGTACCTGAGAGACTGGCCAGCCTCCTGCAGGCTACCCTGCTGGGTCTTCTCTGTACACCTTTATGTCAGGGTACCTACTCCCATGGACCACAGCTGTGACCTGGCTCTCTCCTTTCTGGCCTGTGTCCTCTGATGACACAGTTGTCTGTCTATCCCTGGTGCTCTGGGTGGGTCCCTGTGCTCGATTCTGTTCCCAGTGTCTGAAAGGAATGAACACCTCCGGGAGATGCTCCAATTTGGATCCTAAGCAATCCTGCCTGAAAGCGGGGTGTTGGCCCACATTCCAGGTGTGAATACAGAGGCTCAGAGATGCTGCTTGGCTGGTCCAAGGTCCCGTTCAGAGGTGAGGCCCAGGGTTGGCATATAATGCAGCTGGGGTGCTCTTGAAGCAGGGCACAAACCTTCCTTATAGGTGAAGCTCCCTTTCCAATGAAGAGATGCTGGTCTTCATTCCCAATGAGATTGTTTTCTTTGAATGCAGAGCTGATTCCCATTGCAGTGACCATGCAGAAAAGTGGAGCTATCTACCTTCTTAGAATGGCTGCCAGGAGAAAACTGCCCTGGGGAGAAGGGCACTCATGAATGCAGTTACAGGAGGTCAGAGGACCATTTCTGCTGCATCTCTCAGACCAGAGGAAGCCGCAGGATCTGATAGAGTGTTCGGGTCCCCCTGGAACGTTGCTGGGTTGTGCTCTGGCGTGCCTTCTCTGTCCTCACTTTCTGCTCTGTAGCATCAGACAGTCCTTTCCTGAACCTTCTCCACTCACCGTGTTGTAATTCTATGGCGGGTAATCTTTTGAGCACAGTAACTTTGCATGCCCTTTTCATAAAGTCAATGCTGATGCCCATTAAGATCAACATGCCTTTTTTCATTTAATCTTTCAAAGGCCACACACTTTGAAGATTGATGTTTTAAGGGAAAGATTACATTTTAAAGGAAGACCTGTTTGTAAAGGGATTTGTTTCCAAGCAGTATCTAATGAGGTTTTGGCATCGTGGTATTTCTCCAAAATAGCCTTAATATTTTTAACAAATTTCCTCAGAGGCTCTTGAGGATGTTCTGAAACATTTTCTGAAAATGTAAGTCACTAATGAAACATTTAAGAAACATTGCAATGAAAAGTGCAAACAATTTTTCCACCTTAATTGACATGGAGGGCAGGCCTCCAGGGACCCCAGAACCTCTAATATAAAGGAGAGAGAATGAGTCTTCATTGGGTCTGCATTGTGTGAGGGGGCTTTTGAATTTCTGCCAGTGGTGTTGAAGGCAGAAATAAAAATACTTGCTGCTTCCACTGATGAATGATTGACGATTTGTCAGGAAATGACGGAAGCTCTTTATATACCTGATAATCTTCAATCCTCTGAACCTCCTTAACGCGATTTCTTTCACCATACCCATGAAGAGATGGAGCTGGGCAGGATCTCAGTGTGTGAGAACTAAGGGGAGGGGATTCAGACTCAGCTCTGACGTGCAGGGGGAGGAGAGTCTTGTGCCTGTGTTACTGAAAGAGTGTGTGTGGGGTCCGGCTGCTGACCACCCAAAAGCCGATGAACAGGCCAGGTGGGTGGAAAGGAAAGTTTGCTTTATTTCAGATGTTGGCAACTGGAGGAGGGTGGCAGACATCTGTTCAAATTCTGACCTGCCCCCCTCCCCACCACCACCAAAAGCAGGGGGTGGGCGTTCTATAGACAAAGTGCAGAAACAGCATAGTCATCTCTAACAGTCATCTTTAAATTGGTCATCAGTGGCCTGACCAGCATCATCTTGGTTGTTTCAGGTACAGTCTTCCTAATTAATATTTAATCAGTACAGTTAATAGTCCTAATCACTTCCTAATGGGCTGCATTTGTTCCCATTTCTTTGCGGCCAGGTCTCAGAATTGTGGCAGTTGTGTCCTGGTCATCATGTAGGTAACTTCTCCACCTGGTGTTTTAGTATCTATGAGACAGCTCACAGGATATGGCCCAGACTATTGTCTATAGCCCTTGAGAAAGAACTAAAGGCCCTGACTATGCTTAATGACTGCATTATTATTATTATTATTTAGGCTCATGTGATTGATTTCCTTGGTTTCCCCATTTCCCACTTCTCTGATTAAATTTAATCTTTGATTAAAATTTTCCACAGACAAAAGGCAGGCAGAGGATGTGGAGGCGGATCGGGGAGGGGCAAGGACCACAGAGTCCTGCTCTGTTTCACTTGTGAGTGGAGGTAGTCCCGAAAGAGAGTGGTGATCTGGTCAACCAGGTGCCGCAGGCCTGGGGAGCGAGCCCTGTAAACCACTGCTGTCACTGAGCTCTCTCTAGGCCTCAGAAAGACCAGGGAGGGGGTTGGAAACAGAGCCAGTGAGTTTGAATTCCTGCAGATTCCTGCACCTCCTTTAAAGTGGGCCTAGTGGTTGCCAGCAGAATCAATGTGGAGTTTTAAAACTGATGTTTTGAACGTGAGCTCATCACCCTCATTGAATTACTGGGTGTTGGGTTATAATGAACCACGTCGGGTTAAAAAGGAAAAAGCAGCTTCTCACCAAGAAGCTGGGTTTGCATATACACTTTCCAGGATTGCATCCTATTAGTCCTGAACTGTAGGAGGGTGGGGTGTGACTTCCCAGGAGAAAATGTTCTGTATGATATTTTCTGTGTATTTTTTTTTCTTCTAAATGTTAATTCCCCACTCTAAAACAAGACACTGGCTATTCTGCAGGTGAGGCATGGCGCTGGGAAACCAGGGCTGTGGGCCCCTGGGTCAGTGTTCTTCCCTCGTGTGGAGTGGATAATCACCTGTGTGCATGGGGGTCAGTACTACCTACCTCAGAGAGGACGTGAGGAGGGTATGAAATAATGAATGGAAATCCCTGAGCCTGTGGGTGTTGGGGTGTCCTGTTCCTGCCCTCCCCCGATCTTTCCCCCCAGGAGCAGAGATCACAGAGGGTTCAGGAATTACTGGAACTGATATCTACAAGCAACGGTATCAGGCACCTTTGCCAGTTCTGCCGTATTTCGAGAATTGAGACCGAGAGAGGTGATGAGAAAGACAGGATGTTGCATGGTTCCTGTTTAATGTGATAATGAAATGAAGCTCAGAATGGCTTTATTCGTTGGTCCCTCCACTGAGCTTTTACTAGAAATGCCTTGAAACTGAGCAGTGGGTTCTGACCTTGACTGGCTCTGATGCCTTTTGTGGGACTGGGGCATGCCTCAATGGCTCACCCATTAGGGAAATAGGTTTTTAACACATTTTCTGAGTTTGGCCTTTCAGGCTTATCAGCTTGAAATTCCATCCTGCAGAATTTATAGAGCTTGGGTCCTAAGATCCGCTGCATTTTAACATGGTATGTGGAATCCTGCGTCTTCAGACACGGTGCCCCAGATGGCACTCTGGCCAGAGCTGAGACAAAGCTGTTGTCATTGTTTAGTTACTAAGTCTTAAAGCCTAGTTAATCCCTTGTGCTCTTATTTTTGGGTCTGGCATAGCATGACCCCATTACCCGTAGTGAGGTTGGATTCTGAGTGCCAGCAATGGTGGTCTGGTCCTCCAGGCAACTTGGGGGCAGAAAGAGGGGGGCCTTTGAAAGGAAACTTAGGTGCCAATCATCCTTTGCCAGCCAAGAGAGACCAAATCTCTTCTTACTCCCTCCTTATTCTCTCCCCTTTCCAAGATCATGCCAGCTACTGTTATGACCTATTTAGAAACATCAAGTTCTTTGAGGCTTCCCAGGTGGCTCAGTGGTAAAGAATTCATCTGCCAATGCAGGAGACCCAGGTTTGATCCTTGGAGATCCCCTGGAGAAAGGCATGGCAACCCACTCCAGTATTTTTGCCTGGAGACTCCCCTGGACAGAGGAGCCTAGTGGGCTACAGTCTATGGGGTCGCAAAGAGTCAGACACGACTGAGTGACTAAATAGCGGCAGCAGCAACAGTCCCCCCAGAACCTGCTCAGTTGCAAGGAATTTCAAGTAATTACCTTTTAGCTTCCTCCTAGGTAGCTTGTATTGTCCCGTTACACATGGTAGTAAAGAAAGGCTGCTGATGAAAGCACACACCACTAGAACATTCTAAAGTCACAAAGGGACTTCAGGTTAGAGACTTCCTGATCTCTTTCCTTATCTGCCATATGGGGCAAGAACTTTTATCCCAGCATTCTTCTGGGACTCTCCCTTGGACTGCAAGGAGATCAAACCAGTCAATCCTAAAGGAAATCAACTTTGAGTATTCCTTGGAAGGACTGATGCTGAAGCTGAAACTCTAATACTTTGGATGGGAAGAGGCAACTCATTGGAAAAGACCCTGATGCTGGGAAAGATTGAGGGCGGGAGGAGAAAGGGGCGGCAGAGGATGAGAGGGTTAGATAGCATCACTGACTCAATGGACATGAGTTTGAGCAAACTCTCGGGGGGATGAAGGACTGGGGAGCCTGGTGTGTGCTTCAGTCCCTGGGGTGGCAAAGAGTGAGACATGACTTAAGCACTGAACAGCAACAAGAAACTGTGTGAAGTGCTCTCTGTGGCAGATTTATTTTATCTCCCCATCATCTATGAGACGCCTATGCTGTTACCAGTCCTTCCATTACAGATGAGGAAACTGAGGTTGGGCGAGGTTCAGTGACCTGCTCAAGGTCACACAAGTAGAATAGGGGTTGTTGCACTGCTGGTCATTATGCATGTGTTCGTAGCCAGATGGTAGTGCCTCCAGGCACTGACAGGTAAGGAAGGGCAGGGGCTAGCCCAGCTTTAGAAACTAGGGTATCTGGGTCTGAGTCCTAGTTCTCGGAAGTGTGAGCTGTTTGGCATTATGTAAGGCATCCCATCTCTCTGTGTCTTTCTTCTGAAAGGAGCCCCCCTGAGTGATGACGTCCAGTGGACACACTATGGCCCATTGGCCAGACACTCTTGTCCATCTACATCAGCTCTGCTTGGGGTCCGGTTGTAGAAGCCCAGGCTGTCTGTGTGTGGCTGATGAGACCTCAAGCTCTTCATTTCCCTCTTGTTTTTTTAGGTAATGAACCAAGAAGATCATGTCTGAAGTACAAGGAACAGTTGAGTTTTCTGTAGAGCTACATAAATTTTATAATGTGGATCTGTTTCAGAGAGGGTGAGTATGCTTTCACTAATTGTGCTTCTTTATCTCGTTGCTTGTTCATTTCTCGTGTTTTGTTTTTCCTCTGGCAGGAGATGATGGTGGTAAGGAGAGGTTGGAGGGAATTTTGGATTCACGAGAAAAGAATTGTATGATTTTTTTTTTCCTGCCAAGTGGAAAACCCAGACTTTTAGTGCACTTGAAAATGAGCCATAAGTTGACAAAGACTAGAAAATGCTAATTTCTCTCTTCCTCCTGCACCTCTACCTACTTGCTATTCCCATTACATCTGTCAGTCAGCATTTAAGGAAGGTGAATTTATTGGAGATGAAGCTTGCCTGTGTAACTCTAATAAAAAGGTGTCTGTAGGATCAATATTTGTAGAGGCCAGCTCACCAAACCACATATCATACACCTGTACCCAGATCGCTCAGAAACTGAGAATTTACATTGTCTTTTAAAAATACACAATTAAAATACAGCTGGGTTCACTTTTTGAGGATGTACTCTGACTTTGGCATTTGAATCCCACGCTGACAAAGAATGACCAGTTCATCAGAACCAGCACTTGGTAGACTGAGAAGCGTGAACTTACATATGGGTTTGTGACCCTAATTATTAATAATGTACCTCATCTGAGCTGTATATTGACCTTCAATATTGACTGAAGCTTGTGTGAAATCATTATTGTTAGCAAGATATCTCAAAGTGGCACATCCAGGGCACAAAGAGAGCTCTGTGCGGGTGGTAAAACTGGTTGAAAATGAATATGGAAATCATGAGTTATCCAGTAAGTCTGTGGTACTCTTCTTTCCATATCTACATGGTTTGGGGAGCCATCTTATTTAGCCATGTTCACTGATAAAGTCTAATATTGAATTGGGCCGAGTTAAAACCAGAACTTTGAATCACTATTCTGTGTTTTTTTATATGTATATTTTAATATATAATACATATAATTTTTATTATTGTATATTACCGTATGTATACTTACCACTGTATATCTATGTTATATATGCTATATATATTTTGATTACTGTGTATGTTACAAAAAGTTATGTGTTCCATTAACACATAAAATATTTTTAAACCATCAATTATCATATTTCTTATCTTTTAAATACCTTTCTTACATTTATAACACATACCATTTATGAATAGAACTGTACATGCATATGATTTATAAATAAACACACATATATTGGGGCTGCATGCCTGAAAATATTTTTACGGGTAAATATGCAGATCCTGAAGCTTGGAGACCACTGGTCCATCTCATCTCCCAGAGCAAGGAAGACTCTCACAGCTTTCTTTCAGCTCTTAATGCTTCCATTTCATGGAGTGAAGGGGTATGGAAATCTAGGCACACTTCAGAGTGGATGGGGGCATAATTGTATGATCTGAGTTGCTTGAGAGTAGGTTCAGTTAAGCTATATTCAGGAACAGGCCAGGGCAACTTTTGGATCAAGTCTGTTAGACTTCTCAGGGAGGGATGGCAGGAGTTTTAAGATCCCTAAGGTCCCATCTCCAGGAAGAGCTTGGTGTAGATGGTCCCCAGCCCCCTGGATTCTGTGAGCAGGGAGCTGCAGACAGGCTCGGCTGATGCTAGCCAGGATTCTGCCTCTGCCAGCGGAGTTCCTGACAGGCATGACCCCTGGAGCTCAAGGGCTAAGGATTTTTCTGCTCTGAACCTCTCAGGCACCCTGTGTATGTGAAATATAATTACTTTCCTAGCAGGCACTCCATGGGGATGTGATGCCTGCTGTCCAGACCTCGTGGGCACAGTGGGGGCCTGGGTGAAATGTGGCGGATGATCTCCTGATGTCGTCAAAGACAGAGAAAGTAGGCTTGGGGGCTGTGTGCTCCATGCTGTCTTTGGATGGTAGAGAATAGAGCTGGGGCTTGGAGAAGAAGGAACATGTCCTTCTTTGAACTGTGTTTGACTGTGGTCATCTGTGTTCCACTTGGTTTCTCCAGTTAATGAGAGGCTTCTTGAGCCTCTGTCCAGATATGCCAGTTCATTTACCCTGTCTGCCAAGACAGATAATCCTTTTTTTTTTTTTTAAATGTATTTGGTTGCACTAGGTCTTAGAACAAGTAGGATCTTTAGTTGTGGCATGTGGGATCTAGTTCCCTGACCAGGGATCAGACCCAGGCCCCTTGCATTGGGACCATGGGGTCTTAGCCACTGGAGCACGAGGGAGGTCCCAGCCACCTCCCCCACTCTTGATTTGCTGTGAGGTGCTGTGTTGTGTGAGAGGCTGTGTTGTGTGAGAGGCTGTGTTGAAATCACATGGCTACCGAACTGAGAATGCTGACCGGGGATTTGTCCTGATCAAGGAGTTACTTGCTTACAGGACTTTAATGTTTATCATTAGTTTTTTCTAGTTCCAGAATGTATACTGCTTTTTGGTGATGTTGAACAATCAACTTGCATTTATCTCAAGTCTGCACTGAGGTGAGCTCAAGGATTTAGGGCTGAGGGCAAAGGTGAATTCTCAAAGGAAAAGCATCTCCTGAGAACAGTCAAAAGCTTCATGAATGGTCACCTCTGTGCTTGGTGGTGAGGCTCATCCTGATAAAAAGGCAGGGTGGGGAGGCACTGGGGAGCCTGGCTGTGGGTCAGACCTGGCTTTGAAGTCAGGCTCTGCAACGTGTAGGCTCTGACAACACGAACCAGCTATCATTCTAAAATGGTGATGACAAAGTCCATCTTGTGGGGTAATCTGATCAGGTAGGGCACTAATTGCATTAGTTAATACATGCAGAGCAAGCAGCTAACATGGAAACTGGTATCGAGTAGAGGCTGTCTAAATAGTCCTTTCTACCTGTGAATCCTGACTTCCAGTCTGTCCTTCACACTGTTAGTGGAGTTATTACCCCAAAGGGTTGATGTTTGATCTTGCTTCCCTGTTCAAAAATCCCCCCTTCCTTTTCTCACTCTCAGCCCAGTGCTCAGACTCCCAGTGGTTTGATCTTAAACTTCTGCTATATTATTGTCTGCACTCAGACCCTCCTGCCCCTAATATTAGTATCTGCCTTGACCGTTCTACCCTCTGCAAGCTCCAGCTCAAATATAACCTCCTCTCCAAACTATTTCTGTATGTTGATTGATATTCACCTGCTCTGTTCAGCCCAGTTTTTGTGAATCCCCTTTTCCCCTGCTTCGAAAGAGTATCTTTTATGTTTTATTCTGTCATCCATTCACTCACACATGACTATAATGTATGTGAAGGTTTTCATTGCTTGATATTAATTAAGCTTCATTTCCTGTCTTTCCTCCATTCCTTCTTTACAATGTCACTTAGAAGATTTTTCTGCCCAGAAGTTTTCAATGATTTTACATGTAAATTTTGTCCTGCCCACAGAAGGGTTGCACACAAAAGGACCTATAATCAAGACCCGATGTGGAAGGCCAAATATTGTAGAAATATTAGGGTTGAAATCCCCTCTGAAAAAACTCACTTGCCTCATCTCTGCTGGAGAGAAAACGGTTCACTCCTAAGTCAAGTGGCTCCTGAAAGAAAGTGCCATCTCGTATTGTTGCCCTGACATTTCCCATTGTGCCCCGAAGCCCAGTGACAGCTAAGCTCCCTGTGAAATTAGCTAACTAGCCCTGATGTGCCTTAATAGACTCAGAAATACAATTATCTTTGCTTGCCAGAGATCAATGAATTGATTTGTCTGATTCTGTCAGAAACAATCCTTCTCTTCACTTTTCTTATTAAAATTTGTTGCTGTCCTTTTCAGTCCTTCCCGCCTTTAGAAAGGGAGGAAGGACTACACGAGGTTTGATTTGGGACTTTTATCACTTGCTGCCAGTGGTTCCATCTAGCACAAGGGAGAGTAGATGGACTCAGTGATCTTTAAGTGTCTTTCTTTCTGTGAAATTCCATGATATTATTTTAATAAAAATTTGATCTCTCTTTCCCCATGAAATGGCATTAAAAAAAAAAAAAAATTATTCCTATGAAGAGGGAACAGACGTCAGACACCCACGGGCTTTTGCAGCTGGACCGTCCGGATTACTTTTCTAGCAAATCCACATTCCTGTTAACAATTACCCTGTCCCATTTTTTTTCCCCCATTTTTTTCCGCTTTGAATCTGTGACTTCATAAGCCTATGGCTCTAAGCCTTTTATCCTCTTAACCCCTGGCTGAGGATACACTCGGCAGATCTGTAGAGAAAAGACCCTTCCAGGGGGCTGAGAGTTGGCCTGCAGAGACTGAAACATCTCTGTGAGCTCAGAGCCACCCACAGGGCCTGATAACTTCCTGGAGGAGTGCAGGTGGACCAGAATGCTGGTGGGTGGTGCCGGCCCCTTCAGTTCTGCACTCACTGCGGTGCTCGCTCAGGCCTCTCAAGCGGAATGAAAGGGCACATGGTCATGAACCTGGTGTGGAGGAAAAAGCAGAGACACAGGTCTGGTCTAAGAGTCAGAGATCTCAGGTCTGCTTCCACGTCTTCTGTTACGAGCCGGGCACCTGTGGGTGCAGCACTGACTCTCTGGCCTCAGTTTCTTGTTTGGCAGTATCTTATGTATGCCTATGGCTGATTCATGTTGATGTATGGCAGAAACCAACACAATACTATAAAGAAGTTATCCTTCAATTAAAAATAAATAACCACACACACACACACACACAAGAAGTCATGAGTGAGGTTTGTAAAGCATCTAGTTAGAGAGAGCCAGGCTTGGCAGTGCTGGCAAGGTGGGCTAAGCCCATCCTAGCCTTTCTCTCTCATTGGTCACAACTGAAATCTGCACCCGATGGTCCTCAGCTGGTTAGTGCCAGGGCTGGAGCTGACCTGGTCGGGCAGCTAGTGAATACTGCCGTCACTAGAGATCCACTGAACTTCAGCGTGTTTCTTTCCTGGAAGGGTCTTTGAGTGCACCTCGGGTCAGAGGAGTAGACATAAGACAGTCCTTAGCTGCTGTGTTTTTGTTCCCATCAGTTGTCAAATGTTGCTCAAAAGCAGTTTTAAATGTACTTCATCATGTTCTCATTTTAAGCTTTTAATGGCACACACATACACACACATAAAGCAGTTTTGCCTATTGAAAGAATTATGGTGACTTTTTCATCCTTGTACTTTTTCTTACTTTTCATGATACACATCATCACTTTTGTAATCAGAACTCCATCCCTCTTCCTCTCCTTTTTCACTGGGCAAACATTATTTCATATGCACATGTGTTTTCCTTTACAAAAATGTAAAATATTGGACTTCCCTGGTGGTCCTGTGGTTAGGACTGCATGCTTCTACTGCAGGGGCTGCATGTTCGATCCCTGGTCAGGGGACTAACATCCCACATGCTGTGTGGCTTGGCCAAAAAAAAAAAGAAAATGTGCGATATTAATTTGTTCTCTATTTTCTCTCTTTCCACGTGGTGAACATTTTTAATCACCTGTATGTCCCTTTGCAACATGATTAACAGCTGCAAAGAATTCCGTCATATAACTCCACCATAATTTATTTAACCAGTGCTCTATTTTTGGATGTTTTGCTTCCTTTTTTACATATTAAAATGCATCTCATTATTCAGAAGTTACCGTGACATTTTTGTTCTTGAATAACTAGGAAGCACTTTAGTCTTAATAATATAAACAATACACCCTGAAAATGAACTTTCCCCATGTGTCTTGGTTCTAGTGAAAGTGAAGTGAAAGTCGCTCGGTCGTGTCTGACTCTTTGCGACCCCATGGACTACACAGTCCATGGAATTCTCCAGGCCAGAATACCGGAGTGAGTAGCCTTTCCCATCTTTAGGGGATCTTCCCGACCCAGGGATTGAACCCAGGTCTCCCACATTGCAGGTGGATTCTTTACCAGCTGAGCCACAAGGGAAGTCTGCCTTGGTTCTAAGTCTCTGATAATGTTGATAAAGATGAATACTCTTTGACCAAGCACCTTTAAAAAAAAAATTAGAGTATAATTGCTTTATAATGTTGTGTTGGTTTCTGCTGTACTAGTAAGTGAATCAGCTATGTGTGTACATATATCCCCTTCCTCTTGAGCCTCCCACCCCCAACCCCCATCCCCACCCACCTAGGTCATCACAGAGCAGTGAGCCGAGCTCACTATTTTATACAACAGCTTCCTACTGGCTATCAATTTCACATATGGTAGTGTATATATGCCAATCTTATTCTCCCAATTCATCCCACCCTCCTCTACTTCCCATGTCCACGGGCCCGTTCTTTATGTCTGCATCTCTATTCCTGCCCTGCAAATAGGTTTATCTTACCATTTTTCTAGATTCCACTGGACAGGGTGTGGCAAAAAGAGAACCCTCTCCGCTGTTGGCTTCCCTGATAGCTCGGTTGGTAAAGAATCCACCTGCAATGCAGGAGACCCCCGTTCGATTCCTGGGGTGGGAAGATCCGCTGGAGAAGGGATAGGCTACCCACTCCAGTATTCCTGAAGTTCCCTTGTGGCTCAGCTGGTAAAGAATCTGCCTGAAATGCAGGAAACCTGGATTCAATTTCTGGGTTGGGAAGATCCCCTGGAGAAGGGAAAGGCTACCCGCTCCAGTATTCTGGCCTGGAGAATTCCATGGACTGTATAGTCCATGGGGTCGCAAAGAGTCGGACATGACTGAGCAACTTTCACTCTCCCTGTTGGTGGGAATATAAATTGACCAAGCACTTTTATCGTCCAGTGAGGTGAGGGAGGGCATGATCTTCAGCCTAACCATCCCCATTTACCCCCAGATCCCTGTTCCATCTCCTCTTAGACTTCTGCAGCAGGCATTTACAAAGCTTAGAGGAATTAAACACCGATCAAGAGTCTTCATGGCATCAGGCAAATCTCCACCTTCTGTTGAGGAGCATTTGTGAACAGTAGGGATGTAACAATCTCCCATGTCACTGGTGTCTGGGTGGCTCCGCAGGTCCCAGGGGCTGACACTCAGGTCCCTGCAGGTACTGTTTGGGAACTTTGGGAAAACGAAAAGACACCCCCGCAAGGCTGGCCCTTTGCTGCTCCTTCTAAATGTAGATAGAACTTAACTTTCATCAGCATGCTGTGTGTTCCGAGAAAGGGGGAAATTCTCTCTTCTCTTTGAAAAAAGTCTCTTTAGTTCCACTGCATGAAACTTTTATGTCTCAACCCACTAGAGTCAACAGCAATGTATTTGGGGTTGGAAACTGTAAAATCCAACCCAGGGACTGACCCTGGGTCTCCTGCATTGAGGGCAGATTCTTTCACCACCGAGCCACCAGGGAAGCCCATTATGAAGAGCTTCACATAAGCCCTCAGTTCTGCAAGGATGCAGTGTTATCCACAAGTCACAGAGGAAGCACAGACTGACAGGAGATCCAGGTCTGGTTCAGTTTTGCACTTTGTGCAAGTGGCCAGGTGAAGGGCTTCTCCTGGGGTAGCCTGCACCCCAGAGTCCACACATGTGCTTTCTGCCCCGCTGGGCTTGTTTTGTTCCTCTTGGAGCAGACAGAGGTGTTCAGATGTTCTGACGGACACTCTCCACTTCCACTTCTTTAAATACTCCCACTTCTGCAAACAATACAACTTCAGAGCACAACTTTTAGGGGGAACTCTCACCCAGACTTCCTTTCCTGGCTGCCCGACACTGTCTGTCTGTCTACCTTGAACAATCAGAGGATGATGTACTGAGAATTAGATCCTCTTGGCCAATGACTGACAGGCCCCAGAGGCATTTTCTTACCCAAATCTATTCACACTTCCTTGACAAAAGATCTTTCAGTGAATGGAATCCTCAGAGATGATCTCTTGCCCTCTTTTATTTTTTCTTTTTGAGTTTTATATGATTAATATTTATTGGGCTGAACCTTAGTTGAAGAATGTGCTAGTTGTTCTTATTTATTTATTTAAATAGGAGGATAATTGCTTTACAATATTGTGATGGTTTTTACTATACGTTAGCATGAACTGGCCATAGGCATACAGGTATCGCCTCCATCCCGAGCCCCCTCCCACTGACCTCCCCACCCCCTCACCCCCCAGGTTGTCACAGAGAGCCAGTTTGGGGTGCCCTGAATCAGTCATACGTACATTACCAGGTGCATGACGCCATCCCCCTTTTCTACCCATTAAAGCTTTCTCTTGTCATCCTTCTCAAGAAGAAATGTGTGGCATCCCTCCCATGGAACTGTGGTGCAGACGGCCCCTGGTGAAACAGACAGAACCTTTGTCGGAGCTGCTTGTGTGTGTGTGTGGTGGGCACATGGTCTGCGAATCTGGATGCGAACTGGCCCCATAGAGGGAAACTGTTCCAGGTGCTGGGGAGAGCTACCACCTAAAGCTGACATGGTAAAGCGGGTTTGCTGTTCAATGTAATCAAGCCAAAATCGGGTGGATGGGCTGATGAGCACAGTCACCCATCGGTTGATGGCCTGTCTGAGCTGATGCTGCTGAGGTTGGGGAAGATACACAGAGAAGGCTCCTGGCTGGAGGAGCCGGTCTGGAAATACGGACCAAGGTGTTTGAACTTTCTCCTCTAGGGATAGGATGAAAAGAAAAAAGTGTAAGTGATAGTCTCTCAGTCATGTCTGACTCTGCAACCCCATGGACTGTAGCCCGCCACGCTGCTCCGTCTGTGAAATTGTCCAGGCAGAAATACTAGAGTGGGTTGCCATTCCCTTCTCCAGGGGATCTTCCCAACCCAGGGAGCTAATATGGGTCTCCTACATTGCAGGTGGATTCTTTACCATCTGAGCCACCAGGGAAGCCCCAAGGATGGTATAGGAGGGGAGAGTATGGCATGTTTTAAGAGAGGATCAAATTTGGGTTAAAACAACCTTTGGCTGAAGAATGGAGAATGCAGGCACTGCCTGACAGATAGTTGACACTCATACATTTGAATCCTACTCATTGGGTGAGGTTACTTATCTGAGTCCAGTCATGATGATTAAGGGGATGTTTATTGAGCCTTGTGACAAGGAAGTTTCTCTTTGCACTCCAAATCCTGTTGATTGGTAGTTTCTGAGGTTTGTATAAAGCTCAGATCCCACCACTGATTTCTGTCTTCAGATGACTTAGTGGGCTCTAGACCCATAAGAAACAGTAATGAAATGGAACCGGTGTCCTTTATTTATAGCTGGGAAAGTTCCTAATACTCTCTTAGGGCAGGGCATTGAGAAAATAGATTGAGCAATAAGGATTAAGCATAGGCTTGCATGCCAAAATGGGATTTCTTCCTGTCTCTGTCTACCCCAACTGAAATAAATCTTTAGACTCCAGTGTTTAGAGACAGGGGAGGAAGAGGGAAGGAGAGAAGATGAATGGTTACCTCGGGCCCAAGAGGGGCCCAGTGTTCATAGACTGAGCTGTACTTACTGAATACAAGGAATAAATGGCAGAAGTCTGTGCACGGTGCTTGATATTTATTATCTATTATTAAAATACATCTCTTATTATCTATTATCAAAATACCTCTCTTTCAGTAGCCCAGGTTTTCACCAATCAATTTGGCAGTGCCTTCCTACATTCACCCCCTGGGTCACCTGGTCCAGTGGACTTAAATACCACCTGTAAGCTCTGTCGGGCTGAGTCACTTCAGTTGTGTCTGACTCTGCAGTAGCCCTCCAGGCCCCTCATGGGATTCTCCAGGCAGGAATACTGGAGTGGGTTACCACGCCCTCCTCCAGGGCGTCTTCCAGACCTAAGGATCAAACCCTCATCTCTTATGTCTCCTGCATTGGCAGGTAGGTTCTTTACCACTAGGGCCACCTGGAAAGCCTGCCTATAAGCTACTGACTTCCCTATTAGGTCATCAGTTTCTCCTCTCTTCTCAACTTCACACTTGCCCAATAGGTGTCCTCCATCCAACATCATCTTGCTGTCTTAAGGCATCTTAAACTTGCTCTATCCAAACAGCAAACCTGATCTCCTGCCCTCCCAAACCTCTTCCAGCAAACAACCCCATCTCAGTTCATGGCACTTCCATCCTTCTTGTTATTGAAGTCAACATCTTAGAGCAACTCATGACTTCTCTCTACCTCACACCTCGTGTCCACTTTATCCAGAAATCCTACTGGCTTTATCGTCCAAGGTTATGCAGAACATAACATTTCTCACCTCTACTGCTAATGCTCTCTGGTTCTAGCCACCATCAAGTTCCACCTGGATTTGCACCATAATCTGCCCAGCTGATCCTACTGATCCATGCCCATGTCTAGTTTCCTCACAACGCAGAAGCCAGATGGTCCTTGCAAAGCCTAAGTCAGATAGTGATGCTCCTCTGTTCCAACTTGCTGTTCTCCAGTTGGCTATGAATGAAGCCGAAGTCCATACGGCTGGTTTACTCGTTCCCTCTTTTGCTTACCTCTGGCCGCAATAGTCTCTCTGTAGTTTCTTGATTATACTGGACGTGGCCCTGCCTTAGAGCCTTTGTGCTATCTGTTCCCATTTCCTGGAATGCTCTCCCATCAGCTCTTTCAAGTTTGCCTCATATATGAATAAGGAAACTGGGTGCAGAGAAAGGATGCTTTGCCTTGTAATAGACAGCTGCAGAGCGGAAAAGTCTTCTCAGGATCTCAGATTTCCTGGTTCCTAATCAATAACTCTTCTCTCATAACCAAAAAATCCCCAGTGTCTTCTGTGGAACATTAGTCCCTCCGTGGTCTCCTGCCAGAGTCCTCTCTTGGGATGTTCCTTGCAACAGTATTTCTCTACTCATGATATCACAGATGTGTGCACACACACATGTGTATTTGTGTGTGTATGCACACATGTGGAGTGGGCTGTGTGATACGAATGTTCCAAAGAACATCTCTTGGAGGTTGCTTTTTCTCTCATGCTGTTGTCCATCCATCACAAGGATAGATTTGCAAAACTGTCCAAAGTTGGAATTAACTGGGGGTGGGGGGACGATGGTACCTGACTTTTTTCCATTTTGTCCCGAAGCCTTCTTTTGAAGAATAAGCGATATGAATGCTGATGTTGGTGAAGGATCCAGGGTGACATTTATTGCCCTCTATTTGTATTAAGAATGTCGAATCGGATTTTTAGTTTACATTTTTGAGATACCGTATGACTGAGGAAACTTCTTAGATGAGCACACAAGGGAAATTCAAAGGGGCTTGCTCAGTGGCTGATGTTTGGGCTCTGGTGTCAGAACATCTGATTCTGGGTCCTGATTCCAAGCCCCCAGAGCAGTATGGTCCTGGACACATGACTTCATTTCTCCACATCTGAAAGCCAGATAATGATAGTATCAACCTCCTATGGCTTTTGTGAACAAAAAATTACATGTGTGCGTGTTGTGCTCAATGATTTTGAGCTATCTAATTATTATTTATCCTTATCATCATTATGGTTATTACACAATTTGCCTGAAGGAGCCCTACTGCTGGTGTCAGCCCAGGATTTAAGCCTGCCTCCAGCTTGCTGTGGAGCTCATATATTCTTGTGCGTGCTTTGCATTGCTGACTCCACACTCCTTATCTCAGCTTGCAGAAGGGGCCACAGAATCACCTCTCTTGAGATTTGACTGTTCATCTCTCCACATATCCATCCCTTCGTCTCCCCATTTATGCTTCCTCTCATCATGCAGATATCAAATAGGTAATGGGTGGCCGGACCTATGCAAATAGTGGGGAAGCAAGCAAACAGGAAAAGAAACAAAGAAATGAATTGGCCTCAGCTTAGTCCTTGCAGTATCCTGGGAACTGAGCTAGGCATTTTATCTCCATCGTTTCATTTAATTATCCTGGAGAAGCAGATATTATCTTTCCCACTTTACACATGAGCAAACCGCCTTTGACAAACAGTAAAACAAAATGCCTGAAGCCATGTAGACTACTACAGCTGCCATTCCAAGTCTGTCTCACTTCCAACCCCACACGCTTTCTCAGAAGCCACACGGCTTCCCTTCCAAAACCCATATCCTGGACCTCTACATCCACACATCTTCTCGGGGTCTGAAGAACTGAGGAAACTCACAGACACCGTTCGTTTTGTTGGCGGTAACTTCACAAGTGGCATTGGTCCAGAGTGAGCTCGGGAAGGCCTTGCCCAACTCAGACGTTCTTGGCTTGCATTGTCCAGTCCTGGTGCCAGAGGGAGGCTGGGCATCACTCCCTCCTCTAGGCTGTGGCCGCATCTCAGGGGCTTTGAACACCTCTCAGTGTCTCACATCCAGGACACCTGGCAGCGTGTTGACAAGCCTGAGTTCTCTAAGCTTACAGATGATGCCCCAGCTATGCCCAACAAGGAGTAATTAAATGAGCTGGGGAGGATTCAGGATTGTGATCACCGTTTCAGGATCACTAATAGTCTTCCAGGAATGTGAAAGAGATTCATCAATAGTTTCTTCAACTGAGACCAGAACTAAGCCTGTGGGAGTGAAAGGAAGATATATTTTAAGTGCTTTATGTCAGGAAATGTTTTCTAGTGGACCGGTCTTTAGTGGGCCAGGCTGCCTTGACCATCACGAATGTTCTCCTTCTGAAGAAGATGGGGTTCGGATGGCTGAGAATCTTGGAAAACTACATATTTGATGAAAAGGTGATGATATATTCAATCACAAACCTTCAAACGTTTGTGAAAAACTTTTGACTTCCTTTCCTCAGGATGAATCTTCAAGGAAATCTGAAATATAAAAGGGAAAAGTAGAATTGGTTTGGTCAACATTTCTTGAGGTGTGCCCTCTGAGGCTGTTCATCAGGACATGGGGGTATCATTGCATCTGTTTGAAAACCACTGGGAATCCACCAGTAAATATGTAAACACCACATTGGCTAACATTTTTTTGAACGCTGAGCCTGAAACTCTTTTAGGCTTCATATTTATTATCTCATTCAGTTCTTCAAACAACCTAATGAAGTCAGGGTTATGATTGTGTGGACTGTTATGCAGACGAAAGAACAGAGGGTCACATTTGATGGGACACATTTGAGTCGACACAGCTGGGCTCAGGATCACAGGGTCGCTAAGGTTGTGCCAATTCTTTACCAGTCTCTGATTATCCCAGAACTGGTGTATCTGAGTCCAGTCCTGACTAGCCAGCAGCCCCTGTAGATATGTAAGCAGAGTGGACGGTGGGTGACCGAGGGCTGCTACCTGGATTATCTGAAAAGCAACTCAGAAATCTCAGGAGACTGCAAGAGGGCTGTTCGCTGGAGGAGAGGCACGTTGTCCCTCTCTGTGAGTACAGTGCTAATGGCCTGTGAAATCTTCCCGGGCTGAGGATCAGACTCATGTCCCCTGCATTGGCAAGCGGCTTCTCAACCACTGGACCACCAGGGAAGTCCTCTCATGATTCTGGCAGCTTACTTGCCTCCCACCCACCCTGTGCATTGGAAATCAGCCGGGGTTTTGCATGTTCTGTTGCCTCCAAGCCTCGTGCCTCCCCCACAGCTGCTGCAGTATTCTGTCTGCAGTGTTCTCCCTGCTAACTCCTGCTCAGGTTGTCTTTGTCTCTTCTAAGAGATCACCTATCTCAGGAGACTTTATTATAGTTTAGCCTGATCAGGAGCATCCTTCGGCCCTCCCTTTGTCCCACCGCTAGTGCCAACCACCTCCTCATTACTTGCTAGGTCTTGGCATCCAGGTTCCATCCACTCCTGGTTCCCAGGCTTGCCACTCAGGGCTGGCACCCAGTGAAGCCCAATAAAAGCTTGTTGACAAGTGGACGCTTTGGGTTGAAATATTTTGACCCTCCTCTTCTTTGTATTGAACAGTACAACAGTATTCATTGAGGGTCAGTTGTGTAGTTGACATAGTTCTGGGTGCCATTTTCGGGGTGATGACCCAAACAAAGCAGTCCCTGTTCTCACAGAACGTTAGTCCAGTGGTCAAGACAGTCATTGAATCTAAGCTCCCTTTTCTAAAGGAGCCAGTTTGGTATGAAATGTGTGCTGTGATGTAAAGTGCAGGTGGCCGTAAAAAGTATGACAGGAGATGCTTCATGTATTAATAGATGAGGGCTCAGGAGGGATCTCGTGGAGGAAGGAACATTTAAAAGGAGACTTGAAAGTTACTTGAAAAATAATAGCCAAGTACGAGTGGGAGGAAAGAGAGCAGGAAGAAAGGGCAGGTATGAGGCCCTGGAAGGAGCAGCTTCATCCAGAAGCTGAAATAAGGCTGCTGTGACTGCTGGAAAGGTGAGCTAGGGCCAGATTCTCTTGCGTGTTACTGCTTGTGCTTGGGTTTTCAGGCATGTGTGTGTGTGGTGTGTCTGCTCAGTCCTGTGTGACTCTTTGCAACCCCAGGGACTGTAGACCGCCAGGCTCCTCTGTCCATGGGATTTCCCAGGCCAGAAGACTGGAGGAGGGTTGCCATTTCCTGCTCCAGAGGATCTTCTTGACCCAAGGATTGAACCCAAGTCTTTTTCATCTCCTGCATTGGCAGGCGGATTCTTTATCATTGTGCCTGGGAAGCCCTTCAAATGTGTGTGTGTGTGTGTCTCTCTCTCTGTGTATAATAATCACCTCTGTTCTGGAAAAAGTCTTGAATGAATAGAGTATTTTTCTACTGCAGTATTTGATTCTGTAGAGGTAACACTGTTTCATCAACAGAAGAAGCAACAGGGCTGTGGATACATTTTTGTTACTATCTACCACCTCTGTTGTTCTTCTGAAGCCAGGGATTCATGCACTTAAACCATGTTCTATTTGTGTTTGATTTTAAAATATCCATGTAAATTATATTTTTAAAAAGACTACCTGGTTCTGCATGGCCTCAGAGCACCATTGAGGGTCTTCCATTGTAGCTTCTCCTGTCTCGGAGAATCAGAGGCAGCCACACACAGAGGAACCTCAGAGTTATTCCTGGTGCTTCTTATGCCTCGGGCAGTGCCTTGGACTTATACTCACCAGGTACCCCAGACCCTCCGCAAGGCTCTGTCCTTCCTCTCTGGATGCCTTCCACTGCTCTCCCAGGCTCTGCTTCCTCCCGGTTCCCTCTTCCCTCTGTTGTCAGCACAGCAGCCAGAGGGTCCTTTTAGGACCTAAGTCAGGGAGTGTCACTTCTCTGCTCAAAACTTCCCAGTGACTCAACTCCCTGTTTCACTCAGGACGGCATCCTGAGTCCCTGTGATGGCCTCCGAGCCCCTTCCTGATGCTCCAGCCACTCTGGACACCTGCCTGTTCCTCCATCACTGCCCTCTGTCCCCCGCTTCCACTGTGGCCACCAGGCAGGGGCCTTTGGGGTATCTTCCTCTATCCGGAACATTCTTCCCTAGTATGTTTGCAGAGCAAAACTTCTCACCTGGGTTAAGTCTGTGCTTGTCACCTTCTTTAATCACACTTTAACCCCACAACTTCTCTGCATCACCTTCCCGTGTACCATGGACATAACTAGTTTGTCCCTTCTTTCTTTATTTGATCCTCCTGCTAAAATGTAAGCTGCACAGATGCTGTGATTTTCATCTGTCCCTTCCACTGATGAATTTCAGTACTTAAGCTCCTCCCTAACACTCGGTGCTCTGTGATGACCAAGAGGGGTAGGATGGGGGGGGTGGGAGGGAGGCTCAAGAGGGAGGGGATATATGTGTGCCTATGGCTGATTCACATCGTTGTACAGCAGAAACTAACACAACATTGTGAAGCAGTTATCCTCCCTACAAGTGAGTACATTCTTCCACTATTCTTCATGGTCCAAACTTTCAAAGAAAAAAAAATGCAGGCATACCTTAAGAATAGGTGCAGGTCACTGCAGCAAGGAACTTAAGCAAGTTTGGTTCCTTAGGGACTTAGGAAGATTGCTTGTCTGTGAACATATAACTTGAGTGCAGTTGGTTCTGAATCTCGTGCGTGCATGTTTGCAGCAGCGCATGGTGTGTGCATCCATGTTTGTGGGCATGCATGGGCACACACTCATGTCTCTGACATGCATAGTTGTGGACATGCATGGCTGTGTGCGCATGTTTGTGGGCACACATGTATGCTTGTTTAAATAATTGCTCTAGCAGATGTATCTGAACTCTGGCATGCAGAACTGGGGGCTCTGGACTTCGAGGAGGGACCTTGGTTCTGTCGTTTCTCGTGTCCTTCCCCGGAGTCAGTCTTTAATTATCCACCTCATTGTGCTAAAAGTGAAGTCTCCCCCGGATGTCAGTCTCCTGCTCAGCCGCCCTCTTGGACGTCCTCTCCTCTCCTGGGGGTCTGCGTGGCTGTGTTCTAAGAGCCGTGTGATTAGCACCAGCCCTTTAAAGTCACCCGGAGGACTCTTTGTCACAAGCACTGTTTCAAGTGCCTCCCCCTGCCTCAGATCTGGAAGGAGGCGGTGCCTTTTGTGAGCTTGCAGCTGGCTGCATTCATTTAGAGGTCATTTTTCCTCTGGTGTATTCAGAGTCCAGTTGAGTTGGTTTGGAGTTCAGCGGACTCCTCCTGACTCCGGCATGGGTTGACTGTGCTCTGTGTTCACTCCGGTCTCTTCCCAGCCCCGTAACAGACCACACAGACCTTCACCCGGGTCTTCACTTGTCAGGGTTAATGGCATCATAATGCATCCATTGCCTGAACTCAGGCAGGGCAGAGTGGTACAGAGGATGAGTGTGCTCTTTGCAACCAGGTCTGGGTCCCAATCCCAGTTCTACTGCCTCAACAGATGGGCTGGTTTGACCAGGTTGACCTGTGACTTTCAGGTTCATCTCCTGGGAATTGGGATGTGGCACCTCAATAGCATAACTGCCAGGGTTGAATGCTGTCATTTATGTGACAGCATCCATCCTGGTGCCCGGTGCCTAGTAGATGCTCTCTGACTCCATTCCATCAACCCTGGATTCTGCCCCAGCACACACCCTCACCGCCCCTCCTGAAGCACATGTAACAGCAAAGTCTGACCTGGCCAGACTCATCCGCCTCCACACCTTCGCTGATCTCTTTACCTGGGATGAGTGGTAGGTCACCTCTTTTTGTCATATACAGGTTTCTCTCTGAACTCCTGCTTCCCCTTAAAACTGAGTTCAGGGCATCACTGAGCAGACATGGGCTCAATCCCTGGGTCGGGAAGATCCCCTGGAGGAGGGCATGGCTGCCCACTCCAGTGAACTTCCCTGGAGAACCCTATGGGCAGAAGAGCCTGGAAGGCTGCAGTCCATGGGGTCGCACAGAGTAGGACATGACTTAGCATGCATGCACAGCAACAAAAACAATCATCTCAGGGTTCTCAGGGGGATCACCCTGATTCTGTTACATTTCTTTATCTCAGCTTCAACTCAACCTGCCATAAAAGAAGTAGAAAACTAACAAAACCAAACAAACAAAACCCAGTGCTTTGGGAAGCACTCAGCAGGTCACTCAAGTGTAAAGACATTTTTTTTTTTCCTTTCAAGTTTTCACTCATTTGTCTTCAGTGTGAGGTTATTAAGGTTTGACTGTGTTATGCTCAGCTTCGGAAGATCTCTCTCTAGTGTGGGATTATGTGGTTTAACGAGTCTGACAAACCTTGTTTTTAATCCCATCTCTGCTGCTTCTTGGCTGCGTGGCCTTGGGGAAGTCAGTCAATCTGTCTGAACCTTTTTCCTCACCTGTAATCTCAGATAATGATGACTATTAGACCCACTTTTAGAAAGAAGTGAAGCTGTTTTCTGTCATCCTGAAGATAGTAGGGCCATTTTATTTCTTGAGAACTAAGTCATAAAGTCAGCTACTTGGGGTTTGGCATATCATTGGTTAAAACCACCCAGAGACTCTCGATTAGTACCTTGTATGCCTGAGTCAAGTGACAGAATGCATGCTGAAGGATGCATGTGAGATATTTACTGCATTTATGATCTATGCCATTCATTACTCAGCTCTTCATGTTTTGGGGACTCTGTGTTAAGTCAGCAAACGTTCCCTAGCACCCACTATGTGTGACATGCCAAGGACATGGGGATATAAATGACAGCTCACTCTGGAGGTGATCGATCGCCTCCAGGATACACGTCTCATTAAGAAAAAGTGGGGTGGGGAAAGGACACGGGCTTTGAGGCTGGGCACCCCACTTCAGTACTCTTGCCTGGAAAATCCCATGGATGGAGGAGACTGGTAGGCTGCAGCCCATGGGGCTGCTACGAGTTGGACACAACTGAGCGACTTCACTTTCACTTTTCACTTTCATGCATTGGAGAAGGAAATGGCAACCCACTCCAGTGTTCTTGCCTGGAGAATCTCGGGACGGGGCAGCCTGGTGGGCTGCCATATATGGGGTCGCACAGAGTCGGACATGACTGAGGTGACTTAGCAGTAGCAGCAGGATCTCAGTTCCCACTTGGCTAATTATGAGCAGCAGAGCCTTGGGAAAGCCACTTAACCTCTGAGGACTCGTTTCCTTCATGGGTAAGATGAAGATGGCTGCACTTAGGTGGTTCACTGACCCCTGGACAGAAGGTGTCCTCCTGGACTGAGCTGCACTCAATGCAGGGTCAGGGCTTGGTGGCCGGAAGTTGTGCTCATTTCACTGGACAGGGCAGCACCTTCTGGTCGGACAGTGTTGAGATTGCGACTGTGCAGGGAGCACTCTCCAGTGTCCTCTGTGGATCCAGACTGCCTGGGGCTGCCCTGCCCTTGCAGATGTTGGTTGGGTGTTTGTCTTGCCCAGTCCTCAAGGGCAGGGAGGACACTGGAAGTGGTGGATTGCTCTCCATAAAGACGACTGACATGGCCCTGAAGGGCCTATCCCAGCAGCCGGAGTTTTGAACTCAAGGCCCCTTGATTGTAGATTAAGGGAGAAATGTAAGAAAAGGCAACTGATAGTAAAATCGAGCAGCTGGTGCCTGGCTGCAGAAATACAAGCAGATGCCTCAGCTTTATCGTCAGAGAAGAAGGTGTCGGTGATGGGGTGGAGGGTGGTGGATGGTGGGGCAGGAGAGAGAGAATGGTTGGAGAGTTTGCTTAGGGAGAGACTGAGCAAACCCAGCCCATCAAGGAGCAGTCTTTTGCCCACCAGGGTGAGAGGCACCCCAGATTTAAGCTAGCATTCCTGGGTTCAGTTTGCCGCAGCTTTCTTAAGCTGCCTCTGCATTCTGCTCTTAAGCATTTGGGACTCTTTTCCCTTGTCCGTCTGTGCAGTTCATTTAATGTTTAGGTGGTGTCATCTGTCTCTTAACTTCCTGACCCTGGTCTCACTTGCACTGAGCCCAGGGCTTGTCCACAATCGCTTATCAGGCTTGTTTTAGCATTCACAGCTGTGACCAGAGAGTGGAGGCTTGGCTGGGAGCCTTGCTGCCTTCTAAACACCACCCACCCCCCCACCTCCCCCACCCCCCCACCCCCCGCTTCCTCTGAGCCTCACAGCCAAACAGAGAGGTCTTCTCACCCCGAGGCCTTGCTTTCTTCCCCACTCCTCTGCTGGCAGAGACAAATGGCCTCATAGAAGGATATTTTGGTTTCAAAACGCCTCCCCCATGGTAATTATAGAGCGCATCTCTTAGTCAAATGGAGCTCAGGGACTTCTTCGTGGTGGTTCTGTCTGAACAGTTTTGCAGTAATAAAGATCTGATGGGTGAGGAAGTGGACGTTTTTATGCAGACAAGGAAATTCCTTGAAGTCTCCAGGACGCCTTCAAACTCCTGTTAGTTTTTATAGCAAAAGGCAATCAAGAGACATAGCAGCCAAGGGAAGAAAATTAAGCAGGGTAGTGACCGTGTCTTCTCAAAAGAGACACGTTCTCCTTGGAAAGGACTGGAAATTGGTCAGCGGTTCCTCTGAGAGAACAGTTGGTGAGGGTGTTTATGCGTCTATCTCTGTGCACTCATCATCTATCAAGCTGTTTTTAACACAGATTTAGTACCCACTTACTCGTCATCGTGGCACATGCATGATATATGACTCACACCAGATTCCTTGTGTTTTTTTCAGGAAGAAAGCAGAGTAGAAGGTAATATCATCCAAAATGATGTCTGAAGAATCTTGTATTTTCTGAGTAGACGTGGAGTAGAGGCACTTTTCATACATTATCACATTTATTCTTCCAACAGACCTACCAAATGGGTGTTGCTACCCCTCTTTGACAAATGAAAAAAACTGAGGCTCAGAGAGGTGCAAGATTTTCCCAATGTCACACTCCTGGCAGGTGGCAGAGCCAGGATTCAAACCCAGGTTTAACTCCAGATATTGGTCTTCTGCGGTGTTGCCCAATGCCTTCCACAAAACTACCTTTATTAGAATAATCGTGGTGATAATTAATTCAGCCAACAATTACTGAGGACTGACTCTGTGCTGTGCTAAACTATCGTATGTCACCCTTAGGAAACACTAGCAGTTTGGTCTAATTGTTTATCTGCATGTTGCAAGGGAGGAAATGGTAGCTCAGAGACATTGAGTAACTTTCTTGAGGTCAAACAGCTGGGAGGTGATGAATGTGGGACCAAACTCTCTTTGATTTCACAGTTGGTGTCTTTAGCCATCACACTTACATCCTCTGGTGCGGGAGGTTATCTTGGGTATCTTGCTGTTTATAATAGCAAATGGTGGTACTAGTGTAAAGAATTCTCCTGCCAATGAAGGAGACCTAAGAGGCAAGAGTTAGACTCCTGGTTTGGGAAGATCCCCTGGAGGAAGAAATGGCAACCCACTCCAGTATTCTTGCCTGGAGAATCTCATGGACAGCAGAGCCTGGCTCCGCTGGGCTCGGAAAGAGTCAGACACGACTGAGTGAGCACGCATACTAGAGTAAATATTTGGGAAATATGTATTTATAGTTCCTCCTACCCCATCCTGCAGTCCAGCCAAACTCAGCTCCCTACTGTTCTCACTCACGCTCTCCAGAAACCACCCCTCTGCAAGGTCTCCAAGTTGCTTTTCCACTTTAAAATATCATTCCATCTTCCTAGCATGGCCAAGATCTACCCATTCTTCAAGGGTGAGCCAAAATGGCACTGAGCTTCATCAGTTCTAACCTACACCTGTGAGATGGCTCAAACCCTACAGAAATCAGGTGAACTCACGCATAGATGCATCAGCTACGTGCAACATGAACACACTTCTGTTCCAGAGCACCCCTGCCTGCCAGGATCTCAGTCACGATCGGGGGCAAAGCCTGCACTCTAATACCTAAGAGGCACATCGTGGTTCTACTGAACAAGGGTCTAGCCTTATTTCCTGGAGACCAGCATTATAATGCGGGCATACTGAAAATGGGTGACATTCAAGTTACCCCTCTCTGCTCCAGCTACTCTGATGTCTTCACTGGGCTTGAACACTTGGCTTGCACTCCTGTCTCTTGACATAGGACGTCTCTCCAGTACACTGTGCTATTTTTAAGGATGAGTTTTAATTCACTTCTGCCTTGGGTGGACCCCTGCTTTGTACTGGAGGCAACATCTCGCACTCTGAGCTAACCTTGCCCTTCATCTCATCTTCTTGAAAACTCAGAGAGCCTCCCTATGATTAGAATAATTTGTGAAATCAATTTTCATATCTGCTGGACTGTAAGCTCTTTAAGGGTGGGGACTGTTTTCTCGTTTGTCTCTGGGCCCTCAGCCCCTGCCTTGATGCTTTGCACTTAGCATAGGTTAATTTCCAGTTGACCATAACTGAGTAGCAAGAATGTGGATAAAGCGGACACAAAGGTTGCAAATTTTTTCGCCATTATTATCACTGGCATGATGGAATGTTTGGATTCTTCCTGTTATTATGAGCCATCACTGCACCCCACGTACATTTGCAGGTGACCAGTATATATATGAAATGACCTTGATTTGTTTTAAGTTAATTTGTATTGGAGTATAGCTGCTTTACAATGCTGTGTTAATTTCTACTGTATGGCAAAGTGAATCAGCCATGTGCATACATATTTGTCCTCGTTTTTGGATTTCCTTCCCATTCAGGTCCCCACAGAGCACTGAGTAGAGTTCCCTGTGCTGTGCAGTAGGTTCTCATTAGTTATCTATTTTACACACAGTATCAATGGTGTCAGTCAATATACATCAGTATCCATATGCATCCTGACCCTCATCTGTCTCCTGTGGCGTCCACGTGTTTGTTCTACCTCTGTGTCTCTTTCTGTTTTGAAAATAAGATAATCTATTTTTTCTAGATTCCACATATATGTATTAGTTTGTGATATTTGTGTTCCTCGTGCTGACTTATTTCACTCTGTATGATGCTGTCTAGGTCCACGTATGTCTCTGCAAATGATTCAGTTTCATTCCTTGTTCTGGCTGTGTGATGCTCCTTTGTATATACGTGCCGCATCTTCTTTTCTTTATCTGTTGATAGATGTTTTGGTGCTTCCGTGTCCTGGCTGCTGTAAATAGTGCCGCAGTGAGATTGGGGTGCATGTGTCATTTTATTTTGAGTTGACCTTAATTTGAAATATATGAATATATTTTTATCTTTGGAGTTACATAGCCATGAGTTTATATTTCAGTTCTAGCGACAAGCTATAAGTCTATGAGTGTTTAGTTTTGTTTTTTATGAACTTCAGTTTCCTCAAAGGAATAGTAGAGGAGATAATGACCACCTTTTATGAGTATTATCCAAATAGAATGTGACACTGCATATTAAACATCTGGTATGGTGCCTGACTCAGACTGGCTTGTAAGAAATATGCTTCCTTTATTCTTACTATGATATTGTGGTGGTTGTTAATATGTGCAGAGTATCCAAAGCTACAATAAGATAATTTAGTCATCTCTGTGTAGAGGGCCTTATCAGTTAATATGAAAATATATCCTAGAATTAAATTGTATGCAAATATATTGGTAGGATGGGTTGGACAGTGGGCCAGAAGGAGCAGTCTCTTGTTCTAGCATGGTGTTGGCATGGTTTCTGCAAACCAGCTTGGTGGTCTTGGGATTGTTTTCTCTTTTGATGCATGTGCTTCTCAATGGCTGCATCTAGATAAGTCACGATTCTTTTAATAATTACAATTATAATTTTAAAAGGAGTTGGTGCTTCCCATGTCTTATGCACTGTGCCACGCGCTCTCCCTATAGGGCCCCATTTGTTCTTCACAACCATTAATTTTTAAGATGAGGAAATCAGTGCTCAGAGAGGTCAGATGAATTGCTGAAGGTCACTCATAAGAGATGAGCCAGTGTTTAACACCTGCCCTGTGAGGTACAAGCTCCAGGGTTCCATCCCATGCCTCTGACCTCGCTATACAAAAGACCTGTGAGTTGTGTTTGCTTTCCAACCCTGCCCCTATCCGCAGACAGCTTGGAACTTGTAGCTGGGTCAGGTCTCACCCATCAGAAAAATTCTCTCTGCCAGAGACCCTCACCCCAGTGTGATACCGCACAGTAGATTTTCTGGTCTGAGGTTTTAAATTACCCCTGTCATTTCAAGCTGCAGGAGAAGCTTGCAAGCCTGCTTCCACCCAATGTCATTTAATCAAGCAACACAAATGTGAAGAAAATCAAACACGGCCTCCAGTCAAAAAGGAGGAGAGCCTGCTGCCCTAGGTGTCAGGCATCCCATCCTAGCCTGGCTCTTGAGAAGGCGCCTTCATTTTACCTGCACAGGGTGCTTTTCTGGGTGACATAAAGACTGGCGCTGACAACACTGACACACGGCCACTCGTGCACATTAGAAACCCCATCTGGCTGACTCATTAGGTGGGAACAACAGGTCCAGCAGCCAGTGTGAATGCAAACGGCGCAGGGAGATGCCAGGATGGGGAGGTGTATCTCAGTGCTCCAGCAGGCCCACAACCTCGTTTTTTACAGAAGCATTTCCAACAAGGCTCCTGGTGTTGCAGCTTTGCGTTCCTGTAAGTGGCCTGCTTTTATGAACACAGGCGTTTGTTTGTGAACCCGTTAGGGTTGATGTGTAAAAGTAACAATAGCAAAAATAATATCCATCATTTTTGCAGCCCAGGGTTGCTCTTGTTTTTTATTTTTATCAGTGTCAGCTCCAGAAGGGAACTGATACATCCCTTGGTAAATGAGAAAACTGAAGTTCAGAGAGTTTAAATTGTCTTAAGTCACACAAAAGCATCATGGCTGTTGTTATTGCTGTTGTAGTTTTTTTTTTTTTGTTTGTTTGTTTGTTTGTTTTTTGGCCATGCCGTGAGACATGTGGGATCTTAGTTCCCCGACTGGGGATCGAACTCACACCCCCTTGCATTGGGATTATGGATTCTGAGACAGTTCACAGTGTGAGTGCCACACACAGACCCTCTGGATCAACAAGGAGGAAAAGGATAAAGGAATGAGGAGGGTCCTCAACGTAAACATTACTGGAATCTGACTGAATTGTTATAATCATTGTTTGACCATGTAGAAATATCTAGATAAGTTTTGCTGAAATAGTAAAGTGAACTTTTCTTCAAGAAGTATCATTTGTTACTGGGGCCAAATGGCTTGTAGTCCTGTCATGGTGGGTGGATACTGTCAGAATAGATGAATCAGTCTATGAGTGTGTAGTGAAACTATATCGGTCATTCTCCTGGGTCTTTGCTATGGTTAAGTTTTCAGAACACTGAGCCACTATTTACTGGCAGGACTTTGCTGGTTTTCCTGCTACACCAGGGAGTTTCACCTGAAAGCCAGCAGGTCTTCCACTTTGCTTTTAATTTGCCATAAATGGAATTTTATTTTATTTTATTTTTTGACTTACAAAGAAATTTTAATAGTTGCATATAAAAACATAAAAGTTGAAAAGACAGTCGAAAACAGTATGTCCTTCAGTTCAGTTCAGTCGCTCAGTCGTGTCCGACTCTTTCCGGCCCCATGGACCACAGCACACCAGCCCCCCCTGTCCATCACCAACCCCTGGAGTCCACCCAAACCCATGTCTATCGAGTCGGTGATGCCATCCAACCATCTCATCCTGTCATCCCCTTCTTCTGCCTTCAATCTTTCCCAGCATCAGGGTCTTTACTCACATCAGGTGGCCAAATAATTTGAGCTTCAGCTTCAGCATCAGTCCTTCCAATGAATATTCAGGACTGATTTCCTTTAGGATGGACTGGTTGGATCTCCTTGCAGTCCAAGGAACTCTCAAGAATCTTCTTCAACACCACAGTTCAAAAGCATCAATTCTTTGGCACTCAGCTTTCTTTATAGTCCAAATCTCCCATCCATACATGACTATTGGAAAAACCATAGCTTTCACTAGATGGACCTTTGTCAGCAAAGTAATGTCTCTGCTTTTCAATATGCTGTCTAGGTTGGTCATAGCTTTTCTTCCAAAGAGTAGGCATCTTTTAATTTCATGGCTGCAATCACCATCTGCAGTGATTTTGGAGCCTAAGAAAATAAAGTCTCTCACTTTTTCCATTGTTTCCCCATCTATTTGCAATGAAGTGATGGGACCAGATGCCATGATCCTCATTTTTTGAATGCTGAGTTTTAAGCCGGCATTTTCACTCTCCTCTTTCACTTTCATCAAGAGACTCTTTAGTTCTTCTTCCCTTTCTCCATAAGGGTGGTGTCATCTGCATATCTGAGGTTATTGCTATTTCTCTCAGCAATCTTGATTCCAGCTTGTGCTTCATCCAGCCCAGCATTTTGCATGATGTGCTCTGCATGTAAGTTAAATAAGCAGGGTGACAATATACAACCTTGACGTACTCCTTTCCCGATTGGGAGCCAGTCTGTTTTCCTTCAATCTCACAACTTTTAATTATGTCTGATATTCAGGCCCTCCACTTTGAGGTTTTTACATGACCAGTAACAGGCAGAGTTTCAGAGTTCACGCTCTTAACCACTGTGCTATATTGACTCTGAAGACTCAAAGAAAGATGCTTCTTTTTGCAGCCATATGAACAAAGCCATATCAGAATAGAGAGTTCCATCTTGTGTCTCCCACTTGTATTATGAAGTACTCTGTGCCACAGGCATGTCTGAACCTTGTACCCCTAGACCCTCACCTTTCCCCAGCTCCACCCCAGCTATGAGGTTGGAGGATAGAGTGGGATCGTGTTTGGGGAGGATGTGTGTTTCACACCCGTCTTAGGTAACAGTAACACCAGTATCCTGTCTTTAATGGAATATGGGGTTTAGACTCAGCCAGGGCTTTACAGGCACTGCCCTGTTCACATCTCATGACAGTTCTGTGTCATTAGTGGTGTCATTGCCCACAAGGAAAGAAGCTCAGAAAAGGAAAGTTACTATCTCAAGTTTGTCTGCTTGGCTCTGGAACATTCTGGCTCCAGAGTCTTGGTGTTGACCTTTCTGCAAGCACAGTGATTTGTGTTTTAAGTCATGTCAGACGTCCCTGGGTCAGAAAGGTGGTTTCATAATACTTCTGGCATGAAAGTGGTTATGACAAAATGCCATAGACCTCTGTACTCCCATTATAGAATAGATTTCCACTTTGTATGTATTTTTACGTGGCCCATTTTTAAAGCCTTTATTGAATTTGGTTCAGTATTGCTTCAGTTTTATGCTTTGATTTTCTGGCCACAAAACACTGGAGCTTAGCTTCCTGACCAGGGATTGAACCTGCACTCCCTGCTTTGGAAAATGAAATCTCAACCACTGGACTGCCAGGAAAGTCCCTATTTCTAGTTCTGTTAATATTAGAAGAATCACACGTGGGTTCTGAGCCACTCACCCAGTTGTAGATGTTGGGGTTGGATTGTATATCCTTGTGGTTTGTTGAGGGAATCTTAATGTGGTTTATTGAATGAATGAACTCATTCATTCATTCATGAATTCGTGCATTCCTCTGGCACTGAATGAATGTCAGCTCTGTGTCAACATCATGGTAGTTGTTAGAAATAGAAGAATAGGGTGTGGCTTGTCTCCCCCAGAAGCTGGATATTTCTAATCAACTAATAACTGATGTTTATAAGATGTTTTTCTTCCCTTTGTATGGTGCTGTTAGTAAGAGCTCTAAGAAACATAGACGCAAAAAGCAGCATTCATATTCTGACTGCATTTTTGAGAAAACAGACGAAAAATACATTAGTGATCAGAATAAGTGGGGTTAGGCTTCTGGGGAAAAATGGACAATGGGGAAATTTAAGTGAGCTTATGAATGTTAAAGCACCGGGCTTTGCTTCCACCACAAATAAGAACTTAAATTTTAGTCAAATGGTCAAAGGTTCATACAGTCAAAGCTATGGTCTTTCCAGTAGTCATATATGAATGTGAGAGTTGGACCATAAAGAAGGCTGAGCACTGAAGAATTGATGCTTTTGAACTGTGGTGCTAGAGAAGATTCTTGAGAGTCCCTTGGGCAGTAAGGAGATCAAACCAGTCAATCCTAAAGGAAATCAACCCTGAGTATTCCTTGGAAGGACTGATGCTGAAGCTCCAATACTTTGGCCACCTCATGGGAAGAGGCGACACATTGGAAAAGACCCTGATGCTGGGAAAGATTGAGGGCAGGAGGAGAAGGGGGTGACATGAAATGGTTGGATGGCGTCATGGACTCAATGGACATGAGTTGGAGCAAACTCCAGGAGATAGTGAAGGACAGAGAAGCCTGGTGTGCTGCAGTCCATGGGGTCGTAAAGAGTAGGACATGGCTGAGTGACTGAACACTGACCACTGGTGTTTTATTCCCCACTAAATCTTGCCATTAACTAGCTGTGTGCCTGCAGGAGAATTATGTAATCTTTCTGAGTTGCAGTTTGTATATTGTTAACATAGAGATAACCTTTCCTGTCTATTTGTTTTGTCATGAGGAGGGGATTTGAAAGCCTGTACACATTAATCTATTATTGCTGTAATACATCACCACAAACTTAGTCTTAACACAATGTAAGCTTATTATCTAATAATTCTGGAGGACAGAAGTCTGAAATAAGTCTCTCTGGGCTAAAATAAGAATGTTGGCAGGACTGTGATCCTTTGTAGAGTCTCTAGGGGAGGTCCTATGAACCTATCTTTTCCAGCTCCTATAGGCTGTCCACATTCCTTGGCTGGTGGCCCCTTACTCTTCACAGCCAGCATGGATGATAACCTTTCTCACATTGCATTCTTCTGTCACTCACTCCTCTTTCACTGAAAAGAAGCCTGATGAATGCTTTGGACACACCCAGGTAATCCAGAATAATCTCCTGATTTTTTAAAAAACTTATTAAAACTTTATTGATTCACTTATTGGCATTATTTTAACTTTTAAACACCATATTGGAAAAAATTAATGAGGATAGTCCCATTAAAAATGTGTTGTACGTTTTTCCTTTGTTAAGTAGTCCTCAAAATCATAGTTTTTATAGGTTATATAATTGTCATCATAGGATTTCATTTAACCATTTCTTTGTTGTTCTAATTTTTCACTATTATAAAAATCACACACACACTTTTAAAGTTAGATTCCTAGGGACTTCCCTGGTGGTCTAGTGGTTAGGACTCCGTGCTTCCACTGCAGGAGGTACAGGTTTGATCTCTGGTAGGGAGCTAAGATCCTGCATGCTGTGCAGTACAGCCAAAAAATAAAAATAAAGTTAGATTCCTATTGAACTATTGCATCAAGGAAAATAAAAATGTTTGATATTCTTGCCAAATTGCTTTCCAGAAAGGCTATCATGATTTTTCCATTCTACCAACAGTGTACAAAAGTACAGCTCTCATTATACTTAAAATACTTTTTTTTCTTTGATTAGCAACTGTAATTCCACCTGCAACCTTAATTCTTCTTCAAAGGTTCTGAAGATCAGGATGTAGCTATCTTTGGAAGGGACACTCTTCTACCTGCCACATTACGTAAGGGGCATAGTTCAGTGTCACTTTTACAGGTGGAAGCCAATAAAGGATGCCTGTTTTCCTCTTATTTCCCAAAAGGGCCCTTTGCAAATCTAGACTGTTCAAATATACCGGCATGTAGTCTGAAGGTTTTCGCTTCCTGGTCTTCTCTTCTCCATCCCTTCTGACTGGGACTTACTCCCATCTTCCCCTACTGCTTGTTCATTCCCCAAGGATTGGTGCTAACTACTCCCTTCTTCATGGGGTCTTCCTTGAGTCATCACAACTGGAAGAAGGTGACTTTAAAATGGTTAAAGTATATCTATTTGAAGCAATAAGGTCTAGGAGATGCACTAACATTATTTACTGAATATGTGAACTTGGACAGATGCCTTCATTTCTAGCTTTCGTTTTCTAATCTTGAAGATGGAAGTCACAGGAAGTGCAGCAAAGATTTCCTGAAAGAATCAAACAAAACCATCTATGTCATAGATGTCATGGTTTATGAGTTTATGGCCTGACAGAAACTTGTTTTCAGAAAAAAGATAATTGCTAAAGGGATGGAAACATTCTGTGTAATCAAGACAGAAGCCAAATGGGCCAACTTAATTGAAACCTGTTTCTTTCAACATATGCCTATAAAACATCTGAAGTTCAAGATGACTAGTTCCTGGAAATAAGGTTCAGTACCATTAGCGCTTTTAAGGAGCACAATTCAGATAATGCTCCGGAGTTGATAACAAAAGAATTATAATTTGTGCAACAAATATGACTCTTATCAGATATAATAGGCAAAAACAAATTACTGTTGTTTCTCAAGTTAGAACCTCTTTGCTTTTTGCTAACTTAACTACTTTAGCTAAGTAGTTTGAGTCCTCCAAAACTCAGTGTCTTTGGTTGACACTTGAGATAATGCTTTCTTTTACAAAGACTTTATTGCTTAGTCGCTAAGTCCTGTGTGACTTTTTTGCAATCCTATGGACTGTAGCCCACCAGGCTTCTCTGTTCATGGGATTTCCCAGACAAGAATACTGGAGTGGGTTGCCATTTCCTCCTCCAGGGGATCTTCCCAACCCAAGGATCAAACTTACATCTCCTCCATTGGCAGGTGGATTCTTTACCACTGAGCCACCAGGAAAGCCCTATGAAGCCTTTGTGGAGGACCAAACAAGAATGCGTACATGAGATTTCCTAGGATAAGTCCTAGCACAGAGATGCTTAATAAAACTTGAGCATTATTGTAACTGCTCTGAGCATAATCCAACAGAAAAGCAATGCATAGCCTCTGGCAATAATTGACCCATTTTATGTTTGGAGAGGAAACCATTTGAATATTACAACTGCTGCTGCTGGTGGTGGTGGTAGGATTTGTGCCTCTACCTTTGATGATGAAATTATTAAAATGCATTGGTCTTTTATTATAGAAACACTAAAAGTGACATCTTGTATTTGTATAAATCAGAGTTTGCCAATTGCTGGCCCATGGAGATTCAGCCTGCAAGTGTGTTTTATCTTGTCAGCACAGGGCTTTATTGTTAACACGGTGGCTATGGTTGCTGCTGCTAATTGTTTTTGCTGTTGCTCTTGGCATTGTCATTGATTTATGAACCAACATTCAAAAATTTTTAAATGGTTTATTAAAAATCTGAATTACTGTCTTCCTTGGAAAAATAAAATGGTCTAGCATTACACAGCCAGCATTTCTGCACAGTGGTCATTAACTATTGCTAAGTAGCAACTGTCTGCTGTAGACAGCGCAAGAACCTTCCCCTCTGCCTCTGTCTCTCTGACTCAGATGCTTCCTCTCTGGATTTCATGATGGTGGTAAAAGATCCTAGCAGAAACACAGGGTTATGTTCCTGACAGCCTCTGGTCATGTTCTCATCACCTGATCAATATATAGCTTGTTTAGGTGTGTTTCTGTTTATAGCTGTATGTGGAAACACCTAAAATAAGTGTGTATATATATGTGCCTTTACATGGGCTTCCCTGGTAGCTCAGCTGTTAAAGAATCCACCTGAAATGCAGGAGCTGCTGCTGCTGCTACTGCTGCTAAGTCGCTTCAGTCGTGTCCGACTCTGTGCGACCCCATAGGTGGCAGCCCACCAGGCTATCCCGTCCATGGGATTCTCCAGGCAGGAACACTGGATTGGGTTGCCATTTCCTTCTCCAATGCATAAAAAGTGAAAAGTGAAAGTGAGGTCACTCAGTCATGTCCGACTCTTCGCAATCCCATGGACTGCAGCCCACCAGGCTCCTCCGTCCATGGGATTCTCCAGGCAAGAGTACTGGAGTGGGGTGGAAATGCAGGAGAGCCCAGTTCAATTCCTGGGTCAGGAAGTTCCCCTGGAGAAGGGATAGGCTACCTACTCCAGTATTCTTGTGCTTCCCTGGTGGCTCAGAAGGTAAAGAATTCACTTGCAATGCAGGAGACCTGAGTTTGATCTCTGGGTTGGGAAGATTGCCTGGAGGAGGGTATGACAACCCACTTCAGTATTATTGCCTGGAGAATCCCTATGGACAGAGGAGCCTGGTGGGCTACAGTCCATGGGTTTCCAAAGAGTCGGACATGACTGAACGACTAAGCACAGTGTAGCATATATACATATATATGTATCTGCCTATACAAATATATTCATCTGATTCATTAACATTGAACTCATGGCTGACAGCAGTGTAACTCATTCCTGAGTGAAGCCTACCTGAACACCCTCTTTTCTGTGTCAGGCACATCGCAGGCTTCTTGCTTTTAGGGACACTAGACAGCACTTTAGCTCTACACTCAGAGGCCATTTTAAATATCAAAATAAAAGCTCCAACCAAAAATATCTGCTTTCTTGAGACACAGGACCAGGAAGTTAGCAGCTGCAGTTCATTCAATCGCTCAGTCACGTCTGACTCTTTGTGACCCCATGGACCGCAGCACACCAGGCTTCCGTGTCCATCACCAACTCCCAGAGTTTACTCAAACTCATGTCCATTGAGTCGGTGATGCCATCCAACCATCTCATCCTCTGTGGTCCCCTTCTCTTCCTGCCTTTAATCTTTCCCAGCATCAGGGTCTTTTCCAATGAGTCAGTTCTTCACATCAGGTGGCCAAAATATTGGAGTTTCAGCTTCAGCATCAGTCCTTCCAATGAATATTGGACTGATTTCCTTTAGGATTGACTGGTTGGATCTCCTTGCAGTCCAAGGAACTCAAGAGTCTTCTCCAACACCACAGTTCAAAAGCATCAATTCTTCAGTGTTCAGCTTTCTTTATAGTCCAACTCTCACATCCATACATGACTACTGGAAACACCATAGCTTTGACTAGACGGACCTTTGTTGACAAAGTAATGTCTCTGTTTTTAAATAGGAAGCAGCCCAGCAAGACAGAAAAGTTTTGACAATAGTAGTTCTGTATGAGCCAAGCAGCATAGGAAAAACTGTGGCTTGACCTCCACCCACACCAGCAAAGGCCGAGTGGGACCCTGGATGTCCAATGTTGCCAGGCTGTAACAAGCACCTCCCCCCTCTCCACCAGCAAGAGAAGGTCTCAAATAGAGAGCTAGGTTTTCCCTACGAGCAGGCAGTGATGGGAACCAGAACTCCACCTGGCCTGGTTTAAACACAGACCACATGGGGAGCCTGGACCTGTAGCCCCACACAGCAGTCAGAGGTCACCCTGGAGATCCTTGACAAAGTTTCAAAAGTAATTCTATAAAGCCTTTCCAATAAATAGTCCTGAAGCAACCGGACACCTATAGGCCCCAATAAGACGAAACAGAAACTTAGCTTATCTCACTCCTCATGTAAAAATGACCTCAAAGTGGATCATAGACCTCAATGAAAAATAGAAAGCTTTTAGGAAAACAAAATAGAGGAGTTTTGGGATCTAGAACTAAGCAGAGTTTTTAAACCTGACACAAAACACATTACCCATAAAAAATGGTGAATTCAGCTTCCTCCAGATTAAAAACCGTTGTTTTTTAAATGTGCTGTAGAGAGGAATAACAGATGAACTACAGTGAGAAGTTTGTGAGGCAAAAGAATATCCAGAAAACCCACCATCATGTCTTTCCTTGGACCTTGAGGTCCCTAGACGGTTTGCTTTCTTCTTCACCTTTGAGAACCTCCTTTTGTTTCTTTTTCTGTACACTGTGTAGAACTTTTGGCTACGGTTAGTGAGAATAGGGAAAAATATGTCTACTCCATATTTCCTGGAAGCAGAAGTTATGACAGATCTTTTTCTTTCTTTCTTTTGGGGCTACCCTGGTGGCTCAGGGGGTAAAGAATCTGCCTGCAATGCAGGAGACCTCATTTTACAGATACAAACAGCTCAGAGAAGGCGTGTGATGTCCTCAGAGTCATCCAGCTCTCAAGTGACATCACCCAAGCCGCACGAGTGCAGTGCCTGTGTTCTCTGCTCTCGGTCTCCTTGGATCACCGTATACCCATGAACGCATCAACAGGGACCTTCTCTGACTGTATTCACATGCAACGGACTCAGTTGCAGAATAGCTCCCAGCTGTGAGTTCAGTGAGCCATGAGAAACTGATGCGTGTTCATAGTCTATTTTACTTCTATTTCAGTTTGCTTCATTCAAAGTCTTTTACCCAATGGGTTTGAAAACAGTGGAAGGGGAGGACAATGATAGGCCAGACGTGTTCTTGCAAATGAAAGGATCGTTAATTGCGAGGTGCAGAACTTCCAAACATGCTTCAGCACATGTGGCAGAAGAGGACAAATAAGAGTCTCCCGACAGCATGGGAACCTGCTCGACATTCTGCAATGACCGAATCTAGAAATGGGGGTGACGTGATAAAACCCAGAGCGTAGAAATACACTGGTGACATTGTTCGCTGATACCCCCAGGACTGGCAGCTCAGCTGCTGTGTTTCTAAAGGAAATATTTGTGTTGCAATGTGATAGCAGTTCAGTTCGTGTATGGATTGTCCATCACACACTCAAATCCTATTTTCTGTAAAATGGACTTTTTCACCTAAAGACAAGCCATCTCTCATAACGTACCTGTGGCATATGACTTATCGCTCCCTTGTTCCTATTTCTATTACCACAACCTTTTCTGTGTCTCATAGGATCCTCAGATGTACTCAACTTCCTGTCTCCATCTTGGCCCATCTCATCCCTCCCTGACAGTGCTGGCAAAATAAATCCCTCTCTGATGCTAGACGATCATGCATGCCATCCAGAAACTAGCCTGTTGCCTACAGTCTTTAGGATTAAGTCTAGGTGTTTTTAGAAGCAGGCAATAATAAGTCCGATATTCAGCAGCCTGTCCTCTGTTCTTTTCTTAGGTATTATCAGATCCGAGTGACCTTGAAGGTGTCCTCAAGGATCCCCCACAGACTGAGCGCCTCCATCGTTGGGCAGACAGGTGAGCAGGAGGATAACAGTGGGGCACTTGCTGCCCACTGGTAAGCCTTCATTTATCACTGTAAACCAGGGCTTAGCAGGGCACATAGAGGCACTCAGTGAACCGTTGTTGATTGTTGAATAAGTGGATTTTGGAAACGTAGACCCACTGTTGCTTTGGCCCTGTGTTATTGCAAAGGGGACCTGACTAAAAGAAAACAAAAAAACAAAAAACTCTCCTAGGAGCGGCTGGTATCTGAGGATAATCCTGGCTGTGAATGCAGGCTCAGCTGCTCAGGTGTGTCTGACTCTTTATGACTCCATGGACTGTAGCCTGCCAGGCTCCTCTGTCCATGGAATGTTCTGAGCAAGAATACTGGAGTGGGTTACCATTTCCTCCTCCAGGGGATCTTCCTGACCCAGGGATCGAACCTGAGTCTCTTGGGTCTCCTGCATTGGCAGATCGACTCTTTACCACTGAGATACCTGGGAAGCCCCAAACCTGGCTGTAGAGGTTGGCTAAAATCAAATCAGGGAGGAAGAGGATGGGAAATGGCATCTAGCTGGTAGGTAAGAAGCCTGCTGTCAAAGAGGAGTTAATAATCAGCTCGGTGTATGGGACTGAGTCAGTAGGCAGGTGTGGTAGCACTTTCTGTGCACAATAAGAAGTCAAAGGCAATCCTCCTTGGGAAGAAGGATTGCCAAGGACAATCCAGGTTCTAACCTTGGAGCATTAGTTAGGTATCCCAGGCGATCAGCAAGTTCAATGTGATAGCACTGAGTCAGAAATACAGAACTTATTACATAAAAAGTAAAGCTAGACATCAAGATTATATTCTGGCAGAAGTATTTGCATTAGTAAGTTTGGGAGAATGTATATATAGATCAACCAGACCTTAAGAAGGAGGAGACATACTTTGGAATGGAAGAGAGAGAAGGTAAGGAGACAAAAAGACAGAACAGTATAAAAGCTGCTTGACTTTCACTCTACAAGGTAGCCAAGAATATTGTAGAAATCAAATTTAGTAAGTTCAAGAGTTCTGGTCATTCATAGCTACATTTCCAAAAATTAATTTTGGGTTGCCTTGGCAATTATATTACCCCGTTGTTGGCAGTGATATTATGGCGAGTAGAGTTGTAGCAGTTGAATGACTGCAAAGTTAGGGTAGATGTGGTGGTCTGTTTAGCTCCTCCTTGGGGGAGGTGTGGGAGATGCAGGGTAAAGGGAGCTTACGTGGACCATGCAAGGGACAAGCCAGGGAGGCCAATAGTTTACAGGCAACAGGCTGGCTGGGGCCTATGATTCAGAAAGAGAAAGACCCTGGAGACCGCTAGCTTCTCCCCTGACTCTGCATAGAGTTAAGCAGTAAGTAGTAGTCAAACCCCCACATTTCCAAGGAGGTCCTTCTCCTCCACTCTTCACTCCTCCTTTCTCCAGGGAATGTCAGGCATCCGAGACTGGAGGTCACCCCCTCGCCTATGTCCTGTGCTCATTCAGGTGCCTGTGGGTTCCCCCTGTGCTGCCAGCTGTATTATGCCTCCTCCCACCGCAGCTTCTGCCAGAAGAAGGTTCGTGGAGTTGACTGAGGAAGTAGGACGCTTGAACCCTGATGCTGCATGAACTAGTCATGTGATCCCAGGCCTTGACAATTTGAGCTTCACTTCCTCACATGAAACATGAGGATAAATATCCATCTCCTGTAGGGCTTTGTCTTACACATTATATGTCTGTTTTTGCTTGTTTGGGGCCTGTCTTTTCTTCTTGGTGAGCCTGGCCAGAGGATTGTGCATTTTGTTTACCCTTTCAAAGAACCAGATCTTGGTCTTACTGATTTTTTAAAAATCTCTATTTTATTTATTTCCTCTCTGATCTTTATTATCTACTTTCTTCTGCTAACTTTTGGTTTTCTTCGTTCTTCTTTTTCTAATTCTTTTAGGTGGTGGGTTAGGTTGTTTGAGATCTTTCTTCTTTCTTAAATAAGGCCTATATTGCTGTGAATGTCCCTCTAAGAACTGCTTTTGCTGCATCCCATCGATTTTGTATGGTTGTGTATCTTAGAGATTATAAATGTAAAGGGCACTTTACATGTTATAGAGGTTATTAAAGGAAACGTCCCAGGTCAGAAACAGAACCTTTTTCAAAAATTTTTAAAATTATTTTTAAATTTTTTTGGAAAATTATTATTAATTGCAGGATAATTGCTTTAAAATAGAAATAGGAAAAACTCATTGTGTCTAGTGAGGCAGAATTCAGGAGTGGTACAGGCCGCACATTCCAAAATTTCCAGGTTCAATTCCTGCTTCTGACACTTCTCAGCCTTCTGGATTTAGAAAAGTTATTTCACCTGTATGATTTCTTGGATTCTTCATCTATAAAGTTGGGCTGGTAGAAGGTCCCTACCTCATAGGTTTGTGTTCAGGTTTGAATGAATTATGCAAGGAAATGACTAGAATGGTCCTGACCCATAGTAAGCTCACAGTGACCACCAGCAAGAGTCAGTGACGCTCTTACACGTTCAGCAGTTGTTTAGTTAGTAGCATCTGCCGCAAGTTGGTCTTGTGGAACGCATCCCTGGGGATGAGGAGATGCTTTCCTGCTCTGGAGGCACCCAGTCTTCATGGGGAGACAGAAGTGTCCCAGTAATTAATACAGTAGAGGTGGAGGCTGAGATGAGATTTTTGTCTCCCAAGGCACAGCCAGATGACACAGAAGCACTGCTGCTGCTGCTGTGTCTCTTCAGTCGTGTCCGACTCTGTGCGACCCCATAGACGGCAGCCCACCAGGCTCCCCCATCCCTGGGATTCTCCAGGCAAGAACACTGGAGTGGGTTGCCATGTCCTTCTCCAGTGCATGAAAGTAAAAAGTGAAGGTGAAGTCGCTCAGTCGTGTCCGACTCTTAGCGACCCCATAGACGGCAGCCCACCAGGTTCCTCCGTCCATGGGATTCTCCAGGCAAGAGTACTGGAAACTAAAGCACTAGGAAGCCATAAACCCAGTGCTGTTCACACGGAGAATGTTGCCGCATAAATTAAGGGGCAGAATTATGCAGTCTTGTTCTCTTTGAAAATATGTTCCTTCTCTGGTAGCCATATGATATGAAATGTGCTTTAATTACGCAGGTTTAGATTTAGATTCTGCTTCTCTGGATGGGACTTACTTTCTCATTGGGTTTTCCAAGGTCGGTGTTTATGATTTCATTTTGTGAATAAGAAAAAATAGTAACTTCCCCTGGGAAATGTAGTCATAATTGATATACTCCAATGTTTCTTTTCTCAATACTTTTTAAAAAGGTGACTTGGGAAAAATTGCTCAGGTAAATGGATGGCTCCTTCTTGTCTGAGTTAGCAACATATCTTGTGGAATAGACTAGAACAGTCTCTGAGCTTGCACCAGGTAAGAGTTATCCTCCCCAGGCCTTGTAGAAAGACCCCCGCATTACAGTAGGGACATGTGTGTAAAGAGGTGAATACACCCCCACGGCGACAGTGCATTCCTCTGTTCACGGCACTGGGTGCAGGGCATCAAGGGAGCTTGTTTTCTGTGGATGTGGATGTGTGCATGGTTTGGGCTTAGACGTCAGTACGATTCTAAAGGCCACTGGATCTTGGTCATCACCAAAAATATAAAAGTAAAAATTGTAGGTGATCCTCTAATGTTTCACTGAAGCCAGGATGGCTCTAGCTCTTCCAAAACTTTTCAGATTCCTCCTATAAGCCAAAATCCTAAGCGTTGAGAGATACAGAGATGAATGATGGTGAATAAAAACATGAGGGTTACAGTATTCTAGGAAGAGAAACCAGAAGTAAGAATTTTTTTTTTAATGTGATTCTGCTTGATTTGAAGGCTTGCATTTTGTGGGTTTCACAGATTTGTTTTCTGAGTTCAGGGTTACAGGTAATTGTCTGTGAATGAATGTTATGTATACTTACCCTTGGCTGTTTCCTTTCACCCAAGTGATGCTATTTAATAGGTTTTGCAACCCTTCCTACCTGGAGATGTTAAAAAACATTATTTTGTCTTAGGGGGATGATCAGTTAAGTCATATATGGGGGAGGGACACTGCTTAAACTTACTGAGGCTGTGTTAAGTGGTTCGGCACAAACAGACATCTGCTAGTCACTGCTCATCAAAGCAAGAGAAAAGGATGAGCAGTAAATTGTGGAAGCGTGAAAAAATTGCCATGATTAGTTTTAGTAATGTTTTGAGAGGTAATTTACATTTTCATTAAGTGAAAGCTTTTAAGAGTTTCACCATGTAAGGGGTGGGGAGAGACATTTATTCTTCAAATGAATCAAACTAATTTCTTTTCAGAGCCCATTAAAGTGCAGCTAAATACCAAATATGCCTGTTTTCATGGACAGTATTAATCAGGTAAAAACGCCCCCGCTCCTAGGCTGCGAGTGCCCTCCTGGGGTTGGAGGAGAGCGCTGCTCAAGAAGGACACGTCTGGAGGAGTCCAGACCTGAAGGATGTTGGCACCTCTGCTCCTCACAAAAGTCATCTCGGAAACTCTGAAGCCAGGGCCCCTCGCCTTGGACTCCCAGTGTAGACCGTGAATCTGCTCTGCCAGCTGGTTCAGTGATCAGCTCCCTGGGGGTCCAAGCCAGAATTGTTGTCCATCTTTGTCCTTGAGATCAAATCTTAAAGTCTGCTCAACCTCCAAGGTCCCTCTTTGGGAAGATTCCTTCAGTCTCTTGTACCCTGGTTCATCCCTCTCTGCTTCGACTTAATGGGCTTCCCAGGTGGCTCAGTGATAAGGAATCCGCCTGTCAGTGTGGGAGGTGCAGGTTTGATCCCTGGGTCAGGGAGACCCCCTGGAGGAGGAAATGGCAACCCCCTCCATTATTCTTGCTTGGAAAATTTAATGCACTGAGGAGCTTGGGCTGCAGTCTACAGGGGTTGCAAACTTGGACACAACTGAGCGACTGAACACACACACACACACACACACACACACACACACACACACACACACTGGTTTTTAATGCCTGTCCCTTTCTTCCTCACCTTCCACCCCTCTAGCCCACTCAGCTGGCAGAAAGGATTTGTGTTGGTTCTCTGCAGTGATCCCTGTCCCTGTGAGAATCACTCATTCCCCGTCTGAGCATCCTCACTGCCTGTACACACGTGTGTCCCTCCCCATCTCGTGCAATTCCCCCGCCCCTTTGCTCTGGGGACCTGCATTTGGGACTCTGCATTGGAGGACCCAGCCCCAGGCTCCCGGGAGCACACTGTCTGGGATCTGAACTTGCCTGGGAGTTTGAAGCCCAGCGTCCCCCATCCCCACCTCTAGCCCTTGCCACGAGCCTGTGATTATCAGTGCACATGTGTGGAGGTGTGCTCCTGTCGGGGGATGGGACAGGCTGAGATGTAGTTCCCTCCCCTGCAGGAGCAGGCTGGCGCTCCCTTCGTGGGGACCTTTGCTGAGATGCGCCTCTGCCTGCCTTCCCTGCTTTCCCTGCCCTGGGTCCCTGCTTCCCCGGTCTCATGGGACACATGTGTGTTAAACCACCTGTGCACAGGTCCTCATCTCTGCATCTGCTCTTCATCATCTGTCCCCTGAAACCACTAGAAGTGGTACAGCTGCTCCTTATTACATGGGAGGCAGGGTGTGGAGTCAGCCAAACCTGCATTCCCCTGCGTTCCGGGTGACCCTGTGCCAGCAGCCTCTATAGAAATGACCCTGAAGGACCATCTGGGGCATCAGTGAAAGTACTGTGTGGGGGTATTTAATGGACTTCCTGTCGCCTGGGAGCCTGCATGTATACCCACTCATCAGAACATAACGTTCTCGGTCACCTTTGTACCACATTTGTCAGGAGGAGTCCCCTAATCTATCTACCCCACATTTAATGAGCTTCCAGCAGAGGTACTTACAAAGCATCAGACCCTGGTTCCTAGAGCTGGCTGTGTGTGAGGCACAGTTAACACAGAGCTGGATGGCTGAGGCTGCTTTCCTGGAGCTCCAGGACTGGGGTGGGAAACTGAAGGGTGAGTGACAATCACGAATGACAAGGTGTGTGTGTGGGGGCTGTGACCTCAAGGCAGCCTCCCTGGGAAGGCTTGACTGCCATCTTCCTGGCCGGTCTTCTGTGAGCACACCTGACTTCCAGGTGTCCTGCCTTTGGTCCAGGTCATCAGTGCAAATCTCTCTGTGTTCAGAAAGTGGGCAGAGTCCCGCCACCAGGTCTGTACAGCCTCAGCTGCCCGGGTGCCTCCCTCCCCGCTGAACAAGGCTCCTGGGCCTCCTGCTGCCCCCCCTACCCCCCGCTCAGGCTGCAGCACCACCAGGGTGCACCCACATCTGGGTGGGCACACCTTGCACCTGGAGAACCATGTTTCAGGGAAACACACCTGGAGAGAAAGGTGAGGGAGAAGGCAGGGCCCTGGAAGCGTAAACCAGAGAAGACACATGCATCAGATACACATGCCTGTTGCTGATGAAAGAGAGAACAGTCTTTATCTCTAGACCCCACACACAGGCTAGAGAAGCAGGCAGCTGCATCCCGCACACCTTGTGTGACCTTGGACTCGGTTCTAACCTTCCTGTGTCTCATTTTCCTTCTCTGTAAAATGGCAATGGTAATAATATTAATAACAGTAACTTCTTCATGGGGTTGTGAGCATTTTAATAGGAATACATATAAGTGCTTAGAGGGGAGCCTGCCATCCTAAACCCTCAGTAAATGCTGGCTATTTTTAGTTTTATTACAAAAGCTGGAATCAGCAGACTTGGGTGAAATTTACACGGACTGAAATGTTAGTCCTGATGGGTTTTATGGTTTATTCAGTACCTGTTTCTCTGCTACCTCCTATGTGTCAGGCACTGTTTCTGGAGCTCTTGAGCCTCCAGATGCCCAGCTTCTGATGTTATTATCTTCAGAAGCAGTGAACGTCTCATCCTTAGAAGCTTCGTGCAGAAGTTTTCACATGGCAGAAGACAGTGGCTAATGAGAAGAACATTGCATGGTAGTGTACCTATATTATATGCAGTCATTCCAGTCTTTTTTATTTTTATTTATTTACTTTAAAAACATTTATTTATTTGGCTGTGCCAGTCTTAGTTACTGCATGTGGGATCTAGTTCCCTGACAAGGAATCAAACCCCATTCCCCTGCATCAGGAGCTCGGAGTGTTAGCCGCTGGGCCACCAGGGAAGTCCCCAGTCTTTTCTAAAATAAAGGGGAATTATTATTATTATCATTATATACTTATAGGAATAAATTAATCCTCAGTATGGAAGTTGATGCTTATGTTTACACACCAGAGTCCTGGTACCATGTTGCTTCTTTATTCAGTTCTGGCTCCCTGGTGCCTGCCGGAGTGCCTGGGACACAGTTGGCATAACAGGTACGCTTATTGTGTTAGTAATAAAGACCAGAGGGCAGAGCTTGGGCTTTAATGAAAGGAACAGGGAGGCTGAATTCCACGCAATTAAAAAAATTATAATAATAAGCTTTTGAAGCCTCAGTGAACAGGTTGTTTTGAAAGGAAGCATTTCAGTGGGAAAGGATACTGTTTTGAGATCTTGATAGTCAAGCAGTTGTTTAAAAAAAAAAGATAGTGAAAGTGAAGTCGCTCAGTTGTGTCTGACTCTGTGACCCCATAGACCGTAGCCTACTAGGCTCCTCTGTTCATGGGATTTTCCAAGCAATAGTACTGGAGTGGATTGCCATTTCCTTCTCCAGGGGATCTTCCTGACCCAGGGATCGAACCCGGTCTCCCGCATTGTAGGCAGACGCTTTACCATTTGAGCCACCAAGGAAGTCCCTCTTCCCCCCAAAAAAGCTGATGATTATTTAGAAAAAGCCCTGAAGTATGCAACAAAGGCTGGATAACTTCTTTCTGACTCAGCCAAGTAGTCACTGAGGGTCTGAGAATGGACCACGGGGTGTGGAATTTGGAGTAACGATGTGAGGGGTCTTCAGGAGCGGGTGGCAGGGACTGGGGTTGTTCAGGACCTCTCGAACCACTGCAGTTTCTCCCACTGTGGCCCAGGGACCTCCTCTCACAAGATCCCTCGGGACTCACAAGCAGTCAGTTTCTTGATCCATCCTGCCCCGCCTCCTAAGTCAGACTCTCAGAGTAAGATGAAATGATACGTGGATAAAATGCTGAAGAGGAAATTCACAGGGGGGCACACAAGAGCAGAACCTTAGAATTCCATAATTGCAGCTAAGGAGTTGACGCTAATGATGGATAATTGAATGATTTAGTCTTCTTCCTTTGGTGACTTACAGTTATAAGAAGAGATGCTGAAGTCTTAACACCTTAATGTGAAAGACAGGTCCCTGAGGATGGGCCCAAGCAGCAGAGGGTCTTTATTTCCCGTCTGCTGACAGGTGCACTTTTATCCATTTCCTCTGGAGAACAATGCGATCATGAAATGAAAAGGAATATTTTCTGCTGAGCTGGCTGAGGCTGATAGACAAGTGGAATAATAACTGCCATAAACTGCAGGAAGCCTGCTTCTCTTTGGTCCAAACTCTCCTAAATGTCTACCCTGACTTGGGCATAAGCTCTCTGTTTACCATGATGAATGATTAAGTCTGTCCTATAAATGGGCTTCCTAGATGGCACAGTGGTAAAGAATATGCCTGCCAGTGAAAGAGATGCAGGAGATGAGGGTTCGATCCCTAACTTGGGAAGATTCCCTGAAGGGGGGACGTGGCAACCCACTCCAGTATTCTTGCCTGGAGAATCCCATGGACAGAAGAGCGTGTTAGGATACAGTCCACTGAGTTGCAAAGAGAAGGACAGCCCTGAGCACACACACACGTCTTGTCAATATTCTCACGTGTAGAATGAGGGAGTCTGCAGCCCTGTTTACATATGGATTTCTTTTTAATTCAAGGGAGCACGCAGAGGAAGGGTCAGATGCATCAGAACCTCTGGAATAGAGGGAGGAGAAACATGCTTAAGGGTACAGCTCCTGCTGCTGGAGCTTCTGCACTCTCCATGCAGAGCCCCAGAGCCATTTCGAAATCCCCATCCAGGCTCACTCTAGCCTTTTATAGAGTGCCTTTGATTCATGGTGCTATTTCTGTGCACCCAGTTAAAAAAAAATATCAGGAAAATGTTACTTGAAGCTCCACACAGAGCAAAATTCCTCCACAGGTGCCCAGCCATTTGAATAATATCCATTTGAAAGCAGAGTGAGGTTGTCCTGGAGAGGGGTTACTGGATCAGGCTTTCCCACCCATGGGCTCTCCATGTTTCTGTCTAATAAGCCTTTCTTTCCATTACAGCCCCAAATAAGAGGATGGATAGATGTTAGAACTGCTCAGGCAGGAAAATGAACAGGAAATTGCTGTCTTACCTTTTCATATCTGTATGGTATTTGGACAGTTACAGAAACAGGGTTTCCTGTTTTGTCTTGGTAGCTACTTGTGACGATCATAGGAAAGGCTGTGAGGAATGCATGACCTCTGAAGGGCATGGCCTTTTACTCAGAATGTTCCTGAAGGAAAAGCTTGTTTTTCTTTACTCCATAATTATTTTTTTCTGTAATAATACATCCACTTTAAGTAGATGGTGATTTTCTAAAAGACTACTTGGCTTGATCCCAGACACACACATTCTCAGGGAAACTTGGAAATCTAAATGCACAAAGCCATCCAGACTAGAATTTTTTTTAAAATTATTTTCCTGATGTATGGCTAACTTGCAGTTGTTAATTTCTGCTGTTCAGCCAAATGATTCAGTGATACACATGCAGTACATGCATTCTTTTCCACGCTCTTTTCCACTATGGCCTATTGCAGGATGCAGAATAAAGTTCCCTGTGCTGTGCGCTGGGACCTTGCTATTTATGCATCCTGTATATCGTAGTTTTCATCTGCTCATCTCAGACTCCCCACCCATCCCTCCCCCGGGCGCCCACAAATCTGCTCTCCGGGTCTGGGGGTCTGTTTCTGTTTAGCAGTAAGTTCGTTTGTATCACATGTTAGATCCCACATGTAAGTGATATCGCATGGTGTGTGTCTTCTCCTCCTGACTTTTTTCACTTAAGTGAAGTAATGATAATCTCCAGATCCATCCGTATTGCTGCAAATCAGCCCAAGAATTTTTCCATCCAAGTCCATTGCAGCGATTTCTCTCCATCCCTCTCAGACTCACCTCACTTGCAACCATTGCCAAAGGCCGGCCTGCATCACCTTCACAGAGAAGCCAGGGTAATGTATTTTACAGACAATTCAGACTATCAGGCCCCTACTCACAGTCTGCTTATGATGGCGATGATGATGATGATAATGACCCAGAATGCTTACTGTGTGCTGGGCACGGTTCTGTTCTTTGCATGTATTACATTTTCTCACTTCTCACAACTCTACAGGGTAGGTGTTATTCTTATTGCCACTTTACAGATGAAGATACTGATGGGGACACCTGGGAAGAGGTGGGTTCAGGATCCCAGCCGAGACATCTTCTGCATCACATTGCTTCTTGCAGACCTGGGAATAAAATACAAAGTCCTTAGCAGGTCCTGGTGGCCCCGTATGGTCTGATCCTTGACTTTGCCCTTAAACTCATCTTTTCCCCTCTTCCCATTGCTCTTACTCTTCCTTAAATATCAAGCTCATTCCCAATTCAGAGCTCTGAACTTTGGGGGTCCCTACCCCTGGAAGTTGGTCTTTCCTCTCCTAGTCTTATCCTGGTTTGCTTTCTCAATGAATTCAGGTCAGGTCTCTGCTCAAATGTCACCTCCTCAGAGAGGCTTCTTGCTCATTTAAAAAAAAAAAATAGATTTCCTGTTGTAACTTAATTTCTTATTCTGCTTTATTTTTCTTCAGACTACTTCAACTAGTTTTATTACATATTTATTGTCTGTGTCTCCTCTACAATTTAATAATAATGCTACTTTTCAGTAAATCATCATGGAGTGTTTTCTATGTGCTAGGAAATAGAATGCTTCAAATGTGTTTAGTATTTATGGGAATGGATGTACTTTATTATCACACTTTTCCTTAGTGATAAGTTACATGAATAAGCCCTGTTTTATAGAAGAGGAAATTGGATATGGAGCACCTAAGGACTGGTTCAAGGTCCCCCAGGTAGTGGTTCGTGCAGCAGGATTCAATCCCAGTGAATCGGACTCCAGAGGCTGGTGGGTCCTGTGTGTTGCCTGCTCCACCCGCAGTGCTGATGGCAAGACTTGGGCTGAGTATCCGCTGGAGGAAGATGTCAGCTGTGCTGATGCATGGTCTTGCTACCCAGCTGGTCCAGCAGGATGAAGCAGAACTACTCCTTGAACCACTTTTCCATGCCCACCTCAAGTCCTGTCCCTTGAGATTTTCTCCTCTTCCTCATGTCTCTTGGGTCCCTTCCAAGCTCACAGACCCCATTCTGGTCATGCTCAGTTTTCTTTCCCCGCCTCACCCTTCTCCCAGCCTTGCTCCTTTCACCCTTCAGCCCTCATTACCCCCATAGATGCTGCAGTAGCAAAGTCAGACCTTCAGGGGCTGCCCTGCCAGTGCCCCATGGATGTGCTTTTAGGATGCTGTACGTGCATGCATGCTACATCGCTTCAGTCCTGTCCAACTCTTTGTGGTGCTAAGGACTGTAGCCCACCAGGCTCCTCTGTCCATGGGATTCTCCAGGCAAGAATACTGGAATGGGTTGCCATGCCCTCCTCCAGGGGGTCTTCCTGACCCAGGGATTGGATTCGCTTCTCTTATGTCACTTGAATTAGACAGGTGGGTTCTTTACCACTAGCACCACCTGAGAAGCGCCACCCAAAATACTGTACATGTCATCTCAATTTTACTCTCTAAATATTTTCAGCGTTTTTAAAAAAGACGCGATAAGCCAAATGTTTGTCATTATTTTAATGAATATTTATGCCTGGAAGACCTATTGAAGAGCATGAAATAGTGGTTACAGTCTATTCGGGTTCAAATCTTGGTTCCTCGTCTTTGAAACAGTGAAACAAGTGCCTGGTGCCTCGTTTCCACGTATGAAAACAACAGCAAGACCAGCACGTCTCTCACAGGGTCTGCTTGAAGACTCGGTTAGGTGATGCTCATCCCCTACAAGCAGCAGCAGTGTTCAAGTGTCAGCTCCTTTCCTCCTCCTGTTCTCTCTCCCATATTTCAGCTGTGCACTCCTGCAGAACTGACTTGGCAGGGACATCCATCTTTCATTTGGCCCGGTATGCACAGATCTGACATGTGACACCATGAGCACAGGCTCCTCCTTGTAGCATCATTGCGAGGGGCAAAGTGATTCAGTGTATCTGCATGAAAGTGAAAGTGAAAGTTGCTCGGTTGTGTCCGGCTCATTGCGACCCCATGGACTAAACAGTCCATGGAATTCTTCAGGCCAGAATACTGGAATGGGTAGCCTTTCCCTTCTCCAGGTGATCTTCCCAACCTAGGGATCAAACCCAGGTCTCCTGCATTGGAGGTGGATTCTTTACCAGCTGAGCCACAGGGGAAGCCCAAGAATACTCAAGTGGGTAGCCTATCCCTTCTCCAGTGGATCTTCCCACCCCAGGAATAGAACTGGGGTCTCCTGCATTGCAGGTGGATTCTTTACCAACTGAGCTATCAGGGAAGTGGGTTGGCCTTAACTTCCTGAGGAGGCAGACGTGCCCTGGTCCTCCAGTCCCCAGATGGGGGATCTACATCATGCTGTTTGAGTAGGTGCTCTATTTTTGGCTGAAAGAAGTTACTCCTCTTTTCTCTCCTCCACTGGAAGTGGTGTAAATAGAGACTGACTTCACAGACATCAGTTCAGTTCAGTTCAGTCGCTCAGTCATGTCTGACTCTTTGCGACCCCATGAACCGCAGCATGCCAGGCCTCCCTGTCCATCACCAACTGCTGGAGTTTACCCAAACTCATGTCCATTAAGTTGGTGATGCCATCCAACCATCTTATCCTCTGTCGTCCCCTTCTTCTCCTGCCCTCAATCTTTCCCAGCATCAGGGTCTTTTCCAGTGAGTCAACTCTTCACATGAGGTGGCCAAAGTATTGGAGTTTCAGCTTTAGCATCAGTCCTTCCAATGAACACCCAGGACTGATCTCCTTTAGAATGGACTGGTTGGATCTCCTTGCAGTCCAAGGGACTCTCAAGAGTCTTCTCCAACACCACAGCTCAAAAGCATTAATTCTTTGGTGCTCAGCTTTCTTCACAGTCCAACTCTCACAGGCATAGCTTTCTCCAAACAACTGTATGGATGCTCTCTCCAAAACCCTTTCTTCCCTCTCCACCTGATGCCATATTATTCCCCTAGTCTAACTGAGGAATTTAGATCGGTGGTCTCACCCACTCCGTTTGCGAGCTGTGCTTTTGAGTCTAGCCTTTGACATTGGTTTGCAGGGTGTGTTGTGGTCTCTGTCAAAATTTAATTTTAGTAACCCATAAGATGCCTCTTTTTACCTTTAGACGGTACACTTCCCCCACTCCAAATTAAGTGTGCCATATTCCTTTCGGCTTCTGTTTTTTCAGTATTTATGACATTATAACTGAATGGTCACTTGAGCATTTCTTTTTCCCCGTTACCCTAGTATAAGTCTTAGGAGGACAGAAACTCGCTTACTGACACCACTCACGCACCTGCTATCACACCTTTGTGATCCAGTGCGGGTATGTTGAGTCAGTGGACTGATGGATGGGTGAAAGGATGAGTAGGTGAATGCCAAGAATTCACATCACTTCCAGACCTCATTGAAAGATGCTTTCCCTTTCATCTAAATCCTCTTTGAAAGCTTCACCTGAACACGTTCTCCAGTATTGATTGCCTTGGTTTAAAGCAGTTCAGGTCGATATTATTAAAGTTTAAAACACGATAAAAGTCATGACTCCTGAAAATGAATGTTCTTGTTTATCTTCATTGAAGTCAATGTACTTTGCCTCAGCCTTCTGAAATATGTGCCAATGGATGACCCATATTTTCATGGATTGGTAGCAATGACAGTAATGAATTTCTATTGATTTTGCAACTGAATATACCAGGCACTGTGCTAGGTATTTCATAAATACTATTTTATCAATCCTCATAACAATCTTTGGAGAGAAGTTATCTCTGTTTCCATTTTCAAAGGAGGAAACCATCTCAAAGATTTTATAAATCAGTAGAATCAAGGAGTCAGGCATTTCTGAATCATTGCCACAGTGAGTGTTAATTTTGTTTGAAGTGGATAACTTGACCTCTCTATTTTTATTATTTTTAGTAATGGTAAAAGGAGAAAGAAATTAAAAAAAAAAAAAAAGCCAGTAGGTTTAAGTATTTATACATTTTTTTCAAGCCAAAAATGTATATTTTTTAAATTTCACTTTCAATAAAAGTCAACAAAAGAAGATAGATTTCCTTGGTCTATTTGAGCAAAAAGAACTTATCTTTTGCAGAAGATTTAATGTAGGAGATTATTCAATTAGTCAGTTCTACATCAGCTAATATCACAATATTCAGAGAAATGCCTTGTGTTATGTGAGCTTGTAATCACAGGTTTGACAATGTTTAGGGCGATTAGAGAGCATTTTCTGGGGAAGGAGACGGTGAGCAGAAGTGCGTCTGGTCTCCAGGGAAATGGGTGTGGTCTCCAGGGGGAGTGGGCGTGGTCTCAGGGAAGTGGGCGTGGTCTCCAGGGAAGTAGGTGTGGTCTCAGGGAAGTAGGTGTGGTCTACAGGGAAGGGAAGTGTCATACCAAGGAGAAGGAACGGCAGGGGCAAAGGTGATGTGACAAGGAGGGTGGCATTCAACTGTGGCTGCAGGAAAATGAACTAGGGAGCCTGGAAGGTGATGAGGCTAAACAGAGGCAGGTGGGCTTTGAGGACTATATTAGGGGGAAAAAGCTTTCCCTTTATTCTGGTTTGAAGCAGAGGAGCAGCTTGGTTCTATTTGCATATCGAAAATACACTTCTTTGGAAACATTGTGAAGCTTTGGAACCAGAGACAGGTTGAGCAGACTGAAGGCAATTGAACTGTCCAGGTGTGATGCCAGCTAAGAGTGGGCAGGTTGGTTGGTGGTTAGGATAGAGAGAAGTGAGCATTTAATGAGGATCACACGTGGAAGGCCAGGGAGATGGTGACTGTCAGATTTCTCGTTCACACGACAGGCTGGCTCATAGAGCCATTTACTAAAATAAGGAACGCCGGATGACAAACAGGTAGTTTAACATTTTTTTTTCCCCTCTAGTTGGGGTTTGCAGAATTTACTTTTGGAGAAGGAAATGGCAACGCACTCCAGTACTCTTGCCTGGAAAATCCCATGGACAGAGAAGCCTGGTAGGCTACAGTCCATGGGGTCGCAAAGAGTCAGATATGAATTTACTTTGGAACATGTTAAGTATGTGGTGCCTTTGAAAATCCAAACAGAAGATCACAACTAGATAACCGGCCTTAGAGGTCTTGAACGTTGAGAAGTCTGGGTGATTAATAGATGCATAGATTTCGTTGGCTGGCTATGTGCTACATTTTATGTACAGGACTTAGAGAATGTGTGAAACAGGCAAATGTAGTTCAGTCACAGGGCTTACCTTCTGTTGGAAGAGAAGACAGTCAATATGCCTCCAATGGTACCATAAGCTTTGAGGTAACACCAACTACCATAAGGGAGGTAGGGAGTGATGCTGAGGATGGCAGAGAGGCGGCTGTGATAAGGAGGCAGAGGAAAGTTACCCAAGCATCAAGAGGAAACTGGTGGGACTTGATCTAACCGAGACAATGGGAAGAGAGTATTTTAAGGAAGAAGAGTTGACCAACTTTGCAGAATGCTTCTGAGGATTGAAGTACGATGTGCACTAGAACTTTCCTGAAAATCTTGCAGGCAGGTAGAGCATTCATCACCTTGATAGGAGTTCTTTGGGCGGTGAGAAGGGTCCAGAAACTATATTTGGGGGAGACACTGAAGTGTGAGTAAAACGATGAAGAAATGGAGACAGTCAGTAGGGGCATTCTTTGGGTAAGTGTCACTGCCGCGGCATGGAGGCAGACAGAGAGGTTGCCAGAAGGGCTGTGAGTTTGGGCTATTTGTATTTTATTTCTAAAGAGAGAAAGTTGACTTCATTTCAAAGCCATTGGGAAGGATCTAGTCTGGGAGAAGTTAAACCCGTATAATAAAGTAGGGAAAGTCATTGAAATTCTCTAGTCATTAAAGGTTTACTTTTCTCAGTCCCAGTCCAGTGGCTGCTGAGATGAACTACAGGATGACTGAATCCCAAGAAATGCATGCAGACATGTAAATAAACAGTTAGGAGCTGATGTGTGATCATGGGGCTTCTCAGGTGGCACTAGTGGTAAAGAACCCATCTGCCAATGCAGGAGACATAAGAAATGCAGGTTTGATCCCTGGGTTGGGAAGATCCCCTGGAGGAGGGCATGGCAACATGCTCCAGTATTCTTGCCTGGAGAAAACCCATGGACAGAGGAGCCTGGTGGGCTACAGTCCATAGGGTCCCAAAGAGTCGGACAGGACTGATGTAACTGAGCATTTGTGATCATTGGACATGTGCTGCTATGGTGGCCCAGCCTTGGGGGAGGACGTCCAGCAGTGAGCTGCCCCCGCCCCCACATCCTGACCCCAGCTCATGCCAGTTAGGTGATTGTGGTCGTGGCACACATCAGTGGATTTGCGCTATCCTCTCTTCACCAGGGTGGAGATGTTGAGAAAAATGAGCCTGAGAGAAGAGGCCATCTGGTAATTGAATCTAAAGCTTCAATAATTAATTCTGAGGCTCTAGGCCTAGGCGTGCATTGATTTTGGAGCCAACTGGCTAAGCGTTGGCTGACACCCAGCCAGGTGCTGCTGGTCACCTGGATGCTCTTTATAGAATTTTGGATGCTGTTTTGGATGCCGTTTATAGAATTTGCTCAGACACAAAGGCACTAAAGCATCCTTGGAAACAGTCCTTTGGTGCCCCACTGAGCATCGAGGGAGGGCACTGTGGGACGGGAGGAAGGCCCTGGACTTGGAGGTTGAATTCTGGGTCCTGATACTAGTTCTGCCCTTGGGCTGGGTCTGCCATCTTCTTGAGCCTCCCGGTTCCTTTCTGAAATGGATTTACAGAACTATGTTATTTTCTCTTTGCTCTTAGTCCCCGTATTTGTGTGTAGATTCTCGTCTGTGAAATGGGTTTATAGAGCTATGTGCTTTCCTTTTAGCTGTTAGTCCCCACATTGATGTGTGGATTCTCGGACTTAGGATAGTGGCTCAGATGAAAAAAGAAAAATTTGCCTTCCTCAGTGAGGACTCAGTCTACCTTTGGGGGTAGCCAGGCAAATGCTCTACCTGCATGTGGGTGAGGATGAGGCGGTGCCAAGTTGAATGAAACAGAAGGTGGGATATGCACAACAAAGGTGTGAATGTGGAAGGATAAAGTGTCTTGTTAATACAAATAATGACACCAGTCACCGTCTTATTTAACTTTCACCATAACGCTTTAGAAGAAGAGATTTTCATGGTTAGTTTATACATGAAGAACATTAGGCTTAAAAAGCAAAAATAATTTGCAGGTGGGTATATAATCAGAAAAACGGAAAAATGCTGATTTGGAAAGATGCCTGCACACCTGTGTTCATAGCAGTACTGTTTACAACAGCCAAGATATGGAAGCAACCTAAGTATTCCTCAGCAAATGAATGGATGAAGAAAAAAAAATATGTATATATAGAGCGATAATGGAATATTATTCAGCCATAAAAAAGAATGAAATTCTGCCATTAGCAGCAATGTGGATGGACCCAGGGAATATTGTCCTTCATAAAATTTGTCAGACAGATGAAAACAAATACTGTATGATATGACTTAGACGTGGAGTCTAAAATAATGATACAAACAAATAAGCAGAAACAGACTCACATTTAGAAGACAGAGGGAAGAGGGAAGGGAGGACGGACAAGATACGGGTTTGCAATTAACATACATAGGCTACTGTGTATAAAATAAATAAGAAACATATAGTATAGCACAAGGAATTATACCCACTGTCTTGTAATAACCTATAATGCAGTATATACTATACACTACTGGAGGAGGAAGTAGCAACCCACTCTAGTATTCTTGCCTGGGAAATCCCATGGACAGAGAAGCCTGGCAAGCTATAGTCCATGGGGTCGCAAAGAGTTGGACACAACTTCATAGCTAAACACACAACAGCTATATGCTATAATTCAGTACATTTTTTAAAAGAATTTTTTTTTTAAAGGCAAGTGAATGGAGAGTGTGAACGTGAATGCAGATCTGATGTCAGAGCCTGGGCTGCTTGTAACTATACTGAAAGTGAAAATCTCCATGAAGAGGTGACATTTGCGAAGAGACACAGGGTTTTGAGATGAGATCCAGGCTATCAATTCACTTAAAAGAGAGTAGTTTTGTGCCTTTTATGCCATGCTCCTTCCTAGAGGCCTGGCGGCTGGGGTATCTAGTGATGGAGATGTTTTGAGCCGGAGAGAGGAGAGCTGGCCCTGGGGTCATTCCCAGTCACACATAGACTCGGCTTCTATGTCCTCATGCATACGAGGGCTCTTGGTGCCAATGCACAGCTGAAAGAAAAGATGCTGATGAACAGAAGCTGCAAGACCATCTATGTCCTGGAGGACAGGCTCTCAGGTGTCTCTGGGATGACACTGAGTTTAGAAGGAAAAGGACTGAGGCAACAACAGCCTGAGAAATCAAGAAGAAAATGCCTCTAGCTGCAGGGCCTGGTCTCAACAGGAAGGCTGGGCTGACCCCCCACATGGTATGGAGATGCCGTGCTCATGTTAACCAGGGGATGTGTTCAGCCAATGCATCTGGTAGGAGCAGTTGTCAGAGCAGCCACTGCCCTCCAATTTCTAAGCTGCCCCTTCCCTGACCGGTTAGCCTGGCCCCTCGCCCAGACCCTGGCATCCCTGTAGTCCATGACCCATGAATAAAGGCTTTGTGCCTGGCACAGCAGATGGCCTGCAGGACACTGCTCCTCACTGTGCCTGGAGTGCATTCTGATCAGTTGGTACCTGTCCAACGGACAGGGTCCATGCCCTAACACACAGGAGGCAGGAGTCTAAGCAAGGAGGGTGAGGCATCGGAGGAGAGTCCAGGTGAGAATGGCCTTGACTGGGGGGTTCAGATCAGTTCAGTCTCTCAGTTGTATCTGACTCTTTGTGATCCCATGGACTGCAGCACTCCAGGCTTTCCTGTCCATCACCAGCTCCTGGAGCTTGCTCAAACACATGTCCATCAAGTCAGTGATGCCATCCAACCATCTCATCCTCTGTCACCCCCTTCTCCTTTTGCCTTCAATCTTTGCCAGCATAAAGGTCTTTTCCAGTGAGTCAGTTCTTCTCATCAGGTGGCCAAAGGATTGGAGTTTCAGTTTCAGCATCAGTCCTTCCAATGAATATTCAGGACTGATTTCCTTTAGGGTGGACTGGTTGGATCTCCTTGCAGTCCAAGAGTCTTCCCCAACACCACAGTTCAAAAGCATCAATTCTTTGCACTCAGCTTTCTTTATAGTCCAGCTCTCACATCCTTACATGACTTGGGGGTAGCTCCACTCATTCACAACTTAGGTGGGGGACTGTGGTGGGGTCAACCCTTGGAGAGAGTTGAGGCCTGAGGCTTCAGAGAGCTTGCTGGACTGGTCAGTCTTGGCTCAGCCATAGCCCTGGAGCTGGTCTTTTGGAGGGAACTTCAATGTCTATGGAAAAGAAAGGCGGAGTGACCACCCATTCTTATCTACTGAGCAGTGCCTCCAGGGACACCCTGATATTTTCCTAGTAAATCTCAACTGCCCCTTCCATCCATGGTCTCCCATCAAGGACCAGGTCACCTTGGGCTGGAGAAGGGCTCTGCGCTCCCTGGAACACGCCAGGACCATGGCTGGGCGGGGACGCTGCAGCTCTTACAAATATTTGATTAGCTGCAATTGTGCTATACTTAGTTCTCCTTGCGAAGCATATGGCTGAGACAGATGGCTCGGTCAAGACTGAAGCACATAAACAGGGCTCTTTGCCTCCCATTTGCTGGGTCTCCTGATGACTTTCTACCAGTATGGGATTCAGAGTTAGAAGAGGGAGCTTTGCTTCTACTCTTCTCAGAAAACCCCAGGCTGTATGTTTCAGGCAGACTTAGTGCCGGCTGTTTGTAAGGGAGCAGGGTAGGTGTGGGTGACAGGTCATCATGAGGACAGAGCAGGAAACAGAGCCAGCTTCTGGGACCCAGCTGCTGGAGCCCAGATCTAGTTCATGTCCACAAATGTTTATGAAACACGGCTGCCAAGTTCTCAGGAATTGGATCCCTCAGCCTTGGTCAGTCATGCGTTTTATAAATATTTGCCCAACTTGGACACCAGGAAAAGAGTTGCTTCTGTGCTGCGTAAACCCTTACCTGGACTGCAAGCCTCCAAAGTGTTCACTTAAGGCCGGTTCCACCATAGTAAATAATTTAGATTTTATTTCAAGTGCGATGGGGGTTGATGAAGTCTGGTTGAGATTTTACAGTAATCAACTGAAGAGTAGTAATAGTAGAAGTAGAAATAAAGTCTTCCATGTTGTCTATTGAGAAAAAATTATGAAGTGACCCAGAATGGGTTCATCAGAACCACATTTTGAATGCAAACTCGCAGGATTTGTGCAAGATTGGATACAAGGCTGAGGGAGGCAGAGGAATCGATGAAGAGTAGGAAGTGTGTTACTCTTTGTGGTTAAGTTTTTGGGTAAGGGACACATGCGGGAAACACAACCAACTGAAGGCTCTGTATTGGATTATGTAAGTTTATGGTGTGGATTTGACACCAGAGGAATAATGTCAAGTGAGCAAGGGATCAGGTCTGCTCGAGAGAGCAAGGGAGCTGGAGTCAGACATTTGAGGGCCCTGAGCTTGTAGGTGGCATGTTGTTTTGTCTTGGATTGTTTAATCGCTGAGTCGTGTCTGACTCTTTGGAGACCCATGGACTGCAGCACACCGGCTCCTCTGTCCTCCACCATCTCCTGGAGTTGTCTCAAACTAAGTCCATTGGGTCAGTGATGCTATCTTACCATCTCATCCTCTGCCATCCACTTCTTTTGCCCTCAGTCTTTTCCAGCATCAGGGTCTTTTCCAATGAGTGCCATATAAAATCTTGGAAACAGTGAGACCTGGAGGGAGGTTACAACCCAGAGACAGGAGGGGCAGGAGAAGCAGGAGATTCCTAGGGGGAGTTGGGGGATGAGAGGGAAAGCATGAACTTAGCTACTTTCAGTCAGCAGGCAAGTGGGGTGAAATAAGGAGTCTTCATCTGTCCACCCTGTTGAGTCAGATCTTTATTATCATCTTTTGTCTGTGAAGGAACTAAGGCTGGGAGAGCTAACTTCTCACCGAAGGACTCCCAGCAAGTCAACAGGGAGATCCCCGATGCTCTGTCTTTCCAGGCATCACCCACTGCCCTGGTCCAAGCCCACTCTCTTCCCAGCATCAAGAAACAGTTGAGGGGACTTCCCTGATGGTCCGGTGGTTAAGACTCCACGTCTCCAATGCGGGGGACATGGGTTTGATCCCTGGTCAGGGAGCTAAGATCTCATGAGCCTCACAGCCAAAAAAAGACAAGAACAGTTCAGATATTATGAAATGCAATGAGACATTTGTCCATCTGATCATAATAAAGATCCAAACGAAAAAGAAACAATTAGGGGTCTCCCTCCCACTACCCCAAGAGTTCTGCTAGAAGCTGCTGGAATTCCTTTCTGGATAATGTTTTATCATTGTATCAGCAATACCCTCCTCCCCCATCCAGTGGTGTATTCACTGCCATCTCTCTCATGGTGGCTTAGTCGCTCAGTCGTGTCTGACCCTTGTGACCCCATGGACTGTGGCCCACAAGGCTCCTCTGTCCTTAGGATTCTTCAGGCAAGAATACTGGAGGGGGTTGCCATTTCCTTCTCCAGGGGATCTTCCCAACCCAGGATCAAACCCAGGTCTCCTGCACTGCAGAATCTTTACTGACTGAGTTACCAGCGAAGCTCTGCCTTCTCTCCGAGTGCCTGTTAACATGACTCTCTGCACAGTAATCTGGGTATTCAACCCTCCCTACCCTTGAGCACCCATCCCCCATCACAGGGGGAGAAAACCCAGTTGCAGACCAGGTACACTCCTGTTAACAGGTGTGTGAGGTACACGTGACAGTGGCCTGAGAAAATCCGCATCTTGGAACTCTTTCCATTTCTTGTCTTTACAAAAGTGAGAGGGACAAGGCCATGGACTGGGCTCTAATTAGAATACAAATGGAAACACCTGAGACTGCAGAGGGTTAGGACAGATCAGAAGGAAGCCCAGCAGGGAAACCACTGGGTGATTGGAGTGTGTTAGAGGTGACCCGCTGGTCTTTTACTTCTGAAATTACATAGCAACACACGTTATTGGCTAATAAAGTGTTATCAAGTGCTGGCCTTTCTGGGCTCATTCTAATAGGTAGGTGACAAGGGTTTATAATTAAGTCATTAAGCCCACTCAGTGTTGATGGGAGGATGCTCATGGCTAAATTACATCAGCAGCCCTTGTTCATTTTCAGCAATTTAAGCGTATTGTTTTTTTCCTGTATTCTTCGGTTTGGTCGCTCTCCTTCTGCAGGGATGGATTTCTGCAAGGCCACAATCTCTGCTTTGCAACTTGAGTTTTCTTGCAGACTAAGATTGGAGTCAAGTGTCCTGGGAACTGAGCTACCCTCAACATAGGGAACCTTCCAAAAGCCATCCCTCTTCATCCCTGCCCTCATTAATAACTAATTGATTGATGGACTCGGTGAATATTTGTTTGGATATAACACTCAAGCCCTGCTGTTCCATCATGCTAGGACTTCAGTTCTTTTTCTGCAAAACAGAAGTGGGTAACGAGTTGGGATTTTGTGATGGAGTAACATAAGTGTGATGAGAGAAAAAAGAAGTTGGAAAATATTGCATTAAACATTGCAGACCATTCCTTACTGTTGGTGTACCATGATCAGTAACTGGCATTATGTCTAGCATTGCCTGTGGGGTCGTTTAGTTACATAGTTAATGAGTAAATAAGCTCAGAAATGAAAGAATGAAAAGAAACACACGATTTGGAGTCACCATGACATTTGCTGCTGAGGATGTGAGGGCAGGAGGAGAAGGGGCTGACAGAGGATGAGATGGTTGGATGGCATCATCTCCTCAATGGACATGAGTCTGAGCAAACTCTGTGTGTGTGAGTTGCTCAGTCGTGTCTGACTCTTTGCAAACCCATGGACTGTAGCCCACCAGGCTCCTCTGTCCATGGGATTTTCTAAGCAAAACTACTGAACTGTGTTGCCATTTCCTTCTCCAGGGTATCTTCCCCACCCAGGGATCAAACCCAAGTCGCCTGCAATGAAGGCAGATTCTTTACCTTCTGAGCTATGAGGGAAGCCCTAACTGGGAAATAGTGAAGGATAGGGAAGCCTGGCGAGCTGCAGACTTGGACACGCTTAGTGACTGAACAGCAACAACCACAGTGTAACATAGCCCTATGATCCTGAGTCCCTCCAAAGGAAGTGAAGAACTCTCATCCTCAAGGTCAAGTGAGAGTATCTTATTCTCTGGAGAAACAGTGACCATCTGGTTCAGGCGGCTTTTTTCTTCTGCCTGTTCTTTGAAATGGTTGGAAACAATAACGAAGCTTGGCTTCAGGGTTATTTTATATTATTATTATATCCCTTATTATAAAGAAGGGACTTTCTGTCCTTCCTGTTCCTAGAAATGGCCAGCAAATAATCTAATGTAAAGAGTCATCATCCTTGTCATCTTCATAATACCAGGAAATCTGTTGGGTTTTGAGAATTTCACAGTTAAACACACATTTCTTTAATCCTCGTCTCATCTGGACCTGACACTGATTGTGTCAAATAAGCAGGGCATGACTTTTGCCTCATTTAGCTCCTGTTTACTGTCCTGCCCAAGGCCACACAGCAAGAAAGTAGCAGGGGTGAGTCTAGAACATCTCTGTTTGCTTTACTGAAGGAGAGCCTGTTCTAAGCCATAAAAAATTCAAGGTCATGACCTTGAGTTGTTCATAACCTTGAATTGTTCATAATCGGACTTGGCTTTTACAACTTCCCTGAACTCTAATATTCTGGAAAGTTGTCCCACGTGAATGTGTCCTGGGTTACAAGAAATATCATGACAACTTCTTAGCATCTTTGTTTTCAAATAGCCTAGACCTCACCCAGACATCGTCAGGCCTGGAGGGTTGGGAGGGTTTCCCCCAGAGTTTTGACTGCTTAGCACAGACCTGATTCTCTGGGGGGCTCCTGTGTGCAGGCAGAGTCATGGCCATCTGCTTGGAATGGGAGAGGGAGCTCAGGCTACAAGCCAGTGCCCTTGAGAGCATCCTGACTTGGACTCTGGGACAGAGGGTCTCTGCCAGATCAGCAGCACCTGTGCTTTGTAATCTGTGCTCTCGGAGCCATGTGGGGCTGGAGGGAGATCTCTGCAGAGGGAAGGTGGTTGTTTGAGTTGTAGGCATTTAGAGGCACATAAATATGCAAAGTATTGATATCACTCATTTTTGGGGAAAAGAAATAGCAGAACCCAAAAGTGTTTTACTCTTGCTTTCTGGTTTGAAGTTCCAGTTTGAACTATTTCCTTTGGACAGTGGGAGTCATTGGAAAGCTCCTCTCCTTCATCTACCTGCTCACTTGTTTCTACTCGTCTCCCCTCCCTTCTGTTCCCTTCTCTTGATCCACCCACCTTCTTTCCATCAATCTTGTTTTCCCTCAAAGTTCTAACTCTCCTTGTATATCCTCATCCATGATATTGATCCTGACATGTAAAAAATGAGACACATATTTGGGAAGACTCTAAGCTACATCTTCTCATTGGACCAGTGGTCTGGTCACCAAATATGCAAAAAGCAGTCTAAAGATAACCTCTAGGTCTATCCATGTTGCTGCAAACGGCATCGTTTCATCCTTTTTTATGGCTGAGTAATATTCCTTTGTGGTTTCTCTGGTGGTTCAGAGGGAGAGAATCCGCCTGCAATGCAGGAGATGAGGCTTTGATCTCTGGCTCAGGGATATTCCTTGGAGGAGGAAAAGGCAACCTAATCTAATATTGTTGGTGGGAAAATCCCATGGACAGAGGAACCTGGTAGGCCCAGTCCATGGAGATGCAAAGAGTTGAACCTGACTGAACATGCGTGAAATATTCCATTGTATATTTGTACCACATCTTCTTTATCCATTCCTCTGTTGATGGCCATCTAGGTTGCTTCTGTGACTTGGCAATAGTGAAATAAGTCAGAGAAAGACAAACATCATATAAAATCATTTATATATAGAATCTAATTAAAATGAGGCAAATGCACTTATTTATAAAACATAAACACAAATTTCGAAAACAAACTTATGGTTAACAAAGGTCAAACATGGCTGGGAGGGATAAATTAGGAGCCTGGGATTAATATTCACTACTATATATAGAATGGATAACCAGTGAGACCTACTGTTATAGCATGAGGAACTCAATATTCTGTACTAATCTATATGGGAAAAGAATCTGAAAAAGATGAATATATGTATATGTATAACAGAATCACTTTACTGTACACCTGAAACTAACACACTATTGTAAATCAACTATATTCCAACAGAATTAAGAAAAAAGTGAGTCAGAATATTTGAAATAACACTTGGGATATGCCAAGACATGTTCTTTTCACTAATGTAAAAAATATTAAACTGTGGAAAGAGGAAATGAGCATCATTTCAACAACAACAAAAAACAGTTGAAATAGAAAAGTGACTTTTACCCAGCAGCTGGGAAGGGGCAGCCTCCCAAAGTCTGAACAAGGTCTTTCAGCACAGAGAGAGCGGGCACCACCTTCACCTCTGGGTGCCCAGTACCTGGTGCATGAGAGGGTGCAGAGCACCGGGTGTGAACGAGCACCCTCTGTCTGCCAAGGAAGGTTCCGTGAACTACCAAGAGAGCCAATCATAGAAAATTCAGGAAGTGGCCTTGCAGAAAGTCAGGAAGAGGGAGCCAGGATAATGAGCAAGGTGTCCAAGTGTGGGTTGTCATTGTCGAAGAAGGGAGAATCCTGGTGGGAACAAAGCTGGCAGGCACTGTCACAGTGATGCCCACAAGCCCAGAGGGTGCCTTGTGATCAGTGAACCTTCCTTGGCAAGGAGGCACTTGTTTATGCCCTGGTTACTAGTGATGAGAAAATGCCACAGGTCCCACAGGGCATCAGAAATGCCTCATCCTGGGCTTAATGGGGCATCTTGGGATGTGAGGGTCTCCTGTAAATACTGCTAAGTCCTGTTTGTCAATCTGCTGAAAAATCAGAGGAGCTCATCTCACGTATGTAGCCACTGGAAATGCATTCAACAGAAAGGTGCTACGACTTTTCTCGAAACACAATTGAAAAATCATCCTACTGTATTTTGCATGTCAGCCACGTGCCTGGTCTTCAGATCTTGATTTATTTTATCCTCTTTGGTCTACACTGATCACAGAAGGTCAATGTGTGGAGATGCCCATTTTTCACGTGGAAAGCTGCTCTTACAAGGAATGATGTCACTCGCCCAAGAAGGCAAGTGATTGAACTGTTTTGCTGGCTGTCCCTCCAGGTATTAGACGGCTCTGCGTTGCTCTGACCTTCAGAGTATTTACTCCATCCATCCTTGGGCATGATGTCAGTCTGACTTATAGATCAACCTGGCCTTGACAGTGATAGAGAAAGGTCTGGTGCAGCAAATAAAAACAGAAAGGCACTTGCACACAAGGATCATTTCTGTTTAAAAACCACATCAATTTGAATCCAATAGGTCTAAATAGGGCTGCATTGAGCCAGTAATTTTATTTCCTTCATGATGAAGTGCCAATCTGAGCGGCCGTGGAAACAACCTGGGATTTTACATTTCTTTTTTTCTCCCTCCTCTGAAGCAACAAGGCAGGTGTGCAGCGTCACTGCTCATGGGGTGGCGGCTGTGACCGTGTGTCCCTGTTTCTGAGGGACAGTTTGAGCCAGCTGGGGACATTGCACAAGGCACTCAAGCTGTTTCCCCTTGCTGGTTGAGCTCATTTTTAAAAACATTTTCTTGCTTCCTCTGGCAGTCACATTAGTTGTTTCTCAATAGAGCTTACCTTTTGCTAGGAAACGGGTGTGTTTAAAAATTAGGCATTTATTCATTTTGGGTTGCACTGAGTCTTTGTTGCTGCACGGGCTTCAGTTGTGGTGAGCGGAGGCTGCTCTGCATTGTGGTGCACAGGCTTCTTATTGGGGTGGCTTCTCTTGGTGCAGAGCACAGGCTCTGGGTGTGCCGGCTCCAGTAGCTGCAGCAGGCTCGATAATCGCGGCGCTTGGGCTCTACAGCGTGGGCTCAGTAGTTGTGGCACGCGGGCCCCGTTGCTCCGTGGCATGTGGAATGCTCCCGGGCCAGGGGCCGAGCCCGTGCCCCCTGCATTGGCAGGCAGACTCCCACCCACTGTGCCACCAGGGAAGTCTGAAATGGGAGCATTTTGCTCATTCACCGGAGACTTCTCTTCCCGGATGTTATACATAGACCTGAGGATGGGTCCACACAGCACCTCCTCCTGTAGCAACCGATGGGACACCTGCCTCCTCCTCTTTGCACCTTGGTCTCTTCATCTGTGATGAGGACTTACCCTAGCAATTTTCTATAAGGACTAAGGAAAGAAACACATTTAAAAAATATGTTGGAAGCTGTGAAATACCACTTGTTTGGCCATTATTATGAATGCATAATGATTACTTTATATAAATATTAATATTATTGATTTTAGAAGATTTCTAGATTTTTCTAACTGTGCAGTTTAAGTGATTTGGAGGAATTCACCCATTTTTCTCTCCATAGTAATCCTGATCAATGGACACAGGAAGATCCTGAAATTCAACTTAACTCTGAGTCAGTGTTTAGGGATTAGGGTACATTTAGAACCCATTCTAGTATTCTTGCCTGGGAATCCCATGAACAGAGTAGCCTGTGTAGGGTCATAGACAGAGGAGCCTGTATAGGGTCATGGACAGAGGAGCTTGTATAGGATCACCAAGAGTCGGACACGATTGAGCACGCACGCACAGAATGTATCAGAGGACATGAAGTTGAACAGATTCCTTAATAAACTGGATATCTAGTATAATGAGAATTAACATATTTATCTAAAATGAAAGACAGATTATCCTTCATATCTTGTGTGGTATGAAAGCCACATTTTCAGGAGAGAGAGATTCTGTGGGCACTAGGGCATCTCTGGAGAAGGGAGGGCAATTTCTGTCTTTATCTCTGTGTTATTATCTCTCGGAGAGGGGGATTAAGGAAGACATTATGGAAGAAGGGGTGTGTAAGCAAGAGAAGAATTTCACAGGTACTAATTTCTAGCCAGGGGCTTCCCTGGTGACTCAGATGGTAAAGAATTTGCCTGCAATGTGAGAGACCCAAGTTTGATCCCAGCATTGAGAAGATCCCCTGGAGAAGGGAATGGCAGCCCACTCCAATGTTCTTGCCTGGAGAATTCCATGGGCAGAGGAGCCTGGCAGGTTGCTGTCCATAGGGTTGCACAGAGTTGGACACAACTGAGCCACTAACACTTTCTCACTTTCACTGTCCAGCCAAGGAGCGTTGCCCAAGTGATGGCAAGTGATTTAGCTAAGATCTCATGACTTACAAAGGCTTGAACAATGTTCTTTCTGACATTTGGTGACCATAAATCTTCCATGATGGAGTCGTGTTCATCTGTAGACCTTGGTCTTTGGGAATTGAAATGCAGTTTGGGGCCACTGCTTTCCTTGAGCTGGACTGATAGCCCAAAAGGCTGAGGATCCAGGGCAGGACGGGAGTTCATGGGCTTCTACCGGTTCTTGTTTTGTAGACAGCAGCAGCCCACACTCAGCCTGCGTCCACGACAGCACCTTGCGCAGCCGGGTCTTCCAGATCTTATACAGGAACGAGGAGGTGCCCATCAATGATGCCGTGATCTTCCGAGCTCATCTGCTCTTAGACGGTGAAAGGGTAAGTCCTGAGCCTACCACCAGCCACAAGTGCTGAGTCCTCCTGTGCCTTTTGTACCCATTGCTAGGAGCCTGCCAAGGTGCTTCAGTTACACTGACTCTTTGCAACCGTATGGACTGTAGTCCGCCAGGCTCCTCTGTCCATGGGATTCTCCAGGCAAGAATACTGGAGTGGGTTGCCATGCCTTCCTCCAGGGGAATCTTCCTGACCCAGGGATCAAACCCATGTCTCTTATGTTTCCTTTATTGGCAGGTGATTTATTTACCACTGTGCCACCTGGGAAGCCCCATTGCTAGGAGAATGGGGCGCAAAGAAGATGCTCTGGGTTTGTTCTGAAATCTGACAGATCAGGACTTGGGATTTTAGAGCATTCCTGCACTTCCTGATTTAGCCAGTTTTGTACTCATGCTTTTGTTCGTTTACTTGCTTGTTTCATGTACCAAGTGAATCCTGTTGACTAACTTGCTGGGTCTCTGTCAGTGGGTCAATCAGCAAGTGTTTGCTGAGTACCTACTTTGTGAAGGGATGTGGGGCAGGCCCTCAGATGATGAGAAAGCCTGAAGAAGGCACCAGGAGTACTCCCTCAAAGGATGGATGCTTCATCAGAAAAAAGACATACAGACAGGCACTGGGAGCTGGAAAAGACTCTTGAGAGTCCCTTAGACTGCAAGGAGATCAAACCAGTCAATCCTAAGGGGAATCAACCCTGAATATTCATGGGAAGGACTGATGCTGAAGCTGAAAGTCCAATACTTTGGCCACCTAAAGTGAAGAGCTGACTTATTGGAAAAACCCCTGATGTTGGGAAAGACTGAAGGCAAAAGGAGAAAGGGGTAGGAGAGGATGAGATGGTTAGATAGCATCACTGACTCAATGGACATGAATTTGAGCAATCTCTAAGTGACAGCAAAGGACAGAGGAGCCTAGCGTGCCGCCGTCCATGGGTTGCAGAGTCAGACACGACTTAGCGACTGAACAGCAACCAGTAGCTGAGATGCACGTGCTGCTGCATCTGCAGATGAGCACAGGGCACGGAGGATGGAGGGGAACTCTGCAGGGAGACATTGATGCCTTCACAATGAAGCCGGCTTTGAGATGCCAGGACTAAGACTTCCTCAGACTAAGAGAAAGATGAAGGGCATCCCATACAGGGGGAACAGTATGAGTCAAAGCCCAGAGGCCTTGGAGCCAGGCATCCCTGGAGAGGGTGCCACTAGAACAGAGGCCCTGAGGTAGGGATGGGGAGGTAGTGAGGAATCCTGCCGTTCCTAAACCCCAAGGTACCCAACCATCATCACTGGTTGCTTTCCTTACGTTCTCCCCACACCTTTGTAAATCAACTCTGTTTAATGAACTGAAGCCATCATCTACCTCTTTCCTGGACTCTGGTGGGTACAGGCCATTTAGGCAAAGATAACTAGAGGTGGTTTTGGGGGCTCAGGGACTCCTGGTTAGGCTGAATGCCCAAGCTCAGCTTCCCCGAATTCTACTAAGAGAAGGTCACTTGACTTCTCATGGGCCATTGTCCTTTGGCACATTGATCTCAGAGAGCTTCATGGACAGAATGGTTATGATTGGAGGCTGGGTTTTGGACATGACTCAGGTCTCTCAGTCATTATTCCATCTGAATTCCATCAGACTCTCTTTCCTGCCCCTATGAGTTCAAATCTTTTCAAGGTTTGCACTCAACACTCAAGTTGAGATCACATGAGGTCGCCACAAGCCAAGTTCTGAGCATGAACAGGGCATGTTTGCCAGCACTTAGTCCTGTGTTCATTTTGTACAAGACATTGTTCCTATGGAACACTGTGTTTTCTTCTGTGTGGAAAGTCACTTATCTTTACTAGCTAATAATTTATTATTGTGTTGGGGTTAATCTTTATGGCAGCAAACAGTGTTATCATTAATCATTGCATCTGGATGAGTGACAATTAGAGTTAATTAGATACGTTCATAAAAGCTGTATCTCTGGAATGGATGTGTTAGCTCTAGGGAGTGTCTGTTTATGGTAGCCAAAGCATTGCGTATGGCCAGGAGGCCAGAGTTCATGGTCACACATGCACACAGTCCTGGGTGTGAGCAGTAGGCGTATGCAGTGCTGACACAGGCAGCACACAATTTCCTGTGCTATGGTAAGTGCAGAATGGCCTTTCTTCACACACTTTTATGTGCTTTTTCTTGCATAGTTACACAAAAGCAGTGATCTATGGAGTAAGAGTGGGCTTCCCCGCTGAGTGGGCACAGTGGTAAAGAATCTGCCTGCAGTACAGGAGCCACTGGAGACTCGGGTTCAACCTTTGGGTTGGGAAGATCCCCTGGAGGAGGACATGGCAACCCACTCCAGTATTCCTGCTTGCGGAATCCCAGGGACAGAGGAGCCTGGTGGGCTACAGTCCATGGGGTTGCAAAAGAATTAGAACGACTTAGCAACTTAGCATGTAGGCAAGGAGTGTAAACATAATCATTTTACCCCCAATTTGCAGATGAAAAACAAACTTAGGTTGGTTGGCCCAAGGTCACACAAATGCTAAAAGACAGAGCAAGATCTGCACCCATGTAACTTGGCTTCCAAAGCTGCTTTCTTATCCCCTCAGCTGTGGTACAGCTCAGAAAAGAGGTTCATAAGGGAAGAGAAGACACAAGAATTACTATTATAAGTGGAGTTGAAATCAGTTACCTTAAACTGTACAACCCACAACACAGGTTAGGCTGAGGGAGAAGACTGAAGAAGTGAGAAACCCTTGACTAAATCTGGACTTTGGACCCACTAACTAGTTAAGCCTTGGAAGTGACTTTCCTACACTGAGTCTCAATTTCTTCATTTGTAACTGGGGAAAATATGTCTTATTTCAGTTATTCCCACATTAAATAAGATAGTGTATGGCAGTGGTATGTGTCCTATATAGTGTCGCTACAGAGTAACCCTTCTGTAAATCCTGGCTAGGTTATTGTTTCTATTACAGTATAAAACAGTAGAAAGTCACCCACCTGGGAGGCTGGCGTTAACAGATGCAAGCTACTATATATAGGGTGGATAAACCACAAGGTCCTGCTGTATAGCACAGAGAACTATTTCAATAAGCTATGATAAACTGTAATGAAAAAAATGTAAAAAAACAATGTATACATATACACATTCTTTTTTATAGTTTTTACTTATATTGTACGTACATATTCTTTACACATATATGTATGTACTCTAACATTCTTTTAAAACGTTTTTATGTTCTTTATATATTATGCATATATACACACACATATTTTATATATATATATATACACACACACATAACTGAATCACTTTGCTAAGTAGCAGAAATTAACACATTGTAAGTCAGCTCTTCTTCAATTAAACAAAAAAACACCCTTGAAAGGAAGCCATCTCTTTAACCAGAATAAGTCAGGGCAATGGAAGAGCAAGTTTGTGTGTGTGTGTGTGTGTGCGTTTGTGTGTGTGTGTGTGTGTGTGTGTGCGCGCGCACGCACGCGCACGCATGCGCATGTGAGAGTGTGTATTTGGAGAGAGAGGCAGGTAATGAAGAAATGAGAGAAGTGAATGGTTCAAGAAACCAGTGACTGCCTTCTGGAGCATCTTGCAATTAAAGATGTATTGGGACCTCAGTGAAGTCATAGCCAGGCTCCATCTAGCGACAGCTGATCCTGCTCCTGAATTTCTCTCTTTGCTCCAAAGAGCCTTGCAGCAAGTTTAAAACTGGAGCCTACAGTGAATTTTTGTTCAGTAGACAAATGCATGCTCGGAGGTGGTTAGGAGGGTTGGTTTTGCCAGTCTCACTCCCCAGGGGCTGGTGACAAGAGGCTGAGTTGCTTGGGTTTTGTGTATAAAGCGGGGTGCATGATTATGCAAAACAAAGCTAAGAGAGGAAGTTATTCATAGCTCTCAGATTCAGCAAAATGTGAACTTTGAAATGCTTAGATTTTTTTTTCACAAATTTTAAAACCCTGGGAAGCTAAAGATAAATTTCATCCATATGTCTCTGCCTAAGTTATGCTTAACCAGGAACATGCTTCCGAAGAGGCTTTTGGGTAGGAGACTTCCATCCCTGCAGAATGAGGGCATTCTTGTAAAGAAACAGAATCTAGAGGTGGGGGTGGAGAAGAAACACATTTATTCATGAATGCTCTTCACATGGGGGGCATTTTTCCTGGAGCTGTGGATCCAGAATGGATTAAGCCTAGTCTGTCCCTTAATGATATCAGATTACAAGGGACACTAGGCAAGAAAGTGGCCAGAGGGGTTTAGCCACAGGCAGATGGAGTTTCTCAGTGAGTCCCCTGAGCCAAGTGGAGCTTCTGAATGCCAGCTCAGCGTGGCCAGATCCGGGGATTGTTTTTTCAGAAGCTGGAAACCTGCGATGGAAATGTGAAAACTGCCTGATTCCTAAGTGTTTTCTGCTTGTTCAAAACACAGTAAGAAATGTGATGAGGACTAAACAGAAGGTGTCCGCAGCTAACATTGTTGTTGTTCCGTCGCTAAGTCATGTCTGACTCTTGGCAAACCCATGGACTGCAGCACACCAGTCTCCTCCATCCTCCCCTATCTCCTGGAGTCTGCTCAAATTCATGTCCATTGAGAAGTTAATATTGGGTTGACTAGAAAGTTCGTTTGGGTTTTTATGTACCATGTTATGAACTTCTTGGCCAACCTGATATTTGTCTCATGGGCTTGTAACCCCAAAGTTATAAAGCTGAGACGATTTTATAGGAAGCATTGAATGCTAAGATAGAAAACAACAACAACATGGTCTTGCGGTTCATGGAGGAGAATGGTCCCATCCGGCCTGAGGGTGAGGAGGAGGTGACCCCTGTCCCAGGCATGTGGTACTCACCTGGGTTTCCTGAATGGGGGCATCAGTGAGATCTGGTTTTTAGCAAGTGACTCCTGGGGTCACCATCTTTTAGGTGTGCGTGAGAAGTTGGCAAGTAGAACAAATAGGTTCCCGTGCTAGTCAAAGAATACGGTGTTTTAAAAGCTGAGAATGGAAACAGTCACGGGTAGGATGTGAAATGCTGAAGTGTCTGAAAGCATAAAAGGCTACATGTAATGGATTGCAAGACAAAAGTGCAGGGTCCGCTTTCTTGTGAAGCTGAGTTGCCTTGGGAAGTGACTTTATTTCCTTCTCTGAACCTGAAGGATAGTGCCAGCCCCTCGAAGGCGCCACAAGTAATGCCACCTCCATCATTTTCCCGTCTCTAGCCAAGTGGGGTTTCCTCTGTGGAAATTCCCTGCTTTCACCTTTCCAAAGCAGGTGCCAGAGAACCCTTCACCTCTGCTTCTGAAGATTCCAGATCAAATCTCTTTGGGAAATAAGTTTCTCAACAGTCCTGCAAGCTAGAAAACTGACTTAACATTTATTTTCCTGTAAACTGACTTTTCCTGAAATCTGACTGCATAAATCCCTTCCATTTTCCATGTAATATGGATGCCCTGTGCCACCAGAATTCCATAGAACATGGAAATTCTGCTTTACACATAAATGATATTTATTTTGCAATGAGCTTATTATTATTATTATTATTATTTAACTTTGGGAAATTGACCACCTCAGTGTTTTCTCTCAACCAGATCTGACTCCTGCAATCCTTAAACGTTGTTTCTCTTCCAGGTGGAAGAAGCGGTAAGTGAAGTCGATTTCCAGCTCAAGGTGGATTTGCACTTTACGGACAGTGAACAACAGTGAGTGTCCTTGGAATCCTTCAAGCGTGATGGTACAATTCCCTCTGCTCAGCCCTTCTCCAGCTCTAGGGTATCTTGATAGCCATGAACCTCAGAACCTCACTTAGAAACCTGGTTCCTGATCAGCTGAAGAAACGTGGACAAGCAATATCTATGTGGTCATTTCAAGCTGCGTGCCTTTTAGGCAGCTTGCTCAGTGGCTGCAGACACCGACAACTCCTGACTTCCCAGCTTTATTCACTAGCACCTTCTTATCTCCAGCACTCACCCCCATACACTTGCAATGCAGTATTAATTAGGTCTTTAGATGATTGACCCTGCTGCTGCTGCTGCTGCTAAGTTGCTTCAGTCGTGTACAACTCTGTGTGACCCCATAGACAGCAGCCCAACCAGGCTTCCCTGTCCCTGGGATTCTCAAAGAACACTGGAGTGGGTTGCCATTTCCTTCTCCAATGCATGAAAGCGAAGAGTGAAAGTGAAGTCACTCAGTTGTGTCCGACTCTTAGTGACCCCATGAACTGCAGCTCACCAGGCTCCTCCATCCATGGGATTTTCCAGGCAAGAGTACTGGAGTGGGGTGCCATTGCCTTCTCCGATGATTGACCCTATAAGCCTACAAACCTCAAGGCCCCTTCTGCATCAGAGGAGATTCTGCCTGGATCCTCATCTTTACACTGAATTTTTGCTCTTATGTTTCAACTCTGAAAATCCACTGATGTATAACCTACTGATTCAGTAAGGAAGCAACCCTCCTTTTTCTCATAACTGCTTCCTTTAAGCTTGTTCTGTGGCCTCTTCCTTCTACCCTAGGGGTGAAACAGTCATGTCACAGCCTGTTCTTTCATGTCATAAATAGTTCTTTTTTCAGGTATGAAAAAGTCCATTCCCACTGGGGAATGATCCCAACGATTATTGGGATCGGCACTGCCTCTTGGCTCCACTGCACCCCAGCTCCGAGATTTCTCAGGGTGGGAAACTCCCACTATAGCAAAAGGGTTTGTGGAGCCTCTTTTACAGCTTCCTGTTTCCTTCCGCCCGGGTTGTGTGGGCCTCTCAGGGTCAGGCACAGAGACGAGGGAGGAGATTGCAGATGGCGCTGGGAGTCATGCTTCATGGGTTCAGTTGCAGGCAGGACGCTTCACAGGGTAGATGCTAGATCACTGCTTTATCTACTCTCGGGGTGTGCTTGTGACTCCTTGGAGCTAGGCCCTTTAGCTGGTTCCCCTCTCCTCCAACCCCTGCAGTTCTTTGAAATAATGATGCCTCTTATGGTTGGGTCGTTCACTCCTTGCCAGAAGCTCTTTTGGCAGATTCTTCTCTGGGGACTTCACATCTGGCTCTTGGATAATGACCACAGCACTTTCATCCTCATCTCACGCTGGTGGGGACTCCCACCCCGTTGCGGTTCACTCTTCTTTGGCCTTCCCAGCTACCCTCAGCTTCTTTCCTGAGGACCTTTGCAGGATACGTCAGGCACCAGGACCTGTGTTCCTTCTATTCTAGGGGACACAGGGCATGCCCCCTTGAAGACTCCCCTGATTAGGCTTAAGGTGAAGATGGAGGTGCTTCTTTTCCATTGGTTTTATTAGCACAATGTCAGCACAGTCTGACCACTTGATGCAAATTAATCCTCGCTTCTGAACCCCACAACCTCTTCAGCAAATGCTTCGCCTTCTCCAGTGGGGAATAGGAGATCAGGTGGCCAAGGGGCTGATGCCAGTGGAACGATTCCCAAACCCTTCAAATTTCAGAGTCCCTGTTAGAGCTTTGCTTCCTTTCTTAAGGACTGTCCCATCCCTGAGATGTGTCTGATTGTTAAGGGAGTTTTCATAACATGGGGTGTTGAATCAGAGGGACCATTTCTAAAATGTTAGAAACCTGACTATGTCTCTGCTTTGAGAATAGACACCTGCTGATGTGTATGTAGATGGTAATGCCTCATGGCTTGGCTGGCAGGAGGATCTGTCCATGGGCCTGCCACTGGATCTGTGCTCAGCATCACAGATTCCTCACGCTTGTCTTTATCTGCACCCCAAGCCCTTCTGGCCACCTGCTTCTCTCATCACTTCTGCTTACCTTTTGGAGGGGTTGTGGATGCTTGAGAAATCTTACCTTGCTCACCCCATCCCCAGGACTTATTGTTCTAGCACCATGTGGAACTCAGAAGCCCCATATGAAGCTGGCCTTCTTTCTAAGCTATAAACTCAGAAGTGAAGTCCTTGTCTGTATTGTTCTCATGTTCCCTCTCAACAATCTAGGATTTCTATCATTCACTCACTTTATTAATTTCATTAGGACTCCCTGATCTATATTCTTACGCCTCTTCCTTCAGAGGTGTTCATCCATTTCTCCCTGGCACACATTTCCACTGGATCACAGAACCTTGTCATTGATCCTAAACTCAGCCTAGAAGTCTTCCCCTACCCAGCCCTCCAGGGTGGGAAATGATCAGGTATGCGAGATACAATAAACGTGCCTTATTACCATCAGAATAGTAGTTAACAGAGAGGCTACGTGCGTGCTGGGGACTGGCCCAAAGCAAATGTAACTCAGCAATGGGCTCTGAGCTCATTGACCATGAGACACTGGGTACATTCCGGCAGTTTTCTAAATCTCAGTAGTCTCGTTTATAAGACAGGCTTCATTACCGGTTCTGTACCTCACAGGTCTGTTATGAGGATTAAGAGAGGGAATATCCAAGCCGGGCCAAGCGCGTGGCCCAGGGATCAGTGCCGTCTTCCTCTCTGTGGCTTCCTAGATGTGTGTGGCGCAAGTTTCCATGGGTCACTTCCTCCCTATAGCACAAAGTACTTAATAACCATCAGAGCGGAGTGTTTCCTTGGAGTATAAGATTAGCTAAGAGGAACAGGAAGCCAGAGGCCGGGCAGGACTTGAAAATGCCATATTTTTTAATTTTCATAAATTGGGTTTAGGAATGACAAAGCATCTCTATTACATCCTGGGGGTAGACTTCAGGCTTTGAAACATGACCCAGGCAGTCAGCTTCTTTTGGATCCATTTAGGCCTGAGCAGGATCAAAACAGAGGAGCATGCCAGGTGATGTCAGGGGCGCAAGGGCTCTGAATGTCCACCCTGTCCAGTGGTTCTCAGTGTAGATGGGATGATTGTGTCCCCCAGGGGAATTTGGCCAAATCTGGAGACATTTTCTCATTATTAAATTTTTTTTTTCACATTTTAATTTTTTGGCTGTGCCATACAGCGTGGATGCAAGACCTTAGTTCCCTGAGCAGGGATCGAACCCAAACCCATGCCCCTGCATTGGGAGCTCAGAGTCTTAACCACTGGACAGCCAGGAGGGCCCTCTGGGGACATTTTTGATTGTCACTCTGGGCAGGGGGTGGGTGCTCCTGGCTTCTAGTGGGTGGGATCCAGGGATAGTCCTAAACATCCCATGATGCATAGATTGCACCCCACTCGCCAGCAGAGCATTGTTCAGCTCCCAAGGGTCTGTATCACTGAGGCTGGGAAACCTGCTCTAGCCTGACCTTGCATTTGAAACTGCTGCTCTACCAAGAGCCATGACTCTGTGCTTGCACAGGGATGGGGGCCTCACTTCTCCCCGAAAGATCCCACCCTGTCCTGGGCAGTCCTGCCTATCAGGACATTCCTCTTTACTTCAAGGGACAGGTCACCCCTGTGTGCCTTCCCTTAGTTGCTCTCAGGCTCAGTCCTTGAGGCTACACATGAAAGACCTCAGCTGGACACACACGGCTCTTCACGCCATCTCTTCCCCTCCAGTCAAACACCAGGGCCCTTTCTCTGTTTTGTGTTTGTTTGATTTTCTTCTCAATGCCATCCAGTTCATCTCTGTTTTCTCCCACCTTGTTGTTTTGTTGTTCTTTCGCTCAGTTGTGTCTGACTCTTTGCAGCCCCATCGGCTGCAGCACACCAAGCTTCCCTGTCCTTCCCCTCTCCTGAAGTTTGCTCAGACTCCTGTCCATTAAGTCAGTGATGCCATCCAACCATCTCACCCTCTGTCACCCGCCTTCTCCTCTTGCCCTCAATCTTTCCCAGCCTTAGGGTGGGAAAGATTGAAGGCAGTTCAGTCCTTTCCTATATTGAGACCCCCCCCCCCCCCCCCCCCCGCCAAATAACTGAATTCTGTCTCCATCAGTTACAAAACACGAGAGAGGAGGTATGGGGAATCCTGGATGAAACTGATCAGACTCGATTGCTCTTCGGAGGTCATTTATTCATTCAGTCACATATCCCTTTTGATAAACAAATATCTGACTGATTTCTGATGTGTGCCCAATTCTGTGTTTGGTGTTAGGGATTCAACAGTGAATTAGTCACAGTTCTTGCCTTTAAGAGGTAGGACTCTTGCAGAAAACACAGTGGTAGCAAGGAAGTGCTGTGCTGGGGGCCCATGGGGGAAACACAAGAGCACGCTGGGACATGGGAGTCCAGGAGGGCTTCACTGTTGAGCCTGGAAAAGCATCTGGGCATCTTTTCATCACTGCAAGGTGAGCTCGGCATCCGTGATAGCAGAGTGTGAGCCCAGCTCTGCCGCATAGCAGCTGTGTGAGGTCCCGGGGGTTGCTTTCCATCTCTGAGCCTCGTTTGCTTCATTTTTCCATCATGGCAAAAAAGTTTTTACCTGGCAGAGTTATTTGCAGGGAGGGATTGGATAAGCCAATGGGTGCACAGTGTTTGTGTGTGGGCAAGGTTGCCATGGGACTCTCCTGGAGGCAGGGATGCGCCACCACCACTCACGTAAATCACTCCCCTCCCTTGCAGGCTGAGGGACATGGCCGGGGTCCCCGTGATCAGCAGCCGTATGCTGGGCCTGCACTTCCACCCCCGGAGAGGCCTGCATCACCAGGTGCCCGTCATGTTCGACTATTTCCACCTGTCGGTGATCTCGGTGACCATCCACGCCGCCCTGGTGGCCCTGCAGCAGCCGCTGATCAGGTATGAGGTTACATGTCCTGTGGTTCTGGGGGCAGGGTGACCGCTTTGGTTTCCTTGTTATGCTTGAGTCTCCCGTGTGGCTGAGATGCTGAGAGCTGCCCAGGGGACATCAGTGCAGACCAGAGAAGCTCCCCCAGGCTGCAAATTTCAGCTCTGAGCCTCCCTGAGGGGCAGAGGAGAGGTGGACAGGGGCCTGGGGGAGGACATGGATGGGGAACCTAGGAGCTGAATGGTTTCAACTTGCTGTCTTCAGCTGACCTGGCTTCTTTCTAACTGTGCCTTATTTGAAAAGCCACCTAACATCTCTGAGATACACGGTCTCCATCTCTAAGCCAGGACACTCGTGGGGGCTGTCCACATAGGTTTTAGTGAGTCTCACATGAGGACAGTGCCCAGCATGCAGTTTTCTGCCCCCTCCTCCGGTGGCTGTTTGTTTAAGGGTAGGACCACCTGAGTGGTCCCATGCTTTCTCTTCAGGGAATTGTCCCAGCATCTCCATGGCCTCAAGGTGCATTGAGGTTCTATGAATGCCACAACAGAGGGCCCAAACTGGCAACAACAAGCATGTCCTATCATACCCGGGCATCTTCATCCAAATGCCTGGCAGGACCAGAGGTGCCATCAGCTCGCTTCAAACCTCCTCCATGCGTGAGGGTGTGGGTTACACATGTGAGCAGAGAGATATTTGGGGATGAAATCTTGTATTATGCAGTTTCTGGAAGGGAACTTTCCTGATGTCCCTTTTCAGGACACTTCTCAGTGCTGGGGGTTGAAATGCAGGTTGGGGAGACTCCAGTCCCCACTCATGGCTGCGTAGGGGTCAGTGTCCTGATCCCCTGCTGGGGTCAGCATGTAGGAAATGAGATCTTGGTGGGGTGATGTGACCATGCTGTACTTCCCTGGTCACCATGCCCATCTGCTTGCTGAGCTCCGTCCTGGGCTCTGCCTGCTAATGGGGCTATTTCAGCTCCTCTGCATAGAAAGTTTAACCTCCTAACAGAAATAATTCTTTGCAAGTTTGTCTGTAGCCACCTTGCCAGAGAGCATCGCAGATAGAAATTCACCAGCAGAGTTGAGGCTTCTCCAGGGATGGGGGTAAAAATAGACCTGCCTTCTGTTCTCTGGGCTCTGCAGGAAGGATTCCTATGAGTTCACTCACAGTGGTTGGGAACCCTTTAAGGTTATGGGAAATACCTGTCAAGTAGGGCAAGCTCCAGTTTTTCCAGAAAAGCAGTTTTAGCATCAGTTGTTAAGTCCAGCGAGGAAGAAGCAGGTGTGGAATGAAAATTTTACCTTAAAAGATCCTTCCCTGAAACAGACTCAGGTCTGTTTAACCCTCAGTGTTTAAACCTCAACTGGGTACACCTGAGGGACTCGGCAGCTCAAGGTCACACTGAAGTCAACGATGAGTTATTCTAGTGACTAATTTGCAGTTGGTCCTCTGAATGTGCCATGAGCATCATGGCTCATACACAAATTCTCCATTTCTACTGCAGTGTTCCATTTATCCACATTCTAGCTAAACTGTAGAGTTGCTTCAAATCTCGGTTCTAAACAATTCCAAGACATGATTCTATTAGAGTGGATTGTATTTGTGGTATTATTAACAATAGCTATATAAATAGAATAATGGTTATGTTAGATTTTATGATTTTGTGGTATTATTGACAAGAACTTCTAGCATTTATTGCATCGTTGTTCTTTGCCAGACATTGTACTTGCACTTGGCTAAACTCATGGAATCCTCAGACAACGCCACTGTTAAGGTGCTGGTATCAACCTTTTTGACTTATGAGGATACAGGGAGGTTTAAAACTTTCCCCATGGAGCTGGAAAATGCTGCTGCTGGAATTTAAACCCTGGTAGGCCTCAGTGGGTAAAGAATCCACCTGCAGTTGCAGGAGATGCAGGAGACAGGGTTCAGTCCTTGGGTCAGGAAGGTCCCCTGGAGGAGGGAATAACAACCCACTCTAGTATTCTTGCCTGGAGGGTTCCATGAACAGAAGAGCCTGGTGGGCCATGGTCCATGAGATCACAAGAGTTGGACATGACTTAGCAACTAAACCACCACCAACTCCCATGGGCTTTTCTGATCTCCCTTGATCCTAAGATGGATGGTTACCATCTCTCTGTGCTCGTTAATCTTGTGATGACTTGCAGAGCTGAGCAGGGTCTGTATTTTTGTCTGTGGAACAGGTACAGAGTTTCTAACTAGTGTTGACACAGTGAAAATCTTTGACATCCATGATCCTATGAAACTTCTGTGTGGTCATGTCGTGGAGGTGGATACTGTTTTCCCTTCTCCCACAGAAGAACAGAGGTTCAGGAGGGGCCTGGGGGTTGGAGGACTTCACTCTGGGTTGCACCAATGACAGGAGCAGTTGTAGGACTCATACCACATCAGATGGAGCCTCCCCTTGTCTTTCTGCTTAAGATCCCATGCTGCCTTCCCCTGTGGTTAGGTCACCTCTGCCTCCATGCATCTCATCAAGCAGGTTGTGGGCATTTATAGACAAAGTGGAATGTGTGACATCCTTGGCCCCAAAGCTCATGTGCCAGTTACACCCACTTGTCCTGGTGGCATCCATAAATGTCCCACCCAAGCATCCCTCGGGGGTGAGCTGTATGTGCGTGCTCAGTCGCTTCAGTTGTGTCCGACTTCGTGCCATTCCGTGAACTGTAACCCTCCAGGCTCGTCTGTCCGTGGGGTTCTCCAGGCAAGAATATTGGAGTTGGATTGCCATGCCCTCCTCCAGGGGATTTTCCTGACCCAGGGATTGAACCCACATCTCTTGTGTCTCCTGCATTGACGGGCTGGTTCTTTACCTCTAGGACCACCTACTATCTCTTCTAAATGGCTTATCTCAGGCTCCCCAGCAACAGCGTCAAGGAGGCGGAATTAATGGCACCATCTTTTCCTTTACATCCTTCGACAAAAGTTAGACACATTTTCAATTCTTTCAATTCACTTCTTTACAGTTTTACTCGCCCAGGAAGAGGCTCCTGGCTTGGGAAAGGCGGCCCAGACACAGGACCAGAGCAGTCTAGCCTTTCCCTGGAAAACCTGGTCTTCGGAGCTGGATACTGCAAGCCGACCTCCTCAGAGGTAACGTCTGCGTGGGGCAGTGGCCCCAAGACTGCAGACCTCACTTGGCAGGCTGTGTCTGTTCTGTGAGACTTCTGTTCATTTCAGATGCTGCGTATAGAGTTTCTCTGCTCCCTCCATCCTTATCTCTTGTTGACCCATCCGTTCCTTCTTTGGTTGGCTGCTACATTTATCAATCACATTCCTAATGCCAGCCCCCAGGGTAGTGGCAGAGAGGAGGGTCTTCACATGGTACCCCTGTCATATGGCCCCTTGAAAAATATGGTTCCATGGAGGTCATGGGACATGTTGTAAGAGGCTTTCCCTCCTGGACCATGTGGAACCTCAAAAGCCCTTTGACCATAAGCTCATTTCAAAACCTGGCTCCATCCTTCATTTGCTCACTTCTCTGAGCCTCAGTTTTCCCACCTGTAGAGTGGGGTTGCTGATACTCAATAACCTCGCAGGTGAGTATGCGTGTTCGTTGCTGTAATAGGTAAAAAGTTCCATCCCTGCTCCAGACCCCCCAAGGCTTGACCGAAGGCTTTATCGTGACCATATCATAGCCCAGCCTCACCCTCTGTCCCATGCTGCTTCTCACTCCTGCACATGCTCTGCCTCTGAGACCTCCCCAGTAGACGCACCTGAAAATCTCTGACTTAGACTCTCTTTTCCAGGCAACATGGTTTGGAACATCAGGGCATATCAGGGGTTGTAGATCAATTCAATGCATCTTTGACGACACTTCTATCCCCAGACATGAGCCTTTGCTGGGACCACAGGAGCACAGGGTATGATGGTGATCGGGTGTCTGCTCTGAAGGAACTCCTGGGTGCCTGTCTGCACATCCTCGAATGCCCCTCTGAGAAGTGCTGTCTGATCTCCTAGCAAGAAATTCTCCCTCCCAAATGCTTTCTCTACAGTCAACTCTAGGCATCTCGGTCTTTCCTCCACTGGGCTCCAGACAGCTGGGGACAGAGCCCAGTGCCTTCAACTCCACATCCTTAGGGCCCAGCACCATGCCTGGCACATGTGGTTAACCCTCAGGAGGTGTGTGTTGGATGGATGACTGATCCAAGTACCTGGTCATGTTCATATAGAACTCTGAGCAGTGAGAGAGCTGAGTCACAGAGGGGTTCCTTGCCTTATACGACGGCAGACAGAGAGCAGGGGGAGAGCGAGGCATCTCCTTGGACACCTGGATGCTAAGAGGGAACCGTTCAGAAGCCCTGGACCTGGTGTGGCTTGGGATGAGGAGCAGTGTAGATCATCTCCGCCTGTCTGATTCTGTTACATCTGGAGAGGCCGAGCATCACTGCAGTGATGAGGCAGAGAGAAGGCTATGCTTTCAAATATCTGCTCTGCTCAATACTTTGTGATGTGGCGGACTCTATTCACCCTGTAAAAATTTAGGCTCCTTCAGTCTAAAATGGGACAATACCTATATCTTAGAAAGGATTTTAGTACAGAAATAGGCTCACAGCGGGCGCAAGATACAGTATCTTTTTTCTCCCCCTCCATTCTTTTCTTGGCTATTTTTGGGGATGTGTGTCAAAGAAGACATCTCTGTCTTTCACAAGAGTCAGATAAAATAGCTTATTGGTGGGTGCTCAGTGGTGAACTTGCTCACAGCTCAATGGGCTATTTTCAGGACCAGTTCCATTTGGGTCCCATCTGATTATGTGGGCTCAGAGCCCCGTGCCCATCCTGTGCCTTCCCCCCCCGCCCCCCGCAAGGCAAGGGCTGCCAAGCAAGGAATAAAATCCACTCCCCCGCCTCCCTCACGGGCTGTGCCTTCAAGTCCCCGAGAAGCCCAGTGCATTAGCAAATAACATCACAATCTGTGGAGATTGCAGCATCAGCTGGAGCGATTAGGGAACAGGTGTTCCCTTCAAAATAAGCCTTTGTGTGCAGAGACATGTGCAGGAACTAGAGATTCACAGCAAAGTAAGGTCATTGGCATGAAAAATCCTCGGGGGGTGAGAGTTGCCATGACGTGACACGCCTCCTTCCCCAGGAGCCCAGGCGTCTCTGGTCCTGCAGCCTTGCTCTTTCCTGCAGCATCTTAAGCAAAGAGGGCTTCCAATTTAGGGCTGAAGCTGCAGCTTGCATCCCCTTCCCCTCCCACCTCCAGAAACGCCAGCAGCTTTGCCCCAGGGGAACTGTTTTCCCTCTCCCACTCATGGCTTATCTGTCAAAGAGGATACTAATGCCTGCCTCGCAGGGTTGCTGAGAAGATTAAATGAAATAAGCATATAAAATCCTGCAGCGGAGAGCTTGGCACAAAAGTGCTCAATAAAATCCTCTGCTGGTCTTATTTTTCTTTGCGTTTGTCCACATAATTAAATTGAATGTTACCCCAAGAGCCTTGTGTTGTCATGTGGGAGGGACGTGGAGGGTCTTAGATGTTCCCTGTTCTTGGCTTCTGCTCCACCCCGCTGTGTGACCCTGAGCCAGATAATTGCCCTCTCTGGGCCTCGGTTTCTCAATATCTAGAAAGAGGATTGGGTGAGATCACTCTGGAGGCCTCCTTGAGTCCTCGCTGTGGTCTCTTATATTGTGATATCCTGACACTTCCTGGTACAACTAGGGACACTTGACTTGTGCTTGGTGTATTCAGATTCTCCACAGAAACAGAATCAATGGGATAGTAAGATCACATGTGTACATACACACACACACATATACACATGTATAAAGAGACAGAGAGATAGACAGACTTATCTTAAGGAATTGTCTCATGTGAATATGGAGGCCAGCAAGTCCAAAATCTGCAGATCAGGCTAGTAGGCTGGAGACCCAGGGGACAGTTACAATTTGAGTCCAAAGGCCATCTGCTGACTGAACGACCGGCTTCTTTCTCCTTTAGAGTGGGGAGGACAGGTAATGTGTGTGTCAGTCTTTTTTTTTTTTAATATCTTCAACTGATTGAACGAGGCCCACCCATGCTGTGTGAATAACCTTTACCCATGATTCAAATCATGATTTAAATGTGAATCTCCTCTGAAACACACTTGCACAGAAATGTCTAGAATAACACTTGACTGCCTATCTGGGTACCATGGATGGGCCCTATGGACACGTAAAATTGACCGTCAGTGCTCAGGGTCTGACAGACTCTACTTGAAGGTCAGGAATCCAGTGACTCACAGTTGGGAGAAAGCCTTTTTTCCTCAGGAGCTGGGGCACACTCACTTTCTTCTCGCTGAAAGAAGTGGGGTCACTCCACTGCCCGGGGCAGGAAGAGCCACGTTGTGGAGAGACACAGACGTTAGGACTCCCCTCGTTCTCAGAGCCCCGCCTCCTTGGGCGGCGGAATCTGGGAGTCTGTTCACTTATCTGCTAGTCCTCCTCTCTGCTGGCCTCTGTGTGCCGCAGGGACAAAAACAAACAAAACTCAGTCTTTACCCTCAGTGGGTCATGGGATCTAGTGTGTGAGGCAAAGGAGTAATTAAAATGTTTAAATTCCATGTTTGTGTGAAAAGTGTCAGTCAGTTCAGTTGCTCAGTCATGTCTGATTCTGAGACCCCATGGACTGCAGCATGCCAGGCCTTCCTGTCCATCACCAACTCCCAGATGGACCCAAACTCATGTCCACTGAGTCAGTGATGCCATCCAACCATCTCATTCTCTGTCATCCCCTTCTCCTCCTGCCCTTAATCTTTCCCAGCATCAGGGTCTTTGCAGATGAGTCAGTTCTCTGCATCAGGTGGCCAAAATATTGGAGTTTCAGCTTCAGCATCAGTCCTTCCAATGAATATTCAGCACTGATCTCCCTTAGGATGGACTGGTTGGATCTCCTTGCAGTCCAAGGGACTCTCAAGAGTCTTCTCCAACACCACAATTCAAAAGCATCAATTCTTCAGCACTCAGCTTTCTTTATAGTCCAACTATCACATCCATACATGACTACTGGAAAAACCATAGCCTGGACTAGACGGACCTTTGTTGGCAAAGTAATGTCTCTGCTTTTTAGTATGTTGTCTACGTTGGTCATAACCTTTCTTCCAAGGAGCACTTTTTCCCACTTTTCCAAGTGAAAAGTGTGATACTCATCATTTGAAATCATTTTTTTTTTTAATTCTGCTTTTATTTGTTGTCCTCAATGTGCAGCATGTGGGATCTTACTTCCCAGACCAGGGATCGAACCCACACCCCCTGCAGTGGAAGCACAGTCTTAACCACTGGACGACCAGGAAAGTCCCTGAAATCACATTTCTGAATGCCTGCTTTACACCAAGATACTCTATTAAACCACTGATGCATGTGGATTCCATCCATTTCCACAAAACAGTTTCCTATTTCCTTTGACAACTGAAGAAACTTAGAGGTTAAGCCGTATCTGTAAAGTCACACAGCTGGGCAGGGGCCAAGCTGGCATTTTAATTCAGCCTGATGCCAACTCCCCACCTGTCTTCAGCTGCTGAAAAACTGAAAGTATTATTTGCTCAGTTATGTCTCTTTGTGACCCTGTGAACTGTAGCCTGCCAGACCCCTCTGTCCATGGAATTCTCCAGGCAAGAATATTGCAATGGATTGCCATGCCCTTCTCCAGGGGATCTTCCTGACCCAGGGATTGAACCTGGGCCTCCTGCATTGCAGGCAGATTCTTTACCAACTGAGCCACCAGGGAAGCCCCTCGGTTAATCAGCACTGGGTTGATGGTAACCAGAGAAAGGGCTTGGGCTCGTCTGCTCTGCCCAGGCAGGTGAATGTTTGCTTGGCTCCTGTGGGTGCGCCTTGCACAGGGCACATGCTCAGGAAGGCTTTGTTGAGTGAATGAGTGGCTGAGATCCTAGAATCTGAGAACATCAAGATGAAAGAGATCAAAAGCCCGAGTCGGGAGATGGTTAGGCCTCTAACTTTCCCACAGATCTATTTCGTGCTGGTGCTCTGAGCCTCGCCAGTCCTGTGCTCACCGGCGGCGATCACAGAAGACATGCTGCCCGAGCAGAGGACTGTGCCTCAGAGGAACACGCCAGCCGCCAACGTGAAGGCCTTCCTTCCTCCACTTCCCTTAGAAGGTGCTTCCCCAGATGGAGGGACGTGTGTCCTTGAGAGGAAATGCTGGCTCCCTTTTGTTTGGATCACTGAGAAGTGAAGAGCAGCATCTTCCTCGAAGGGCGTGGCGCTCACCCGGCGCGTGCACACATGTGCGTGGCTTTGCAAGTCCTTCTGTGCTGAGCTCTGTGGCCTGACAGCCCCGCCCTCACTGATGGGAGGCGTGTGCCTGTCGGGGGTGGGCACGTGGAGGGAAACTGAGGCACAGGCCTGACTTCCATGTGGAAATCTCCCCTCTCCCAGATGCACTGTGCTCTTCTTTATTTTTTTCCTTTTTGCTCCATTTCTGTTGGGTTCTTTCCTCTGTACCCTTTGCTCTAAATACACCCTTGCTCCTTGTGAGCATCTTCAGGTCCCTCTTGTGGGGATCCGGAGTTATGAGGGTAAGACATGGACGCTTGTTATTACTGTTAACACCTCATCAGGATGCCGTAAGGAGAGACACTGCTGTTGGTTTGTTCACTAGTCAGGTGATCATCAGGCGCCTCCCGTGCCTCAGGCTCTGCACAAGGATGGTGACGTAGGGTGAACAAACACGGCAGCCTCGGCTCCCAGCTCGTGGGGTGCAGTCCCTTCTGTTGACCTTGGGGTCCATCCGAGCTGCTGGCACATCACAGGTGCTCAGTTAATGTTGGAGGCACAGGCGAGTTGAAATGAGACTTCACTGGATTATTATTTTTTTAATGTTTATTTACGTATTCATTTGGCTGCATTGGGTCTTAGCTGGTATCTTTGTTGTCTCATGCAGGATCTTTCATGGAGGTGCTTGGACTTTCTAGTTGTCGTATGTGGACTTAGCTGTTCCATGGCAGGTGGGATTTAGTTCCCCAACCAGGGATTGAAGCCTCGTCACCCACATTGCAGGGCAGAGTCTTAACCACTGGACCACCAGGGGAGTCCCCCTCATTGGCTCCTTGGCTCTCTCTAGCTGCTGCAAGTGGGGGCCGCTCTTCCACGTGTGGCATGCAGGCTTCTCACCACAGTGGCTTCTCTCGCTGTGGAGCACAGGCTCTAGGGCGCGTGGGCTTCAGTAGTTGCGGCACAGGGGCTCATTAGTTGTGGCTCATGGGCCCTAGAGTGTGCAGGCCTCAGTAATTGTGGCGAATGGGCTCCGTGGTTATGGCCTGTGGGCTCTGGAGGGCTCAGCAGTTGTAGCGCATGAGCCAAGCTACCCCACAAGGCATATGGGATCTTCCTGGACCAGGGATCAAACCCATGCCCCCTGCATTGGCAGGCAGATTCTCATCCACCGTGCCACCAGGGAAGTCTACCTTCTACTATTTTGAGAATTAAGTTGGCAAACGCTGTTGTGTTCTCCCTCTCCCTCTCTGCCAAACAGTTTCAGCAGTCTCATTTAAATGATTATCTAATTTCCTTAAAATCCTGGGGACTAAATAGTAGGTTGCTAAATGGTGCCTGGGCTATGATGGGCTTTCCGTTACATCAGTCTGCTTATGGATGCAATATAATTGTACAGGTTATTTCTAAAAGAGGATATAAATCAGTGGAAATGGGCTTTTCGTGCAGAAGTCTACAGTATTGATTATTTATGCACCACCCTTTTCATTAGAGAAGAGCTGCTTTATTCCACACTGCCTGCTTTCAGATGCCTTGCTCCTCTCCAGAGAGTCAAGGCATGATGGGAGGTGTCAGCTAGGAAAGGAGAGGATGGTACCCTCCTTCCCAGACTGCCTTGCGTTTCCTCACTGCGTCATCAGGGTCCAGTGCAGCAGACGCTCAGTAAACACATACCGAGGGACTTCCCTGGCAGTCCAGTGGTTAAGAATCTGCCTTGCAGTGCAGGGGATTCGGGTTTGATCTTGGGTCGGTGACCTAGGATCCCACAACCCACAGAGCACCTGAGCCCGCGTGCTATAACTTCTGAGCCCGCTAGCCACAGCTGGAGTCCAGGTTCTGCAACTGAGAGCCAATGCAGCCAAATAAATATTAAAAGATAATAAACACATACCGAGTGAATTGCAGGATGTGGATGCAGCAGGACATGCAGGCAATATCACCAGATTTGGAGGAAGAAAACCCGGTAGGCCAGGTTCTTCCACGGGTGAACTGTGAGAGTGTGGGCAAGTCAGTTCACCTCTCTGAGCCTGTTTCTTCTTGTCTTTTGTTGTTATTCAGTGGCTAAGTCATGTTCAACCCTTTGTGACCGTGTGAACTGCAGCACACCAGGCTTCCTTGTCTTTCACTGGCTCCTGAAGTTTGCTCAAACTCATGCTCATTGAGTTGGTGATGCCATCCAACCATCTCATCCTCTGTTGTCCCCTTCTCCTCTTGCCCTCCATCTTTCCCTGCATCAGGGCCTTTTCCAATGCATTGGTTCTTCACATCAGGAGGCCAAAGTACTGGAGCTTCGGCTTCAGCATCAGTCCTTCCAATGAATATTCAGTGTTGATTTCCTTTAGGCTTGACTGGTTTGATCTCTTGGCAGTCCAAAGGACTCTCAAGAGAAGAAAACTGCTCACTTTGTAAATTCTGCTTTTGGTTCAGATGGGAGAGGGGGCTCCCCCTTGGCATACCCCTCTCTCTCTACTGTCTTCTCTCCCATCCTGTTCTCCAGGGATGATGAAATCATGACACCACACATCACATTTGCCTTCTAACGTAATTGTACCAGTTAAATATATCAAACACTTCCCCATGTTAGGCTCTTGTTGGATATTTTTAATATGCTGTCTCTCAGCTCCCTGCATAGGTTCACATGCTATAATTGAGAAAACTGAAGCTCTAACAACTTCAGCAAATAGCTCAGCACCAGGCAGAAGGTCCCTGACAGGCCTGGCACATGAGCCCAGGAATGACTGCATCTGACCCCTGCCTTCTGTCCACTTGGAATTATTATTCACCTGCTTGTCTTCTTTAATCTTCTAGTAAGTGAGGGACCACGTCTGCCACGCTTGGCATCAAGCATTCAACACGGGTATCTCTTGAATCAATAATTATATTAATGTTGGCTCCTTTTTTGCAAATAATAATATTTTTTGAAGAACTCAAGTCGAAGCCATTCTGTGTGTACTTTTTCAGATAGTATTTTAGTTAATGCTCAAGTGTGAGGTTGAGTGATGTCACCATGAACAAATTAGCCCCATCTGTAGTCTCATGGAATTTACAATCTGGCCAGAAAAAAATACTGAAAAAATAATTTCATGCAAGATAAACATTAAGAAAGGGTCATCTACGGTGCTGTAGCTCTGCAGAAACATGTAATGGGGTCAGGGGGTTGGTCCCAAGGATACTGGGGTGGGACTTCCCCGATGGTCCATTGGCTAAGACTCCATGCTTCCCATGCAGGAGGCCTGATTTCAATCCCTGGTCAGGCAGTTAGATCCTACATGCCAAAACTAAAGTGGCTCAGATGATAAAGAGTCTGCCTACAATGCAGGAGACCTGAGTTCAATCCCTAGGTTGGGAAGCTCTCCTGGAGAAGGAAATGGCAACCCACTCCAGTATTCTTACCTGGAAAATCCTGTGGATGGAGAAACCTGGTAGGCTACAGTCCATGGGGTCACAAAGAGTCAGACACAACTGAGCAACTTCACTTTCATTAAAAAAAAAAAAAAAATCAGTGATTGAGGGCAGGCTTCTCTGCAAGAGGAAATTGAATCTGCTTGTTCAACTAGAAGGTACTCAGGATGCAAGACTGAATTTAGATCCACCTTTTGCCATGACTAGTGACCTCCCAAGTCCTCCATCTTCCAAAGCTAGGCATTGCTAGGGGCCTCCCAAAGCATGTGGTCCATCTTTCTTTTTTTGAGAGAATATCCTTTGTTGGAGTTTTTACGTATTACTTTATTTAGCATGTTTCTATAGAATACCTATTTTCATTGCCCTCCTGATGGATTAGACAAGCACAGCCAAGGGAGAGATGAGGACCCCACGTCACACGGGGTCAGTCTTTGGCTGGGGGTCTCCTAGGGAGGCACAAATGAGGGTCAAGCTTCCCGAACTCAGAAACAGTCACGAAACACTTCTCAGAGTGAAGCGTCTCTAATCTGAGTCAAAATGAGTGGATTGTCGATTGTAGCCGGGAGAGGAGGGCTGGAGAAGAGTGTTAGCAGGGCTACGGGCAGGGACTGAGAGGGCAGGGTCCATCTGGGGACTCCAGGGAGGTCATTGTGGACGGACATGGGGCTGGGACGGTCACAGTGGTCTGATCATTAGGAACCCTGGCAGCTAGCTTAGCCACAAAAATATGGCAAGTCGGGGATTGGAATGACAGGATGGGTTGTCATCCTTGCTGTTATGTAGAGGACTGATCGGAGTAGAGTTTACAGCTGAGGCCAGAGAGGCAAGGTTGGAGGCCAGCGCAATGGTCCAGGAAAGAACAGAACAATTACCTGGGCAATGAAGAGGTGAGTTGAGCAGAGAAGAAAGATAGATGGATGTCAGAACTGCAATTGAAGTCGAATGGGGAGACTTGCAAAATAAGTGATGGTCAGGGATCACTACAAATAATCAACAAAATAATTGTTGGTCAGGGATCACTACAACTCGGTTGTGAGCTAAATTCCTAATAAAGAGAGTTAGTAAACTTGATTCACACTCAAGTGTGAATGGCTAGAATAATCCATTTTCTGTTCAGTTCAGTTCAGTCACTCAGTCGTGTCCGACTCTTTGTGACCCCATGAATTGCAGCACACCAGGCCTCCCTGTCCATCACCAACTCCTGGACTTCACTCAGACTGACATCCATCGAGTCAGTGATGCCATCCAGCCATCTCATCCTATATCGTCCCCTTCTCCTCCTGCCCCCAATCTCTCCCAGCATCAGAGTCTTCCATTGAGTCAACTCTTCGCATGAGGTGGCCAAAGTACTGGAGTTTCACCTTTAGCATCATTCCTTCCAAAGAACACGCAGGACTGATCTCCTTTAGAATGGACTGGTTGGATCTCCTTGCAGTCCAAGGGACTCCCAAGAGTCTTCTCCAACACCACACTTCAAAAGCATCAATTCTTCGGTGCTCAGCCTTCTTCACAGTCCAACTCTCACATCCATACATGACCACAGGAAAAACCATAGCTTTGACTAGACGGACCTTTGTTGGCAAAGTAATGTCTCTGCTTTTGAATATGCTATCTAGGTTGGTCATAACTTTCCTGCCAAGGAGTAAGCGTCTTTTAATTTCATAGCTGCAATCACCATCTGCAGTGATTTTGGAGCCCCCCAAAATAAAGTCTGACACTGTTTCCCCATCTATTTCCCATGAAGTGATGGGACCAGATGCCATGATCTTCGTTTTCTGAATGTTGAGCTTTAAGCCAACTTTTTCACTCTCCTCTTTCACTTTCATCAAGAGGCTTTTTAGTTCCTCTTCACTTTCTGCCAGGGTGATGTCATCTGCATATCTGAGGTTATTAATATTTCTCCTGGCCATCTTGATTCCAGCTTGTGCTTCTTCCAGCCCAGTGTTTCTCATGATGTACTCTGCATAAAAGTTAAATAAGCAGGGTGACAATATATGACCTTGACGTACTCCTTTTCCTATTTTAGGTGACCCTAATTGACATTTTAGGAATCAGCAAACTAAAATGGATGGGAATGGGCAAATTTAATTCAGATGACCATAATATCTATTACTGTGGACGAGAATCCTTTAGAAGAAATGGTAGTCAGCAGAAGACTAATAATCAGCAAAACATTCTGAAATGTAGTACTTGGGTGCAGTCTCAAAAATGACAGAACAATCTTGGGATTGTTTCCAAGGCAAACTATTCAATATCACAGTAATCCAAGTCTATGCCCCAACTACTAATGCCAAAAGAAGTCAAATGATTCTATGAAGACCCAAAAGACCTTATAGAGTTCACACCAAAAAAGATGTTCTTTGCATTATAGGAGCTGTGCTTAGTCGCTCAGTCATGTCTGACTCTTTGCGACCCCATGGACTATAGCTCGCCAGGCTCCTCTGTCCATGGGGATTCTCCAGGCAAGAATACTGGAGTGGGTTGCCATGCCCTCCTCCAGAGAATCTTCCCAACCCAGGGATCGAACCCAGGTCTCCCGTATTGCAGGTGGATTCTTTACTATTTAAACTAACAGGAAAGCTGCAACATAGGGGATTGGAGTGCAAAAGTAGGAAGCCAAGAGATACCTAGAGTAACAGGCAAGTTTGGCCTTGGATAAATGAAACAGGGCAAAGACTACTTGAATTTTGCTGAGACAACACACTGGTCATAGCAAACACTCTCTTCTGACAATGCAAGAGATGACTCTACACATGGACATCCCTAGATGATCAATACTGAAATCAGATTGGTTATATACTCTTTGAAGCCAAAGATGGAGAGGTTCTATACAGTCAGCAAAAAAAACAAGACTGCGAGTTGACTGTAGTTCAGATCATGAGCTCCTCATTGCAAACTTCAGGCTTCAATTGAAGAAAGTAGGGAAAACCACTAGCCCATTCAGGTATGACCTAAATCAAATCTCTTATGATTATACAGTAGAGGTGACGAATAGATTCAAAAGATTAGATCTGATAGAGTGCCTGAAGAACTGTGGATGGAGGTTCATAACATTGTACAAGAGGCGGTGACCAAAACCATCCCAAAGAAAAAGAAATGCAAGAAGGCAAAGTGGTTGTCTGAGGAGACCTTACAAATAGCTGGGAAAAGAAGAGAAGCAAAAGGCAAAGGAGAAAAAGGAAGGTTTCCTCACCTGAATTTAGGAGTTACATTTAAAAAGATGAATGTTTATCTCACAAAAGGGGAATGTTTATCTCTATTCTCTCTGCCCAGAATATCCTTCTCTGACCCCTCCCATCACTCCCTCCACCCAGAGAACTCCTAGTTAGCCTTCAAAACCCAATTCAGTCATTACCTTTTATGTGAAGCTTTCTTTGACTAACCCAGATAACCATAAGCTGCTGATGTGTCTGTCCTACATTTGCACTTTAAGCATACTTCTCTCATTTTGCCTGAAAGTAATAACTGTTTAATGAGTCTCTTTTGTTCCATCATTTCAAAGCATTCCATGAGGACATAGTCATTCATCTCAATATTCAAAATTAAATCACTCCAAGGACATTTTACCCTCCTTTCTCAGGGTGAAACCAGGTCACCCCTTGAGGAAACAGATGACAGACTTGGTCAATAACCAGAATTTTAAGCAGAACAGGAATTAAGGACCCTGGGACTGAGCTGACAGTGTCCAGGGTTCTTTACCTTTGTCGTCTTTGTGGAGATAATGACAGGTCGTGGTGGGGGGTCTACATCAAGGAAATTGGGGGCCATAAGAAGTGGAGACCAAACGCTTGACCACTGCAAATACTAATGAGCGAATTAGAGAGGAGGACACAGTTCTGGCCACAGAGGCAATTGGCTGGGTGTTGGCTCTCATTCTGCCAGGATATATTTAGCATTGTGTGAATGTGAAAACAAGGTCTGAACATAAAGCATTTCACTGCTAATGGATTTGTGGGACCCACTTCTCTCAGCTGGTTCTTGATAGATGACAAGGGCCTGCAACTGACGTTGCCTAGCAGAGTAGTTATTCATTTGGTTCTTTCTTGACGTCTAGCTGGGCAGATATCTTCCAAAGGAAGTCTTGATGTCAGAGAGAAGGCCATTTCTATTTACTGCGGTCTTAGTGGAAGGGACGCTGATGCAGGAGCCAGAAGCTGGAGGTTCTAGAACTGATTTCCCTAGTGTCTATGCTCTGAGACCCCAGCAGAGCCCACCCATGCAGATGGGCTAAATCAGGAAATGCAGAACCTTGGAGTTGGGTGGGGTGGAGGTCTGGAGGAAACTGCAGAGATGCTCCCACATACCCTTCATTCTTTTTGTAAATTAATTTTTAATTGGAATATAGTAGCTTTACAATGTTGGGTTTTTTTCTACCGTATAGCAAAATGCATCAGCCATGTGTTATACATACGTCCCTTTTTTCTGAACTTCCTTCCCATTCAGGCCACTACAGACCCCTGAGTAGAGTAGATGCTCATTAGTATTCATAGTGTTCATAGACACTCATAGTATTGATAGTGTGTATATGTTAATCTCAGTCTCCCAATTCATCTCACCCCTCTCTTTCCCTTACATTTGTTCTCTGCATCTAGGTCTCTATTTCTGCTCTACAAGTAAGATCATTTATACCACTTTTCTAGATTCCACATGTATGTGTTAATATGCAATATTTGTTTTTCTTTTTCTGACTTACTTCGCTCTGTGTGACAGTCTCTAGGTCCATCCATGTTTTGCAAGTGGCACAATTTCATTCCTTTTTACTGCAGTCTTTTAGGCATCTCTAAGGACTGCATTTCCCAGGCATACTTGGAATTAGGTTTAAGCCTTAAGACTAGATTCGGGTTAAATGGGAGCAGAAGTGATACAGGCCTCTTTCCCCACTCTAAAACATCTTGCTTGATGGTCTGGTCTTTCTTTCCTTTCCATGGTGACCTCAGTGGTCATGTGTTTAAGAGGGCAGTGGCACCAAACAGAAGAATTTGGATCTAGAGACACCCACACAGGAGAGTCTCTGAGCTCTATCAGACTTTGGGAAAACAGAAAGAAAAGAAAAATAATGTTAAGAAACTGAGATGTAGCAGTTGCTTGTTATATAGTTAGTATTAAGAAAAACGTGTTCCTTTCTATGTGTCAGACACAGTGAAAACTGAAAATGCATGGCACTGACCTTAGCGAACCGCAATCTAGAAATGGAGACTTTGATATGAGAAGATGGACCCGTGAGAACGCATGTTCCAGGTGGCAGGGTATCTGGTAAACTCTCACCTCTGAGAATTGGAAGGCAGACCACAGGCTTGCTGAAATGTGTCTCTGGAGGGAGGTTTCTCAGACTCGGCACATTTGATACTTGGGACATCTGGGGACACTGGGGGTGGGTGATTCTTCGCTGTCCTGTGTGTTGCAGGGTTTTTGGCAATATCCCTCGTCTCTGCCCATTAGATGCCCCAGCACCTGCTACTCAGTTGTGACAACCAAATATATCCCCAGACATTGACAGATGTCCCCCAGGAGGCCAAATTTCCCCTGGTTGAGAACCTCTGCTCTGGGGAAAGAGGTTGGAAAACAGAAAGTTAGCAGCAGCGTGTCTTACTGCATGTGGCTCTGTTTGAGGAGGTGTTACAGAAAACTGGTGAGCTCGGGAGGGAAGTAAGTGTCTTCCAAACACACATGGAAAGGAAGAGAGAGTCTGTGCACAAGTTTGGGGAATGGCAAAGCTCGAAAATCTCTTTCTCTTTGAACACAAACATTAAGATGATTATTTTTAAAAGCAAACAAAAACTTTGTGTGACAAGAAAACTCCTCATTTAAATAAAACGACAGTGGGCTTTCCTGTGGGCTCAGTGGTAAAGACTTCGCCTGCCAACGCAAGAGACGAGGGTTTGATTCCCGGTACTGGAAGATCCTACATGCCTCGGAGCAACTAAGCCCGTGCTCTAGAGCCCAGGAACTGCAGCTCATGAGCCCACATGGCACAACGACTGAAGCCCATGTGCTGCACAGTAAGAGAAGCCACCACAATGAGAAACCTGTGTACCACAGTGAAGAGCAGCCCGCACTCCCTGCAACTAGAGGAAAGCTTGCAAAACCATGAAGACCCAGCACAGCCCAAATAAATAAATATATAAATAAAGTGACAGTGACTGGGGGCAGAAATCAGATTAGTGCTCCAAATCTCCCACATATCGACCCAGAAACCTTCAAGTCAACTTCCATTTAGTTCCTAAGAGAAACCTGGAGGCAGAAAATCAAAGAAATGAAGCAGATTTAAGAGCACATGGAAGAGACTAGGAGCAGATGCCCTAACCCTAAGCTGTGATGCTGAGAGCTCACGGCGGCATGAACCCAGCGACCCTCCTTTAAGCAACTTTCTCCAGTAATGAAAATACACAGCAACCGGCTGATTGACTGTTTGGTGACACTGTTGCCCAGGTGAGTGTGGTGTGTGCACACACGCTCACACACGTGCACACGCACATGCACACACACACACATGTACTTGCACAGCCACGTGTGGTTATATTTGCAGGAAAGATGAAGCAGTCCCCCCAAAGTCACTGTGTTCTGGTTTGAATGCAATCAGCCAATAAGCAGGGCAGTGCACACTTATTTTCCTGACGCCCTGGCTTCTGTCTTTGGTCTGAGATGTGTGCTGGCCGAGGAGGAGCAGGTGCTGCAGGCAGATGGCTGGAGAGAGTCCTGGTAACTGGAGGGTGATCAAGGGCCTCTTGCTGCAATGCAGGCAGAACTTGCAAGCCCAGCTAGCCTCTTTGCACCTTCCTCCTTTCTCCAAGGCTCGCCCTGGACTGAAGGTGCTCTTGCATTGAAAAGGAAGAAAGTGAAATTGGGATGGGCAACCTGAGACCTGACATATGTGGCACTTGCCCCCAATAAACTGGCTCAAGAGTGTCCAGTTTAGCTCAGCCTGTCAAACCCACCTTGTCAACCACAGGTCTGTCCACTGCTATCTCGTGTCTGTCGAGCTCCATGGCTGCTTAGCTCTCAGTTATATTTGTTACCATAGTATAGACATCAGAAGTTCAGGATATTTGCACTTTAAAAAAATGCATTATTTACTTGTATTTTTGGTTGTGCTGGGTCTTTGTTGCTGTGCATGTGGCTTTTTCTGGTTGTGGCAAGTGGGGTCTACTCTCCAGTTGCAGTGCTCCAGCCACTCTTATTGCAGAGTGTGGGCTCAGTAGCTGTGGGGCAAGGGCTTCGTTGCTCCTTGGCATTTGGAATCTTCCCAGAACCCATGTCCCCCTGCATTAGCAGGTGTATTCTTAACCTCTGGACCACCAGGGAAGTCCTATCCACACTTCTTAGTAGCTTATTGTCAGTAAACAACCTTGAATATGGTACCAGGTCACAGGCAGAGAGTGCCTTTCCCTGGGGCCTGTAGTTGGGGATAGTTATTATATTAACCAGGAGTGCACATCAGAATCTCCTGGGAAGCACTTCTTTTTAAGATGATGTTTTCTGAGTCTTATTTCCAGAGACTGTGATTTAGCTCAATCAGAGTAAGGCTTAGAGAGCAGTATTTAAAAAAATCTCCCCTGATTCTGGTGTATCCTTGAGTGGAGGTCTCCTGGAATGAACCAAAAGGTACAGACTTTGGAGTTGGGCTCACTTGGGCACAAACCCAGGATGGGTCACTCTAGTCCTTGAGTTCATCACCTCTCTGAGCTTGGGATAATGTATACACACAAGTGCTCAATTTGGAGGCAAAGCTCAATGACCTCCCTTTTCACCTGAGATATTTGGTCCAGTCCATGAAGAAGGCAATCCAAGCTTTAACATCTATGATTCTGCATATTCTAATTAGGCTTTGTTGATTGTAGCATTTCTTCCCTCCAATTTCCACTCTTTCCTCTGACCCCAGGTTGCATTAGGAGGCCCTTCCTGGACCCCAGTATCTTCTTGCTCATTCTCATCATCACAGACTTTGTAGTTGATTGTCATTGCTCATTGTCTAGCCAGTCTCATGAGACTTCAGCTTTCTAGATTGCAAGTATTGGGGGCAGTTACTGTTCACTGTATCATTTCAAACCAACAGGTGCCCCCACCCCAGAAAGAACCCTACGTGCACAGCCATTGTCACGTGACTCTTTTAATTAATTAGTTGATTTTTGGCTGTGCCGGGTCTTCCTTGCTGTGCGGGCTTTTCTGTAGTTGCTGCAAGCAGGGGCCGCCCTCCAGCTGTGGTATGCAGGCTTCTCACTGTGGCAGCTTCTCTCATTGCAGAGCAAAGGCTCTAGGGCTCACAGTCTTCAGTGGTTGTAGCATGTGCATTCGGCCGTTGCAACTCCCGGCTCTAGAGCGCAGGCTTAATAGTTGTGGCAAACAACTTTAGTTGTTCCGTGGCACGTGGAATCTTCCCAGACCAGGGATCGAACCTGTGTCTCCTGCATTGGCAGGCAGATTCTTTCCCACTGAACCACCAGGAAGTCCCGGTCACATGGCTCTTGATGCTTTCTATACTTTATCCTATTTAATGCCCATGATAACCCTCTGAGCTAAATCATCACTTGTACTTTGGACACGAGGAATCTGAGGCTCAGGTCACACAAGTGCAAAGCTTCAGAAGAGAACCCAGTGTGGCAGAGAGTGTCTAACACTGGTGTGCCTGGCCTTGGAAATTGCCCATGTAGGCACCTGGTCCACAGTGCATAAGAATCTCATGTTCATGGCAGCAGCCTGCCACCTTGCCACACCTTGCCCATCCTATTGCTTCACCCTCACCCACAGCTTTATAGAATGTTTCTCCCTCCTAAATATAGCAGGAATGCTCCCCGAACCTCTCTGTAATCATAATTGCTCCATCTGAGAAAACAAAAACCGTAATTTGAGCATAACTACTCATTGAGGAGTTAAAGACTTGGCAAGAGTCACTGAAAAGAATCATTTTATGTTCTGGCTCTTAGGCATGCCCTGGACTTGGAGTTAAGAAATCCATAATTAAATTGGACTCTGACCTTTATTAGCTTTTGTTCTTGAGTAAGTCAGTAAACCTTCTGAGATTCAGAGCCCTGGTCAGGAAAGTAACAGTAATACTTGTTCCTTTATTCTTTAACATAATCAGTAACTTGGCCATCTCACCATATTCCTGTATCTGGTCATTTTTAGTGAGACTGCAGCTAACCATGTGTTCTGCTTCTGTCACGGACAAGCAGGACACTAGTGGAGGGTATATATTTTAAATAAACAATTATATCATTAACTGTTAAATGTGTTACTTGCTCAGTCATGCCTGACTCTTTGCAACCCCATGGACTGCAGCTCACCAGGGTTCCTCTGTCCATGGAATTCTCCAGACAAGAATACTAGAGTGGGTTGTCATTTCCTTCTCCAGGGGATCTTCCTGACCCAGGGATTTAACCCAGGTCTCCTGCAATTCAGGCAGTTTCTTTATCATCTGAGCTACCAGGGAAGCCCATTATATTATTAAATCATACATTATAATTGTGACGAGAGTTAAAAATGAATAGAGCAAGTGATTGCTCTTCTACTCTCTCTGTGTCTTGTTTATGTCCTGTTTAGGATGATTCAACTACATGCCAGAGAACTCTTGTTATATATGATCATCTTTGGGAAACCCTAGCATTTCAAAATATATACCTGTTTAAGTGTCTGCAGTATCTGCCATGAGCCCTGGACTCTGGACCCAGGTTGCAAATGTTGCATTCTTGACTCTCTGCGTGAGTGTGTGTGTGTGTGTGTATGTGTATATGTGTGTGTACAATTTTAGACAGTTTACTTATTCTCTCTATACCTGAGTTAAAGTCATGTGTAAAATATAAATAATATTAATATGGAGAATGTATAGGTTTGGAATGAGAAATCAACGTGTTAATATATGAAAGCCTGCGACATAGCACAAGGTACAAGATCAGCCTTCCATAAGTCGCTATACATGTACTGGTTCCTACTAACAACTTATCACGAGCACATCATACCTGTGTGCCTGTCAGCTGATGACTCCTAAAGGGAAAGGGTGAAACAGGTGAACAAGCAGGCGGGCCTTGCAATAATCCAGGAAAGAACCTGCCCCCAGGTAATTACCCCAGGAAATGGGAGGAGGAGTGGAAAGGGTGAGAGGAATTTTGGAGGGAGAATAAATAGATCTGGGTGCGGGAGAAAAAAATTCAAAGACAACTCTGGTTTTCTTTTTGGCTAATTGGGAATGGTATATATAGCTTTTCCCATTTATTCCCTTAAACTCTTTTTTGGTATTTTCTCAGTCTTCATCTCCAATGTGTAACCAGATCTGGTGCTTTCCACCATATGATTGCTGAGGGTTTTCCCTGAGTTTACAGTGCTCTGAACCTTCACTGGTGCCTGGTGGGTTTTTGTAATACGACTGAAGCCTGGAGTTCAAGGCCACGATGAAAGCTGCCTAGGTCAGGTTCCAGGCTCAGCAGTTCTAGAAATTACAGGAAAACTGGATATTGTGATGTTTTCCCCCCACATATCAGCCTGTTCTCCTAATCAGTGTCCCTTTTTTCTCACTGAAAAATGAGCAGGACCAATGGAATATTCCAAAACTCCATACTTTCTATCTCCAGTGTTATGCATAATTGAATATATTTGATAGTTTCTATCATCTTGAAAAATCACTTTTCAAATATTGAAATAATAAAAGATCCATCAAAGAACAGTGGTGTGATATTACCTTCTGTTCCCATGGAGACCAAATCACCAGTGTTCAGCTGTGTGATTATTAATGGCATCTGCTCATATAAGGCACACTGAGTGAGCTTGGTAAGTAAGCAAATGATATTTATCATCGCCTGCAATGTGTTCAACTCATTTCAACTTATGTTTGTCATTGGGATTTTATAAATGGTTTTATTTTCTAGTTTGGTTCCATTTAATTTTTTTGAAGGGCATGTTGCCAGTGTTTGGTAAGATATTTCTTGGCGATGTTGCGTAGTCTTATGAGAAACACTTTATTTGTGTGTGTGTATATGGGTTTGTTTGGGGAGGCATGTCATTGAACAGGATTTCTGCAGTGTAGACTCAACAGCTATAGCATACTATAGGAAGTAAGAAACCCAGTAAAACCGGAGAGGAATTTTTATTGAGCAAGTACTGTATGGTGTACAGAATGTTCAATTTTTGCAAACAGGGTCTCTTCTGAGCCTTGTAAGATCCATGAACATTTCACATTATGAATCCCATTCTATAGATGAAGACACTAAGGATCTGAGAGGCCAAGCATTTTTCCTAAGGGCACTTATTTGAAACATAATTCTAAACCACCTGTATGTAGTTCTGAAGTGATTGCTCTTCTTTGTGTTTTTCACTAAACTAAATTGTGGTTCTGAGCATAATGCTGGCCCCTGTGGGTTGTTCTCATGGTTAATGTATTTAAAGCGATGGTCACATAGCCACTGTTGAGTGAATGGTATTGGGTTGGCCAAGACCGGGGAGCGAGACCATACCTCTCACTTTAACAGAGTCTGCTCCACTAACTGTTGGAACTGAATCTCATTCCTCTCTGACTTCTGCCATCCTCTCTGCCTCATTGGCTGCTGCCTCTGGGTAGCACAGAGAGTCCTGTTCCATATTGATCTCATTGTCTTTCCCAAGAGAACTTTCAATGAAAATGATGCCTGTTTGTGGCTGCCAGGGTATCAGCTGGAGGCTTCGGGGAGCACTCCAACTTTGGCTTAGCCCTGCCTGTAGGCTCTGATGCATTCATGGGAGGGAGAGAGGGTTGGAGGGTGGAGAGCCCCTGAGAACTTCCCACGGTGCCTTAGCTACACTTCTTGAGACTTATCGTCGATGCTTTGAGTCTTGGCACTGTGATCCTTGAGTACCATAGTGCGCTCTCTGTCCCAAAGCCCCTTCATCCTGTTTTACTTAGCGGCCAATCACACCCCTTTGATTCCTGAACCCCTTTCATAGACAGGGACCCTGAAGCCCTGAGAGCGGAAGTGACTTGCCTAGGATTGTCCATCTGGTAAACTTTAGATGTTGGATTTAAGACTGCATTCAGTGTTCTGTCTGCTATGTAAGTTGTCTTGGTGATCATGGCAGGGAATTCATAGAGGTGTAAGGAGTTTTGCTCCATGACTAAGATTCAGATCAGACTCTGTACTTTCTGTGAATTAATAGAATAATATTAGCTAAAATATACTAATAATATTAACTAAAATATCTTTTCCGGGCACTGTCTTAAGCCTTTGCATACACTCTCTGCTTGCAGCCTATGAAGAAGCTGCCTTTTATTTCCCTCGTTTTACAGGCAAGGCAACTGAAGCCTACAGAGATAAGCACCCAGCCCAAGTCCAGGTAGGCTGTGAGTGACGGGGCTGGAGTTTCAGCCCACGCTGGTATAACTCTAGAGATTTGCTCTTAGCCATTACGTCTGTTCAGCTGGAGTCATCTTCTGGGGACCCAAACACATTTTCTGTGTTGCTTATCTGAGTGAGTCACCAGAAACCTCAGAATCACCTATGATTGCTTCTCCCTTCCATCCTCATCAGTGGCTGATTCCTTCAAACTCCAGGAGTCTTAGTTTGTCCCCCCCCACTCCCTTATCCCTCTTCTACCTCCTGAGCAGATGCCCTTTTACCTGGAAAATGTGCAGTGTCCCATTTGTCACTCACCTTCTGGTCCTCTTCTCTCTCCTCGCCTCACCCAGGCTGATTGGAGATGATGGACCATAAGCGCATCATCATGACAAACAAGAGGGGGCGTCATATTCGCTTATTTTACATCTTTCAATGCAGATCTTTCAATCTGCACTCACCTTCAGCTTTCTACCCATGTGTGCACTGTGCTAAAATCGTGTTTTCTTTTTTCACTTCTGCCAAAGGTCTTCCTTTACTTGAGTTTTCACATACATGCCTGGAATTTTCATCCTCCTTGAAAAAAAAAATATGACTATGTCTTTTAAATTGTAGGGTCACTTCTTACATGGCATTTTTTCTTGACTTGCCCAAGAATGATACAGATACTGTGTGTGTGTGTGTGTGTTGCTGTAGCATTTATACACAAATTTATCACAGCATTCACCAAGCTGCGCCAGAACCATTCACCTGTGTGCTGCCTCACACACTCAACTACAAGGGACTTGAATCCAGAAATTATGTGCCAATAATCTTTTTAAACTTTCTAACAACATTCTGCTTAGTGCTTAGCCCAGAAACAACACCCAATAATTGATTCTTGAAGAAACTATATACATGATTGATTTGGGCACCATGCTGAATATTTTATGTATGTATATTCTACTTTGGGTTTCCCTGGTAGCCCAGTTGGTAAATAGGCTGCCTGAAATGCAGCAGACCTGGGTTTGATCCCTGGGTCCGGAAGATCCCCTGGAGAAGGCAATGGCAACCCACTCCAGTATTCTCACCTGGAAAACTCCGTGAATGGAGGGCCTTTGGCAGGCTACAGTTCCTGAGGCTGCAAAGAGTCGGACATGATTTAGCAACAAAGACCAGATGTATTCTTCTTCATTCTAAGATAATGGCTCTTTGTAATAATATCAACCATAATTAGGGTTAAGACCACCCAAACTCTTCTCGAAAGTTTCTCTTGGCTGGATGTAGAAGTATTACTAAAAATAACATTTGCATAAGGGAAATGGTGGAGTAGTTTGTAAAAAGAGAATAGCTCTCATTTACTAGGATCAAATGGCAACCCACTCCAGTACTCTTGCCTGGAAAATCCCATGGATGGAGGAGCCTGGTAAGCTACAGCCTGTGAGCCGCAAAGAGTTGGACATGACTGAACGACTTCACTTTCTTTCTTTCTGTTGAGAGGCAGAGAGTGGCCAGCCCTAGGGGATCTGTGACTTGGGTTTGGTGAGGGGAAGGTATATAGATGCTGGCAGGTGGGGATGGGAGACTGGATTCAGGGTCAGAACAGGCTGGTGTCTGGACAATTGAAGTCAGGGCAAGGGGAAACCATGGGCAGAGGGCCCAGGCTTTGGTCTCTGGATTAGAGTGGCTTTCATAACAAACCCAGGGGGCCTACTTATCAAGTTACTGGGAGTGAGCTTGAGAGCCAGGCATCCAGCCACTGGTCTCCAGGGCTGGTGAGGGATTCATACCCATCAAGCCCTCCTGTTCTGCATGGTGCCTACTTGGTGCCAACCTCTGCATGGGTTCCAGCCCAATGGAGCTGGCGGCTTTCTCTCTGCTGCTCATTGAGCTCAGCAAACCTTCCCTCCTTTGCACTCCATTTCCTTTCACTTCTTTCTCTACCCTTCTTTTGCTTAAATCCACAAACAGCAATTTTCAAGGGAGATAAACCTCCTCAGTATTTGATCCTGAACAAGCTAAAATCCGATTCCCAAAAGATGTTCGTGCCAGATCAGGGAGTCAAGTCTTTAAGAATCAAAGGCATCAAGTGAAACAAAAAAGGAATTATATGAAATCAGAAATAATGCCCAGAGTGGAACTAACCTCTCCCATTGCTCCCACTGCCTGCCTCCTGTAACCCTTGAGCGTGATCTGATTATGAGGAGAAATGAGATGACATTATATTAACACTAAAATATTATTAATAAAAATAATAGAATTAACTGTGATAGTGATAATAGTCATCATTATTATTTATTCATTGTATCTACTATTTATGGAGTGGCCATCTGGTGTACTTAATATCTACCAGGCTCTTGATTTATTACATAACTAAAATCTGTCATCAATCTTGTATTATGGATGGCATCTCATTCCAAATTTTTTAACAGATAGATTCAGTGATTTCATATGCAGAGTGGAGCCCTGATGAGGTTAAAATCTGCTACACCAACATGTCAATTCAGATTGACCCTGACAGTGGAGGGCGTGCTCATTTCATTCAACACGTGGTCTCTCATGTTTTTAAAATATCACACATACAGTTGGGAATTTTTAAAGAGCTTTGATATGCATCCAATTGCATTGATGGATAGTTATTTAGTTAAGTCAGAGCCTTCCTTCAAACTAGACTTTAAAAATAAAGACATTCATCAGAAAGGTGTTTGGGGTTTTTATGATGATCTGACAACTAAATTGCTTGTTCAGTTTGAGTTGTATAATGTTGCTCTCAATTAGATTAAATATTAAGCATCCAGTTTGCCAAATGCTGGCAAAATTGCTGAACATTACATACAGTTTGGAGAACTGCTTTTAATGAAGAACAAATGGAAGTTAAATACTAGAAAGTGAAAGTGTCAAAGCTATAAATGTTTTAATGGAGAGATTCAGCATTTTCAAATGTTGGATATTTCAGGATATTCTGCATTGTAATGATGGGTATTGACTCCAGTTACCGTAATTAAAGAATCTACTGTCTGCAGAATCCTCGTTAGTACATACAGTTTTCAAGTGGCCTATTCATATCATTTGAAGGCTCTGTCTATAATACTGAAAATCAAAATCACCCATATTTAGGGACTTCCTTGGTGGTGCAGTGGTTAAGACTCCACAATTTCAGTGCCAGGAGTATGGGTTCAGTCCCTGGCCAGGAGACTAGGATCCTGCATGCCACATGATGTAGCCAAAACCACAAAACCTAATTAAAAACAAAACCAGTATTACTCATCCCCTCAAGCGAAGTCTGTAATAAACTTTAAAATTAAAAATTAAAAAAAAAATCACCTGTATTTGGAAGAGAGTAGGGACATGGGATTCTGGCTCACCTCCCATTTCTATGCCTTGATCTCTTTAGTACAGAGAAAAGGGAGACAGTGTCTGTATGGTGTGGTTACCAGTACAAAGGCCACCAGCATCATGCTAGCTTCTGGGCTCTCTGACCTGTCCTTTCTGTGCGAGTTAGAACTCTGTCATCTGTCCTCCCACATCTATAAAGTAGCATACATGCACCTTTTCTGTATTGCTGTAATACAAGCCCTTGTTATTTGTGAGATGTTCATTCTTTGCCAGATATTCTTCTAAGTACTCACCTTCCATTTCCTGTCTCAGTTGTTCCTCACTATATTTCTTGGTGGTAATTATTTCTTACTATTTTTGTTTTGTAGGTGAGGTATTAATCACACATTCAGACTGGGCTATATGTCATACAGAAGGTGCTCACCGTATTCAACAGAGTAATAGCAAATAATATGCAGTCAATAAGTACAGATGTTTGGATAGCATTACCAACTCAGTGGACATGAAATTGTGCAAATTCCGGGAGATAGTAAGAGACAGGGAGGCCTGGCGGGCTGCAGTCTGTGGGGTCACAAAGAGTTGGACATGACTTACTGGAGCCTATTATACAGAGTGAAGTAAGCCAGAAGGAAAAACACCAATATGGTATACTAATGCATATATATGGAATTTAGAAAGATGGTAACAATAACCCTGTGTACGAGACAGCAAAAGAGACACTGATGTATAGAACAGTCTTATGGACTCTATGGGAGAGGGAGAGGGTGGAAAGATTTGGGAGAATGGCACTGAAACATGTAAAATATCATGTATGAAACGAGATGCCAGTCCAGGTTCGATGCACGATACTGGATGCTTGGGGCTAGTGCACTGGGATGACCCAGAGGGATGGTATGGGGAGGGAAGAGGGAGGAAGGTTCAGGATGGGGAACACATGTATACCTGTGGCGGATGCATTTTGATATTTGGCAAAACTAATACAATTATGTAAAGTTTAAAAATAAAATAAAATTTAAACAAAAAACAAAAACAAAAACAAAAACAATGATGAGTATGCTGCTGCTAAGTCGCTTCAGTCATGTCCGACTCTGTGTGACCCCATAGACAGCAGCCCACCAGGCTCCCCCGTCCCTGGGATTCTCCAGGCAAGAATACTGGAGTGGGTTGCCATTTCCTTCTCCAAGGCATGAAAGTGAAAAGTGAAAGTGAAATCGCTCAGTCCTGTCTGACTCTTAATGACCCCATGTACTGCAGCCTTCCAGGCTCCTCCATCCATGGGATTTTCCAGGCAAGAGTACTGGAGTGGGGTGCCATTGCCTTCTCTGATGATGAGTATAGACCAGCATAAAAATAAGTCAACTGCCCTAGCCTCAGTTAAGAAGTGTTGCAATATTAATGCTGTCACTTTAGTGGCCTTACATTTAACAGTTTGGTCTTGAATGCTAAGGAAAATGCAGCTATGTAAACTGCACAGCAATATTTGAATGCAACGTGGCCGTGGACACAATCCAGATTTTACTTAACATGTGTTAAGATTATTATTGGTCTATAAATGTTGACAGTATTTTATAGAAAGCTCTTCTTCAATTCCTGACACTTTGTCTCTTTATCTATAAAATGAGGATTATAATGACACATCCTTTATAGGATTGATTTAAAAGCTCTAGTTATACTATGACTTCTTATGCAAACACTCTTATTTTGGTTTCTGCAATAGCTATGATCATTCCAATAAAAGCCAGAAGTATTCTGAGCTGGTTTCTTATAGAAGTAAACATTCTAAAATGACAGTATTGGTGCAGTGGCCTCCCATTTGCCTTAATAATTTCTTAGAACAGCATGATCTGTTTTCTGCAGAGGCCAAGAGAGAACCAGTGTTTGCTCCAGAGAGGCTGGAATTGTTGGTGGTTAGGAAAGTGGGCTCTGGGGTTAGTTACATGTCATTCCAGCCATAGCCGTGACCTGTACCCTCCATGTGACCTTGAGCCAGTCATCCCCCGCCTTACTTAGAAATGACTCTGAATGCTGTGTATCTCAGACAAGGTTTATAAGGAGCCACATGGGTGGTGTTTATATGTTTGCTATCAGAATATAGATTCTTTCTTTTCATGTTGCCCTACTCTGGTCTTCTTTCCTGGTTCCCCATAGAATGAGCTGTGTATAATAGGAAGTCCACCTGAAGTACTAGGGAGAAAGATAAGGACCCAATTCACACAGGAGACTTCAGAACTCTAAAATAGGAGAGTAATTATTGATGCTGACTCTATGCTGACTTAATTCCAGTGCCAGCTAAAGGAATTTAATACCTTTGATAATTACTAAGTCACAAAGGCATAGAATTTTACATCTTTAAGAGACTGTAGTGAACCCCTCCAGCATTCTAAGTAGAAACATTTACCATGGTCACCATATCCCAAGGTGCTGAGACTGACTGCTCACTTATTCTGCAGATATGTCTGGGTTTCTGATCTGTAAACTAGTCCCTTGGGATGGAAGTATTAATTGCTTGACCCTTAGCACACTACATAATTTACCCAGTGTATCTGATGGCCATTTCACCTTACTTCTGCCAGTTTTATTGTCCCTGTTCTTGCTGTCTTATCCTCAGTTGAGACGATGTTGTTTCTGGTGAATTTAGAATAGGACCCAGGGGAAGAACAGAGCAAGGCTGTGCTGCTTTGGAATCCTGGACTTGTCTTTTAGTAATTATGGAACCTCAGGCTATTTACTTAACATCTCTGGGACTGTTCCACTTTTGCATATTTACATCATGATTTCAACTTCCCTGAATGTTTGGAGGGCCAGATGCAATGACTAATGAGAAGCCAGTCATAGAAGAGGGCTAAACATGTGTCTTCCCATCCCCACTGACGGGCATACCAGCCATGTATTGTCCATTTCTTACATGTCTCTTTGTGCCGGGGAATTGTTTTTTGATCCCTTGGAGGAGGGCATGGCAACCCACTCCAATTCTTGCCTGGAGAATCCTGTGGACAGAGGCTCCCTGAGGTGGGGCTACAGTCCATAGCATCACAAAGAGTTGGACATGACTGAAGCAACTTATCATGCACACACAACATGATATGTCTGACCCTCCCATGATCAGACTCCAGGCTGTCTGTCCCGAATCATCTCCTGCTTGTTTCTCCTGACTATTTACCTTAGCAGCAAAGTACTGATTATATTTCCCTGCACTTTATTAATTTGTTCCCTCACTGCCTTTGTTTATGACTGTTCTGGTTCCCTCCCTCATCCGTGGTCTACCCACCTAGCCTTTTGAGTTTCGACTGTAGCACTGCTTCTTCCAAGAAGCTTTCCCTAGCTGCTCCTTTCCACACACTCATTGCATCCTAAGGTTTTCTCTAGTATGCTTGCCATGTTGCGCTACAATTTTGCATTCATGTCCCTGGTTCCTCCAACTTGAGACTATTTTCTTCCAGGGGGAGGAGGGCAGTGTGTGCTAATGTCTGGAGCTCAAGTGCTTAGGACACTGATAGACACACAGGAAGCACCGAACATAGAGTAATTAGGATCATGATGATAACCCAGATTGAACTGACCCCATTGATGTGCTGAAGACACCCAATGGGACTTCCAACCATAGTACTTCTAATGTAAGGATACAGTTCTCCGAAGTCCAGTGGATCCAGAACAACAGTATATGCATTTGCCCAAATTACTTAATAGGCATTAAGGAAACTTTGAAGATAGTTATGAATTATTCAGAGTCAATATGTCATCTTATCTAATAACCAGTGAGTTACTACTTTTTAAACTTTTAAATAAATCTCTTGGTGATATAGAGATTGAAAAAAATTATTAATGAAAATACCACCCCTTCAGTGCATCAGTGGGAGAATTCATATGGAGTTCTTACCAATAATGATTAGAAGACTAATGGGCTGGTGTTTGTTGTACTTTAGGAAAGAAGACAAAGAGCATTTTTCCTTTATCCCTACCCTTGTCCAGTGAGGCCAATCAGCTACTGTCCGAGGTGCTGAAGTTGGTGAGCAGCAAAAGCAGGATTGTAACCCCTCAGTGTTTTCTTAATTTTTGTGGGGTAAAGCAACAGAGTTCCATAGAAATTCATTGAACTTGGAATTACAGAAATGACCTGGGGTCATTTCTTTCCTTTAAAAAACTTTCTGAAGTCTTTTAAAAACTGCTGTTTAAGACAGGCAGTGTGAGTAAAGAAGAAAGAAAACAATAATTGAGAATCAGGAAGGAAAACAATAAACAACAAAGACTGTTGAGGTCTGATTTTCAGCCACACAATTTAGGCTTGTCCTCTGGACCACAATAGAACAGTTGAGCACTCAGGGGCATTAGCTTTGTGCAGTGATTTTCAAGTTTTATTTATTTATTTTTAAACTAAGGACTTCTTTTTCAAATGAATGCCTAGGCAGAGTCCAACATAAAACTGCTGTGAACAGAAAAGCTCTGATGAAGTGGGGGCCTCATCCACCTTTCCCCTTTGCTGCTGCTGTGGTAGCCCCATGACTTCTCAAAATAGCGATTGAAATCCACTAATCTATTCTAACCCTCCAGCCAACACTGACCAACTCTTCTGTTTGTGCCCTGTGTTCCTGAGCACCCCAGGTAATATGACACAGGGAAGAATTAGTGTCATCAAAGGAGATCAGATCTGCTACATGTGGAGGGAAGCTGCTACACAATATCTTATTCCCCCCAGCTGAGTGCTGGAATTGGAAAATAAGACAAAATAATAAGACAGATTAGAATTAAAATGAAGATGTGAGATCGCTTGGTTTATATATTTGATCAAGGAGGTCCCAGATCTTGAGCTCCAGAATAAACTGCTTACTTAATCAGATACAGCCATGCTAGATAAATGCAGGCCCCCCTTGAAGACCTTCTCATCTACCAGGCTTCCCCCAGGGCTGAGAGTGGACTTGCTACCAAGAGAGGGAGAGTCCAAGGAAGAACCTCGTTTCTTATCCAGAACTCACCTTTTGCTCAGTAAGTGGGTGGAGAGGAGCTGGAAGTATGAAGCTAGTGGATGTCCTTACATCAAGAGTAGAGGAAGAGTGTTCTCATCCACAGCATGTGCCTTTAGGACTTTGATCCATTAGCTCCCCTCAGTGGGATGTTTGCCATAACCACTGCCCCTTCCACCGGTGATACTCCTTTACAGCGCATCTCTTCATTTTCCCTATTGCCCTTCATTTTTTCTAAATTCCCCTTCAGTCAGCCACATGGATGGAAAGTATGTGAAAGTAGCTGGGATTAGAAGATGAAGAATATTCTGTTTCTGATTTCCAGGAGGGGAGGCAGGGGTACAACCAACTTGCAGAGGGAGAGAAACACAAAACCAAATTTATTCATTTTATGGCTGGAGCCACATAGATCTCCCTGGGATTGTTCAACAGTCATTTGTATGATCATTCAGTCCTGGAGCCATGTGGTGCTGGAGGGCAGAAAGTACATACATGCAAATTGGAGCAGATGCCTAGGTGGGAATATGGCCTAGGCTTGAGACCATGAGTTACTTTCCGCACATCGTGTCTGCTCATCTGTCCAAGCCTGGCAACTCTCCTTCACCTTTGCCCCTGCTGAAAGAACCTCTGTAGATTACCAGTAAGAGGGTGATAGGAACGACTTTGAATTTGTGATTTCTATATGTTAACCATTTTTGGTAAGAAATACTTGTAACTCAACTCACAGCTAGTCACCATGACCCAGTGTGTTGGGACACAAAAATTGGGAACCGTTAACTAAGGTAGCGGCAATGCGTTGTGTGTGTGCTCTATCGCTCAGTCATGTCCGATTCTCTGTGGCCCTGTGGACCATAGTCCACCAGGTTTCTCTGTCCACGGGGTTACCCAGGCAAGAATACTGGAGCGACTTGCCATTTCCTCCTCTAGAGGATCTTTCTGACCCAGGGATCAAACCCGGGTCTTCTGTGTCTCCTGCATTGGCAGGCAGATTCTTTACCACTTGGGAAGCCCAGCATCAATGTGCTGCTGACAATTAAAAGGGCAGAAAGTTAAAACTGTTTTCCTGGAATTACAGCTAGTTAGTTACAAAGTGAAGGCTAGCACAAGGGGGTTTTGATTCCTCTTGAAATCCATAGAGCTAGTTTCCTTTGAAAATTGAGGCTTTGACTGGAATTAGAAGCTTAACTCTTCTGCCTCCTGGATGTGTGAACACAGACTCTTTCAACTCCCTGAAGCTCAAATCGAAGATTAAATTCAGCATTAAGACTAGGAATGTGTGGTTTCCAGTGTCAGACTGCGTCTGCATTGCTGGTGTACATTTTGTATGCCATGACACCTGCAGAAAAGTTATTTGATATTTACCATTCTGGAGTTCAGTTTCCCAATCTATAAAATGGGGATAAATAATTGTGCTTATTTCATTGGGTTGGCATATGAATTAAATAATTGATACCTATAAAACACTTATTGCCTGACATTTAATAGAATTAAATAATAAATGTTAGCTGTGTATTAATGATGTTGCAGTTATTATTGTTATTTTTTATTGGTTAAAACAAAGATAGTGGTGAAAAACTGGCTAAATCGCCAAGAAGAGGAATTCAGGGACCAGAAAATAGTACCAGGCACACAGCAGGCGTACAATGAACGTTTGTTGTTGTCAGTAGCTAAGTTGTGTCTGACTCTTTGAGACCCCATGGACTGTAGCACACGAGGCCTCCCTGTCCTTCCCTATCTCCTGGAGCTTGCTCAAACTCATGTCTATTGAGTTGGTGACATCATCCAACCATCTCATCCTCTGTCACCCTCTTCTCCTGCCCTCAATCTTGTCTAGCATCAGAGTCTTTTCCAGTGGGTCAGCTTTTCTCATCAAGTGGCCAAAGTATTGAAGCTTCAGCATCAGTATCAGTCCTTCCAGTGAACATTCAGGGTTGATTTCCTTTAGGATTGACTGATTTGATCTCCTTGCAGTCCAAGGAACTCTCAAGAGTCTTCTCCAGCACCACAGTTTGAAAGCATCAGTTCTTTAGGTAAGTGTTTCAGGTTCAAAGACATAACACACCGTCTAACCTCAAAGTGTGCATGGAGGTTTGGAGAGAGAACTTTACAGAAATAACTGTGGTCTGATGAGGTATGTATAAGGGACCCGAGAGGAGCGGGTAGTTGGAAAAGCTTCACAAAGGACAGGACATTGATCTGATTCTTTGTGGTGAGTTTCAAGCAGCAAGGGGACGGGGTTTTAAAAGAAGGAATGGCAACTAGTGGGCTCTGAAGTGAAACAAGAGGCAGCCACTGACCCTGGAGTTGTGATTGGGGCTCGAGGCTTTGGATGCCATTCCAAGGGATACAGACTCAGTCTTGTAGACAGTGTCTGTGCGCTCACTCGCTCAGTCATGTCTGATTCTTTGCAACCCCATGGAGTGTGGCCTGCCAGGCTTCTCTGCCCGTGGAATTTTTTCAGGCAAGAATACTGGAGTGAGTTGCCATTTACTTCTCCAGGGGATCCTCTCGATCCAGGGATGGAACCTGTGTCTCCTTTGTCTCCCGCATTGGCAGGTGGGTTCTTTACCACTAGTGCCTCCTGGGAAGTCAGTGGGGATGCTCTAAACCAACTTGCATTCAGTGGTGCTGCAGATGAAAGGTGCTACCTGGGCAGTGAGAATGATTAGAAGGATGTGGTAGCAATTAAAGTAAGCTATAGAGAAGACTCAAGGTAGGACAGAGGCAAGGGTGTCTTCAAACTTTCAAGATTCTTGAGATGAGAGAGGTCTAGAGACTAGAGGAACTCCTTGGCTTCCTATAATGTTGGGCAAGGTGGGTCCATTTACAAAGACCAGAGGGAAGAGAAGGATCAGGTAAGAGGGACAGTAATAAGCTCCTTTTTAAAAAAAATTAAATTTTTAATTGGAGGATAATTGCTTTACAATGTGTTGGTTTCTGTTGTAGAACAATGTGAATCAACTATAAGGATACATATGTCCCCTCTGGCTTGAGCCACATCCTCACCTCCCCCACCTCCTACCCCTCTAGGTCATCACAGAGCACCAGGCTGAGCTTCCTGTGCTATAGAGCAGCTCCCCACTAGCTATCTACTTTACACATGGTAGTGTATATATGTCAATGCTACTGTCTCAATTCATCCCACCCTCTCCTTGCCCTGCTGTGTCCACAAATCTGTTCTCTACATCTGCGTCCCTATTCCTGCTCTGCAAATAGGTTCATCAGTACATTTTTTTAGATTCTATTTGTTGTTGTTCAGTTGCTCAATCGTGTCTTTTTGCAACTCTGTGGACTGAAGCACACCAGGCTTTCCTGTCCTTCACCATCTCCTGGAGCTTGCTCAAACTCATGTCCATTGAATCAATGATGCCATCCAACCATCTCGTCCTCTGTTGTCCCCTCCTCCTGCCTTCAATCTTTTCCAACAGCAGGGTCTTTTCTAATGAGTCAGTTCTTTATCAAGTGTCTATAGTATTGGAGCTTTAGCTTCAGCATCAGTCCCTTCAATGCATGTATATTAATATATGACATTTGTTTTTCTTTCTGACTTACTTCACTCTGTATAACAAGTATTTTAAGATGCCTTCGTGACAACAGGCAAGCTATCCAATCATCAGTTTGGAATAGAGATCTAGAGATCAGGGCAGGGATTAGATGCAGAAATGTGGGTTTGAGAGGCATGCATATAAAGGTCTAATTTGATGGAAAGCTTAGCTATCTTCATTAGGTAATAAATGAAGGAGAAAGAAGAACTTCCTAACTAACATTTAACAGATACCTAATATAAACCAGACACTGTACTAAACAATTGAACTTTATTATCCCCACTTTCCATGTTTGGAAACTGACATTTCAGACATTTAAGGACTAACTTAGTCACATGGATAGTATGCAAGCAAGGAATAGACCCTATTTGACTTTGGATTCTGTGTTCCAACCAGTCTTTATCCCTGCACAGCTCCCTGAAGACTTCCATTAAGTTAAAGTCCACTTGTCGGTTTCAACCTCCTGGTTGACCCTGGAAGTGAGAGCTGCATAACTGATAGACGTGTTTTCAGAGGCCATCAATGGGTGTGTCCTAATTTTAAAATTTCCTTTTGGTGTACCCTGACATTGCACTGAGCCATCATCTAAGTCCATGTTTTACCCAGATGGTTTTGTTTAATCCTTAACCCTAATAGACCATACTATGATCGCTTCCTCCATGTACATGTTGTACAGATGATCCCATGGGGGTGGGCCCTGGCCAGGAGCGCCTTCCATTGTGAGTCTGCACACAGTCTCCTGTTTGGCTCACCCTGCATGAATCCTGTTGTATTATTTAGGGTTTCCATTCCAGACTGTTGATCAGGAGGACGGCTAAAAGTTCTTCCTTTGTGCTGGGGAGATTGGGCAAGTTTTTCATTCCACTTCTTGCAATTCTATTAGGGGCATAGGTTCATCCATGCTGGCTCTGCAGGCCTGGAGGGTCAGCGAATGGGATTTCCTATGGCAAATCACTCACTTTCCAAACATGCGGTTGAGTACTTATGGAAATACCATTTGTTTTGTTTATAATAATAGGCATATAATATCCAGGCATATTTTATTAGGATTTCTCTTTGGGTTAGCATTCTGACTTCATATTATCTCAGTAATCATCTTGAATCAGCCTTCTGAATATTCTCCAACATTCTCTGTATGTCTCTCTGTATAAGAACATTTGTATAAGATTTGTGTTTAGTCTGAAAAGTGGAACTTAATAATGGACTTTATAGATCCTTTGCCTCATCCATGGGTCCTGGAGCACTGTCAAAAGGAGGCCTTGGTGATAAGAAAATGCAGTTGTGAGCAGGACTGGAAAATGGAGGGTTTTGGGGCTGTCGGAAGCAAACAAGCTGGGAATTCAGAGCCACGAGATCCAATGCCTTTGTTAATCCTCTGTCGCTTTTATTTCTGCTTAGTCATGGCTGAGGGAGGCACTGCAGGGCTTGTATTCAGGCCTCTGTCATAGTTAAGCGGAGCAGCTGTCCTCTGCCAGCGTGGTTCCCAGAGGCACATGTGGCAGGTGAGCAAGGACTGCCTTTGCTGAGCCCCTGAACTTGAGAATCCTTCCTGCTGCGGGCAGAAACACGGAGTGACCTTGTGCAGCTCACTGTATCCTTTGAGCCACAGCCTTTAACATGCGGAATGGGAATTGGATTTCTATCACTTATTTGGTCTGAGAAGAAAGAACTTCAAGGCATAAGTGATAAAAATAAGTAATAGAGAAATGTCCCAGAACATCTTCCAACATGCTATGCTATGCTATGCTAAGTCACTTCAGTCGTGTCTGACTCTGTGTGACCCCATAGATGGCAGCCCACCAGGCTTCCCCGTCCCTGGGATTCTCCAGGCAAGAACACTGGAGTGGGTAGCCATTTCCTTCTCCAATGCATGAAAGTGAAAAGAGAAAGTGAAGTCGCTCAGTTGTGTCCGACTCTTAGCGACCCCATGGACTGTAGCCTACCAGGCTCCTCTGCCCATGGGATTTTCCTGGCAAGAGTACTGGAGTGGGGTGCCATTGCCTTCTCCGACATGAGTCTGTCTGTTTTAGAACATACATGCATGTAAGTGCACATAAATATACATCAATATGTATGCATATGGAAGCTTCATAGAAGGACGTACAAGAAAATTATTCACTCTGGGGAAAGGGAACTGTATATCGTGCTTCCTTTGGTAATACTGAGATTTTTTTTTTTTTTTACCATATCTGTATTATATTTTGAAAATCAAAGTGAGAATATCTGCCTTATAAGGTGCTTGTTAAGGATCCAGTGAGATACAGTGTGATGGGAACATCTAGATGGTTCATGAACAGTGAATTATTTCTTGCTCTGTAGACCTGGAGAGTGCAGCACACACGCTCCCTGCTATGCACAAACTTTGCTTGTCTTCCCACAGCTGTACTGCTTCTGATCTTAATATAATAGGAAAGATGAGAAGTAGGAATATACAGATTACCCTGGGCCACTGGTGACTACAGGTGTCCTGCCTGGGTTTTCTGCTTGATGAAATGGAGAAACCTTTCAATGCCAAAGCTTGTTGAATGTCTTTGTTCAGTCCAAATCAGTAGGGACCTCGTTAGGCAAAGCCAGGGTTAATTTGAGGTGCTGGGGAGTGAAGGACGCTGCTGGGACTTTCCACAGGGAATTCTGTGATGCCCAGTTTCCACCTTTAGACCTGAATCACTCCCTCCTGCTCTGCCAAGGACAATGGTGGCCAACAGTGGGTGGCCAAGTCCCTCTCTGGAGGCTGCTCTGTCTGAGAGAGCTGCTGACCAAGGTCACACCTCCTCCCTGGGTGACCAGTAACAGTCAATGCATGAGTACAAAGGCCTGGCCAGAGAGTCTGCAGGTCCAGAGCTTCCCCTGGGATTGACTGAGGTCTCTGTGCAGCGGGCTTCTCCCTCTGCCCCACCCCCTTCCCATGGACATTGCTCTCCAGAGCACAGGCCACGATCTTCCTGCTGGCTAATGTCTGTCCTGCAGTCTCTTACCAGGGAATTCAAAAAGCAATTCGAAAGCTTTTGAATTGTGGCACTGGAGAAGACTCTCAAGAATCCCTTGGACTGCAAGGAGATCAAACCAGTCAATTCTAAAGGAAACCAACCCTGAATTTTCACTGGAAGGACTGAGGCTGAAATGCCAATACTTTGGCCACCTGGTGTGAAGAGCCAACACATTGGAAAAGACCCTGATGCTGGACAAGATTGAGGGCAAGAAACGGAGGTGACAGGATGAGATGGTTGGATGGCATCACTGACTCAGTGGACATGAATATGAGCAAATCCCGGGAGATAGTGAAGGACTGGGAAGCCTGGCATGCTGTAGTTCATGGGATTGAAAAGAGTCAGACACAACTTGGTGACTGAAAAAACAAGGAATTAACCTAAAACTGACTCAGAGAGAGGTGACGGCAGACCTGACTGAGACTTCCATCCAGGTTTCCTAAGCATTCCATGACTCAGCAAACATGATGTAGTGATGAGAGTGCAAACAAGTGCACCCACCTTCGTGACACCATTGGGAGTAGAGGAAGTTTCAGATGGCTGCTGACCCCTATCAGACCTGTCCTGCCCCCACTTCACCGACTCAGCCCTCTTAGAAGGAGGCAAGGGAGAAGGAGACAAAGAGGGCAGGAGGCTGCCTCACAGACAGCATGCAAGTCAACTCACAGGAGCCAAGAGGACGTAGTCTGACAACGTTTTACCTGGAGTTTCACCCAGCAGGGCAGGCTAGGAAGCACGAGATGGTGAAGAGACATTTACTTGCTCCCCTCATAGCCACACGGGCCATAGATTCCTACACTGTGGAATTCTCCAATTGGTGTGTGCTAAGTCGCGTCCAACTCTTCGTGACCCCATGGACTATAGCCTGCCAGGCTCCTCTGTCCATGGGACTCTCCAGGCAAGAATGCTGGAGTAGGTTGCATTTCCTCCTCCAGGGGATCTTCCTGACCCAGGGATCAAACCCATGTCCCACGTATCTCACATTGGCACGTGGATTCTTTACCACTGGCACCAGCTGGGAAGCCCACAGTACTCAGTACCTCTCTTTTTTCCGTCCAAACCCATCTCTGAGAATCCTTTCTCTCATTTTTAAGTCCTTCCTGAAATTCACCTGAAGTCATCCTTCTCTGGCGGGGTTGCAAGAAATTCAGAACTGTCCTGGTCCTCCTCCATCATGTCTCGGCCTACAAGTAACTTGTGGACTCAGGCATCTTTTCCTGCAAGATAAATGACTTGCAATGTGTAATTATGGGTGTAATGTGTCTTACACCTACAAACACAGTATGGAGCATTCTCAGACTCCATGGTCACACCCACAGCCTCTGACACTTTCAACACTGAGAGCTGAAACTCACCGACTTCCTCCTATTTTACAGCAAAGCGTTTTTCTCCTTCTCAGCACTGTGCTCTTCATCCACCAATACAGAGGTCTTTCTAAATGCCTTACCTCCCTGTGAGAAGGAGCCCCCTCTGTCGGTCACATGACTTCTTCTTACAGTGGCAAGAAAGAGTCTTAGAAGAGGGGGCGACATTCACTTGCCCCAAACCTGTGAGGTCCGTGCCCTCATCATGGTCATCATCATCATCTAATGTTGTTATTACTATCGTTATTGTTTTAATTTGAAAATTATAAGACAGAGGCTTGGCCAATTTCAGTGGGTTTCCCATGCAGAAGGGGAGGGAGGAGATTCCAACTCTTTTGCTGGAGTCTTGACCGTCTTCCCCAGTTTTTTCAGGACCAGGCTCCAGGGATGGTCCTCAGCTTCTGCTTCTGTTTCCCCCCACAGGGGAGCTTCTACGTGCCGTCTGAGAACTGCATGCAGCACGCTTACAAGTGGCACCGGGAGCTGTGCTTCCTGCTCTTGCACGCCTACCGGGGACTGCGTGCCTACTTCCTGACCATCCTGAGGGACATCCCTGAGCTGCCGCGCATGGAGCTGGGTAAGGGGCTGGGAACTAGGAATGGGGGGGGACTCAGCCCAGCAGCTGACCCTCTGCCCTCAGGCGTCAGCACGCTCTTATAAATGTCACAGTAGCAAGCACTGTTTCGGGTAGGTTTGGTTTGGTTTTTGTTTTGGTGTTTGGGCATTTTACATCATTCTAGCAGGAGGACATCGTGGGCATGCCAATGCAGGAAGAAAAGGCACATGTGCCTCTAGTCATCATGTTCATTTACTCATTCATTCATTCATCCACCAAGTTATTAAATTTATTAAACATGTATTAAACATCTACCCTGCGTACATAATGTGGAGTTGCTTTCTAAGGGAAAATGCCTGTTTGCAGCCTTTTTCTTAATGAGGCTGTAGCTACGGGATTGCAACTTATAAGAGTGTAAAACAGTCCAAGAAATACCTAAATGTATGTGTTTAATGGGTTATTAGAGAAAGCTCTCGGTAGTCATCATCTTTGGCTTTCCAGGGATGACTTGCTTCTTGTACATCACCAGACATCATGATCATTGGGCGCCTTCCCTCTTGACTGATGGATGGTGGGACTGCAGCTCAGAGAGGTGAAATGACCACTCAGGGTCACACAGCCACGTGTGGCAGGATGGGGCAGGAGCACAGAGATGCTGTGCTTGGGGCAGGCTTTTATATCAGGTCACACTCATTCACAGTAGGCAGTGGGTTATTGTTCTGCTCAAAGTCCCCTAAAGAGGCCCTTTGTCCTTGGAACAGAAGCCAGGCCCTCAACCTGGTGTGTGCTTAGTTGCTTCAGTCGTGTCTGACTCTCTGTGACTCCATGGACCATGGCCTGCCAGGCTTCTCTGCCCATGGGATTCTCCAGGCAAGAACAATGGAGTGGGTTGCCATTTCCTTCTCCAACTCAGCCTGCTATTCACGGTTAATAACAGCCCTGCTGTGGGGAACCTCAGCGTCTCTCCCTGAGCCCTGAGATCTCACCTTTGGAGCGAGTTGTAGATTTGGTGGGATCAATGGCCTTGCGTGTGTCTGTTATTACACTGAACACGCCACACAACAATCCTGTATTTGCATATTTCTCATCCCCACTAGACTGGGGGTCTTTAAGGGCAGAAGCCGGATCTGAGCCCAGATGCCTCACACCGAGTGCTTGGCGTGCAGAATGAAGAAGTAGTTGCAACATTGTTGTTGCCTTGACCTCTGGCGCCCTCTTACCACCTGGGTTTTGTCAGCTCTAAGGCCCTCTTTTGAAAAAAATTGTATTTGGCAACACCGTGTGGGATAAGGAATCTTTGTTCCTTGACCAGGGATTGAACCCATCTTCCCTGCACTGGGAGCACAGAGTCTTCTTAACCGCCGGACTGCCAAGGAAGTCCCTCTGATGCCCTCTTTGAAGCACATGATCTTGGAGTTGAAATTTTTCAGGTCAGATGCACTCAAAGGAGACCCGCACAGCTCAGAGCCAGTTTAGCTCAAACAGAAAGTGAAGCCAGTGTCCTTGTAGTTGGCTTCTTGCTTCAACTTTTTTTTTTAAACCAAAAAAAGAACTGAATGTATTTGTTCATTCACTCACTCACCATATTTTTATTGAATGTTTACTGTACCAGGCATTGTGCCAGACCCCGAGTGCACAGCCACGGACACTGACCAAAGCCTGTTCCGCCTCGTGTGGGGCTGAGGGCAGCTGCCAGGTAGGCAGGTGTGTGCCACCCGTGAGGACCGTCGGAGCTGAAGGTTTCCTCGCACTCACCTTTTCAACGATGCTTTAAGTAAAACTCATGCAGCAGCCACCCGCAAGGTCTTACCACAGCCACATGGAACTAGGGAGAGTTCAAACACAGGCAAAACTGTGAAGCTGCAAATGGCCAGAGTCCACCCAGTTCCAACTGAGAAGATGTCAAGGTTACAGGCTCCTCTACTGCCTGCGTGGAAGGTCGCGATGAGGTGGTGGTGCTGAGCAGGAGCCTAGGCTCTGCCATCCCACGTTCCTGGACTTCTAAACAGCCACCTGTGTGAAGGAGATCTAGATCTAGGTCCCAGATGTCAGGATCCAGTTGTGTGTGTGTGTGTGTGTGTGCGCGTGTGTGTGTGTGTGTGTACGCGTGCACCCGTGCACACATACCACAAAAGCACAGCAGAATGTGGGATTGCTTTGGACCACACAAAGTGAACTTGGGGATCTTCTGTTTCTCAGAAATGCATCACATGGAACATGTTGACTCTAACCCAGGGTGACATCACATGGCTTCAAATCATGCTTTTTATAAACAGGATCTTTTAGACATAAGAGATGACAGGAATCCACAGAGCCTTTTTTTTTTTTTTTCTGTGACGTCAATGCCAACTTGAAATCTGTGCTTCCTACCTTCCATTAGCAATTCCACAGTTCATTATGTGTTTCATTATGTTTTTTTTTTTTTTCTTTTTTCTTTCTAGAGTCACTTGCTGTTGAAGAAACACTCTCTCAGCTGTGCTCAGAGCTGCAGGTAATCAGGGAGCCAACTCCTTGGTTCTGAACAGCAGTAGTTATATGGGGCAGCATTGCTTGCTTGGTGTAGAGATCAGAGATGAAGAGACAAGACTGGTAACCTCCTGTTACATCTTCAACTGAAGAAACACTCTCACATCCCACTGCCCTAAATCTCTGGGTCTCTTAGACATCTATTGTGTGCCTGGCCACGTGCTAGATATTTTGAAAAATACCAAACAGGTTAACAGGTCTTGGTTTCCCTGACATTTACACTATTTATTGGGCTTCCCCAGTGGCTCAGTGGTAAAGAATTCACCTGCAATGCAGGAGCCACAGGAGACGTGAGTTTCATCTCTGGGACAGGAAGATCCCCTGGAGGAAGGCATGGCAACCCACTCCAGTATTCTTGCCTGGAGAATCCCATGGACAGAGGAGCCTGGCGGGCTATGGTCCAGAGGGTCGCAGAGTCAGACATGACTGAAGCAACCCAGCACTCACACTTTTTATTGTCCATTATCCATCCACCTAACAAACATTTGTGGACTTTGGGTTATGTGCTTCTCATGGAGGGTGACAGAAATCTTGCGGCTCAGCTCAGACGGCTCACACGTATCACGAGGCTAGCTTCAATGATGATGATGGTATTGAAACAGTGATGTGTATTTGCCGGATGTTCATCAAGCGTGTACTAAGAGTCTGTGCTTAATAAGTACTCGGCTGATACAAGCAGTTGTTTACAGTCTCTGGAGCACTGTCGCATCCCATGGTGTTGGCAGGTCTGGGTGAGCACGGTTATCCTCATGTCATGCGAGGCACACGAGGTGGAAGGCAGCATGCACTTCAGGGTTGGTGACATGGCTAACCCATGTCTGGGCAGGACTTGAGATGGTCTCATTGAAAACTAGCATTTCTGCCTTTTAAACCAGTGTTTCTTATCCCTGGCCTTTCAGTAGAAATACACTTGGACTTTAAAGAAACATCTTGACCTGGGTCCCAGCTAAACTGGTTGAAACAGAGGAAATGGGAGTAGAGTGGAGCTCATGGGTTTGCATGTTTAATTAAAAGCTCTCCAGATATTAATAAAACTGCAATAAGGTATCACCTCACACCTGTTAGAATGTGCTGTGCTGTGCTTAGTCACTCAGATGTGTCTGGCTCTTTGCGACCCTATAGACTGTAGCCCTCCAGGCACCTCTGTCCATGGGGATTCTCCAGGCAAGAATATTGGAGTAAGTTGCCATGCCCTCCTCCAAAGGGCATCTTAGCCACCCAGGGACTGAACCCAGGTCTGTCACATTGCCGGCAGATTCTTTACCATCCGAGCCACCAGGAAAGCCCACCTGTTAGAGTAGCTCTCATCAAAAAGACAAGAAAAATGTGCCAGCAAGTATATGGAGAAAAGAGGACCCTTGTGCCCTGTTGGTGGGAATATAAATTGATGCAGACACTATGGAAAACAGTATGGAGGTCCCTCAAAAAAATTAAAACTAGAACTACCATGCTGCTGCTAAGTCGCTTCAGTCGTGTCCGACTCTGTGCGACCCCATAGACGGCAGTCCACCAGGCTCCCCCATCCCTGGGATCCTCCAGGCAAGAACACTGGAGTGGGTTGCCATTTCCTTCTCCAATGCATGAAAGAGAAAAGTGAAAGTGAAGTCGCTCAGTCCTGTCTGACTCTTATCGACCCCATGGACTGCAGCCTACCAGGCTTCTCCGTCCATAGCAATTCCAATTTCTGGGTATTTATTCAAAGGAAATGAAATCACGAAGAGATATCTGCACCCCCATGTTCATTGTAACATTATGTTCCCAAGACATGGGAATACCCTGAGTGTCAACCTGAATGCATAAAGAAGATGTACCGTGTCTAAGTGCAGTGGAATATTATACAGCCATAAAAGAAGGAAATCGTTATATTTGTGACAACATGGATGAAACTTGATGGCATGATGCTGAGTGAAATAAGTCATTTAGAAAAATACAAATGCTATATTATCTCATTTCTATGTGGAATCTTAAAAAAAAAAGGCTCATAGGAAAAGAGACCACATTGGTGGTTGCCAGGGGCAGGGGTGTGTGGAGGTGAGGGAAGCAAGTGAAGGTGGTCAAAAGGTATAAACCTTCCACTATAAGTAACTTCTGGGGCTGTAATATACAGTATGGTGATTATAACTAACACTTTTGTATTACACATTCAAATTTACCAGGAGAGTAGATCTTAGAAGTGCTCATCACAAGAAAAACTATTTTAGCTCTATGAGGTGATAGGTGTATTAAATAACTTTATTGTGGCAGTCATGTTGTTACCAACTAGGGTTCTTGGTCTTCTTTATCAATAGAAATTGATCAGGGGCCAGACAGGGAATTCAGGCAAGGCTTTACTGGGGTCCCCGCTGCAGTAGGAGGGAGTGAGAACAAGTAACAAGTTTCCTTGCTTGCTCACTCCCCAAGGTGGGGGCAAGCTGGTTCTTTATATGGGGCGAGGGTGGGGTGTGACCAGGGCCAGCGGCAGGGCTTAGGTGTTGTGTCCACCCCTTAGGAGGCGTCTTGTGCAGGGGGCATGCTTTTGCTCCAGGCTCTTCACAACTGGCAGTTGGGTTTTGGTCTGTTTGTATCTTTTGCCCAGAATTTGCTTCAAGTGCCCGTGCACCCAGTCACGTGTAGTCTCGTGCACCCAGTCACGTGTAGTCCCGTGCACCCAGTCACGTGTAGTCCCGTGCACCCAGTCACGTGTAGTCCCGTGCCCCCAGTCACGTGTAGTCCCGTGCCCCCAGTCACGTGTAGTCCCGTGCCCCCAGTCACGTGTAGTCCCGTGCCCCCAGTCACGTGTAGTCCCGTGCACCCAGTCACGTGTAGTCCCGTGCACCCAGTCACGTGTAGTCTCGCGCAGTTTCTTTGTATTTGTCGCTGGAGGAGAGGGGTGTCCAGATGCAGGCACTGCAGCACTGCTGCATAGGTCCCAGGTCCCAGGTCCCGGCCTGTGCCGGGGTCACAGTCTGTGGATACGTCATCACACTGTGCGCCTGAAATGCACACATGCCCCAGGTGCTTCCCCCACAGCAGCCCCATGCGTGCCTGGGGTCGGGGGGACACAGGTGTGTCCCCATTCATTTTGCACAGAGGAACATGCTGGTTCCTGCACCACTAAGGGGTGGGCTTAGGGCCTGAACCCAAGGCCACCTGGGAGCCACTGCAGTATTGATGCATCTGGTCCCCGCACTGGTTCAGGCAACAACTCAGGCTGCTAGACATATTTCACGAAAAGCCAGTGGGTTGCCTGCCTGCTTTGGCACGGAGCCCACAAACTGCAGGGAAATGGCCCCTGGTTTTGAGTGACGGTGTTGCCGCAGACTTTAATCTGGTTCAGAGTAACCGGATTAGCTGCAGGGAGGGAGGCAGCTGGGTGTCAGGGAGAGAAAGGGAGAGTTGGGGTGTGCACTGGGCTGCTCTGTGGTTTCCTGAAGGGCTGGCCTGCTGCCGGGAGTGAAAGAAACAGAGCTGCCTCCCCAGAACCTTCCGAAAAGGCACATCACTGCCCATAGGGTGTTTAGAGGCAGGGCATCACCACCAAGTGGTCAACCCAGCACATGGTCACAAAAGCATCCGTCTCAAGGGTGGACTCTGAAGTGGAAACTGTTTCGGGCGATTTAAGACAATTTGAAAACTTAGAGCTCTACAGTCAAGGAGCAATTCACCTGCACTTTTTAAAAAAAATTTATTTTTATTTTTTGACTGTGCCACGCAGCATGTAGGATCTTAGTTCCCCAACCATGGATCAAACCTGTTACCCCTGCAATGGATCTGTGGGTTCTTAACCGCTGGACTGCCAGGGGCGTCCCTGCACTTTTACTCTATGTGAATCTTACTCACATTTCTTAAGCACCTACTATGTGCCGGCTACTCTGTTGGGAATACAAGCATGAAGATGGCAGAGAGCTTCCCAGGACTCACAGCCCACATGAGGCAGGAGCTGTTACTGCTGGACCGGGAGCATAAGATGGGGGCAGGGCTGTAGGAGCACAGGCGGCTCTCAGTGAGGTCAGGAGAGAGGCAGGAAGGGACCACCATGCAAAACCAGTGCAAGACTGGACCTGATGGAGTGCCATGATGTGGTTGGGACCCGGGATGGCTTCAGGGAGTACATTTGAAGCCGGCTGTGGGAGGCTGGGCTGGAAAGGTGAGTTGGAGCAGCTGGTCAGGGTCCCTGCTGTGCAGTGTGCTTTAAGAAAGGACAGGTTGTGCTCTCTGTAACCGATGGAAAGGTTCTAGTGAAACTCAGCCATGTGCTTCAGTACAGCAGACAGGGTCAGATCACACAGTGTCTACCGGACAGTAGTTGAAAATTCCTGATGTTTGGGTCCTACCTTCAGAGATAAGCCCAAACCCTGTGATTCAGTTGGGGCTTCAGGTGGTGCTGGTGGTAAAGAACCTGCCTGCCAGTGCAAGAGACTTAGGAGATGTGGGTTCGATACTTGGGTTGGGAAGATCCCTTGGAGGAGGACATGGCAACCAACTCCAGTATTCTTGCCTGGAGAATCCCATGGACAGAGGAGCCCTGCAGGCTGTGGTCCATAGGGTTGCAAAGAATCAGACACGACTGAAGCGACTTAGCAGATGATTCAGTTTGCAGCCAGGACTGAGGCCCATGACGAGAGAACACGGCTAACTCAGGGGAAATAGAGCAGGCTTTCTCCACCTGACCCTGCTTACCTTGAAGACGCAATGCTACCATCGTCTCCTCCAGGAAGCCTTCCGTGACTTTTTTACAGTACTCAGGATCCATTTCTTTCATAGCACTTTGTAGGTTTAACTATGGAGATAGATAGCTATCATGTGCCTCTTCCAGGACTAGAAGTATGTGTCTTTGGCTCCCCAGAGCTCAGCATCCTCCAAGCTCACAACAGACATCAGTAAACCCCACAAGGGGGTTAGGGGTGGGGACGCGATTGAGCAAAGGAGCTTGTCTGGGCCCAAGTGAAAAGCGTGAGGGCAGTCACAAGGTAGAGCAGCTATGTATTTTGTAGGCAACCTCCCCCTGAAATGTCACTGGGTCCAAGATGCCTCCTTGTTAGCAGGAAGGGCTTCTCTTTTTCTCACCAGAGAGACCCTTCCACACCCATCATCAGTAATTGAACAGGCTCAGGCCTCCGTGAGGGTAGGAAAGTCCTCTTGTGGCTTAATTAGAGGCTTTCTTAATCTTATCTGGAGCCATTTCTGTCATCAACTAGGGGAAAAAATAATTCTCCCAAAGACACATTTAATGAATGGCTTTGCCTTACCTCTCTGGTGGCTGAGCTCAGAATTCATGCTGTGTTTGCCAATATTGCTGAAATGGAGGGTGGGAGGGCTGGGGTGTTGGGATAAGAAGCCCAGTGAGGGAAGTTCAGTTGCTGAGGCCCAGGTGCCTCTCAATAGATGCAGAATCACCCTTTTACTCAGAAAAGAGCTGCTGAGTTTTCATCATCCATCAGCTGTGGAGAAGATACTGAGAATATTGAAAAGGATAAACCTCAGCATGCAGGCCAAGCCGGGCACTGAGCAATACCTGGCAAGTGGTGCCCTGAGAGTGGTCTGTGCAAAGCCAAGTAGACTTCAAGGAGAGGAGGGCTAGTCTTACACTTGAAACACAGTAGAAGTTTCAAAAGAACCATCAGAAAGCAGGAAGACTGATGTGTCTATATGTATGGCTGATGCATTTTGCCATACAGTTGAAAGTAACACAACATCATAAAGCAGTTCTAACAAAAGTTAATTCGAAAAGAAAGAAACAAGGCAAACTGCATTGGTTCTGGAAACAGTTCCCTGGTGGAGAACAGACAAGGCCAAAGTGGTGAAGAGAAGAGGAAAGGAGATTGGAAGATGCGAGGAGACCTTCCAAGGAGAAGTGCAAGCTGATCAAAGGTCTGGTGCTTGCAAAGAGCTGTGTGTTCAGGTTGATGTGGCTGGAGCCATGGGTAGCCCCAGGCCAGAGGTACAGCTGGGAACATGATCAGGGCAAAGAAGTGTCTTGTGCTGATACAGGAGCTTGGTGTCCATTAGTGAGGGAAACAGGTTGGAGAATTTAAAGATAAGCCACTAGTAGTGAGAGAGTCGGTTCCTAGGCAGGTTGATAGGGAGTCTAGGGGTCCCCGAAGGAGAGAGGGGTCTGGAATTCTCAAGGAGGAAGAAAGGACAAACTTTTTTTTCCTTCTCTACATTCCTTAGGATTATATAACAATAATGTATCCTGCCTGAGGACAGTCTCCGGATTAAACCTTCTGGCTAATTCTGTTATCTTAAAATGTAAATTATGGGAGGTCTTTACAACCTCTAGACATTTTTTGGATTCATTGGAGAGTATATAACTTCACTGTTAACACTAGCAAGTGGGTACTCTTTCTGCCTCCTTCTGATGCCTATGTCAGAAGATTTCTCTATCTCCTTTATACTTTAATAAAACTTTATTACACAAAAGCTCTGAGCGATCAAGCCTTGTCTCTGGCCCCGGATTGAATTCTTCTCCTCCGGGGGCCAAGAATCCTGGTGTCTTCGCGTGATTCAACAACAACCTTTCAGTAGTCCATCTAAAAGCTTTACTCTCCAGCCTGGAGGTTTTCCAGTGGCTGACCATGTCCCCCACCCTCCAAGTCCTTCCTTTTCTGACCCTTAACACTTTGGGCCATGGATTATGGGCCTGAATCAAGACTGAACATCCCGTTTTCTCTCTGACTCCCAAACAGAATCAGTGATGGAAGCAAGGCTTCCATGAGAAGAAAGTAAGGGTCATTCTTTCATTTTGGAGTTTTGCACCTCGTGTCTTCATCAAAGACATATCTTTCCCCTTGGAAGAAGCACCTTAGAGACGCTACAGTTGAATGATGCTTTGTATCTGGAAGCTAGTCATTAATTACAAAGCTTCAATACCCCAAAATTAAAGAGGCTTATTGGGTGTCAGATTTCTTCTTCTCTGTTTTTCTTGCTCTCAGATGCTTTGCTCCACCCTCTGTGCATTATGCTAGTGTCAGCTGTTAGTCCAAGAAGAGTGAAGAGAACTTGCAGTGTTTCAGGCTAGGCTTTGGACCTCATTATGTCCAATAAACAGTTATTTGCTTTGCACCTTCATTTTGCAGATGAGAGACTGAGGCACACGGCAAAGAAGGAGCTCAGAGATGAGTTTGAAATGGCCATGGTTATGTATCTTTGCATCATCTTCCAGGGCAGATAGATCCCTAAACTCTTTTTTTTTTTTTCAATGTTCTTGAGTTCATGTTTAACCATATCCTAAGGATAAGGACACTATACACATTTGTATTGAAGTATTGTTGAATTATAATATTACATGGGTTTCAGGTGTACAACGTAATCTTGATATTTTATAGATTATACTAAATTTAAAGTTATTTGAAAATATTGGCTATACTCTTCATGGTAAACGCACCTTCCTACTTCCTGCACTGGATGAGGCTCTCTGTAGGCAGAGATACTCTCTTATTCATCTTCGTGTCCCCATGTATTCTAAGCATGAGCCTGGGTCATGGGAGATGCACTTTAAATTATTGGTAGATAAATGATGAAGCCTAGGACTCAGTGTTAGGCTTGGACCACTGGTTCTCTGGCTGTCCTCAGAGATGTAATCTCTCTTCTTACCTCTCCAGAATAAAAGTCGCCCCCAAGCAGGTGGCTCTCCTAGCTCTAAACTGAAGCTAGCCCGAGGTTCCTCCAAGAGCTCTAGGCCCTTTCTAGGCTGAGTCCTTAAAGCTTTTGTTAAGGCAGCCTTGGATTCTCCTTAGGAAGTATGAAGTCGTGGCAGCAAGATGGTGCTGGGTCTGTGGAGCCCAGACCAGATCAGATCAGATCAGTCACTCAGTCATGTCCGACTCTTTGAGACCCCATGAACTGCAGCACGCCAGGCCTCCCTGTCCATCACCAACTTCCAGAGTTCACTGAGACTCACATCCATCGAGTCAGTGATGACATCCAGCCATCTCATCCTCTGTCATCCCCTTCTTCTCCTGCCCCCAATCCCTCCCAGCATCAGAGTCCTTTCCAATGAGTCAACTCTTCGCATAAGATGGCCAAAGTACTGGAGTTTCAGCTTTAGCATCATTCCTTCCAAAGAAATCCCAGGGCTGATCTCCTTCAGAATGGACTGGTTGGATCTCCTTGCAGTCCAAGGGACTCTCAAGAGTCTTCTCCAACACCACAGTTCAAAAGCATCAATTCTTCGGCGCTCAGCCTTCTTCACAGTCCAACTCTCACATCCATACATGACCACAGGAAAAACCATAGCCTTGACTAGACGAACCTTTGTTGGCAAAGTAATGTCTCTGCTTTTCAATATGCTATCTAGGTTGGTCATAACTTTCCTTCCAAGGAGTAAGTGTCTTTTAATTTCATGGCTGCAGTCACCATCTGTAGTGATTTTGGAGCCCAGAAAAATAAAGTCTGACACTGTTTCCACTGTTTCCCCATCTATTTCCCATGAAGTGATGGGATCGGATGCCATAATCTTCATTTTCTGAATGTTGAGCTTTAAGCCAACTTTTTCACTCTCCACTTTCACTTTCATCAAGAGGCTCTTTAGTTCCTCTTCACTTTCTGCCATAAGGCTCATGTCATCTGCATATCTGAGGTTATTGAAATTTCTCCTGGCAATCTTGATTCCAGCTTGTGCTTCTTCCAGCCCAGCATTTCTCATGATGTACTCTGCATAGAAGTTAAATAAACAGGGTGACAATATACAGCCTTGACAAACTCCTTTTCCTATTTGGAACCAGTCTGTTGTTCCATGTCTAGTTCTAACTGTTGCTTCCTGACCTGCATACAGATTTCTCAAGAGGCAGGTCAGGTGGTCTGGTATTCCCATCTCTTTCAGAATTTTCCACACTTTATTGTGATCCACACAGTCAAAGGCTTTGGCATAGTCAATAAAGCAGAAATAGATGCTTTTCTGGAACTCTCTTGCTTTTTCCATGATCCAACGGATGTTGGCAATTTGATCTCTGGTTCCTCTGCCTTTTCTAAAACCAGCTTGAACATCAGGAAGTTCACGGTTCACATATTGCTGAAGCCTGGCTTGGAGAATTTTGAGCATTACTTTACTAGCATGTGAGATGAATGCAATTGTGTGGTAGTTTGAGCATTCTTTGACATTGCTTTCTTTGGGATTGGAATGAAAACTGACCTTTTCCAGTCCTGTGGCCACTGCTGAGTTTTCCAAATTTGCTGGCATATTGAGTGCAGCACTTTCTCAGCATCACCTTTCAGGATTTGGAATAGCTCAACTGGAATTCCATCACCTCCACTAGCTTTGTTCGTAGTGATGCTTTCTAAGGCCCATTTGACTTCACATTCCAGGATGTCTGGCTCTAGGTCAGTGATCACATCATCGTGATTATCTGGGTCGTGAAGATCTTTTTTTACAGTTCTTCTGTGTATTCTTGCCATCTCTTCTTAATATCTTCTGCTTCTGTTAGGTCCATACCATTTCTGTCCTTTATCGAGCCCATCTTTGCATGAAATGTTCCTTTGGTATCTCCGATTTTCTTGAAGAGATCCCTAGTCTTTCCATTCTGTTGTTTTCCTCTATTTCTTTGCATTGATCACTGAAGAAGGCTTTCTTATCTCTTCTTGCTATTCCCAGCCATGTGGAAATCACCTAGTGAGTTTGATGCTGTCTGTGAGGTTATAAAGACTTTATCATTTCTCAGGAGATGTTTTCCAGCACCTACTCTGGAAAGGCAGCATGGTGCCCTGGCTTTGTCGGGGGGATGATCTTACAGCTTAATCCCAGCTATGGGTGACTTTGGGTATTCTGATGTATTTAATTCTCTCATTTTATTTTTTATGTAAAATGATGACTACAATAATTCTAACAAAGGTTCATTGTAGAGATTAAGTAGTTCATGTATATATTTAAAAGATGCTTTGTGTTTTACTTACCAAGTAGTAACTATTAATAATTGGAAGCTATCATGATGGCCAGATACTGAGTTCAGAGTATAATGGGCTATAGAGGAGAGTCTGGAGAAAGAGAGGGATTCATCACAAGCAGAGAAGCCAGCAAAGCCCTCAGAGGAAGATGGCAGTGGCTGCATGGAGCGGAGGTCCTTCACTGCACCCTTTTGCCTCCCCAGATGTTGAATAACCCAGAGAAGATAGCTGAGCAGATAAGTAAGGATCTCGCCTGGCTGGCCTCCCACCTGATGGCCCTGTGGACCCAGTTCCTGGACACAGTGACGCTGCACTCCCAAGTGACCACTTATCTCACCCAGGAGCATCACACCTTGCGGGTAAGGGGTCAAACAGTATAAGTTCTGTAGTCACATGGCAGAGATATCAGGAAGCTTTTCAACAGTTGGTTCATCAGGCAGAATAAACGTCTGGATTGGCTGCTGTCAACCTAAGTGCTAGTCCTGACCCACCATGAGCTTGCAGAGAAACTTTGTGACCTTCCTTTGGTTCTCAGTTCTTTGCTCTGAAAGTTGCTCAGTCGTGTCCGACTCTTTGCGACCCCATGGACTCTACAGTCCATGGAATTCTCCCAGGCCAGAATACTGGAGTGTGAGTAGCCTTTCCCTACTCCAGGGGATCTTCCTGACTCAAGAATCAAACAAGGGTCTCTCCTGCATTGCAGGCAGATTCTTTACCAACTGTGCCACAAGGGAAGCCCATTTGCTCTAGGGAAGTTTTTTGCTCTACTGTTCATTAAGTACCAGCCTTGGCTACCAAGTGATGGTGAGCTGATCTTAAAGGATATGATGAAGTGCTTTGAAAGTATTTTGAGGAAGTGTCTTCACATGTCATCCATTGTTCTTAAGGCCTTTTTTTTTTTTTTTTTTGCCACCAGGTGGAAGTACACAGGGGGTGGGGACTCATGCGTAATAAAAGATGTTGGTCTTCTCATTTCCAGCCAGAGGACAAATAGCTGAGTCTCCGGACACACTTACATGACTGATTTTGCAAATTCTAATTCGTCTGCATTTATTTATGGCCTCTGTTTTCAAGTGTCTTTTATTCTAGTAGAAGAAATAAGGCCTAAATTTAAAAAAATGACAGAATGCAAAACAAGAGCAGATCAATAAACATGTGTTCAAAAAAAAAAAAAAAAAAAACACACATGTGTTCAATTGTGTCCATAAATCAGGTTTGTGTTAAGAACTAGAAATGAGAGAGGGCAGCTGTGGAGGGTAGAAAGGTGTTTCAGAACCTCTGGGTTGTGGGCTCAGCTCTCTTCTTATTAATATATGTTACTTCCCTCATTGAGCCTTAATTTCCTTTTAGAAAATGAAGGCCAAACCCACCCAGTGAGTCACATTGTTTATACTGTTTTATTCTTCAGGTCCGAAGGTTTTCTGAGGCCTTCTTTTATATGGAGCACCAAAAACTTGCAGTCCTGACTTTTCAGGAAAACCTGTAAGTAACCAACGGCATGTCCATATCACACCATGAGCACCAAGGACATTCTTGTTCAAAGTTAGCTCTTCCCTTCATCCCTGATTATGAAGGAGAGAGTCTGCCCATCTCTTTACATTCAGGTGCATTTTCTCTGAAGGCAAGAGCCAGACAGATTGCAGAGGTTGGAGCTGGCAGGTGGCAAAGAAGGTCAACAGCCAGAGTTTTTGCTGTTGTTGAGTATCATGATGGTTCTATAGACAGATTCAAGACTTCCTAGGTCCCTGAAGACATCTGTGCTGAGTCCTCTTTGCAAAATGAATTAGGAGCAGGTGGTATGGCCACAAGCAATGTCAGGGAAAAAAAAAAAACCCACAGAATTCACCTGAGACTTTGTAGCAGCTATGAAATGCATTGAGCATAAGAATTAATACTGAACTACCTAATTAGGAGGATAGATGGGAAAAAATGTAAAAATACTCAGAAAAGTCAGAGGGTTGACAGAAGAGGAGATCATTGTCTCTTGTTATAGATTTCCCTGGTGGGCAGAGTCAGTGCTTCCTGTTTCCTCCAAGATGTTTGGTCTTGGCTACACAAGTTTATAGGTTTCTTTCTGTTTCTGAATAGTATGTTTGTCTCCAAAATAAATTTGGATGGAATAATGTTTTGAGATGCCCCAGTAAATCCAGCAGGAAAAACACTGAAATTCGTCTATCACTTAGGACAGACCTGAAGATCTTTTCACTTTCATCTTTTTTACACCTGTAAAACCTGTATGTAGTCATGTGTGGATGTGAGAGTTAGACCATAAAGAAGTCTGAGTGCCAAAGAATTGATGCTTTCAAACTATTGTGTTGGAGAAGATTCTTGTGAGTCTCTTGGACTGCAGTGAGATCAAACCAGTCAATCCTAAAGAAAATCAACCCTGCATATTCATTGGAAGGATGGATGTTGAAGCTGAAGCTCCAATACTTTGGCCACCTGATGCGAAGAACCAACTCATTGGAAAAGACCCTGATGCTGGGAGGGATTGGGGGCAGGAGGAGAGGACAACAGAGGATGAGATGGTTGGATGTCATCACCGACACAATGGGCATGAGTTTGAGCAAGCTCTGGGAGATGGTGAAGGACAGGAAAGCCTGGTGTGCTACAATCCATGAGGTGGCAAAGATTCAGACACAACTGAGCAACTGAAGAACAACCTGTATGTCAATATAATATGGCTAAAGCATTACTTACAGGTTAGGAATGTTTTGGCCAAAGTGATAAAATACCACTTTTCTGAGGGTGTAGCATTTGAGCAGAGACTGGGATTATACTAGAACTCCGGGTCTGGGAGTTGGTGATGGACAGGAAGGCCTGGTGTGCTGCAATCCATGGGGTCACAAAGAGTTGGACACAGCTGAGCAACTGAATTGAATTGGGGTTATAATAAGTCATGTCCTGATATGAGAGAAGACGGTTGAGTCAGAGGGGATAGCTGGTGTAAAGATTTCTTATATGGGAACATAAGGTGTTTGAAAGCATCAGTAAGCAAGCATAGCTACACTGGAGTGACAAGTAGGAGAAGTGGGGTGGGACCCAGCTTCTGTGGGAACTTATGGGCCCACAGGATAAAGAATTCAGACTTCGTGCTATGATAATTATAACTAACGTCTCAAAAAACTGGCAAGTGACTATGGTAGAAAGACTTTGGATTTCAAATCTCATACACATGTTTTGACATTTTGACCCTGGAACTTATACAACTTGTGACATCTGACTAGTTACTGAACCTCTCTTAGTTTGTGCTTGGGTGTAAAAGGCAGATTCCTTCATTCAACAAGAGCCTATTTGGTGTTGACTGTATGCCAGACACTATTTTGGGCATTAGGATATCCAGCAGTGAACCAAACAGACACATTCTCACGGAGCTCATATTTTAGTAACGGAAACATATTTTAACATAAATAAATAAATATGATATGCCAAATGCAGTAAATGCTATGGAGAAATATATCAGTGTGACAGGCTGTAGAAGGTGCTATTTCATAGATATATCAGAGATGGGCTCCCTGAGGAGACATATGAGCAGAGGTCTAAAGCAGGTGAGGGTCTGAGCCCTGCAGATACCTACGTGATTATATCATTTGTCCCATAGTGCAACTTCAGATATTAGAGAAATTGATTACCATTCAATTAGTAGTAGATATTAACCTATAATAAAGAGCATACACTAGGATAGCAATGATGCTGTGTAGGAGGAGGTAAACTTAGAAGACTCTTGAGAGTCCCTTGGACAGCAGGGACATCAAATCAGTCAATCCTAAGGGAAATCAACCCTGAATATTCATCAGAAGGACAGATGTTAAAGCTGAAGCTCCAATATTTTGGCCACCTGATGCAGAGAGCCAACTCACTGGAAAAGACCCTGATGCTGGGAAGGATTGAGGACAGGAGGAGAAGGGGCCAACAGAGGATGAAATGGTTAGATATCATCACTGACTCAATGGACATGAATTTGAGCAAACTCTGGGAGACAGTGAAGGACAGGGGAGCCTGGCGTGCTGCAGTCCATGGGGTCACAGCGAGTCAGACATGACTTAGTGAGTGAACAACAGCAACAGAACTTTTAATTAGGTCATTAAGAGTAAGAACTATATTCTAAAGGGGTCGGGTTAAGGGGTGGGAGGGAGGTTCAAGAGGCAGGGGATATATGTGTATGAAGCGACTTAGCAGCAGCAGCAGCATACTGTACATTGTTGTACAGCAGAAACAACCTTGTAAAGCTGTTATCAGTAAAGCAACTGAACAAACTAAAAGTAAATTGTAAAAAATAAAAGAATAAGAACTATAGAATTGAGAGGGAAATTTTATTTCAGATTGAGAAAATTACCAGGGGACAGGCCCTCAGTGCTGTGAACAGAATTAAACCTTAGATTGAGATAGTGAACGTGGGTTCTGTGATGCTGGCAGCAAAGCATGCACGCAGGCATTCTCATCTAGAGTCAGATGGAGGGGAGGGAGGTCACAGTGTTTGCATCAGAGACAGAACCATCCTCCCAAATCAGGGTGGACAAGTGAACTCAGCCGTCAAGACCTGTCTTGTTCAAGCACAGACTAGAGTGTTTCTCAAGTAATAGGTTACAGCCATTTAGTGGACTGTGAAATTGTCTTCATGGCTTTAGAACAACACTTTTTAAATGAAATAAGATAGGTAGTAATAAGAAGAAGTATTTCTGAAGCTTTTGTTTCAGCATGAGTGTTTCTGGGAGTGTGTGTGATTGTACAGGGTGGCCATGGAAAATGAAGGGCATTGCTTGCCATGGGTTGCACTATTTAAAAAGTGTTTAAAAGTGACGTAGAACTGGTGAGTAGCAAGGGTGTGTTTTATCGCCTCTCTTCCTGTTTGACCAATGCCAGCCAGTTCTTTTCACATAGGAAGGAAGTGTTCAGTGACAGTTTGTTGAATGAATGAATGTGAAAATGTTGATAGTATGAAGACCTATAGCCAGGGCTTTGGGGGCTGGATAGGTAGCTGGGAAGAAAGGAAGTGTGGATAGATAGATGGCAATTGTTACTGTCTACTGTACATCTTCTAAATGCTGTCATGGGATGAGAGGGAAGGGGCAGCAAGAATAAAACCTTTAAATCTCCCTTGGATGCTCACCGGGTCCATGTTCCCCAGGATCCAGACCCACAGCCAGCTGTCCCTGGATATCCGGAATTCGGAGTACCTCACCACCATGCCCCCGCTGCCCGCAGAGTGCTTGGACATTGATGGAGACTGGAACACCCTGCCCGTTATCTTCGAGGACAGATATGTGGACTGCCCAGCCACAGGTGTGTCTTTTTAGTTTTGGAAAAACTCAAGAGTTGGAATTACCACTGGGTTCCCATCGGCTGCTCTGCTTACCTCTCAACAGCCATGGGAACAAATCAGTGAGGTGTTTTGTCAGTTCACAGAGGAGAAGCAGGAACTAAGATTAAGCTTGTTATTGGAAGTGACTTCACCTCAGTGAATGGGCAAACTCATGGAACTCAAGGACATTTATAGGAAAGACCTGCTTCTGGACTTCTGGGGCGGGATGTGGGAGGGAGGTTCAAGAAGGAGGGGACGTTGTGTATACCTATGGCTGATTTGTGTTGATGTACGGCAGAAACCAACACACTATTGTAAGGCAATTATCCACCAATTAAAACATAAAAGTCCAGGTGACTTCTGAAAACGGTGTAGTGTTTCAAACAAAACACGTTATTCGGTTTTCAGTTAGTTGTACCCTGACATCTAGTGTCTACACTGTGCATGACAGCTTGAATGTGTATAAGCTCCAGAGAGAGCAGCCAACCCAGCTGCTCACAACAAGTACAAAACATTGGCTTGTGTCTGTGTGTGTATGTGTGCACACGTGCATACACACATGTACATGTGTATATATATAATCTAATACAGGTTCAGTCAGTTCAGTTCAGTTCAGTTGCTCAGTCGTGTCCACCTCTTTGTGACCCCATGAATCACAGCACGCCAGGCCTCCCTGTCCATCACCAACTCCTGGAGTTCACTCAAACTCACGTCCATTGAGTCGGCAATGCCATCCAGCCATCTCATTCTCTGTCATCCCCTTTTCCTCCTGCCCCTGATCCCTCCCAGGATCAGAGTCTTTTCCAATGAGTCAACTCTTCGCATGAGGTGGCCAAAGTACTGGAGTTTCAGCTTTAGCATCATTCCTTCCAAAGAACACCCAGAGCTGATCTCCTCCAGAATGGACTGGTTGGATCTCCTTGCAGTCCAAGGGACTCTCAGGAGTCTTCTCCAACACCACAGTTCAAAAGCATCAATTCATCAGTGCTCAGCTTTCTTTATAGTCCAACTCTCACATCCATACATGACCACTGGAAAAACCATAGCCTTGACTAGATGGACCTTTGTTGGCAAAGTAACATTTCTGCTTTTCAATATGCTATCTAGGTTGGTCATAACTTTCCTTCCAAGGAGGAAGCGTCTTTTAATTTCATGGCTGCAGTCACCATCTGCAGTGATTTTGAAGCCCCAAAAAATAAAATTTGACACTGTTTCCACTGTTTCCCCATCTATTTCCCATGAAGTGATGGGACCAGATGCCATGATCTCTTCGTTTTCTGAATGTTGAGCTTTAAGCCAACTTTTTCACTCTCCTCTTTCACTTTCATCAAGAGGCTTTTGAGTTCCTCTTCACTTTCTGCCATAAGGGTGGTGTCATCTGCATATCTGAGGTTATTGATATTTCTGACGGCAATCTTGATTCCAGCTTGTGCTTCTTCCAGCCCAGCATTTCTCATGATGTACTCTGCATATAAGTTAAATAAGCAGGCTGACAATATACAGCCTTGACAGACTCCTTTTCCTATTTGGAACCAGTCTGTTGTTCCATGTCCAGTTCTAACGGTTGCTTCCTGACCTGCATATAGGTTTCTCAAGAGGCAGGTCAGGTGGTCTGGAATTCCCATCTCTTCCAGAATTTTCCATAGTTTATTGTGATCCACACAGTCAAAGGCTTTGGCATAGTCAGTAAAGCAGAAATGGATGTTATATGTATGTTAATCTTCATTATATTTATATGGTTGAACTACAGAAAATTTGAACAGTTGGAAAAGATATTTAAAATAAGCACCGCTGTCTATCAGAATCCAACACAAATAACTGACATCCTTTGTTATCGTTTAGTCGTTAAGTCATGTCCGACTCTTTGCAGCCGCATGGACTGTATCCTGTCAGGCTCCTCTGTCCATGGGATTTCCCAGGCAAGAATACTGGAGTGTGTTGCCATGCCCTTCTCCAGGGGATATTCATGATACAGGGATCAAACCTGCATCTCCTGCATTGGCAGGTGGATTCTTTACCACTGAGCCACCAGGGAAGCCCTTCTTACTTGTGAAATTTCGAGAATTTAGAGGTTATCTCTCAGGATCAAGGAATAGAGTGCAGATAAACTCTTTATTATACAATCAAGTGGATCATTTGTGAATGTAGATTTTGAAGAGTATAACACATTTTTCTTTCTTTTTTTTTCTTTCTGTAGGATGTAATTTGAATATTTACCCTAATTTTGATGTTCCAGCAAGAAGTCCAGCAATAATGAACCTAAACAACAGAGAGGAGAACCTTGTTGTAAATAGAAAATCACCTCTGAGGGAAAACCTAGTCTTGGCCTCCATGAAATCATCCCCTACAGACTCTGATGAGGAGGTTATTAGGTGTCCAGGGCCCAGTAAGAATGTCGCCACACCCAGTCATACGGATGTGTGCTCTGAATCTCAGGTGTATCTGACAGTTGGTGAATTCCAGAGCAAGGCAGGTGTGCCTGAAGTTGACCATCAGACTGGCCCAAGGTCTGATGTTGGGGGGCATCTGCTGGCAGATGAGGATCTGCCCAGGAGGAGCCCTGGTCCAGAGGATGGCCAGGCCCCAGCGCTGACCTACATTGATGTGAAATCTAGCAATAAGAACCCCTTCAGAACAGAACCCACAGTGCCCACTGGTGCCCAGCACGAGAGTGGGTGCTCCAGAGCCAAGCACGAATTAGGCAGAACTGAGCGAAGCAAAGGGGTAGCCGGTGGAAGTCATCACTGTGCCGTCTCTTCAGAGAAAACCACCCTGCATGAGTTAAGCAGTCTAGGAAAGGGGGTGGGCCAAGGGAGCAAGATGGTGCTGCTGAGTCTGAAGGTCAGCCCCTCGGAGCCCTGCGAGCCCCTGAACTCTTCTTTGAGGGACCCTTTGGACATCAAGGGTTTGGCAAAGGACCCTCACATAGAGGAGAAGGAGGAAGTGTGTGTCCTCTCTGGGGTCATCAAGAGATCTGCTTCCATCATCTCCGACTCAGGCATTGAGAGCGAGCCAAGCTCTGTCGCCTGGTCCGAGGCTCGCAGCAGAACCCTGGAGCTACCCAGTGACAGGGACTTCTTGCACCAGCTGGTCCGAAGACATGCCCTGCACAGAAACTCCCTGGAAGGGGGGCACACTGAGAGCAACACGAGCTTGCCGAGCGGGATCCAGGCCTCCCTCACGTCCATTAGCTCTTTGCCTTTCGAGGAGGAGGAGCGGGAACTGGCACTCACGAAGCTGACCAAGTCAGTGTCCGCCCCCCAGATCAGTAGCCCCGAGGAGTCTGCTGAAGATGCGGACTCCACGCGGCATGGGGGAGGTCCCTCTGAAACTTCAGCTGTGCCCACCGAGAGTACCAACCCCTCAGGACGCTGCCTTCAACCCAGCGATGGCCCCACAATCCAGGAAGCCGGGGTCGACCATGGCCTTGTGGAGGAAGTCTCAGATGCTGACAACCTGCAGGGCCCTGGTTACATAGATATCCCCAAAGGTCAAGAGCATCAGTTTGACCCCCAAGGCCCCTGTTGTCTGGATGGCAGGACTGACCACCCTCCAGGTGTTGAAACCAAAGGTCTGGGTTTAAAAGTACCACGCCTCCTCGGACTTGAATCACCTGGGCACAGAGTTTTGCCCAGAGAACTCGTGGAGACCCCGAAAGGCGTGCCTGGAGACTCCGACGTGGGGACAGGAGCTCCTCTCGACAGCGACATGTTGGACGTTGAGAGTTTCACCTACCCCAGGGTGCCTGAAGTGAGCTGTGCACCAGCCGCCAAAACCATCGACGTGGATTCTGAAGGTGAGCAAAGCAGCTCCCTTGGCATCACGGAGGATACGGCACCGAGCAGAGGAGCTGACACCTTCCCAGAGGATGAGCGTGAAGCAGGCGCGGGCTCCACTGTGACTCCGTCCGTTCCCTCCCAGGTTACGGGAAACCAGGAGCCCAGGGCAGGCACCACCATCCTGCTGTCCCACGTGACCTCTGCAGAGAGCTCCTCCCTGGACAGCCTGAAAGCTGTCGAGGTCGTCAACCTGTCTGTGTCCTGCGCTGCCACCTGTCTCCCTTTCTCCTCTGTGCCCAAGGAGACCCCTGCCAGGGCTGGATTCTCTTCCAAACAGACCCCGTTCCCCATCACTCATCAACCTTTGGGCTCCTTTGGAGTCGTTCCTAACCATTCCAGAAAGCTGGAGGAGGAAGTCAGCGAAAGGATGTTCAGGTAGGTTTGCTGATGGCTAACCTATCCCAGCATCATCTTTCAGACTTTCCCACATATTCTGCAGTTTCACGCATACTGTTTCAGGATTGCGTATCAGGTATTTTCTGATTTAAATAAAGTAAGATGCTCCTATTGTACAAGTCAGGAATGTAGAATAGTAAAAGGAAGTAAAAATGATCAATAACCTCACCTCTCAAATATAGCCCATGTGTAAGTTCTTCTATATTTTTTCCTGTGTGCATTTTTATGTATATATTGTGTTGTTTTTCTTTACTCACTAAGTCGTGTCCAACTCTTTGCGACTCCATGGACTACAGCCATCCAAGCTCCTTTGTCCATGGGATTTCCCAGGCAAGAAAATTGGAATGGGTTGCCATTTCCTTTTCCAATGTATATATTATTAATCTGCAAAAGTAAGATAATTTTTACCAACTCCAAGTTTTTTCCAGCTTCATATATTGGAAACATCTTTCTATGTTTATAAATCTATTTTGCATTACCATTTTGGTGTTTAAATAATATTCCATTGTATAAATGCACCATGAATTATTAACAAAATCCTTTAGAGATAAACTGTAAATGTTTTTTCAGTTTTTCTTATGATGAATGACCTCTGTCTTTGCACAATTCCTCTAAGAGCCATTTGAGAATAGGACTAATTCATCAGATTTTCTTCCTAAATACCTCTTGTGTGATTATTAAGTTTAATATTCCTTTTGAAATGCCAGAATCCAGCCCTTTATCCTTGTCTTAGGTTTGCATTCATAGTAGTCCTTCCCCTATAAACTATGCATTTGATTAAATTTAGTATTGAATCATTTAACCAAAATATCCCATTTCAATCACTTGTTCAAAAAAGCGTTGAACAGTTACCCATTAATAATATCTCTGAAAGAAATGGCACAGACAGGCAAATTTTGGATCCCATGTTTTATGAAGACTATTAAATACCTATCCTATGCCCATGTCATCAGTTTAATTAATACATGGCAGAACTGTCCAGCACTGGCTAGTGTTCTGGGCTCTCAGTCTAAGAAGGAGGTGGAGAGATGACAGAAGCAGATGAGAGCAGTTGAGTACACGGGGTGGTTCATGTGTGCACAGCTGAGCCAGAAAAAGGAGGACCTAATTTTTCTGTGGAGCAATAAATGTGGATGGAAATGGATGGTGGCCAGGAGAAGCTTTTTAGAGATGACACCCAAGTGGAGGAGAAACTATGAGACATCCTGTTGATGACAATGATGGTGATGATGAGAAGGCTGGTAATAGATTTCATCTTTTTATTTCACTATTTAATCTGTTTCAAGTACTATTTTAAGCATTTTGCATTGATTATATTGCTTCAAACACAAAACAAAGACGACTCTGAATTCAACGAGGGTGTGATTCCCCTCATTTTTCACAAATGAGGAAACAATGCAGGGAGGTTACTAGTCGGCCCACAGGTGGTTGTGGCTGCTGCTTGGTCACTCAGTTGTGTCTAACTCTTTGCCGCCCCATGGACTGTAGCCCACCAGGATCTTCCATCCATGGGATTTTCCAGGCAAGAATACTGGAGTGGGTTGCTGTTTCCTTCTCCAGGGGATCTTCCCAACCCAGGGATGGAACCCATGTCTCTTGCATCGACAGGCAGATTCTTTACTACTGAGCCACTAGGGAAACCCCCAGTAGTAACGGTCAAAGCTGAGATTGTGGCCTTGGGGTTCTGACTCCTGTGTTCATGCTTTTAATCACCACCTGGTCAGGTAGCCAGGCAAAGAAGATGATAACCAGGTGGGAAAGGCATTTCAGGCAGATAGACCCGAATACACAAATGCATGGAAGTAAAGAGAAGAGACATAATTCATGCAGGGAATGAAATATCTCCTCCAACTGTTCTTTTGGGGGCCGGGGGATGATGCTGGAGAAGTTGGTGGAGGCCAGGGTAATAAACTTTCATTCCTGGAACACTGCTTAAAGATTGTATGGGTCCTTGAAGCTGGATAGACTCTCTGAGGTTCTGTTCATTGCAGGAACCACATCTGCAGAAACCAACTCAATCTAGCCTTTGTTTTTCCTGGATTGCTTTCTTGCCTCCTTCAGAACCAAGCCTCCTTCACTAGCCTCTCCCTTGAGGTACCATATTCAGCCTTTGCTGCTTGGCAGAGACTTCCTTGTAGATGATCATCACTCCTACATCTCAGCTCAACTCATCTCCTGTTCAATGTGGAGCACACAGCTCGGCTTGTGATTAATTAGTGTATTCTCCAGTTTTTATCAGGCCAAAGAGAAATTTAAAAAAGAGCTGAAGATTGATGGATTTCTGTACAGTGACTTATCTGTACTAGCTTCTGACATACCGTATTTCCCACCAGAGGAAGAGGAAGAAAATTTGGAAGATGGGATTCACCTGGTAGTCTGTGTCCATGGCCTGGATGGTGAGTTCTAACAGGTTTTCTCCTCAAAAGGTGACATAGACACATTATCACATTTATGATTGACTCTAGATCAGGGAGTTGTTCAACAAATGATGAGTAGGCAACTGTGGAATGATAGTAAGTATACTGGATCTAGGAAAATGGCATGGCCTTGCTCCCAAAGGAAATATCTCTTTGGCCAAAAATATGTTCAAGCTAATGAAATACCCAAATGAATGAATTAATGCAATGGAGGGATAAATAAGTCATATCCACTTTAGATGGGATCTAACAAATAAGTAAGGGTCAGAGAAATGAAAGGGCTTCTCTAGGGCTTCACTGTTGCTGAGCAGCAAAACCGTGGTCTTATACTTCTTATGATAACTAAATAGGGAATGGTGATAACTTTACTTCCGTGACACACTCTTGTTAATATCCTTAATTTTTCTCACTCTTGGGGCTAATGCATTTGTCTGTATCCAGTCCTGGCTATATGCATCACATACCAGAACGCTGAGTCAATAGGTCTATTTGGTGAAGTGTTCAAGAATCCAGCGGTAGATCACCCATTCCAGATGATGATGATGGTGGTGGTGGTGGTGGTGGTGATGATGAAGACCAGGTTGTATACATCACTCACCATGGTCCCAGAGCCTTTTTAGCTGCTTAATATGTATTAATGTGGTTGATCCTGACAAGAGCCCTGCAGAGTAGCTGCTATTATCTACCCCATTTATAAAGGGGGAAACTGAGTAAGAGGGCAGCTCAGTAACTTGTATAAGGTCCCACAGCAACTGCAGTTGACTCTCCATGGTGGTCTAGTGGTTGAGACTTTGCCTTCCAGTGCAGGAGCTGGGGATTCAATCCCTGGTCAGGGAACTAAATCCCACCTGCCTCATGGCCAAAAAACCAAAACATAAAACAGGAACAAATTCCATAAATTGTAGCAAATTCAATAAAGACTTTAAAAATGGTCCACATCAAAAAAAAAAAAAAATAGCTATCAATGCGGGAGGGAATATATATGTACTTGTAGCTGATCTGCACTGTTACAGCAGAAACCAACACAATATTATAAAGTAATTATCTTCCAATTAAAAATAAATTAAAAAAAACAGCTATCAGGCTGGGTTTTGCTGCTTATCAACAACACTTGCAGAAAGTCCTGAATAAACAGAACTGTCAAAGAAGGGAGGGGCAGCGTGTCTTCAACTCTTCCTGGGCCATTACGTTCACAAGCCAGAAACTGGTAGATCGGGGAATAATCCCAGTGAGAGAGGGCTGCCAGGGTGGCCCTGAGCCTGTGTGGATGGGAGGAGGGAGCAGCACAGGGACCAGTGGACTGGGCGTGTGTTAGTTGCTTTTATTATGGACTTACTGAAAAATGGGGAATAGGAGGGATAGGAGAGAAATTAGAAGTACATCCTTAGTGTGTCAGAGGTCACATGATTCAATGTGGGTCTATGTGGGGTCATCTATCCTCTTTAGGGAACAGTGCAGACCTCCGGCTGGTAAAGACTTTCATAGAACTGGGGCTCCCTGGAGGAAAACTGGATTTCCTCATGTCTGAGAAGAATCAGGTATGACAACAAAAACATCTGAACCGAAACAATCCCTGAGTCACGTCTTAGATGAGCCTCCTAAAGTCGCTGTGATGGTTATGGCTACACAGGTGGGAGGGAGCTTTGCCAGGTGACCCTGGCCAGGTGCTCAGGTCTGGAGAGCTCCTTTTCCTTGGGGAGGAGGAAATAGTAAGAAGGGGGAACATGTGGATCGGGTGACTGGCCCTCTAGACCTCACAGGTCGTAGGTTGGCTGACAGCTTGGAGCATAAACGATGGGGCATCCGTGGGTCTGTCTGGGGAAGAGGTTTGTCACTGGTGTCGGTGTAACTGGTAGAGCTGGATCGTGACCTTTTCATCACCAGAGGGAAACTATGGAGCCTTTGCCATTTCAGGACTGGAACTTTAATGGGGTGTCAAGCTAGATGAGACTTGCAAGAGTCCATGACCAAGAGGGGGGTTGGGTGTTGTCACTGATTCCCAGCCCAGGGGACTTGAGATGGATGAGGCTAAGTATCCTCTGGAGGCAGAGAATGGCTTGTAGCTAAAGGGTCTCATGGCCACGGAACACGGGAGCTGCACAGAGAATAGTCAACAAGCGAACACGGGATGTTAGTCTCACTGCTCCCCTCTTAGTGGTCAGTCCTTTTCCTTATCTCTGACACCTGCTTTGTGCAAGGCCATGCACTCTGCAGGGTGAAGGGACAGACATGTGAGGAAGAGGAAAGAGAATCATTTCGAACGTCTTCGATGTGCTGAGCACTTGTACCTGTTTGCTCTTTTAATCTTCACAACCTTTCTTTGAAGTGTGGACCTTGTTGTCTCCCCACGGAAAAGGGAACCCATAGTCAGTCCAACCTGGAAAGCCCCAGTTGGGGGCTCCTTTTCTTGATATTGAATCCTAATTTGTAGCCCGAAGGTCAGGCATGGGCACACACCCAGGATATGCCCTGAGGCTTGGTGGAGGAAAACGAGCTTGCGCACAGAGCCTGGCCTTGTGCAACTGCCCCCTCGACACCCGTTTCGTCTCTCTCCTTCCAGATGGACACGTTTGCGGATTTTGATACCATGACCGATCGGTTACTGGATGAAATAATTCAGCACATCCAGTTGTACAACCTCTCCATATCGAGAATTAGGTAAAAGGAAACCACAGGTAGTTAATGCTGGGGGGGAGCGGTGCCCTTTTTAAGTGTTTGCTGTGTATGAGTTCAGCACGATGCCATCTGAATACCAGGCTGGGATTAGTTAATTTAGGGCTTTCAAGGGACTAGATTACTTCCAGAGCAGCCGTGGATCCCAAGCCTGCTTGACACACCCATGTCTGGCATAGCCGCTGTGTAGGAGCCTACAGCTTGTGCAGCTCAGTACAAAGAGAACTGGGCTTAAGTATGTGTGTTCTGTGTGCTCAGTCGTGTCTAACTCTTTGTGACCCTTTGGGCTGTAGCTTGCCAGACTCCTCTGTCCACAGGATTTTTTCAGGCAAGAATACTGGAGCAGGTAGCCATTTCCTTCTCCAGGGATCTTCCCGACCCAGACATCAAACCTGCGTCCCTGCATTTCCTGCATTGCAGGTAGATTCTTTACCTGCTGAGCCATCAGGGAAGGCCTTAAACAAATACTCTAGGTTTTAAATCCCTATTCTTTTGACAGTTACAAGTTTGTGTCTGCATTCTACCATGTAACCTTGAACAAGCTTTCTACATCTCTGATCCTCTGTTTCCCCATTTATTAAGTGGGACCAGCCTGAGGGGATTCACTAGCTGCCGCATAAAAGGGCTTCATTCAGCACTAACTGTGACCTTACACTGTAATAGACAACTGGGTGTCAATGTTGAAAGGATTAAGGGGATAGTCCATAGCGTGTTCCTCAGGCATTTGCCAATGTGGACACATCTGGAAATGAGTCCTCGATAGCCACCATCCCATTTAGGCCTTGGGGATGAACCATCGCTTCTTTATTTCACAAATGAGGATTCAGAGGTTGACAAAGTTAGATGAAAATAAAAGGGCGTGGGAATTCCCTGGAGGTCCAGTGGTTAGGGCTCCGTACTCACTGCCAGGGCCTGCTTTCGACCTCTAGTCAGGGAACTAAAATCCCACAAGCTGCACAGCACAGTCAGACAAATAGACTGTCAACAAACTGAAAAATTCATGGGAATTCCCTGGTGGTCTAGTTGTTAGGACTTGGTGCCTTCATTGCCAAAGACCTGGGTTCAATCCCTGGTCGGGTTACTAAGATCCTGCAAGCCCCACAGTGCAAACAAAATTAATAATGATAATACTAAAAAGTAAGAGGATACCAGGGCTTCCCTGGTATTTCAGATGGTAAATAATCTGCCTGCAATGAAGGAGACCCAGGTTTGATCCCTTGGTTGGGAAGATCCCCGGAGAAGGGAATGGCAACCCACTCCAGTATTCTTGCCTGGAGAATCCCATGGACAGAGGAGCCTGGCAGTCTATAGTCCATGGAGTTGCAAAGAGTTGGACAGGACTGAGTAACTAACACTTTCACTTAAACTTTTCAAGAGGATACACAGGAGAAGAGCTAGGGAACTCTGCCTCTCATCTAGTTGGGTTTCTATAAATAATTATTTAAGCTCAAAGTGCTGATGTGTGGGATTCACAGATCTCAAAGCAGTGGAGCAGCTGGGGCAGAGAGTGTGCGGGGGGCTGAGCAGGGTGACGGAGGGTGGAGTAGCCCTGGAGAGGCAGGTGGAAGTGGGCCAGGCTGAGAAGCCGGGACTTGACCCTATGAATGACCAGGAGGGTTCGTGCCCCATGTGTATTCCAGAAAGGACCCCCAGGTGTCCCGAGGTGGGTGTAGAGACCAGAACTGGGTGGAGGGGCTGCTCTAATAACAATGTGGGAAGGTGCTCATACTTGTGATCACACTGGGCCCAGGGTCTCCATCACAAGGCTCCATCCTGGGCTCCACGTATCCAGCATTTGGAAACCCAATGGGGATGATTATTGCCCCCCGCCACTTCGCCCCACATGTCCCCCTAAATCCTGAGGGAGCTGGAGGCTGGCTCACCCCTTGCACTCCTGGCGTAGCGTCTTCTGGGCTGCTGCCGTCCTGCGCTCACTCACATGGACCCTTCCCATCTCTCCATAGCTTCATCGGCCATTCTCTCGGCAACATCATCATCCGATCGGTCCTCACGCGGCCTCGGTTCCGGTATTACCTCAACAAACTCCACACCTTCCTGTCACTGTCTGGGCCCCACCTGGGGACCCTGTATAACAACAGCGCCCTGGTCAGCACAGGTAAGATGCCACCAGCATCGGCACTCCTCAGCATCATGCAGGGCCCAGGGGAGGGCAAAGCAGAGACAGAGGCTCTTCCTGATGGAGCCTCCTGGCTTTGGAGCCAGCCTCTTCAAAGTGGTGGCGCTGGCTGTCTGCCACTGTCCCTGCACCCATACCCACCTGCCCTCAGGGCAGACTGGGCTGCGTTATGTCCTCACAGGAGGTGGCTCAGATCTGCTTGCTTTCACGTTATTACAGAACATAAGCTGGGAACATAGGTTATTTGACACACTGATATATAACAAATGGGAGTTCTTTCCTTTGTCAAGCTGTCTTCCTTCACAAACCAAGGAAGCCAGTTCTGAACAGAATCAAATGATTTAGACCACATTTTTCCCAACAGTAATTTTGCAACACTAGTGAAATGTCTCACTGAAAAATGAGACATTACCAGTAATCCTTCCAATCTAACGTATTTAGAGTGATTCTGTATGGCTCACTCTCCTTATATTTGCATCCACGCACATTTGCATGGCAGCAAGGCTTCCCAGGTGGCTCAGTGGTAAAGAACCTGCCTGCCAGTTCAGGAGACATGGGTTTGATCCCTGGGTTGGAAAGATCCCTGGAGTAGGAAATGGCAAACCACTCCAGTATTCTTGCTTGGAAAATCCCACAGAGAGAGGAGTCTGACAGGCTACAGTCCATGGGGTCACAAAGAGTCAGACACAACTGAGCATGCACATCATCACGTCAATCATAACATATATACACCTGTGTCTTACTTATTTCCTTGCATTTTGTCAAATTCATGTATTTGTGCATGTGGCATAATACTCATCCCTGTTAATGTCAGCATAACCAGAGTAAATAGCTGGACTTCGAAATGAAAGGTTGATTTTCACTTTGCTGTATCCTAATTGGATCTGTTCAGTTCAGTTCAGTTACTCACTCATGTCTGACTCTTTCTGATCCCATGGACTGCAGCACACCAGGTTTCCCTGTTTATCACCAACTCCCAGAGCTTGCTCAAACTCATGTGCATTGAGTCAGTAATGCCATCCAACCATCTTATCCTTTGTCATCCCCTTCTCTTCCTGCCTTCAATCTTTCCCAGCATCAGGGTCTTTGCCAATGAGTCAGTTCTTCGCATTAGGTGGCCAAAGTATTGGAGCTTCAGCTTCAGCATCAGTTCTTCCAATGAACACTCAGGACTGATCTCCTTTATAATGGACTGGTTGGATCTCCTTGCAATCCAAGGGACTCTCAAGAGTCTTCTCCAACACCACAGTTCAAAAGCATCAATTCTTTTGCACTCAGCTTTCCTTATAGTCCAACTCTCACATCCATACATGACCACTGGAAAAACCATAGCTTTGACTAGATGGACCGTTGTTGGCAAAGTAATGTCTCTGCTTTTTAATATGCTGTCTAGGTTGGTCATAGCTTTTCTTCCAAGGAGCAAGTGTCTTTAATTTCATGGCTGAAATCACCATCTGCAGTGATTTTGGAGCCCGAGAAAATAAAGTCTGTCATTGTTACCATTGTTCCTCCATCTATTTGCCATGAAGTTATAGTCTGGATGCCATGATCTTAGTGTTCTGAATGTTGAGTTTTAAGACAGCTTTTTCACTCTCCTCTTTCATCAAGAGATTCTTTAGTTTCTCTTTGCTTTCTGCCATAACAGTGGAGTCATCTGCATATCAGAGGTTATTGATATTTCTCCCAGCAATCTTGATTCCAGCTTGTGCTTCATCCAGCCCAGCATTTCGCATGATTTACTCTGCACATAAGTTAAATAAGCAGGATGACATTATACAGCCTTGACATACTCCTTTCTCAATTTGGAACCAGTCCATTGTTCCATGTTCAGTTCTAATTGTTGCTTCTTGTCCTGCATACAGGTTTCTCAGGAGGCAGGTCAGGTGGTCTGGTATTCCCATCTCTTTGAAAATTTTCCACAGTTTGCTGTGATCCACACAGTCAAAGGCTTTGGCATAGTCAATAAAGCAGAAGTAAATATTTTTCTGGAACTCTCTTTCTCTTTCTATGACCCAACGGATGTTGGCAATTTGATCTCTGGTTTCTCTGCCTTTTCTAAATCCAGCTTGAACATCTAGAAATTCTCAATTCATATACTGTTGAAATCTGGCTTGGAGAATTTTGAGCATTACTTTGCTAGTGTGTGAGATGAGTACAATTGTGCGGTAGTTTGAACATTCTTTGCCATTGCCCTTCTTTGGGATTGGAATTAAAACTAACCTTTTCCGATCCTGTAGCCACTGCTGAGTTTTCCAAATTTGCTGGCATATTGAGTGTGGCACTTTCACAGCATCATCTTTTAGGATTTGAAATAGCTCAGCTGGAATTCCATCACCTCCACTAGCTTTATTCCTAGTGTTGCTTCCAAAGGCCCACTTGACTTTGCACTCCAGGATGTTTGGCTCTCATTAAGATCTTTTTTGTATAGTTCTTCTGTGTATTCTTGCCACCTTTTCTTAACATCTTCTGCTTCTGTTAGATCCATACCATTTCTGTCCTTTATTGTGCCCATCTTTGCATGAAATGTTCCCTTGGTATCTCTGATTTTCTTGAAGAGATCTCTAGTCTTTCCCATTCTATTGTTTTCCTCTATTTCTTTGCATTGATCACCAAGGAAGGCTTTCTTATCTTTTCTTGCTATTCCTTGGAACTCTTCATTCAGATGGGTATATGTTTTCTTTTCGCCTTTGATTTTCTCTTCTCTTCTTTCCTCAACTATTTGTAAGGCCTCCTCAGACAACCATTTTGCCTTTTTGCATTTCTTTTTCTTGGGGACAATCTTGATCACTGCCTCCGGTACAGTGTCACGAACCTGTGTCCTAGTTCTTCAGGCACTCTGTCTATCAAATCTAGTCTTTTGAATCTATTTGTCACTTCCACTATATAATTTTAAGGAATTTGATTAGGGTTATACCTGAATGGTCTAGTGATTTTCCCTACTTTCTTCAATTTAACTCTGAATTTGGCAATAAGGAGTTCATGATCTGAACCATAGTAAGCTCCCAGTCTTGTTTTTGCTGACTATATAAAGCTTCTCCATCTTTGGCTGCAAAGAATATAACCAATCTGATTTTGGTATTGACCATGTGGTGATGGCCATGTGTAGAGTCGTCTCTTGTGTTGTTAGAAGAGTATTTGCTATGACCAGTTTGTTCTCTTGGCAAAACTCTGTAAGGAGCATCTTTAATTTTTTTTTTTTTCTTTCGGTATTTCAGACTGTTTCCTTAGGCTAGATTTATGGAAGGGGATTGAAAAATCAAAGGGTTTGGTTAACTTCATGACTCTTGAAGCCTGTCTCATAAGATTTTATCTCTGCCTCCGGATTATAACAATACAAATGTATGTCAAACTTCCCAAGGATTTGCTAAATTGCACACTCTCCTTTTTAAGTTAACTAAAAGCCACAGTTGAATGTTAATCTTTCCCCTATTCTTTTTTGCTTTTTTGTTTTTTTGGTTGGATGTGTTTGATGTCGGTCTGGTTTGGTTGTCGTCTTTCTAGGTTTGTGGCTCATGCAGAAACTGAAGAAATCCGGGTCGCTTTTGCAGCTGACCTTCAGGGATAATGCTGATCTGCGCAAATGTTTCCTCTACCAACTAAGCCAAAAGACAGGTGAGTGGATCCCCCAGCTGCACCCTGAAGTGGCAGTGAGTGGGAGCTGGAGAGCCAAACCTTGAAACCCAAAGTAGATTCAAAGTTGCATTACTTCACTCACAGAAGGATGTCATCAGGAGCTGCAGTGTGACATAGCTTCCTCAGTTCACAGAGAGCCCAGCGGCTACCCAAGAACTAGCTGCCTCTTGACCATCTCCCCTGCAGCCTGGGGGCCAGAGGCAGGTGTGTGCAGTGTCCTCTACCTTAGAGTTGCAGCATCTACTTCCCACCAAGCTTTTAATGTGCCCAGGTCTGTGTGCCAACCGACAGCTCCTTTACCCGGGTGCAGATTCCCCTACCAAAAGGGCAGGTGGACACTGTCCATTTCTGTTGATAGGGCAGAGGGACATGGGGGTGCTTAAGATCACACCTTTACACACACTTGCAATGAGGAAGCACATACAGGTGTTGAAGACTCTACCTGCCAAGGGAGTGAGCAGAGCACAGCAGTGACCTCATGTCACTGAGGGAGCAGAGATGGTGACCAGTTGTCGTACTGAGTCCTGCCCAGCAAGCTGGCCTGACCCAGGGTCTGTCTCATGGGCCACAATCTTCCATCAGTGTCAAAACACTGACTCTGATGCTATCTCTGCCTCCCTGGATGTGAGCCTGGTGTAGCCCTGGACTGATGATAACCTTGGACAAGTTCCTTACCCATGTCTGTATCTGTGTGCTACCATGAGAGCTACACCCCCGTGGGGAAGGGACGGAAGCAGGCTTGGGCAGAGGAGCAGTTGGATCACAGCGTGGCCCCTCCAGAGTTATCCTGCAGAGGGAGGAGGTCTGGTATCTGCCCCCTGCGGATCACTGAGAGTTGGCCAGCCCCAGCTTGTGGTCTTGGGCTGTTATCTGGGATGAAAAGGCTCCCTCCATTGGAGGCGTCCCCCACAGGGTCCCTGGGCTGAAAGCAGTCTGACGGGGGACCTGGGTAGAGCACAGCAATGCTGGGATACCCCGGGTGAGCTTGGGGACTGAAAGAATAGGCTGTGATGCTTCAACTGGGAGATCCCTCTGCCTCAGAGCAGGCTGATTCAGGGAGGTGAGGTGACCTGCAGAGTGATGAGGTCAGAGGCTGTTTTCCTCCCGCAGGTGATGGTACTGGGGCTGGCACACAGGGAACCATGGGGTTGGGGAGGAGGAGCGGCAAAATACTAGATTTACTTCCTTATGGACTCCTTTCTGTTCCCGCCCAGAAAGGCATTTTTGTCACTTACCTGTTATTTATCTTCCACTGCTCAGGGTCGTGAGCTTAGTTTCTGCGGCTGATGAAGTCAAAGCCGCCCCCTCCCCTCTAACTTGCAGAGCCTCTTTCCCCCGTCCCAGACCGGAAGACCCTCATTCAATGACTCCACTGGTGTGTCTGGTATCTTTCCGCTTTTCCTTTCTCCCGGGCAAGTTTGTGAAATGTGTGCAAAGCAGGGGCTGTGGGTTGAAACCGCCTGAGCAAAACAGCACCCGCCCGGCTTAATTGCAGGTCTGCAGTATTTTAAAAACGTTGTGCTGGTTGCTTCTCCCCAAGACCGCTACGTGCCCTTTCATTCAGCCAGGATCGAGATGTGTAAGACCGCCCTCAGAGACAGACACACAGGTAAGCCACATTTCCTTTCCTTTTCTCTCCTTTTTCTCCTTCCCTTCCCGTTTCTCCTCCATCTCTCTCTTCTTTTTCTTCTTCCCGCCCCCTTCTCCTCCTCCTTCTTTCCTCTTCCTTCTTCTTCATTTTTGTGACTTTCTGATTTGAAAAGCAAAAGGAAATCATGATGAAGGTAACTCTGCCTAGTAGGGCGCATCAGATATTCTGCCAAGGACTAGGAGCCCAATACATACCTGGTGTTTTTCTGTAGATTCCACTGCTGAACTTTTGCCCCCACCTCTCGTCCATCTTCCCTCCTCCCAGGCCCTGTTTATGCGGAAATGATCAACAACCTTCTTCGCCCTCTGGTGGACGCCAAGGACTGCACTTTGATCCGACACAATGTATTCCACGCCTTGCCCAACACTGCCAACACCCTGATTGGCCGAGCGGCTCACATCGCTGTGCTGGACTCCGAGCTCTTCCTGGAGAAGTTCTTCTTGGTGGCGGGACTCAACTACTTCAAGTAGTGGCTTTGAGCGCGCGGGCCTTGGGGAGCTCGCCAGAAACGTTTAAGATCCATGAGAGCTCTGGCTGAGACATCCTTTTACAGACCTCTGTCATTCCAAGGTTGAGCTCAGAGAGGAAGGCGCTGAGGGGTGGAGGGTGGGGTGGGACCGGACATTCGAGGTGCTTCCCTTTTCGGAGAGTTTGGGAAAGCTGAATCGATAGTGTCAAAGACAAGACTTTGCCCGAACCTGTCTAGCCACCTGGAGTCTCATTCAAGATGCTTTCTAGCAAAATTTGGAGAAAATAAAGAAACAGAATCCTTGGAGTTGGTGAGCCCACCTTCTTAACTCCCACTGGCTCACAGAGAGATGGCTCCAAGTTAACTAGGTTTGTTGGGTATGTGACTAGTTCATAGCTTTATCATTTTTGATGCACTCAAGCATTTCAGAACTCAGGTTAACCTCTGTGCAGAAGTGGAACATATTTGTGTAAATATAATCCTTAATTGATTCAAATGTGCCACTTGTTCAAGACCGTGTGAACCCATATTCTTATGCTCTCCTCATATTTTCTCAACAAGGGACAAAGGAATGCTTCATAACCTCTGGTTTTATTTCTTAACAGCAGCCAGTGGGGTGATTGAGGTATAGAGCAATGCTATCAGTAAATGCAAGTTTGTTGCAGAGAAAAATTTAACTGGTGAACTGGCTGCTCCACCTACTCCTCCAGACTTTTTCTATGCATAACCCTGGTTCACACATAATTTTTTGTGATTGCTGACATCTCTGTCTGTAGTAGGGAAAACAGACTGAGACTAACCCTAGCAGAAGGAGGCCCTTAAATGTGCACACACCTGGTGAAGCTCCTGCTGATACCCGTCCAAAGAAATGCTATGTTAGCATTTGACGCACTCGCAAACAAATGAAAACCATCACATGGCCAGCTGCTTCTCCTCTCCGTGGAAGGGGAAAGACATCTCAATGGAGGAGTGCTGGATTTAAAACCTCAGGGGGGCTCTGAGAAGGGTGCTGGTTATCTTTCACTAGAAATGTCTTCTTGCCTTAGGAAAATAAAGGGCTAGGGAAGGTTATCATTGATTCACACACACACACACACACACACACACACACACGAGACAACAGGACAAATGTGAGATCAGACAGAACAACAGCCAGGTTGGGGATTCAAATTGTTATTGGTAAGAGACTTAAGGGGACTTTTGAAAAATTACTGGAGTGTTTAATATGGTTCCAAAGACTGAGTATGCGCTATGGGCTAACAGAAGCCTGCAGGATCATTTAGTTGTAATGAAGGAACACATGACCAAGGACCACAGGGATCATTAACACAGAAGACACGTCTTCTGCAGACAGAAGCTCCTCCCACTTCTGCAAAAGTTGCTTCTGAAACTGAAAACTCGTCTGGAACCAGACTCCTGGTCCCAGCACCTGGATCATAACCTTAGTGATGCCCACTAGTGCCATGGTAGTAAGCCAAGGAATTCTCAGCTGAGACTTTCAGTTCCTCAGGTATTAACAGTGTGACTTTGAAAACACAGTAGACCATGGCAATCAAGTCCAGGCAGACAACTTTTCAGGAGAGCAGACTGAGGCATTTCTAAAGAAAGGAAAAGCTGGAGAGGGGGTTGGAAAAACCTCCCACACAAGAGATTTAGGGTCTCTGTGGGTCTTCTTCGAAATCTCATTGTATCTTAGTCTTAACACGTGTGGGATAAGTAATGCCTTGTGTCACTCTCCCACTGGGTATTTCTCCAAGCTCTTGATGGGCATAGACTCTGGTTACTCATGAACATGACCAGTCTGCTGTGTGACCCAGAGCGGGTGTGGTTCCCACAGTGCAGCCTATGAACTTACAGTTCCTTACAAGTGCCCAAGTGCAGGGCGGGACCATGGTTTATAGCATCTTCTCCTTTTTGGCCAAATAAGGAGCATTTCATGTTTGTTTTTCCTGTGCCCATCAGCAAAGTTTGTCATCCCCTGGTCATTTGAAAGACCATGCAGCCAGCGGCTATGAAGCCAGGGTGAATCAATGACCGTCGTCTTTTCCAATAACCAGATGCCATTTTTAACTTCAATATGCTGTCTGGACATAGAACTAATGGCAATAAACATCCAGCTGTGTGGTGCACCTCTTTTTTATAGGGGTGCTCTGCTGTCTTTGTAAACCCTCTCTGGCCTCTGAGCATCTATTATAATTGTGTAGAAAGTATATATCTCTATATTGTAAATAAGAGCGTCCAGTGTTGCGTGTCATGCCTCATTTGAAAGGCTTTTTTATGTCTCTTTCTATCGAAGTATAGACATATAATATATATATATATATATACATAAATATACATATAATGTAAAACAGGGACATTCTATTATTGACTATTAAATTATAACAAAATGCCTGCCAGGATAATAATAGTATGTCTTCATTCTCAACAGAATTTTTGTTTTTGTCTTTATGATTTGTTAAATTTCTCAGAACTAGTTTAGAAGTAAAAATGATTAATATTGAGATGAATGGAATTTGTTGTTCATGAGCCAGACACACCCAGATAAACGAATGTGAAGCTAAAGTCACCTTGGGGCAAAAGTAATACCTCCATGGCAGGTTGAAATCAGCTGCAGTGATGTGTACCCGGGGAGCAGGTGGGGCGAGAATGGATTCCTATTGGTTTCTGGAGTCCACAGGTGTTCACTGAGCAACTTCCACCTGTGCCAGGTGGGACCACAGAGCTAAAATACAGAGTCTGTGTCCTCAGAGAATGCAAGGAAGATCTGGCCCTGTTAGTAAAGCATGGTGTGATGAGGGCTTTGATGAGACACAGGCAGGATCAAGGGGATTCTAGAAGTCTAGTCTTCATTGCCTGGAGAATAAGAATGGGGCTTTCAAAGGGAGACCTGAAAAGGGTGATACTGACCTTGCCCAGCCTGTTACCACCAAGTATATGCATTCATCAATTCATTTATTCAATCATTCATTCAACAAACACATCTCGAGGGCTTACTGTGTGCCGGGAATGTATTGGTACGATTCAGTAGTTCATAGTTTAGCAAGGAATACGGCCGGCCAATCAGATGGGAAGTTAGAGCAGGCAGGCCCCAGGGAGGTGGCAGGGATCTGATGGTGGCTTAGAGGAGGGACCCTGCGGATGTAGGATGGTGTGTGATCAGAAGGGGCCTCGTGGAAGATTCCGTGTCTACACCTAGACACCAGGCTGAAGAAGAGTTGGCTGGGTGGAGGGTGGGTTGCGGGGACCCTCAGGGAGTGAACAGGGTAAGTAACAGGTTTCATATGAGAGAAAGCTGAGAGCCTTTGTTACACTGGTCAGGCAGATAGAGTCAGTTTTGGTACAAGAAAGGAGGTGTAGGAAGTTAGCCACCATGGGGGATTGCCTTCTTATATCAGGAAGGAATTTCCATCATTAACACTAGTAGGGAAATTTCTGCTCAGTAAGGAGGTCCCATGAGAAACCAGACTTCACAACTGTAATCACATCTCTCTCCAGGGTTACTGAACTGAAAGCATTATCTTAGGTATTTTGCTATATGCTGCTGTTTAGTTGCTAAATCACATCCAACTCTTTTGCAACCCCATGAACTGTGGCTCACCAGGCTCCTCTGTCCATAGGATTCCCAGGCAAGAATACTAGAGTGGGTTACCATTTCCTTCTCTAAGGGGTCTTTCCTTCCCAGGTAATGAACCTGTGTCTCCTGCATTGGTAGGTGAATTCTTTACCACTGAGCCACCAGGGAGGCTATTCTTAGGTATTTAGAAGCCCCCAATTGAGAGCTTCCCTGGTGGCTCAGCTGGTTAAGAATCCACCTGGAATGAGGGAGACCTGGGTTTGATTCCTGGGTTGGGAAGATCCCCTGGAGAAGGGAAGGGCTACCCCCTCCAGTGTTCTGGCATGGAGAATTCCAGGGACTGTGTAGTTCATGGGGTCGCAAAGAGCCGGACACAACTGAGCAACTTTCACTTTCACTTTCAAATGTAACTGACAGGTTGTCATCCTAGGGTGTAGAGATATTAAGATACATCATGTAATTCTAAACACTAAAAGGATCTGGATCAACCATCAGACTTCATGTTTTATTTTTAGCTGGTAGTTTTTAAATTAAAACCTTGAAATCTCAGAACTGGAAGAGGACCAAGGAGTTGTTTCATTCAGACTTTACCTGATATTTAGCATCTGAGCTTTGTTCTCCCAACCTCCACTAACCATGTGAGTCTTCATCCATATATGTTGAAGTGCATACATGAATACTCCTTTGAGGTTACAGGCAGTAGTACATGCATGCCTGCCTGCATGCTTCTTTCAGATAAAGGACTGTCCCACGAAGACTTTTCTAAACCTTCAAGGTGCCTTCCCAAGTCTTTCTATGTCCCTTTCTCTTTTGACTTTTTTTCAAAGCTTTTTATCCCCAAAGTACCTCTTTACCATTACACATAATGCTAGAGATATTGCAATAGAAAACACTATGGAAAGTCTCGAAAAAAGCTGAACTTCTCCCAGTGCTTGTTTTATGTTGAATGGTAATAACACACCTTACTATTCAGTGGGTCAAATTCTAAAAACCAGTTTTAATTTTAGGGAAAAAGGCTCCAGTGCCTTCTCTCACACAAAGGAATGGCCTTACTGTATACAAGTACACTTAGAACAGATGTAAACATATGGCCGTGTGGGTCACGCTCTGTTTATATCTAAGCCAGGTCATAGCCCTACAGTTGATCTTTTCACAGCTAAATTATCAAGTGTCTCCACTTGTGTGTGTCTCCATTTCACAGATGTGTTTATGATAGTATGACTGCAAGGCACGATCCTCAAACCCAAAACTCCATGACTTAACATGGATTCGGAGACCTCTAGAGGTAAAACAAATCCGGGCTCTCATTTATCTTCTTTTTAACATGTGAAGGAGCAAAGGAATGGAAATAACATGCAGCACCCCACTTTGGTTTGCTAGGTCATGTGCATCTATGAGTTCATTTAATCTTTAAAACTCATATAGCATGCAGATGGTATTGGGAGAAGTCAGGTAACTTGACTAAGGTCACACAACTTAGCCATGGTAGAGTCAAGATTCGAGCCCTGAGCTTCCCTGTTATCCTTCATGCTATTGAATGCATCCAGCCCAGAGATGTTAATAGATCGCAAAAGTCATATATCTGTTAAAAATCAATGCCAGGATTCTTCAAATCCTAAACCATGATCTTATGAGTTTTCTCTTATAGCATATTCCTGTTCAAGGCACCTACATAACTGATAAATGAGATGGCAAAGGAAAACATAATTCAATGATAAGGGTGGTTTAATAAAGCATTGTCCATAAGCATAACGGGGTGATTGGCTGGCCTGTTGGCTCTTGATTAATCATCTGTCTTTCCCAGTCACTGTGTCTCAAGTTTTTCTTTCTCCTACCGGCCTGAAACCACTTTCCCCTAGACCACAATGCATTCCATAACTGCTCAGACCACACCCTTGCATCTATACTCCTGTCTCTTTCTGCTTTTCCCACATTGGAAGGGCTCCTCATTTTCATATGGGAATCAATTCCTTGTCCGTTGGTTGTGAACCTGGACCCAGTGGTTCATGACTTATGGATTCCTGCTTCAGCATGATGTCTTAGCATCAGAGCTCAGTTTTCTCATGTTTCCATGAAGCCACGCTCATCTCCTTCCTGTGTTCTGGTGGTCCTCCTCCATACGCACTCCTTAGAGCAGGAGTCTTGTTTTGCCAGTGTTTCCCATTACAGAGTCAGGGTTCAGTAAGGAAGTTCTGGACAGGCCCAGTTCTTTGAAAGCTTGCGTTTTCTTCTCTAGCACCTCATCCAACACACAGCAATGGATTCCCATAAAGAAACAGTTTGACGTTGGTTCCTGTTTGCCCTCTAGGCTTCTGGATTTGCAAGAGGAAAGTAGTTGTGTCAGAGAAGATCTCACTGTGGCAGTTCCCTGTAACGGGAAGAACCACTGTATCTCTGGGGCGTGCTTTCAAGCCAGGGGGCTAGCGTCCTCAGCTATAAAACAGATTTCCATGGGTCTGCTTTAAAGGCCGCTGTGGGGGTTGGAGGGGCATCTGGATGAGAAAGGGGTAAGCAGAGAGGAACAGTGCCCGAGCAGAGTAAGCACTGAGGGGATGGCTCAGAAATACTTTATAGCAAAAGTTTGCTCTGAGGAATTTTCTTTATAACTCCACACCTTTTTACATTCATATTTGATGGTGTGAAGGAGATCACCCTGTTTGAAACTTGAAGACTCAAACTTCCAGAAGTTAGAACATTCCGTTATGATTCCAAGAGCCTCCAAACTGGAGTTTTCCAGCTCAGTTCATGAATAACTGGATGATCTATGTAGTAAAACTATTTTCCTGCTCAGGGTATAATGTAAGCCATGGTTAAGTTGAGAGGAAGGGCTGAAACCTGATACCCAACTAAGAACAATATTACATCAAATTTAAGGTGTTCAGAAGTGTTAATTCTGTAAATGTCACTCAGAATCTTTTTATTGCATCAAACAAAAAAGACTTTTAGTGCTTGGGCTGAATGTCCTTTAGTCCAAGGTTAAGATTACTGCATATGGCAAAATATCCTGCTCCATCCTTCTTGCTCCAAGGAAGTTTAATAATAATCCAAATACTGAATTTAATAATAATCCTGATAACCTATGCATATATTACTATCTTTTGCTTGTTTTAAACTTTTTTTTTAAAGGAAGCATCCCATTCTGTCCCACAAACTGTCTTGCTTGTATGTAACAAAATCAAAGTCTGATTTTCCCTTCATTCCTAATATTCCCAGAGCTTACACTTGACTGGATTTCTTTTTAAACAGTGTTTATTTAGTCTCTGCTGAGTTCTATGCTAGCTACAGGTGGCTACAGAAATTCATCAGATGAGACCCTGCCATACAAAAGTTTATAATCTGAGGGGAGGAGAGGAGACCCACATACACAGAATGTCCACCTAGAGTAATAAGGAAAAAGAACAGATGGGAAACACCAAGAACATTACCACTTCAGCATCTCTTAGAACAAGCCAAACTGCTTCTATCAGGATGCCAGCATCCTGCCAGGGTCTGGAAGGAGGAAACTAGCCCAGAGGAGATGCCATAGTGGTATAAGCCGTGCCTCTCATGCAAGACCTCCAAGCTTCCTTGCTGACACTGACACCATCCCCAGGTCAGTGTCAAGTCAGGAAATTTGTCAAAGGAGATTTTCAGTGGTGCCGGTTACAGCTCAGTCTGCCTAGAAGCACCACCTCCTGAATGGCATGTTACCTGTCTGTAGTACAAAGTCGCTAGATGCTCTGTGGCTAAACTGTTTATTCTACTTTTTTTTTCTTTCAAGTTAATAGGGTAAAGTGTGAAAAGTGAAAGTGTTAGTTTCTCTGTCTTGTCTGACTATGATCCCATGGAGTGCAGCCTGCTGGGCTCCTCTGTCATGGAATTCTCCAGGCAGGAATACTGGAGTGGGTTGCCATTCCCTTTGCCAGGGGTTCGTCCCAATCCAGGGATGTAACCCGGGTATCCTGCCTTGCAGGCAGATTCTTTAACATCTGAGCCACCAGGGAAGCCCCTTAATAGGTGAAACAGATTATCAAATAAATAAATGGTCCACTGATTGTGTCCATAAACATTACCACACTCCAGCTTAACCAGGAGAACCAGCCTGTGGCTTTTTGTTTATCTGTCATACAACGCAGGGCTCTGGAATTCATTTTGTTTTATTATGTTGTAATCTAGTTTTCAAATGTGACCTCCTACCTTGTAGAAGGTAAATAGAGGCAGGGTCTTCAGCACGGTCCCTTTCTCTGAAAAAAGAACCTGAATGTATAGCTTGATGCCACTGTGAATTCCTAATGCATATTTATTCTGGTGACAATGTATACAATAATTATAATCTCCCAAACATCCTTGGAAATTGTAAAATTACGGTGATGGGAATAACAAAGTCATCAGAACCAATATAATTCTACTATTTTTCTACATTTGCTTTTTGGTCGGCATTTTGTGTAGCTCGTGATGTGTATCAATGATAACAACAATCATAATAAAAAAAAATCCTTTGACTTTCTTTGGCCAGGACTTTGTGTTTATGCAATGTACATTAGCCTCTCTCTAGGAATGCACTTAGGGCTGAAGGGGTTATTTCTACGTTTGGTCAGGGGACGTCTGGCAGGTGGAAGTTATTTCTGTTACTCACACGGCAGAAAGGGTCCAGGGTGTCTTGGGGTGGTTGAACAGGGCAGTGAGGAGACTCCAAACTGGCCTTTAGGAGGGTCCGGTCAGGGCATGGGCCGTGTCCTTCAGTGAGCAGGGGACCCCCAAGTCTTCATCCGTATGCCCAGCGCACCCTGTGTACCCGCACAGTTTAACCCTCAGAGCTGCTCACTCAGAATGCTTCTGGAGGAGTGAACTCTTGGACTCTGGGTGGTGTCTTGGCTGAAAGTGTCTGGACGATCAATATTCTGAGAGAAACAGAATTACAATATTTAAGTCAACTACTGGGATTCAATGTTCTAAGTATTTTAAGTAGATAATTTCCTTCTCTCCAAAAAGAGGTGTTTTTTTGTTGTTGTCTTTTTTTTTCTTTTTTTTGCTAAAAATCACAAGGACAAATAACATTATATATATATATATATATTTTTTTTTTTTTTCATTTCTTAAAGAAAAGAAGCATCACACCATGGAAAAAAGAACCCATTGTTTCCTGCTACATGGAAAGGCCCTTTGCCATGAGTTCATGCCCAATGCCCACTTCCAGTAGAAACCGCCGGTCAGTGTAACTCCTGTTAGGCTGGCTCACTGACGATTCTTATGGCTAATAGTTAATAGTATTATTGATGCCTTCTCCTATTGTTGAGGGTTTGATTTTTTTTCCCCCCTGTCAGACTGTATTCTTCTTGGAGGAATATTCGAATAAGAATAAAACAGGGATCGACCTTTCTAGATTTCCTGCTCCTCATTTGCAAACAGTAGCCATAACCCCCAGCTGTCAAAAAGGATAGAGCCCAAGGGATTCACTTGGGGAATTGGGGTCCAGAATTCCTGCCCTTCAGGACCTTACAGCAGGATACTTCTAGCATCATTTTCCCTCTTTGCAATTTTTCTTGCCCCTCCTGTTTGTATGTTAAGTGAATTTGTTTATTCCAAGAGTTTATGAAAGGCTCTGATGTTTGTCAGACAATGTGTAGGGAGGAGAATGGCGTGACCACAGATCGAAGTATCTATTGCCCAGAGTTTTAAAAAAATGCAAAGAACTGGCCAAGCTTTTCCCAGGACCTAGTATTCTTGGCCACCATGGAACCAGTCCCTTCTTTCCTTATGACAGAGAGGCATTGGCATTTTTAGAATGGGGATGTCCCTTAAAAATCATGGGTCCAAGCACCTATTTTACAAATGAGGAAACAGACTCAGAAGGAGGCAGCTAAGCTACTCTAGGGCCCGGGTCTTTGCCTGTGGCCTCTAGAAGCCATGACCCGGCCTCATGCTGGCTACACTGCAGACTGTGTTCCCCTGTCTGTGTGGGGGGTTTACTGACACCATCTGAGCCGGGAGTTCAGCCTGTTACAGCTGCATCTCCACCAGTGGGTCACCCCACAGTCGGGTCTGGGGCTGCTTTTTTAACACTTTCTGCCCCAAGTTTCCTTTCTCTATCTTGTCCCTTAAAAAATGAACTTCTGAGAGACGGAGAGTGACTTTTACTCAGACACAGGGGCCCTCTGAGCCCTTTTAATGGGAGACCAGATGTTGGATGAGTTCTCATTAAGTCCTGGGCTTGTAGGTTGAGTGTTAATATTTGCCTTTTGAATTCATATCATTATTACTCCTGCCAGTAATATACTTTTCAATAAATTAAATTGAATTTTCCAGTATAATAAATGGAAAGGGCTTTTGGCCGTGTGTGTGTGTGTGTTTCATGCTCTTTCCACAGTCACTCTCAATGACAGGGCTCATGGTGGCTGATCCACTGGTCTCAAGGATGATAATCAGAAGTGAGGCAGTGGAATTCATGGACTTTGGGCTTGGGACCTCATAGGGGGAAAAATTCACCCCTTACATTTGCAAAACTCTAAGTTCACAAATTCATCTTTAAAAATGTAAATATAATATGTTGCCTGCAGTTTGTGACATTACAGTGAGTCCCATCGTTCTTGGGACAAAGGCTAAATGTCTTGTAAAACCTGACCTATTCCAGCCATATATAAGCTCTGTCTCTTGCTTATTATTAAAGCCCTAAAACCTGGTGCATAACACTGATCATGGGGCTTTGAACTGTTCACCATTATCCATTCACCCAGTTGGCAAAGGCAATTATAAGATATTTTACATTTTAAAATAATTGTATTTATTTGACTGCACTGGGTCTTCATTGCTGCACAGACTTTTCTCTAGTTGCGATGAGCAGGGTCTGCCCTGTAGTTGCGGGGCCCTGGCTTCTCACTGTGGTGGCTGCTCTTGTTGGGGAGCACCTCGTTGGGGTGGATGGTATTTACAGAGGACAACATGATGACGTGATGTGCAAATGCACTGTGAAAGGATCCCTCTCCATCTAGTTAATGATCACATCCATCACCTCACATATTCATTTCTTTTTAGGGTGAGAACTTTCAAGTTCTACTCTCTTAGCAAACTGCAAGTAGGCAATACAGTGTTATCAGTTGTAGGAACCATGTTTCACATTAGATCCTCAAGCCTTGCCATTCCTGTAACTGCAAGTTTGTATCCTTTTACCAGACTCTTCCTATTTTCCTCACCTCCTGCTGCTACTGCTAAGTCACTTCAGTCGTGTCCGACTCTGTGCGACCCCATAGACAGAAGCCCACCAGGCTCTCCCATCCCTGGGATTCTCCAGGCAAGAACACTGGAGTGGGTTGCCATGTCCTTCTCCAATGCATGAAAGTGAAAAGTGAAAGTGAAGTTGCTTAGTCGTGTCCGACTCTTAGCGACCCCATGGACTGCAGCCCACCAGGCTCCTCTGTCCATGGGACTCTCCAGGCAAGAGTACTGGAGTGGGGTGCCATTGCCTTCTCCTCCTCACCTCCTAACACCCGACAATCATTTTTTAATCCTCTGTTTCTATGGATTCAACATTTTTTATAGATTCCACATGTAAGTGCTAGCATGAAGAAATTTTTTTCTCCATCTGGTTTATTTCACTCAGCATAATGCCCTCCACTTTGATCCACGTTGCTTCAGATGACAGGATTTCCACCCGCCCCCTTTTTTTTAAAGGTTGAAAAATGTTCCATTTTACATATATATTATCCATTCATTCATTTAAGGAGCACTTAGTTTGTCTCCATGTCTTAACTATTGTGATCAATGCTGCAATGAATATGGGACTTCAGATATCTCCTTGAGATTTTTTTTTATATATATATACACCCAGAAGTTTGGATTGCTGAATCACATGGTAGCTCTATTTTTAATCTTTGAGGAAACCCCACACTGCTCTCCAGGGTGGTTTCACTGGTTTAAGTCCCCACCAACAGTGCACAGGGGTTCCCTTTTCTCCACATCCTCACCAACACTTATCTCTTGTCATTTTGAGACTAGCCAGACATGAGTTTGAGCAAATTCTGGGAGATGGTGAAGGACAGGGTGCTGCAGTCCATGGGTCACAGAGTCAGACACGACTGAGCGACTGAATGATGACAAAAATTCTAACAATGTGAGGAGATACCTCACTGTGGTTTTGATTTGCATTCCCCTGATGTTGAACACCTTTTCATGTGTCTGCGGGCCTAAACCTTCTATGGAAGAATGTCTATTCAGGTCTTTGCTGATTTTTTAATATGGATAATTTAAAACTCAGCTAAAATACACCCCTTATGAAAGCCAGGATCTTTCTTGTCTATTTTGCTCATCCCTATCCAGGGCATATAGGTCAGTACACAGCACAAAGCTGACCCACACTAGTCCCTCTGAGATGCCTGAGGTGAGGCTAAGCCCTCTCCTTATTTTCTTACTGAATGTGGTGGCCCTGTGCCGAGTTGCTTTAGTCGTGTCTGGTTCTGCGACTCTAAGGACTGTAGCCTGCCAGGCTCCTCTGTCCTTGGGATTCTCCAGGCAAGAATACTGGAGTGGGTTGCCATGCCCTCCTCCAGGAGATCTTCCTGACCCAGGGATTGAACCCAGGTCTCCTGCATTGCAGGCAGATTCTTTACCAGCTGAGCTACAGGGAAGCCCCATGGTGGCCCTGCTGCTGCTGCTAAGTTACTTCAGTCGTGTCCAACTCAGTGGGACCCCATAGACAGCAGCCCACCAGGCTCCCCCGTCCCTGGCATTCTCCAGGCAAGAACACTGGAGTGGGTTGCCATTTCCTTCTCCAAAGCAGGAAAGTGGAAAGTGAAAGTCAAGTCACTCAGTCGTGTCCGACTCTCAGCGACCCCATGGACTGCACCCCACCAGGTGGCCCTCAGTTCAGTTCAGTTCAGTCGCTCAGTCGTGTCTGACTCTTTGCGACCCCATGAATTGCAGCACACCAGGCCTCCCTGTCCATCACCAACTCCTTGAGTTCACTCAAACTCATGTCCATCGAGTCAGTGATGCCATCCAGCCATCTCATCCTCTGTCGTCCCCTTCTCCTCCTGCCCCCAACCCCTCCCAGCATTAGAGTCCTTTCCAATGAGTCAACTCTTCGCATGAGGTGGCTAAAGTACTGGAGTTTCAGCTTTAGCATCATTCCTTCCAAAGAACACCCAGGACTGATCTCCTTTAGAATGGACTGGTTGGATCTCCTTGCAGTCCAAGGGACTCTCAAAAGTCTTCTCCAACACCACAGTACAAAAGCATCAATTCTTTGGCGCTCAGCTTTCTTCACAGTCCAACTCTCACATCCATACATGACCACAGGAAAAACCATAGCCTTGACTACTGCTACTGCTAAGTCACTTCAGTCGTGTCTGACTCTGTGCAACCCCATAGACGGCAGCCCACCAGGCTCCCCCGTCCCTGGGATTCTCCAGGCAAGAACACTGGAGTGGGTTGCCATTTCCTTCTCCAGCGCATGAAAGTGAAAAGTGAAAGTGAAGTCGCTCAGTCGTGTCCGACCCTCAGCGACCCCATGGACTGCAGCCCTCCAGGGTCCTCCATCCATGGATTTTCCAGGCAAGAGTACTGGAGTGGGGTGCCATTGCCTTCTCCGAACGGACCCTAAACCAGTCTTATTCCTGAGATTTTACAATGTGCAGTTTCTGAGTCCCTGCATGTACAACTTTTCCCACTAGAGGGCAGAGTTCACTGCTTTTTCCTTTTTTTCTGGTCCTTTAAAGGGCCTGGCACGATGCCTCTAACAGTATATGGTCAGCTTTTTCATTTCTGTTAAGGGATATCACATAAGTAGTTCTCAGTACCCACAAAATAAAATTGCCTAATATAATTTGACTTTATTATTCTGCCAAAGTTAGAAAGTAATACAAATGAATTTCAAAACAAAAACCTAACATTTCTCTATTAAACGATTTTCTCCTTACAAAATGCTGTCACCGCAATAAAATGTTATTAATAATAAAATAAAAACCAAGGAAACACATTTATGTACCTACATCTGCATTAGTAGCAAATCAATCACTCCAAACCCCTATGAAATAAATGTTAAGGAACACTCAAGGATGATCAGTTTGAAGAGCACCAAATTACTGGCCATCTACTTCACTCTGTCTGGTGGGTCTCTCTTGTCCATCACTAGGTGGGGCCAATGGGCTTTTATTGCCTCTGATCCCCTTGCAAAATCAGGCCAATTGCTATGTCCAGGCATAATCCTTATCCTTGGACAGGAGATACGTAATCAGCTGCCTCAGTTTTACTACACTGGTGCTCAAAATTCTGTGCGATTCTTAAAAATACACATACCTGACCTCCAGAAACATCCAATATGAGTTTTATCTCCTCCATCATGTAACCAGGCCCATTGAATAATGTCCTTTTCCCTAACCAAGTGGTTCTCAGATCTGAGTATATGTAAATATCATCTCAGAGCTTTAAAAAAAAATCCTAATACCCACTCTTATCCCTAGTTCAACCAGAGTCTCTGGGGGTGGAGCCCAGGTCATAGGTGGTTTTAAATCTCCACAGTTGATCCAGTGGGCAACCTGGATTGAGAATCACTGTGGATCATTTAATATAGATCACTTAAAACTCAGCTAGAATATACCTTTTATGAAAGCCAGGATCTTTCTTGTCTACTTTGCTCATCCCTATCCAGGGCATTTAAGTCAGTACACAGCACAAAGCCGACCCACACTGGTCCCTCTGAGATGCCTGAGGTGAGGCTAAGCCCTCTCCTTATTTTCTTACTGAATGTGGTGGTCCTGTGCTAAGTTGCCTTAGTCATGTCCGATTCTGTGACTCTAAGGACTGTGGCCCGCAAGGCTCCTCAGTCCTCGGGATTCTCCAGGCAAGAATACTAGAGAGGGTTGCCATGCCCACTCTGATATGAGACTCAAGCCTGACAACTAGTATTTTCATAGAGTCATTCCTTTCATCGCTGATACCTTCATTCATTTGATTATCCATTCATCTAAAGTGCTTTGGAGTCAGACAGTCGATCTCAAATAAATGATTTACCTCCCTAAGCTTCATGGGTCTCATGTCGACTTTGGAGCCTAAGACACCCACCCACATCACTAGACTGCTGTGACAGCTGGTTGAGAAAATATATGAAAAGTAACCGGTAAATAGTATGTATTCAATAAACCATAGCTATTAAGTCATTCAATCATTTTACAAAACATGTTGTCAGCACTGTGCTAGCCTCAGTGGTTGTGGTAGCCCTGACACACATAGGGATGGTGCCCGTGCCTTTTCTGGCATCCTGAAATTGTAAGCATCGAAGTACCCCACAAAATATTGTAAGGTGCAGATGATAAAGAGCACTCTATTCAAACTCTCTGATGGCCCTATTAACTAAGGACCAAGGTAATGATCAAGCCAATTGGTATCTGGAGATCCCTCCTGGATGGGCAGGAGCTGTTGCACAGGGTCTATGAGTGGGGACCGTATTTGGGCTTCACTGGACCAAGAGACCATTGGAACAGTGTGACTTGGGGGAACAAAATATCCATCAGAGCAAACTGGGCAAAGATAGGGATAAGGCCACGGGGAGCGGGGTGGGGGGCAGCCAGAATCCTCAAGACCCTCTCAAAATTCATAATGGAGAAGATTCTAAATACCTGAAACAAGCACAATATTGTAACTCCACTATGTTTCAATAAAAACATTTATAAATGTTAAATCACGATGGTAGGCAACAAGGGGACTGGCAGGGGGCAGATCCATCCAAAGACACTATGGGGAAAAGAAGGTTCCAAATGGCCAGATCTTCAGGATTTTTTTTATTGAAAGGATAAATATGAATTTTAATGTGAAATCCTTCATTTCTCAAATGTTGATACAGATTTTAAGCCTGCTAGGCTCCTCTGTCCATGGAATTCTTCAGGCAAGAATATTGGTGTAGGTAGCCATTCCCTTCTCCAGGGGATCTTCCTGACCCAGGGCTCGAAGTGGATCTCCTGCATTGCAGACAGATTCTTTACTGTCTGAGCCACCAGGAAAGCCCCAAACTTAAATATACCATGGCAAAAATGCTTTGGGCAATTAAGACCAATGGATGTAAAATGTAAAATGGGAAGGTAATTCTATCAAGGACTTTGCTAATTGAAAAATTCAAATAAACATTGCTGCTAAATGAGCCAAAACCCCAACATTTATCTCTATAAAAATTTCCAAAAGTGTTTGGTTTGACTTAAAACACTGTCTTTGTTGAGCTTCTTATGCTCAAAGGAGAGTGCTCTCAGAACAATATGACAATTGCATAGAGTTCTAAGAGAAGTGTCTTTTTCCTCATTGGTTCATGGAATTGTTTGTGCAGCTGTCTGACTGCCCCCAAAATCTCTTCCCTTAGAGAATTAAGGGGACTTTTCCTGGTGTCTCAGATGATAAAGAAGCTGCCTGCAATGCAGGAGACCCAGCTTCGTTCCCTGCATCGGGAAGATCCCCTGGAGAAGGAAATGGCAACCCACTCCAGAATTCTTGCCTGGAGAATCCCATGGACAGAAGAGCCTTTACATATGGCAGCCCCACATCATAAGTTCAACACTCTCTGGATTTTATTTTAGATAATTCTTATCTATTAAGGGGCAATTTTCTTTCTCTGCCTGCCATATTTTCTTGAACATCTTCACAAGATGTATTTACGGAATTATCCAACAAGACGACTAAGACCGCCAAATTTGTTTAGCAATTTAGTCAGCAGTTTTCTGTAATAACTTTCTTGGATCCCTCTCTTTCCCTTTTTCTCTAGACCTATACCAGCGCCAGATCTGTTCTTCCTTACTCTGAGCATCAGTGAACAGGCCAAAATCAACTGTTTGGGGCAACACATTTTACTCCATTTTCCTGCAAAGTCACCTTAAATTCTGAGGGATTAGCACAGTTGCTATGCCCACCAGACTCACCCCTGGGAGAATTTTCCGGGGGTAAATGTGTATCCTCCCCCGGGCTGATTCCCTTCCCTGACTTATTTCTCCTCTTCCACCTTCCCTGCCACCTTGACACTCAGCTTACCTGGCCCCGTGTGGAGTTTCACCTTTATCGTAACAATTGCAGGGAGGCGGTGTGACTGCCTGACCCTCGTCTACTCCATCAGTCCTCTCAGTGTCTGCCTTAACCCTGAAAACATTAATTCTCCCCCATTGCCTCCATGCAAGTGTGGTATTTCCTCCATGAAAAGTGAGGAAATTACCCAGAGTGGTGCAAGTTACACTTTTCACCTGTCTTCATACATGCTCTCAATCTCTCCTATTCTTGTGAATCTATGCAACATGCTGTCTCTGTTCTCCCAAATCCCAGCTTATGTCCATGATAGCTACGAGGAAAGAGTTGGTACCCTGCACAAGGGCCCTGCATCCTTCCCGGTAATGAGCAGAATCACTAAGTCACGTGGAGAAGGGATGTTTCACCCTCTGCTGCCTCCTAGATGAATTGACGCCCACATTCCAGCTTCACACTTATCACCATGCCTGTCACACCTCTAGTCATCGCCTGCTCACTCATTCATTCAAAATATCTTTACTAAGAACCTCTTCGGTGTCAGGTGCTGTGAACAGTGATGGAGATATTCAAATAATTAAGACAGGAGCCTTGCCTTGAAAGCTCTTGTAATCACGCAGAGAAGAGGAATGCGGAGGAAGATAAATTACAGAACAGTGTGACGAGACAAGCCGGACAGATGTCAAAGGTACAAACAGCCCAGCAGAGGAGGTGGGACACTGGGTCTGGGGCAAGGAGGGACATCTTGAAGAGGGCCTGCTTAGATGTTGAATGATGACCGGCTTTGTTAGCTCAACAAGAGAAGACATTGCAGGCAGAGGAGCCAGTCTGTGCAAACCCTGGGGGCAGGCACTGCCTTTCTGTTCACTGACTCATTCAGCAATTGTTTATCAAGCACCTGGAGACACATCTGTGCATAAAATGGAAAAAACAAAAAAAAAACAACACCCCTGTCTTCCTGGAATTCACACATTCCTAATGTTTCAGGCTTTAGACTAAGATGGAAAAATGACATATGAAAGGGCCAAGGTGTAAAATGGGGCTGTTGTATCTGGAGCCGGGTCACAGAGGGTCTGAAGGACGAGCTGAGGATTTGGATACCACTTTGTATAATGGGCGGGATTTCCAACATCAGTACTGGTGGCATGTTTGGCTGGGAAGTTCTTCATTGCGAGGGCTCACTTGTGAGCTGTAGGATGGTAGCATTCCATCACTGTGTATCCCACTTCTGATGATCGAAATTGTCTGCTGATATTGCAGGACAGGAGCAGGAGAGAGGAGTCACCGCATACTGAGAGCCCCTAGAATCCGATGAGGCCATTCTAAACGGGTCAAAAGACAGAGCTGTAGTCTCCCTAGAAAGCAGTGTTTTATTTCCACAGGCACATCTGGAAGGGAAGAGCGCATCTTGGGGTGATTGTCATTTGCTGAGCAAAGACCCTGAGGAGAGGCTGGAAGGTTCCTATTGGGAAATATCCCAGAGTCTGCAGTGGATGGATGAGGGTAGACCTTTAGCTGAGGGAATTCCTCAAAGTCAAATAGGAAGAGATACACATGCAAAGCTGATCACTCTAGACTGTATTCAATCCTCAGCTCTGGCTTGATAATAATTTTTTAAAATTAAATTTATTTTTAATTGAAGGATAATTGCTTTACAATATTGTGTTGGTTTTTGCCATATGCCAACTTGAATCAGCCACAGGTATACCGATGTCCCCTCCCTCTTGAGCCTCCCTCCCACCTCCCTCCCATTTCGCAGAAAGGTACACCGAGGTATGCAGGGGTGCAGTGGCTGTGCCAAGGCCACGTGGGTAGTCATGGGGTTCTCCTAGGTCTTTCATGTCCGGGAATAAAGTGGCTGTATTTGTCTGGAGCGTTTGACCTCTTAGACCATGTGCATGTCCAGTCAGGTTACAGGAAAGGGAAGGACTCCACAAGAGCTAAGGATTCCATGATGAGACAAAATGGCAACATCTCCCATGCTTTAGGGCTTCCCTGGTGGCTCAGCTGGTAAAGAATACACCTGCAGTGCAGGAGACCCGGGTTTGATTCCAGGGTCGGGAAGATCCCCCAGAGAAGGAAATGGCACCCCACTCCAGTATTCTTGCCTGGAGAACCCCAAGGACAAAGGAGCCTGGTGGAGCGCCATTCCTGGAGTTGCAAGGACTCGGACACGACTGAGCGACTAAACCACCACCACCCATGCTTCGAGTGCACGTGTAAACTGAGAGAAAGAAATTGTGCCGGGCGGCTCCTCGGGGAGACGCCTCTCTCCCAAAGCCTCTCTCCGGCGTCCCCCAGCCTCCGAAGAACAGAGTGGACAAGGTCGGGAGGGTGAGAGAGGACCCCACCCCTGCCTCCTCACAAAGCTTGTTTTCCAAACATCTCTATAGGAAGCACCTGCTGATAACTGTCTAATGAGGCACAGATTGAAAATGGCTAAACACGCTTGTAGTGAAACAGGGGTGATGGGACCCAGAAGTGCTGTGAGGAAATTCCTCTAATTGCAATTTTTAGTTATTATTAACATGATCCCCATACTTCAGGAATAACTACCAGAGAGGTATGTTCTTTTTTTTTTTTTTTTTTCTCCACACTCTCCAGGTCTTTTAGAAAATCAGGAGATTTGGAGCAATTGCCCACTTCAGGACAGAGGACAAATCTGCCTATCTTTAGAATTTTAGTGTCACTCCTGAATATTCACGCACAATCCTTTTGAGAGAGTGAATAATAAGTGCTTAGCATTGGGCAAACATTATTTCCATGTTGGCCTTTTTAATATTAATATAACAATTGCTGTTAACATTGATTGCTTACTGCAGGCTAGATAGTCTCCTAACTGTTTAACATGCATTGACAGTTACATTTAAAATTTCTGGGGTTTGTTGGGTGTCAGACATTGTGTTAAATGCTATGCACCTTAAACATATTACTTAATTTTTATAATGATATTTGCATTATCGTCAAACCCTATATACAAATGAAATACAAGGCTGGAGATAGTAAATGGTTGGCCCAAAGCCACAACAATCGAAACTCCAGTACTTTGGCCACCTGATGCGAAGAACCGACTCATTGGAAAAGACCCTGATTCTGGGAAAGACTGAAGGCAGGAGGAGAAGGGGATGACAGAGGGTGACATGGTTGGATGGCATCACCAATGTGATGGACATGAGTTAGAGTAAGCTCCGGAAATTGGTAATGGACAGAGAAGCCTGGTGTGCTGCAGTCCATGGGGTCACAAAGAATTGGACGTGACTGAGCAACTGAACTGAAATGAACTTAAAGTGACAACAACTGGAAGAATCAGAAACTCTAGGTCCAACTCATTTGACTCCAAACTCTGCCTAGCTAATCCTGGAAAGCTGCTTTGAGGGTGACTGTGTATAATTTATGTTTATACCAATACCACAGTGTCATGAAGGCTACTACTGTAGCTTTACAATAAGTCTTCAAAGTGAAAGTGAAAGTTGCTCAGTTGTGTTTGACTCTTTGTAACCCCATGGGGTCCATGGAATTCTCCAGGCCAGAATACTGGAGTGGGTAGCCTTTCCCTTCTCCAGGGGATCTTCCCAACCCAGGATCAAACCCAAGTCTCCTGCATTGCAGGCGGATTCTTTACCAGCTGAGCCACCAGGGAACTCTTATTGTCTACTAATAAATGATGCAACCTTTTCCTTAACTTTGCCCTTGCAGTGACTATCACTTTGAAACTCCACATGCATTTAGAATCACCTTATCAATATGACTGAACTGAACTGAACTATCAATACTCACTTTAAAAATATGTGGGATTTTGTCACAAACACTTTATGGTTCAGTCTGAGGAAAACTGAAATATTTCTAACAGTGGTTCTTTCAACAGATTATCAGGATGTATCTCTCCTTGTATTTAGGTTTCATTTAATTGTTCTCTTTTGTATTTGGCAGCACTGTGAAGACAGGTCTTATATGTCATTTATTGTGCTCTGTGCTGTGCTAAGTCACTTCTGTCCTGCCCGACTCTTGGTGACCCCATGGACTGTAGCCCGCAAGGCTCCTGTGTCCATGGGATTCTCCAGGCAAGAATACTGGAGTGGGTTGCTGTGCCCTCCGCGCGGGGGATCTTCCTGACCCAGGGATTTTCCCTGCATCTCCTGTGTCTCTTGGCAGGCAGATCCTTTACCACTAGCATCACATGCAAACCATGTCACTTATTAGATTTACTGTTAAACATCTGACATTTTAATGATATTTAAGTGGCATTCTAAAAATGCTTATTTAAATGTTTTTGATGGAATATAAGCATGTAACTGAGTTTTGTATATTGATCTGCATCCAACAATTATCTAAATTCATTCTTCGATGCTAAATGGTGATTAGTCAATTTTGTTACATATTTTACTTCTGCAGTTATGCTAACTGTAAATAATATTTCTCTTTTCTTCCTTTCTGATCCATATATCTTATTTCATTTCTTTGTACTGGATGCAGAATTATTTCTTAATAATATCTATCAAGAAAGTTTGCCTCTATTCTTTGCTTAGAGTGTTTCTTTTCTATTATGAAGCAATGATGACATTGGTAAAATGATTTTCTTCCATCTACTATGATGAAAATATGATGGCTCTCCTTTATTCTGTTAATATTAAAACTCACATTGATTAATTTGCAATTATTAAGCTACCTTTGAATTTCTGAAATAAACCCAACTTGGTTGAAAGGTATTTGATGTCTATTACATATCTATTAATATTTTACTGATTTTTTTTTCATTTTCTATCTGTGAGAGAGATTGGTTAGTATTCTTCAGTTTTGTTATCCCCCTTTCTAGTTTCCATACTAAAGTTATATCTAGGCTTCATAAAGCAAATTAGAGAGTTTCTCTATTTTCCCATTTTCTGAGGGGGAAAAAGAAGCATGCTATTAGTATATATATATATATATATATATATATATATATATATATGTATTTCAAATACCTGGAAGAGTTTATTGGTCTAGCCATCTTTTCCTGAGGATATTTTCATGTATATCTTTGAAGTATTTAATATGATTATTCAGATTTTGTTAATGTTACACTTTGTTTCAGTTTGTGGAAACATTTATTTTCATAGGAATTCGTCTTTTTTATCTGCATTTTCAAATGTAGATTTATTAGTAAATAAATTTGGTAAACTTAGTTAGTAAATTTATTTGCTATATATTTTAATGTCTTGAAGATTTAGAATACTGTGCCCTTTGATCATTCAGGATATTTCCTAATATTGTCTCTGTCTTACAAAATTTTTGCTAGGGCTTTTCAACTCTATTGGTCTCTTCAAAGAACCAACTGTGTTTTGTTGATTCTCACAGGCACATGTACATAACCTTACATAGGCTTCCCTGGTGGCCCAGTGGTAAAGAATTCACCTGCAGTGTAAGGAACACGGGCAATGCAGGAAACACAGGTTCGATCCCTGGGTTGGGAAGACCCCCTGGAGAAGGAAAGGAAACCCACTCCAGTATTCTTTGTGGAGAATTCCAAGGACAGAGGAATCTGGCTGGTTATACTCCATGGGATCACAAAGAGTCAGACATGATTTAGAGACTAAACCACAACAACAACCTTACGTATATTTTTTCTTATCCTGACAGTGTCTCAAGGACTGATCTATGGACAAGTCCCTGTTTCAGTTCTGACTTTAGCAACTTGTGTCTATTCTCTGTCATTCATTATTCAATCTGACTAGTGGCTTATCATTTTTATTGATCGTTTCAAAGAACCTTTTCTTTCTTCCATTGATTTTCTGTTTTTTACTCTTTGCAATTACATTTTTTTCTCTTTATTTTTTTCTTTCTTTCACTTGATTTGGTGCGTTTGCTTCCTGCCCCCAGTTTCTTAAAGTAGAAGCTCAGGTCACTGGTATGAGACTTTCACTCTCTCTAACATAAACATTTAATGTTGCAAATGCCTCAAGTCCTGCTGTAGCTGTTTCACATGTTTTGCTATGTCATATTTTTGTTTCCACTCAATTTAAAATGTCTTCTAATTTTTCTTCTAATTCTCCATGTGACCCTTGAATTATTTATGTATATTCTTCAATTTCCAAATATTTGATGGTTTTTCTCCCAGATACTTTTCTGTTATCAGTTTCTTATTCAAGGTCATGTGACCAAAGAATATACATTTTATCCCACCCCAGGTTCCTATTCCCCTGAGAATATGGTCTATGTTGGAGAATGATCCCCCGGGCATTAGGAAAAAAGATTCTGTTGGCATGAGATGTTCTATAAATCTCAAATAGATAAATGGTTCAACAATGTTAAGTCCCTCTACATCCTTACTGATTTCCTCTGTTTGTTCTGATCACTAAGAGAGGAATATTGACATCTCTAATGTTAATGGTGCATTTGCTTATTTTTAATTTTAGAGCTACTGTTTTTGCTTCATGTATTTTGAAGCTGTATTGGTAGATGGGTATAAAATTAGATTTGTTATGTCCTCTTAGAAAATGACTCTTTTATCACTTTGTATCGTTCCTCTTTATTTTCAGTAAAATGCCGTGTCCTCAAGTCTTCTATGTATGATATTACTGCTGCTGCACTAGATAGCTTCTTTAATGAGTTCTTGCAATGTTTGTCCTCTTCCATGCTGGAGAGTCCTATGGATTAAGGAGCCTGGTGGGCTATAGTCCATAAGGTCGCAAAGAGTTGAACACGACTGAAGTGACTTTGCACGCGCACACGCATGCCGTGCTTGTAATCTTTGTGTGTGTGTATATATATACAAAATGTGTTTTTTTGTAGACTATATGTAGTTTGTCCTTTCTTTTTGCTTTCCAAACTGATCACATCGCCTTTTAATTGTGTCTGGCGTGCTTATTTTTCATATAATTATTTATACTCTGGGGTTGGAACATGCCATCTTGTTAGTTGTTTCCCATTTGCTTCATCTGTCCTGTGTGTTTTTTTTTTTCTTTCTTTCTTTTTCTGACTGTTTTTGGGTTAATTGGATATCTTTATGTTTTATTTTGTGCCCACTGTTTGTATATTCCATCTCTCTCTCTAAGCTTCTTATGCCTTCTTTGGGTTCAATATACACCTTTAATTCATCACAGCCCATGTTTAAATGACAACATACCGCTTCATGTAAAGTGTTATAAACTCACAGCCTTACAGTTATGGTTGCTATTGTTGTTTAGTTGCTCAGTCGTGTCCAGTTCTTTGCGACCCCGTGAACTGTAGCTGCCAGGTTCCTTTGTCTATGGGGATTCTCCAGGCAAGAATACTGGACTGGGTTGCCATGCCCTCCTCCAGGGGTTCATCTCGATTCAGAGATTGAACTCGGGTCTCTTGCATTGCAGGCAGATTCTTTACCATCTGAGCCACCAGGGAAGCCTGCTGGCCTTACAATAATGCCAGTTAAATCATCCTCTTCTTCTTCTTTAACAAGCAAGGCCTGAAAGTGGCACACAGTGCTTCTTGCAATCCCCCAGCGGCTAGAACTCAGACTCTTGGTGACGCCTACCTATGTGGGAGCCTGAGGAATGAAGTACGGCTGGGTGTCCAGGAGAAAAGGACACGGTCTTAGATGAAGAGCTAGTAGTGTCTTTGTCAAAGGATATGTTAAATGTTCCTGACATGTTCCCGATTTGTTATCCTGCTTTTTCCACCAGCCCTGCAAGAAATGGCACTATGTAGATTGAGATAAAGTTTCAGCACCCAGATAAACCAAATGGTTACCTGTCTTTAAGGATAAATATATCCTTGGAACTGGAGACTAAGAAAAATTTCAGGAACCAGGCAGTGCTGGAGAGAGTAGGAAGAACTGAACAAGGTGGACTTGCATTGAAGTCATATTGTTTAAAACAAGGTTGAAATTCTTTCTACCGGAGGATGATAAAGAGGCATGTGATAATTTGGCTTAGAAAAATTCACATAATCCATTTTTAGAGAAAATTTTAAATGGAAAACATTCAGTGAGTAGGAAATTATGGGTTTCTGGATAACACTGCCAACTTAGGAAACTCCTAAAGGAGTTGTACAAGCTTTAGAAGAAGAAAGACAATTTTTAACAGCAAAATAGATCATTTTCAATTTTTTTGAATAGCTCTCATGTGAAAGAATGTTCTGATTTGATCTCATTGAGAAAAATGTCCAAAATAAATTTCTCCTTATGCGTTTTATCATCTTTACTAGGAGTGCGCTAAGCGCCATGGAAACCTGCAAGAGAGTACCAAGTCCTCTCTGCACTTCATTTCTGCAGTCATGCCTGACCTGGCTCCTGCTGCTCTTTACAGCATCCTCCTCTAAGAGTCACAAACTGTCCCCCTGAGAAACGGTGCCATGGCCTCAATGTTTGTGTCTCCCCAAAATTCCTATCATGAAAGCCAAATGATTCAAGTGATAGGGTTAGGAGTTGGGACCTTGAATGGCATTTAGGGCATGAAGGTGGAGCCTTCACAAATGGGATCGATGCCTTTATTAAAGAGGCTCTGTGGGTTCCCTCATCCCTTTCTACCATGTGAGGAAACAATGAGAGGTATACCTCCTGGAAGAGGGCCCTCACCTGACCATGCTGGTGCCCTGATCTCAGACTTCCAGGCCCTGGAATTGGGAGAGGGAAATTTCTGTTGCTTTTTTTTAGGTGCCCACTTTGTGATTTTTTTTTTTTTTTTTTGGTTGTTGTTATAACAGCTCAGATGGACTAAGGCAATGGATAAAACCGCAACAGATGAGCAGCTGGCTTGATGCTGGACGTTAATGCATTTGGCAAACAGCAACAAACACTCTGCAAGATTCTGTAATGTATGGAGATATTTGAGATAATGTGACCAAAACATGAAAGTCATTTCTGGCAAAATGGAAACCTGTATCCTGTCTTGTAAGTGTTAATAGGTGGGAAGCAGCTTAGCCTCCATCTGGTACCTAACAAGAGCTGAGAACTTTTACAGGTAAATCACTGCATCCTTTACAATTGCAGATCATAATGGTGCTGGAGATTACAAACAGTAATCTTCGCCATCAAGATTATTTTGTTTTACTGAATGCAGTAGTAGGAAGGGGCTATCATACAGCAGACGTTACTGCTCCCCAAAATAATTGAGTATTCCATCTATTAAAAAGACTCCAAATTCTAGAGTGTGGAAAAAAAGACCAAACAATGGACTTCAAGATGCAGAAAAAAAAAAAAAATCTAGTTCTTGGTTCCTAAAGGATTTCTTTTCAGATGCTCTCTGTTATTTTGATATATAAAAAGGAGTGTGTCTGGATTTTGTATGAAGTATAGGACCAAGGAGAGAAACTCTTCTTGGGGCCATCAAGTATTATAGCATTGTGGTAATGAATGATTAAATAGAGAAAGCATAGTTCTCAATATAAACACCCAAATAAATTAGTGAGATGAGACTCAAAGTTCAGCAATTAAAAATTTTAAAAGGAACATAATTCTTTATCTGGATCTATTCATTCTCCCTCTCAGAATGTAAATAAGACTGTTGAAAGATGGAATTGGCCCAATACAAGTTGCCTTGAATTTTTAATCCTAACTCAGATCTTTTTTTTAATGGTTGCTTGAGAGGAACTGTGTGATCAAGTGACAAGTGGTTCTCTTTACACTGATCTGAGTTTTGATCTACTGTCCACCAGTTAGGAGTTTGAGACTTTTGTCAATTTTATTAAACTTTTGGAACCCCGATTTCCTTATCTTGAAAACAACTGTCATAATTCCAATTTCAGGTGTTTTTGTTTGTGAAAATTGAATGAAATCAAGAAGGCAGAGTGTTCAGCATGATGCTTGAAAGTCTTACTAAAGTCTGTAAACATACCAAAGATTGTGACCACAAGCTCCAGACTAGAGGAACAGCCAAGAGTACAGGAGGCCAAAACTTAGGGAACAAAAAGCAAAGCAAATCTGATGAGACCTCTCTTAGTACAAGTTGGATGGATCCCAGTTTGGTGGGAGCTGTGAGCCAGGTATTCAGTCTGACACAAGATGCTTCTGCTGAGTCAATAAAATAAAAAGCAGGCAGGTGAATGGTTCACTCGACCGTGTTTTTCTGGAATGTGTAAGGTATTTCTCATTTGACTTAAATTTATATTTGGATTCAAAAGACCTAATGTAAACTCCCGATCCCTCTATTTTTAAGCAAGTCAATCAACGTGTAAAGTACTCCATGCTAATTTGTTATATTAAGTTGGGGGAATCCAGTGTGGAAATTGGTATAAAAAGAGAGTGTGATCACTATTTCTTTGCTCTAAACCTGCACTATCAACATAGTAGCAACATGTGATGATCAAGTGATTGAAATGTAGCTTGTTCTCACTGAGACGCTCTGTAAATGGATTTCAAAACTGTAGCACAAAAAAGTTGAAGAACATCAGGTTAATGGTTTTGATATTGAGTACATGTTAAAGTTTGGGACATGTTGAGTTAAATCAAATATATTGTTGAAATTAATGCTATTTGTTTCCTTTTGCTTGTTTAATGTGGCTACATGTAAAATTACCTTTATCACTCATATGCCGAATCTAATTTAAAAAAATAATACAAATGAACTTATTTGCAAAACCAGAAAGAGTCTTATGGCTATGGAGAACAAACTTATGGCTACTAAAGGGGGAATGTGGAAGGGAGGGTTAAATCAGGAGTTTCCCTGATTGGCAGGCAAGGCTCTCATCCCCAAACCTTCAGGTCCTGCAAGTCACAGCAGCACGAAAAAGCCAGCTCCACAGTGAATTCCTGAAGTCCAGTCTAGTAGATTGTTTCTTTGGCTCTCCCAACAATTCTATTACCTCCTTAATACTCTGTAATAAATCCCCTGAAACTAGCCAGAGGAGATTCTGTTCTCTGTCAATGAACCCTGATCAATATAGCATTCAATATATATGCTTGTTGTTCAGTCACTCAGTTGTGTCCAACTTTTTGCCACCCCATGAACTGCACCCCATGAACTCCTCTGTCCTTCACTGTCTCCCACAGTTTGCTCAAACTCATGTCCATTATGTCAATGATGCCATCCAACTGTCTCATCTGTCGCCCCCTTCTCCTCCTGCCCTTAATCTTTTCCAGCATGGGGGTCTTTTCCAATGAGTCAGCTCTTTGCATCAGGTGGCCAAAGTATTGCTGAAGGATATGCTTAAGAACAGAAAAAAAAAAAAAATGTACACTTAAGAATAGTAAAAAAAAAAAAAAAAATGCCCAAGAATAAAAAAAAAAAAAATTGGACCCAGAGATATGCAGTGCTTGTTGAAGACTAGCTTGTCTTCCACGGATTTTCAACCTGATACTTCAAGTAAACATCCAATCAAAATAAAGTAAGAGTAGGCCAGCTCCCAAGGTTGCCCACAGATGCTATCTTAATTTGGAACACAACTGAACTCTCGTCCATTGTAATCTGTGATGAGTCTTAGAGCCATTTGAAAAACAGAAGCAAAGGGGAGATGTGTAAAGGCAGGTCTTGCACAGTTTCTGAGTGTACATTCAGTTTGAACAAAATTTTTCAACAGGCAAAATTTGCATTTCAACTCGGAAATAGTACGGTGCGTGGTAGATATTTTAAACGTAATTGATACTAGGTTCCCTCCCATCCTTGTCTTCTTCCTCTTCCAACTTCCCCCTGCAACCACGCAGAAAAAATCCTCTTCTCACCTCCACCTCCAGGATGCACAGCCAGCATTTTCTGAGCTTTCCAAAAAGGAAGCAGACTCGCTGGTGTGACAGCTGGCATCAGAGCCGGGACTTGAACCGCCTCGCAGAAGACCATGGCTTCCCAAGGGTGAGTGCTGGCAGCTCTGATGGTGTCTAAGAAGAATGAGCCTTCTCTTAAAGCTCATATGGAGAGGACTCAGTATGCAACTCGCTCTCCTCGTTTGGAGTGGAAATACTGCAATGATTAGCATCCTTTTCAGATAGTGCAGGGTTGCTTAATGAACCCATCTGTCAGCGTAGTCTCTGGGGTTCCTCTCTTTTGTCTGTTCACTTCCTCTGGTGGTTCTGGATTCGTTGGCTCCTTTGTTTCCTCCTTCTGACAAATCAGCCATGAATGCTTTCTGTTTTTCCCACTGGAAGGTGGTTGTTTTTTGTTTGTTTTCCTATTAATTATATAACAGATTCAGCTTCTGGAGACTCAAGTGAATTATTGTGCATGAAAATGAGAGGAAGCTGGTAGATACAGCACTGAAAGTAGGAGCTTTGTAGACAGGACACCTGACTTCAAACTCTGTTTCAAACCACTTTCTGCTGCAACAGACTGTGGGAGGAACATCTCTGAGTCTAGCTTTCTCCTCCATGAAACGTGCCCTTCCCCTGCTCTTCGTTTTCCTCCTCAGAGACTGCTCATAGTCTGTTACGACCATTGTAATGATTTTCTAGGAAGCTGGATCTTGTAGAATAAGAAGAGATTCTACATCTCCTCCATTTTCTGTCTTATCATCTCCTCTCTCAAGGTAATTTACTCTTTTCTTCTTCCTTTTGTCATTGTTAGAAAATTATTATTTCATCATCACTCTTCACATTTCCTTCAAGATTTCCTCCTGTTTTTCTCTTCTGCTTACCTTAGTCTCTTCGTTCCTTCTTCCCTTTCTTCCTTCCTCCTTCCTTCTCTCTCCTTCTCCTTTGCTTCCTCCTTCCTCCTTCTGTTCCTCTTCCTTCCCTGCCTCTTGCTTTTCCACTCCTCCCAATCCTCAACCTCTAACACATTACCGTTTCCTGTGATCGTCTCCATCATTTGAGAGAGAGCAGAACTATCGGTATGGATTTATTTCCAGATGCTTTATGTCAAAAGAGATTAAAAAAAAAAAAAAAACCTTGGTAATCTAAAGTATTCGCTAAGAAGAAAGAAGGTACATCAAACAACCTTCTTCAAGGTTTATTTTCATCACATTCTTACAAAGGACCGTCAAAAGCAAATGGACTGCGACTGTTCTTAGCAAGATTCTATGCTTCATTTGGTGATGACATAGACCTAAAACGTGCGCTGTCAGTCAGTGTAGGACAGATAAAGCTGGACTGAGGCAGTCACTCTAGACAAAGTAATAAACTTGGCTTCCCTGCAAAGCACGCATCCTGTAATTTTATTTGAAGCAGAGGCTAAAGACTTAGAGAAGAATTAAAAAGAAGGATCTCTGCAGGGGTGAGAGCTCTTCTGGGGTAGGGCAGGCATTACCTTCAAACTTGCTGAGAAAGTGTTGTGTTAAATAATTCAAATTATCACATGGGGCTTGTTAATTTTTCAGCACTTATTTATTAAACGCCTACTATGTCTCTGGTGTACTTCTAGGAGCTTGGAATGTGGCTGTTAATGCAAAGTCCTTGTTCTCATGGAACTTACATTCTAGTTGGGAAGATAAAGCAAGCAAAAATTGGGCATAGGTATAAGAAATAACAATGGATGGTAGGAGTTAATCCCAAGGAAAGAAAAATTAAAGCAATAAAAGGGGGTAAAGAGTAAGGAAAGATGTGATTCTAGACAGGCTCGGTGGGAAAACTGGTAAATAAGCAACCTTGAATAAAGAAGGGGTTCAGTTCAGTTCAGTTGCTCAGTCGTGTCCGACTCTTTGCGACCCCATGAATCACAGCACGTCAGGCCTCCCTGTCCATCACCAACTCCCGGAGTTCACTCAGACTCACGACCATAGACTCAGTGATGCCATCCAGCCATCTCATCCTCTGTTGTCCCCTTCTCCTCCTACCCCCAATCCCTCCCAGCATCAGAGTCTTTTCCAATGAGTTAACTCTTCACATGAGGTGGCCAAAGTACTGGAGTTTCAGCTTTAGCATCATTCCTTCCAAAGAAATCCCAGGGCTGATCTCCTTCAGAATGGACTGGTTGGATCTCCTTGCAGTCCAAGGGACTCTCAAGAGTCTTCTCCAACACCACAGTTCAAAAGCATCAATTTTTCAGCGCTCAGCTGTCTTCACAGTCCAACTCTCACATCCACACATGACCACAGGAAAAACCATAGCCTTAACTAGACAGACCTTTGTTGGCAAAGTAATGTCTCTGCTTTTCAATATGCTATCTAGGTTGGTCATAACTTTCCTTCCAAGGAGTAAGCGTCTTTTAATTTCATGGCTGCAGTCACCATCTGCAGTGATTTTGGAGCCCCTCAAAATAAAGTCTGACACTGTTTTCACTCTTTCCTCATCTATTTCCCATGAAGTGATGGGACCAGATGCCATGATCTGTGTTTTCTGAATGTTGAGCTTTAAGCCAACTTTTTCAGTCTCCTCTTTCACTTTCATCAAGAGGCTTTTGAGTTCCTCTTCACTTTCTGCCATAAGGGTGGTGTCATCTGCATATCTGAGGTTATTGATATCTCTCCCGGCAATCTTGATTCCAGCTTGTGCTTCTTCCAGCCCAGTGTTTCTCATGATGTACTCTGCATATAAGTTAAATAAGCAGGGTGACAATTTACAGCCTTGACGAACTCCTTTTCCTGTTTGAAACCAGTCTATTGTTCCATGTCCAATTCTAACTGTTGCTTCCTGACCTGCATATAGGTTTCTCAAGAGGCAGGTCAGGTGGTCTGGTATTCCCATCTCTTTCAGAATTTTCTACAGTTTATTGTGATCCACACAGTCAAAGGCTTTGGCATAGTCAATAAAGCAGAAATAGATGTTTTTCTGGAACTCTCTTGCTTTTTCGATGATCCAGTGGATGTTGGCAATTTGATCTCTGGTTCCTCTGCCTTTTCTAAAACCAGCTTGAACATCTGGAAGTTCACAGTTCATGTATTGCTGAAGCCTGGCTTGGAGAATTTTGAGCATTACTTTACTAGTGTGTGAGATGAGTGCAATTGGGTGGTAGTTTGAGCATTCTTTGGCATTGCCTTTCTTTGGGATTGGAATGAAAACTGACCTTTTCCAGTCCCGTGGCCACTGCTGAGTTTTCCAAATTTGCTGGCATATTGAGTGCAGGACTTTTACAGCATCATCTTTCAGGATTTGAAATAGCTCAACTGGAATTCCATCACTTCCACTAGCTTTGTTTGTAGTGATGCTTCCTAAGGCCCACTTGACTTCACATTCTGGGATGTCTGGCTCTAGGTGTGTGATCCTACCATCGTGATTATATTGGTCATGAAGATCTTTTTTGTACAGTTCTTTTGTGTATTCTTGCCATCTCTGCTTAATATCTTCTGCTTCTATTAGGTCCATACCATTTCTGTCCTTTATCGAGCCCATTTTTGCATGAAATGTTCCCTTGGTATCTCTAATTTTCTTGAAGAAATCTCTAGTCTTCCTCATTCTGTTGTTTTCCTCTATTTCTTTGCATTGATCACTGAGGAAGGCTTTCTTAACTCTTCTTGCTATTCTTTGGAACTCTGCATTCAGATGCTTATATCTTTCCTTTTCTCCATTGCTTTTCCCTTCTCTTCTTTTCACAGCTATTTGTAAGGCCTCCCCAGACAGCCATTTTGCTTTTTTGCATTTCTTTTCCATGGGGATGGTCTTGATCCCTGTCTCCTGTACAATGTCACGAACCTCAGTCCATAGTTCATCAGGCACTCTTATCAGATCTAGTCCCTTAAATCTATTTCTCACTTCCACTGTATAATCATAAGGGATTTGATTTAGGTCATACCTGAATGGTCTAGTGGTTTTCCCTACTTTCTTCAATTTAAGTCTGAATTTGGAAATAAGGAGCTCATGATTGGAGCCACAGTCAGCTCCTGGTCTTGTTTTTGCTGACTATATAGAGCTTCTCCATCTTTGGCTGCAAAGAATATAATCAATCTGATTTCAGTGTTGACCATCTGGTGATGTCTATGTGTAGAGTCTTCTCTTGTGTTGTTGGAAGAGGGTGTTTACTATGACCAGTGCATTCTCTTGGCAAAACTCTATTAGTCTTTGCCCTGCTTCATTCCGTGTTCCAAGGCCAAATTTGCCTGTTACTCCAGATGTTTCTTGACTTCCTACTTTTGCATTCCAGTCCCCTATAATGAAAAGGACATCTTTTTTGGGTGTTAGTTCTAAAAGGTCTTGTAGGTATTCATAGAACCATTCAACTTCAGCTTCTTCAGCATTACTGGTTGGGGCATAGACTTGGATTACTGTGATATTGAATGGTTTTCCTTGGAAACGAACAGAGATCATTCTGTCGTTTTTGAGATTGCATCCAAGTACTGCATTTCGGACTCTTTTGTTCACCATGATGGCTACTCCATTTCTTCTAAGGGATTCCTGCCCGCAGTAGTAGATATAATGGTCGTCTGAGTTAAATTCACCCATTCCAGTCCATTTTAGTTTGCTGATTCCTAGAATGTCGACGTTCAGTCTTGCCATCTCCTGTTTGACCACTTCCAATTTGCCTTGATTCATGGACCTAACATTCCAGGTTCCTATGCAATATTGCTCTTTACAGCATCAGACCTTGCTTCTATCACCAGTCACATCCACAACTGGGTATTGTTTTTGCTTTGGCTCCATCCCTTCATTTTTTCTGGAGTTATTTCTCCACTGATCTCCAGTAGTATATTGGGCACCTACTAACCTGGGGAGTTCCTCTTTCAGTATCCTATCATTTTGCCTTTTCATACTATTCTTGGAGTTCTCAAGGCAAGAATATCGAAGTGGTTTGCCATTCCCTTCTCCAGTGGACCACGTTCTGTCAGACCTCTCCATCATGACCTGCCTGTCTTGGGTGGCCCCACAGGGCATGGCTTAGTTTCATTCATATATATAAATGCATATTATATATAATAAAATGCTAGAGTAAATTACACATGTAGTTTATTAAAAATCTACATATATAATAAATTATAAACTATATATACTTTATTATAAATAATATAATTTATAATATAAATAATATATATTTATAAGGTGTATTATTTATTATATAATTATCTATATATAATAATAAACTACATATATATAGCTTATTAAAAGTTCTACATTAAACTATATACATGTAGTTTTTGAAAGCTCTAAGGATTTCTGCAGTAGCAAGCTGCTTTATCATTATTTGACCCAGACTTTCTCAAGGCAATTTGGCTAAGAAACCTTTCCGTCTTATGATATACATATATGTACATGGAGCTAGTGTTCCACAGTACACATTTTGAGAGTTGCTGGCAGAAAGCACGGAGTAGAAACCGAATAATTATATGTCTTGAAAACCCACCTCTGAATTAAAAAAGAAGAAGGAAATGTCCTTGTTCCCCCAGAGACATGACGCTGCAGAATCAGTGCTCAACCCATTTGTCTCCTCATTGTGCTCATCACGCTGAAAGTAGTGACTAGTCATTGTTGGAGGTAAACTGTGCTTAAATCCGATTCAGGCTTGATAGTCGTTTTTTGTCGGCTACCTTATAAATATGTCACAACTCTTAAGAGCTGAGGCAATTGGTTCTGAAAATGGGGGTGGAGCTAGAAGGGAGCCCTTGGCCATTGCGTTCAACCTCTCATGCTGATGGAGGTGCATAAAATATATGGGCGTGGCCTTTGGCAGGATTTTTTCAAACAATGAGTAGAAAGTCGTGATTAGGATACAGTGAAGCGTGTTTAGGTTTGAAACACTCTTGTTAATTTAACGTTCTGGAATGCTGTGAGATAGAAATGGGATGAAATGGATTGAAGTGAGAATAAACAATATGCATGTACATCCCAGGTAGGAAGGTTAAATATTGTTTCCTGCCTTTGTTCAAATCTGTGTGCATGCCATACCTCTCTCTCTCTTTCTCTCTCTCTCTGTGTGCACACATGCATAAACTCAGAGATTTTTGGACTATAATGTACTGATTTACAATATTCTTACAAAGAGCCATGACTAATACCTTTGAAAAACAGGAATATAGACAGATGCTTTCAACCATGACTTAAAAGATGGAAGAGATAAAAAGATTAAAGAAATCCAAATTCAAGAGCCTGCCAGTGTTTGCTTCAGGATCTCGGATCCAATTACTAAATGGTTTCTGCCATTTCTCCCCTAGTCTTAGCCATTTCCTATTCTAAGCATTGTAACTGTTTAGAATGAAGTATCATGGTAACTACCTAACTGATCTTTCTTCTTCTGTTCTTGCATCTTTCAATTCATTCTCCAATTAACTTTAAAAATATATTTATGGTAACATCTCTTCTCTCCCCACACACTCTCTCTCTCACATGTTGACAAACAAAACACACACACACATCTTGATGAGCTACTCATCGCCTTTAGAATAAAGTTCAAAATACATAAACCAACACAAAATCCCTGGCTTCTGCCTCCAATTTGGATTCATTGATTTCTACTGTCTCCCTGCTCTTTCAACCTTATGTACATCTTCAGTTCAGTTCAGTTCAGTCACTCAGTCATGTGGAATTCTTGTGACCCCATGAACCTCAGCATGCCAGGCCTTCCTGTCCATCACCAACTCCCAGAGTTCACTCAAACTTGCGTCCATCGAGTCAGTGATGCCATTCAGCCATCTCATCCTCTGTCCTCCCCTTCTCCTCCTGACCCCAATCCCTCCCAGCATCAGGGTCTTTTCCAATGAGTCAACTCTTCGCATGAGGTGGCCAAAGTATTGGAGTTTCAGCTTCAGCATCGTCCTTCAATGAACACCTAGGACTGATGTCCTTTAGGATACACTGGTTGGATCTCCTTGCAATCCAAGGGACTCTCAAGAGTCTTCTCCAACACCACAGTTCAAAAGCATCAATTCTTCGGCACTCAGCTTTCTTCAGAGTCCAACTCTCACATCCATACATGATCACTGGAAAAACTATAGCCTTGACTAGATGGACCTTTGTTGGCAAAGTAACATCTCTGCAAGTTATCTAGGTTGGTCATAACATTCCTTCTAAGGAGTAAGCGTCTTTTAATTTCATGACTGAAATCACCATCTGAAGTGATTCTGGAGCCCCCAAAAATAAAGTCTGGCACTGTTTCCACTGTTTCTCCATCTATTTGCCATGAAGTGATGGGACTGGTTGCCATGATCTTAGTTTTCTGAATGTTAAGCTTTTTATTTTTTTTAATTTTTTTGAAAATTTCATTTCATTTCTTTTTTTTTTAATTTTATTTTATTTTTAAACTTTACATAATTGTATTAGTTTTGCCAAATATCAAAATGAATCCACCACAGGTATACATGTGTTCCCCATCCTGAACCCTCCTCCCTCCTCCCTTCCCATACCATCCCTCTGGGTCGTCCCAGTGCACTAGCCCCAAGCGTCCAGTATCGTGCATCGAACCTGGACTGGCATGTCATTTCATACATGATATTATACATGTTTCAATGCCATTCTCCCAAATCTTCCCACCTTCTCCCTCTCCCACAGAGTCCATAAGACTGTTCTATACATCAGTGTCTCTTTTGCTGTCTCGTACACAGGGTTATTGTTACCATCTTTCTAAATTCCATATATATGCGTTAGTATACTGTATTGGTGTTTTTCCTTCTGGCTTACTTCACTCTGTATAACAGGCTCCAGTTTCATCCACCTCATTAGAACTGATTCAAATGTATTCTTTTTAATGGCTGAGTAATAGTCCATTGTGTATATGTACCACTGCTTTCTTATCCATTCATCTGCTGATGGACATCTAGGTTGCTTCCATGTCCTGGCTATTATAAACAGTGCTGCGATGAACATTGGGGTACACATGTCTCTTTCCCTTCTGGTTTCCTCAGTGTGTATGCCTAGCAGTGGGATTGCTGGATCATAAGGCAGTTCTATTTCCAGTTTTTTAAGGAATCTCCACACTGTTCTCCATAGTGGCTGTACTAGTTTGCATTCTCACCAACAGTGTAAGAGGGTTCCCTTTTCTCCACACCCTCTCCAGCATTTATTATTTGTAGACTTTTGGATCCCAGCCATTCTGACTGGTGTGAAATGGTACCTCATAGTGGTTTTGATTTGCATTTTTCTGATAATGAGTGATGTTGAGCATCTTTTCATGTGTTTGTTAGCCATCTGTATGTCTTCTTTGGAGAAATGTCGGTTTAGTTCTTTGGCCCATTTTTTGATTGGGTCATTTATTTTTCTGGAGTTGAGCTGTAGGAGTTGCTTGTATATTTTTGAGATTAATTCTTTGTCAGTTGCTTCATTTGCTATTATTTTCTCCCATTCTGAAGGCTGTCTTTTCACCTTGCTAATAGTTTCCTTTGATGTGCAGAAGCTTTTAAGGTTAATTAGGTCCTATTTGTTTATTTTTGCTTTTATTTCCAATATTCTGGGAGGTGGGTCATAGAGGATCCTGCTGTGATGTATGTCAGAGAGTGTTTTGCCTTCTTTTCATGGCTGCAGTCACCATCTGCAGTGATTTTGGAACCCAGAAAAATAAAGTCTGACACTGTTTCCACTGTTTCCCCATCTATTTCCCATGAACTGGTGGGACCAGATGCCATGATCTTCGTTTTCTGAATGTTGAGCTTTAAGCCAACTTTTCCACTCTCCTCTGTCACTTTCATCAAGAGGCTTTTTAGTTCCTCTTCATTTTCTGCCATAAGGGTGGTGTCATCTGCGTATCTGAGGTTATTGATATCTCTCCCGGCAATCTTGATTCCAGCTTGTGCTTCTTCCAGCTCAGCGTTTCTCATGATGTACTCTGCATATAAGTTAAATAAGCAGGGTTACAATATACAGCCTTGACACACTCCTTTTCCTATTTGAGACCAGTCTGTTGTTCCATGTCCAGTTCTATCTGTTGCTTCCTGACCTGCATATAGGTTTCTCAAGAGGCAGGTCAGGTGGCCTGGTATTCCCACCTCTTTCAGGATTTTCCACAGTTTATTGTGATCCACACAGTCAAAGGCTTTGGCATAGTCAATAAAGCAGAATTAGATGTTTTTCTGGAACTCTTGCTTTTTTGATGATTCAGCAGATGTTGGCAACTTGATCTCTGGTTCCTCTGCCTTTTCTAAAACCAGCTTGAACATCAAGAAGTTCACGGTTCATGTATTGCTGAAGCCTGGCTTGGAGAATTTTGAGCATTACTTTACTAGTGTGTGAGATGAGTGCAATTGGGTGGTAGTTTGAGCGTTCTTTGGCATTGCCTTTCTTTGGGATTGGAATGAAAACTGACATTTTCCAGTCCTGTGGCCACTGCTGAGTTTTCCAAATTTGCTGACATATTGAGTGCAGGACTTTTACAGCATCATCTTTCAGGATTTGAAATAGCTCAACTGGAATTCCATCACCTCCACTAGCTTTGTTTGTAGTGATGCTTTCTAAGGCCCACTTGACTTCACATTCCAGGATGTCTGGCTCTAGGTCAGTGATCACACCATCGTGATTATCTGGGTCGTGAAGATCTTTTTTGTATAGTTCTTTTGTGTATTCTTGCCACCTCTTCTTAATATCTTCTGCTTCTGTTAGGTCCATACCATTTCTGTCCTTTATTGAGCCCATCTTTGAATGAAATGTTCCCTTGGTATCTCTAATTTTCTTGAAGAGATCTCTAGTCTTTCCCATTCTGTTGTTTTCCTCTATTTCTTTGCATTGATTGCTGAGGAAGGCTTTCTTAACTCTTCTTGCTATTCTTTGGAACTCTGCATTCATATGTTTATATCTTTCCTTTTCTCCTTTGCTTTTCCCTTCTCTTCTTTTCACAGTTATTTGTAAGGCCTCCTCAGACAGCCATTTTGCTTTTTTGCACTTCTTTTCCATGGAGATGGTCTTGATCCTTGTCTCCTGTACAATATCATGAACCTCCATCCATAGTTCATCAGGCACTCTGTCTATCAGATCTAGTCTCTTAAATCTATTTCTCACTTCCACTGAATAATCATAAAGGATTTGATTTAGGTCATACCTGAATGGTCTAGTGGTTTTTGTCCACTTTCTTCAATTTAAGTCTGAATTTGGCAATAAGGAGTTCATGATCTGAACCACAGTCAGCTCCTGGTCTTGTTTTTGCTGACTGTATAGAACTTCTCCATCTTTGGCTGCAAAGAATATAATCAATCTGATTTCAGTGTTGACCATCTGGTGATGTCTATGTGCAGAGTCTTCTCTTGTGTACATCTTACATGTCATCGAATGTTCTATGATTTCCTTTGACTTTAAAATTTCTCTTTCATTTAATTCTGTCAATCCCTGTCTTTCAACTTCTATATTTAGATCTTTTAATTTCAGGGTAATTTATTGAGAGGTAGGGTTTGAGTTTGCCATTTTATTATCTGTTTGTAGTTTTTTGTCTTTGTTTCTCATTTCTTTCTTTCTCCTTTTTTGCCTTTCTATGGGTCACATTTTTTTAAGAATTACATCTTGACTAATTTATAGTATTTTAACATATTAATTGGCATATTTTTATTAGTGTGTTCTGGTTATTGTAATCACATGCCCAGGTCTGCTGATGTGTTTATATTTTACCACTTGAAAAACTCACCCTCACATAGGATCTTTTGCTCTCTGAAACTTAAAATACAGTCACGTTAAGTATTTCCTCTAGATACATTGAACACCATGTCCAATGGCAAAGTTGAACTTTTGCTTGAACTATTGAATAAGATTTAAGAAGCTCACAGGAAGATGGTCAATTACATTTACTCACTCTGATTTTTTTTTCCTTTCTTTAGTTCCAAACTTCTCTTAACATTCCTTCCTGTTCAGAGAATATTCTTTGAGGATATGCTTATTAACAAATAATTCTCCTAGTTTGCCTTCATTGGAAAATGTTCATATTTTCTTTTTTATTCTTCCTTTCTTGTGTCCATGGTTTCATATAAGGGATCTGCTGGATATAACTTATCATTTCTCCCTGACTGGTTTCAAATTTTCTTTTGTCTTTAATTTTCAGAAGTTTAATTATGATATATGTTGGCATAGGTTTCTTTGTATTTGTCCAATTAAGGATTTTCTTAGATTCTTGAATCTGCAGGTTTCTTTTGCCAGTTTGGGAAGGGTGCAGATATTATTTATTTACATAAATTTTCATCTTTCTCTCTCTCTCCCTCCCCTATCCTTATGACACTCCAGTAATATGAATGTTAGGCCCCTTTGTTATTATTTCAAAGGTCTATGAAATTCTGTTCATTTGTTTTTCCAGTGTATTTTCTCTCCATTGTTCAAATTGAATTCTATTGATGTGTCCTTAAATTCATTCCAAATGGTGTGTATAGTTTATCAACCACTTAAGCAGCTCTCCACCAGATTTTATGTTATCATTTTCTTAAATATTACCTCTATTACTTTTAAGGAATAGTTTTTGTACATATTATATGTCGGATAGTGCTACATGCTTCACTCAAATATTCCTATATCCATTTCATAAAAGTGTTGGCCGTACTTTTGTAGATGACTATCAACATTATTTTCAACATTTTTATAAATGCAGAAACTGATTTAGAGACTTTATATGTTTTATCTAAAGTTAACACTGTTGAATGATTGGGTGAGTTTGTCATTCAGGTGCCTTACAAGTTTAAATTATAGAACCTTAATTTTGCATTATTGTCCTTTTCAATATAGAACTATTCAAAGATGCCACCAAAACTGGGGAGTTGGAAATTCTACTGGCCACAGACAGGAGACTTGGGATCCAGCCTGACTCTGCCATAGCAGTGCTGAATGTGGACAAGTCCTTGCATTAACCTGGAGCTCATACCTTATCTGCAAGAGCGAAGGTTTACATGCAATGATTTCTACCATACTTTGCATCTTAGGCCCTGTGAACTAAATGCTGGTTGGTACATTTAGTAATGACTATTTTAGTTTTAATATGAGATAGAGGTATTTGTGTCACTGACAAAATCTAGTCCAAAGAGCTAAGTGTTAGTGGGTTTCAGGAAACATTAACCCTAAAAGATGATGCACACAGGATTGGAAGTCCTGTAGTCAGTGTGAAGGGAAGAAAACACATTCCCCTTTGGAGAGCAAGTGAAAGCAAAAGCCACTCAGTCGTGTCTGACCCTTTGCGACCCCATGGACTATACAGTCCATGGAATTCTCCAGGTCAGAATACTGGAGTGGGTAGGGGATCTTCCCAACCCAGGAATCAAACTCAGATCTCCTGCATTGCAGGTGGATTCTTTACCAGCTGAGCTATCAGGAGAGTCAAAATGTGCCTTACTCCACAGCACCCTGGGAATAATAATCCTCTTTAATTTATGCTCATCTAGCATTTTTCCAAACGAGTCCATTTTCAAAACACACCCTTTTAAGCTACTTTGGGAAAACTTAGATTAGATTTATTCAGCTTGATTGCAGGGGCGCCGGCTTACAACTGCTTAAATTGTATGCATCATAAGACAAGACATATCATAGACCTTACTTTATTAGGTGGAAATAAAAGGAACTGCTGTTAGATGGCTATTTCACTTTTGCCTGTTTCATTTACCAAGAGGAGAGAGGCTGTGATTTGTATAATGGATGATCATTCTTTAGGAGTTGTTTATGAGACCCTCATTAGGACAAGCTTCCTTTCATTTTGATTAATGAGAACCTGCTCTGTGTACCTACTGTGTTCAAGTTCTCTGCTCATAAGAGAGTGAGAGGAAAAATACTCAACGCAAGAAGTTGCTGAATCATTACAGTCCACTGACATCCTTTTCATCCTTAGAATCAGAAGTTTTGCTCCCTATATTCTGGGAACTAATTAGGAGCTTTCACATGTACAAAAGTATGATATATTCATTCAAACTAATAGTTATAGCCTGCAGCTCTGAGTCATTGATATGGTTTGTAAGGACACTAATATCTAGGACAAATTCTCATCTCTTTAAGTTCCGGCCCATTTGCGAAAAGTAATGTCTCCTTTCCAGTGGTCTTTGTTTCACACTAAAAATACTTAAAAATAGTATATATAGGTTAGAGAAGCAGTTTTCAGATTTTCTCCAATTCCTGACAAAAGGCTGTGTGTAGGGTATGTGGCTGATGATGGTGGCTTGGAATAAGCAATGAAGGGGATGGAGGTGGGGAGAATGACTTTGACAGCTTCTTATCACTAGCGATTTCCTGGTGGCTCAGATGGTAATGCATCTGCCTGCAATGCTGGAGACCTGAGTTCGATCCCTGGGTCAGGAAGATCCCCTGGAAAAGGAAATGGCAACCCACTCCATTACTCTTGCCTAGAAAATTCCATGGATGGAGGAGCCTGGTGGTCTACAGTCCGTGGGGTCGCAAAGAGTCAGGCACGATTGAGCGACTTCACTTTCATTTTCTTTTACCACTGGCAGCCAGAAAACCTAGTCCCACCCCCACCATCTGTCACCAAGTTGACCGAGTTAGCCTCTTAATGGGCCTTCTGTCTGATTGCTCTGCCATCTCTTACCCACATAAGACCCAGAGGAATATCTCCTTTTGAACTCCGTATTAACATATAATACAAAAAGAGTACGTATACAACAAGCCCCCAGCTTGATGAATTTTTACAAATTGAACACCTCTTACAATTGGCTTCCAGATGAAGAAGGAGAACCTGCTTCTTGGTCCTCAAACTTCCGCCTGCTCCCGCCAGACACCAGCTATTCTCCACAGCAACCAGCATCCTGACTTCTGAGAGCAGAGAAGAGTTGTGCCCACTTTGAATGAAGAAATTCAGCACTTATCTTTTGTAGCCATGATTTTCTTCCCTGTACAATGTATTTGTCAGATTCATACATACTGTTGTAAGTGAAAACTTTTAAAAACATAGATCACACCACACCACTCTCCTACCCCAAACCTTTGGATGCTTTTCTGTCATGTTCAGAATGAAAATCTTACGTTGAGGTACAGAAGTCCATTTGCTCCATCTCCCATTCCTTTCCCACCTGGCCCTGCTTCTTATCTAGCACCTCCTCTTTGCTGCTGTCCCTGGAATTCACCCAGGATGTTCCCCATGTCAGAAGCCACTGTGTGAGTTTGGGGTTCTGATGCCCAGTTGATAAATGCCCAGTTTATCTGAGGTCCTAGCTCATGAAAAGCCGATATGCAACCTTGAATCCACTCCTCAGTCTCCAGTGCCCCTCCCCTCCCCGCAGAGCCTGACCATCAAGTCTCTGAAAACATGCCTCCCATTCTTCCTGCTACATCAGTCTCCATGGGACCTAGTGACACGGTCACCCTTCATCAGCAGCCACCCTTTCCCGCAATCACTCTTCACTTCTACAGCCATATTTTACCCAGATCACTTCCTCCCCATGGAACGTAACTTCACTTCCAAACCAATCTCACCATCTCATCTGCTACCAATTATATCTTTAGATCTGGTCCATTGGCCATGGCTAGGTTGAACAAATGTAGTTTCTTTTATATGAAATCATGGAATTTGGAGTCAAAGAACTTGGATGTTAGCTTATCTCAATTTCTATCTTTGATTTGAAATGCAGACTACTCTGCAGTGGAGACATTACTTTGCCAACAAAGATCCATCTAGTCAAGGCTATGGTTTTTCCAGTAGTCATGTATGGATGTGAGAGTTGGACCATAAAGAAAGCTGAGTGCAGAAGAATTGAAGCTTTTGAACTGTGGTATTGGAGAGGACTCTTGAGAGTCTCTTGGACTGCAAGGAGATCAAACCAGCAATCCTAGGGGAAATCAGTCCTGAATATTCATTGGAAGGACTGATGCTGAAGCTGAAACTCCAATACTTTGGCCACCTGATGCAAAGAACTGACTCACTTGAAGAGACCCTGATGCTGGGAACTATTGAAGGCAGAAGGAGAAGGGGACAACAAAGGATGAGAGGGTGGGATGGTATTACCAACTTGATGGACATGATTTGAGTAAGTTCCAGGAGTTGGTGATGGATAGGGAAGCCTGGTGTGCTATAGTTCATGGGGCTGCAAAGAATCAAACACGACTGAGCAACTGAACTGAACTGATGCAGTTGGTAGGAACTAGCATTTATTGCTGAGTGCTTAGAAGTTGAATGTGGGAGTCAGACCACCTGGATTTGAAGACTAGCTTTCCTTAGGTACTCACTGTATTTTTGTGAAGATTAAATGGGTTGGTACACACAAAGTATTTAGAAGAATTCTGGGCCTGAGCAGTGCGCAATACTTGTCTGTATTATTGTGATCTGCCACCTCCTCCAGGAAGCTGCAATCACTCCTCTAAACACATTTCCCCCAGTGAGTTGGAAATACTTTTCTTGAAGCTTTCCTGACTTCTGGGCTTCTTCTTCTGTATTAGCAAGCCACGGATCTGGACATCTCTCCCAGAAGGATTTTACTTCTTGAGGTCAGGGGGCTGTTTTTTGGTCTGTATCCTCTGTGTCTGCAGAGAGGAAAACTTTACCTTGTTAGACTTTCTAGTCTGGAGAAAGAAAGGGAAAGTCCACAGATGCCCACGAGATGGAGCTGTGAGTCCACAATCATGATGAACAGGGATTCCAAGAAAAGAAGAGCCAGATAAAGACCCCATACAAATGGCCACCAAGCCTGTTTTCTGGGGGCCGGGGGGTTCCCAGGTGACACTCGTGGTAAAGAATCCACCTGCCAATGCAGGAAATGTGAGAGACGTGGGTTCGATCCATGGGTCGGGAGGATCCCCTGGAGGAGGGCATGGCAACCCACTCCAGTATTCTTGCCTGGAGAATCCCATGGACAAAGGAACCTGGCGGGTTCTACTGTCCATAGGCTCTTAAAGAGTCAAACACAACTGAAGTGACTTAGCACGCAGCATGTAAGCCTACACTATGTGTTCTATCAAGCTTTCTTTTCAGATGTTAGGGGAAAATTCAAAAAGAACTCTTTTTATTGAATGACTAGTATGACATTTGTGCATTGATGTAATTTCATTTCATGGTCACTGAATGAGTAAATCCTTACAATCACTTTGCAGAGCCTGCACTGTTATAATGAGCACACTGAGGATTCCAGAGGTCAAGTTCCTGGGCCGGGCTCCCTTACAACCCTCACTGGCTGCCAAGTCAAGATCTGATTGTTACTCCTTATAGATTTCAAGCCCACATTATTTTCGGCTCCAGTGCCCTACAATTTCAGAGAGTGATGGCATGAACTTTCATGGGTACCATTCATGGGTGTATTTGTCCTCTCTGTAGTCCCTCCTATGGGGACTAGGGGATGAATTGGTCACCCATGACCTTGTCTAAAAGTTCCACAAGCAGTCATCACACACAACTTTTATTACATAGCTTGCTGTGTTGAAATTATTAGTTTAGGCTCTAAATGATCTCCTGTGCTATGTATTGTAGTGGGTCTGTCTCTTTAATAGATTTTCCAGTTTTCACTGCAGGCTAGTAAAATGCAGACAGTAGCGGGGCAAGGGATTATGTCCCTGGTCTTTTATGTCCCTAATTTACTAGATGACCCTGGGGAAATCAGTTACTATCTCAGAATTTGAATGTGTAGACCTCTGAGATCAGTTAGGTTGGTGAGAAAGCTTGTCTTTTCATGGCTGTAACCATGCTTTGATTTTTTTCTTAAAATAATAGACCAAATTTCAGGACATCAGATGACAGAGATCAGTCCAAGAGTTTTATGCTCCTCTTTTTACAGGTCAACTGCCCGAATAGATTTTATCCTTTGAAAAACATTTCTCTGTGCCTCTTGGCAATAAACCGAGTGGAGAGAGAGATGAGTTGGGTTCCTGCTCTGTGCTCCTTAATCAGAGAGCCCCACCCTGCATTCAGCCTTCTGCCTAAAGAGGAGCATCTGGGCTCAGTGAAGTGCATCTCAGCCCAAGCCTGGTGATCAGAGGCAGTTGACCAACCAGGGCTTGTCCTCAGCCAAACAGCCCAGAAACCACACATCCAACCCGGCTACTTGCAGCACAGAGAGGGACTTCCTGGTCTCTTTTTATTACTCTTCTATGGTGTTTCCAATATTCTGTGGTAACAAATTTCTGTGAACTCAGTAGTTTGAAATGGCACAAATCTGACAGTTGTTCAGGATCTGTCATGGGTCTCAGCGTGACATGGCATCAGCTGGTCCATGCTTTTTGCTGGAGGCTCTAGAGGAAGACGCACTTCTTTGCCTTTTGGATCTTTTAGGGGCCACCTGCATTCCATCGTTCGTGTTGCCTTTCTCCATCTTCAGCATATTTCATCTCTCACTGGTGTGTGTGTGTGTGTGTGTGCACGCGCACACTCAGTTGCTCAGTCATATCTGACTCTTTGGCACCCCGTGGACTGTAGCCCACCAGGCTCCACTGTCCATGAGATTTCCCAGGCAAGAATACTGGAGTGGGTTGCCATTTTCTCCTCCAGGGGATCTTCCAGGGATGGAACCTGCGCCTCCTGCGTTGCAGGCAGACTCTTCCGCACTAGTGTCACATTGAGGTCATCTCTCTCTCTGACCACACCCAGAAGAGATTCTCAGCACTTAAAGGAGATCATGAGGACATCAGCCCATCTGGAGAATGCAGGATAATCTTTCCACTTTAATGTTCCTTAATCACACCTGCAAAGTCCCTCTTGTCCTGTAAAATACCATCTTCATGGGTTCTGGGGATTAGAGCCAGGGTATCTCTGGGGCACCAAAATTCTACCTGCTACACCATCTCAAGGTGGGAATTGTGAGTTTATGGGAAAATCCATGTTCTACTTATTTCTCTCTTATTTGGAATCAAAGGGACACATTTCTTCTTAAACTGTATAAAAATATGTACATCAAACAAGTTGAGAAATTAAAACAATACTCAGATTTCCTTTGTTCAGAAAGGCAAGTATTTTATGGGAAAGATGGTTGTGAATTTGGTCTGCCTTGCTTAAGAATACTGATCTTCATTTCTTAATATCCTCTCTTCCCACAGATAGGATGAAAAAAAATCATGTGACAGGAGTCAAGGCCTTTGACGCACACTTGGAAAAAAAGTTATCAAGAGGGTTAGATCTTTTCTCTGGTAACTTCTGATTTCCAAGTAACATCTCTCTGCTCCTACATCCTCAAGAACACTGGAAATAGTTTATATATCCTGTTTTATAGTATGTAGGAAATGATAATAGAAACAAGTGAAAGTGTTAGTCGCTCAGTTGTGTCTGACATTTTATAACCCTATAGACTATAGCACACCAGGTTCCTCTGTCCATGGTACTCTCCAGGCAAGAATTCTGGAGAGGGTGGCCATCCCCACCTCCAGGAGATCTTTCCAACCCAGGGATTGAACCCATGTCTCCTGCATTGCAGGCAGATTTCTTACCATCTGAGTCAGAGGTGCTAGTTAAATATAAGGTTTTAACATGGGAAATTTAGACAGCCCTGGGATGCAAGAGCTCTCATACATTCTTGTATGTGGGAAGAATTTTGGTCTCTTTAGATCAGATGCCTGGAGCACTCCCTCCAAGACCAAATGTCTCCAGACATTTCCCAATGTCCCTCGGGGGCAAAACTGCTTCTTGTTGAGAACTGAGAACATTACTCTAGAGTGGACTTCCATCATTCTCTCTCTTTTCCTTTCCTTCCCTCTCTCTTTCTCTTTCCTTCCCTCTCTCTTTCTGCACACACGGACACAATCTTTGAGTCTGACAGTTCCCCAGACACTAGCTATCTCCCCGCTAAATATTCTCCTCTTCTATGATACATTTTCCACAATACTATTACCCATCCATCATCCAAAACACAATGTTGGGATTGTCTCCTAGACTCCTCCGTCTACTCCTCTTTCTGTTTCTGAAGCAGTTCTTCAATGGATCTTATTCCCTGAAGTCCTATTGTTAAGTGTCAGTCACTCAGTTGTATCTGACTCTGCAACCTTTGTCCATTGGATTCTCCAGGCAAGAACACTGGAGTCGGATGCCATTCCCTTCTCCAGGGGATCTTCCCAACCCAGGGATCGAACTTGGGTCTCCTGCACTGCAGGCGGATTCTTTACCAGCTGAGCCACCAGGGAAGTCCTATTACCACCACCCTAACCAGGCCTTACTCATCCCTTTCCTGTTTCCTACTGGCAGTTCAGCCCCTAACAGGTCTCGCTGCTCCATTCTCCCTTCCCTTCTAGCCATCAGCCACACTGCCAGCACACCAAACTTTCTAAAATGCAAATATAACACTTGGAATCTGGCCCTTGTAATCAAAGCTTCAAGCACAGCAGAGGCTCTTCAAACTCAGTCTCAGGTTGTATTTCCAGCCTTTACACTTAGAATTTCTGTGCTTGGGCCTCAGTAGACATGGGCAATTCTCTGGTCAAACTTGCCTTTTGGGGACATTACAGTTGTAGTTAGGGTGATACCAGTTTGTTTCAACTTTGCACATCAAAATTCTTAGAAATGTCCAAGGTTCAGCTCAAATGATGCATTTCTTTGAAAATTATCTCAAAAGGGCAACCCACTCTAGTATTCTTGCCTAGAGAATTCCATGGACAGAGTAACCTGGAAGGCTACAGTCCATGGGGTCGCAAAGAGTCAGACAACACACTTACACCTTCTCCAAGCCTTCTGCTTCCCTGAAGAATCAGTCTGTTCCCATTTTATTTCGACATCCATTTGTTTTTATCTTTTTAAAATTATTTTTATGTGGACCATTTTTAAAGTCTTAATTGAATTTTGTTACAGTATTGCTTCTGTTGTTTATGTTTTGGTTTTTTGGCCTCCAGGCATGTGGGAAATTAGCTTCCTGACCAGGGATCTAACTCATACCCGCCTGCACTGGAAGGCAAAGTCTTAACCACTAGACCACGAGGGAAGTCCTTGTGCATTCATTTATGATTTCATTTGTCATATTAAGTGCTCAATAAATATTTAATTGAGTTGAGTAGTTTGATCATCACGATTTAAATGGCACTAATTGCTTAAACAGGGCACTCGTGGCAAAATAAAACCAATGGATGACCAATAATGTTTAATTGCTAGATGAAAATGTAGGAATTGATGATAGATGAGGATATTATTGATAGGGACTTCTTTGAACAATCTGAGCCCAGCACCAAACAGATCTGGGTTTCATTTGCAACTCACAATGGTTTCTGTGAGGTTGGGTATGTCCTGTTAACTCTAATACGCAAAACAGGAAATCTTATGCCTACCTAGAAATGTCAAATCTGTGTGTGTAAATACATAAATCACCATACTGACCCTCTTACTGACCATGAAAAGCTACTGATTTGTTTTTAAGCATTGGGATGTGAGTATGGAATGATGGAGCAGAATGGGTTCAGAGGAGAAACAGGCTATTGTGAATATCAGCCAAGAGTAAGCTAATGTAGGGTAAAGAGAAAAAGATATTCCCTGGGGGGACAGACAACAGGCTTAGCCCTGAACATACTGGAAGACACGGCCAGAGCATATCCACGTGATGTCCAGGTCTCAAGTCCCATTCAAACTTTGATGGAATAAAGGGACCAGTGACTGTAAACTCAGACCCTGACTGATTCCAAGCTCCGTGTTTGGACCACAGCCTTCTTTGGTTCACATCCCTCACTTGCACTGGGTGAGTGAAGCTGTTTTGTTATTCAGTTGCTAAGTTTTGTCTGACTCTTTGCGACCCCATGGACTGCAGCACGCCAGGCTTCCCTGTCCTTCATTATCTCCCGGAGCTTGCTCAAACTCACGTCCATTGAGTCGTTGATGCCATCCAACCATCTCACCCTCTGTCATCCCCTTCTCCTCCTGCCTTTAATCTTTCCCAGCATCAGGGTCTTTTCCAGTGAGTCAGCTCTTCCCATCAGGTGGCCAAAGTATTGGAGCTTCAGCTTCAGCAGCTATTCAGGGACTAAAATTCATCGGTCTCACGTGCTCTCAAGTTCCTGGAAGTCTGCCCCAAGTTCACTGTATAGACACCAAGTTTGTAATTCTGAAATAGCACTCGGAGAGAGGTTGTCCTTCAATTTAATTTGATTCAATCAATATTTACCAAAGGTCAGCCGGGTTAATGCAGTTAATATAGTGGATTCCACAAAGAAGAGCAAGAAAAATGAAAGGTTGAGCTTCCTGGCTTTTAATAGTTTACAATATAATTGGAGCCAAAAAATAGAGGCAGGACAGAAAATAATATCTCTTAGTAGAATGCACTGTCTGTTTATGAAACATATTTAAAAGACCACTATGCTTTATTTTATGGATTTAAAAGGTCCTTAGAAAATTTCTATAAAACGGATCAGATATCACTAGGGGTTTCCATTATAAAATGACAGACATGTACCATCTGGGGAGAGGGTTCTTGCTGGAATGACTCAAAAACCTTTGGGAAGATGGAAATTGAGGAGTTGTTGGTTACTCTGTCCTTCTGGAGGCAGCTATCTTCACTAGCAGTTCATCCCTGTGCCTCCTCCGGGGAACCTCCCTGCCTCTGATGGATTTCCCCATGTGCAGTGATCCTCTCTGGGCTGCAGAAGTTTGAGATGTAGTCCGTGAGAGTTGGGCATGAGCAGGTTATTAATCACGCATACTCACAGCACAGAAGAAGAAAACACGTGTGGGTCAGGGCACACCACGTGCCAGGAGATTATGTTGGAGAGCAGAACAAACATCCCGGGGTGTAGGAGGCAGGCTTTGCAATATCAGGAGGGGCAGGTGTCCCTTTTTTCCCGTAGGAGGTTGTGATTGGCTTGTTTGAATAATTCCACAGGCTGGCAGAGAACAAAAACCTTCTACTTAGGAGTAAGCAGGAGGTGTGCGTGGTCCCTCTGATAGAGAGGGCTGTTTGGCTGTGAGACTTTATCCATGGGAGCAGGGGTGGGGCCATGGAACTTGCAGTTAGGTCACTGAAGCTCCCTTGGTTTCTCTAGATGTCAATATAACATTAAGGCATAACACTGAGGCTTGATTTTAGATCTTACACAACAATGGGGATTGTGAGTATCCATTCCCTCTCTGCTATTGACTTTATTCTCCCATTGACAAATGGCAGCTACTTTTTCAAAATATTCAAAGCCAGGTATTTTTGTTGTTGTTGTATTTACTGAACCAAATTTCATTTCCTCCAAGAATCTCCACTTAGTAGCTTTTATTAAAGGCTTTTAAGGATGAACCACCTTGTCTGTTATGAAATCAACCAGCCCAGACCTCGGAGAAGGCAATGGCACCCCACTCCAGCACTCTGGCCTGGAAAATCCCATGGACGGAGGAGCCTGGTAGGCTGTAGTCCATGGGGTCGAGAAGAGTTGGACACGACTGAGTGACTTCACTTTCACTTTTCACTTTCACTTTTCATTTTCATGCATTGGAGAAGGAAATGGGCAAACCACTCCAGTGTTCTTGCCTGGAGAATCCCAGGGACCGGGGAGCCTGGTGGGCTGCCGTCTATGGGGTCGCACAGAGTTGGACACGACTGAAGTGACTTAGCAGAAGCCCAGACCTATGCTGTCCTGCCTGGTTCTGTGTAAGTACTTACTGATTGAACTGCATGTGGGTCGGCGGTCCCATCTTCCTCCTTTAGAAAGCTCTCAGTCCTGCAAAACAGTGGCATTGATAACATCATGAATGATATCCATAGTCTCTAATCCTATCAGGAAAGGGGGTTATCTTATTAATTTATCAGGTGATGACATGGAATCCCAAAGCAGTTAATTAGCCTGCCCAAGGCCACATTGCTGGTGAGAGTTGGGTCTGGGACATTTCATGTTATACTTGGGTTTGTTTTTTTTGTTTGTTTTTTTTTTCTTTTCTTAATTTGCCATACAGTAGAGCATGTGGGATCTTAGTTCCTCAACCAGGGTTCGAACCTGTTATTCCCCACTGTGGAAGCGTGGTGTCTGAACCACTGGGCAACTTGGGAGGTGCCTCACATTATACTTGTAATTGCTGATATAGATTTTAGCGTATTCATTGCTTATACCCTGTCTCTCTCACCTACAGTGTATTTCCTGGTGACAGAGACCATTTCATAATCCTCTTTGCATCTACCACAGTAGCTTCATGGTCAGGGCAAAAATAAATGTCTGATGAAAAGACATCATGTTTTGCTGTAGTCAGAATGAAAGAGGAAGTTAAGGAGGAATGAGGAAAGGTTGAGTTACTGAATTAGGGAAGCTAAGGGGACCCTGAGGATCTGAGTGGGTCCCCTTGGGTAGGTTAGATGTCTTATCTATCTCCTCCTTCTTCTACATAAGTTGGAGGTTTGGTGATGGTTAGTGATTCAGTTCCGCTTAATCCCGTAAGTCTTAGCCCATCCTGGATTGGCTAAGGAGTCAGATCCCAAGAGAAATCGAGTGGGGTAAGTCTGGATTGGAGTCTGAAATGAAATCTCCCACGACCTTCAGTGAACCTCGCCTTTGGAACTCACTTCTGGAGCGACTTGGGTTCATCTTCAGGATCTTTGCTACAGTAGGGCAGACTTGCCACCTGCCCTACGGTGTGGCCACCAGAGGAAAAGAGAGCCACAGAAGTAGGATTCAAGGCTGCACTTTCTTTCTGACTCAGGGAAACTGTGGAGCAGGGCCCACCCTCAGTGCCTGGTGCAAACTGCCCCACTAAACCCTCCCAAGGGCTGTCTGAGGGGACGACTGTCCTTCTCTGCAGTTTACAGTTCACACGTGAATTCCGTGGCTAAACCAGGAGAGGCTGGAGCCCTTGTCTTACTGCGATACCATCAGTAAGGAGTCTGCTGAGAACTAAATAGATATTCACTGGGCATCGCCGGATATGAGATGAAGAATGCAGCAATTAGCCAAGAATGCACCTCTTCAGGCTCCAGAATCTGACGTCCAGGCTGAGGATTCTCTCCGCCTTCCCTTACGTCTGCTTCCCGAGGCCCCGAGCACGAGGAGGTGCCAAACGCCGTGCTGACGGAGCATCAGCCACTCGGAGACATTTGTCAGGTACTTCTCTCCCTCTGACAGTTTAATTGGGGCAAATTTCGGAAATTTTAGAAAGATTAGTGAAGAGGTTTTTAAATGTCTCCCAGAAGAGCCTGTAATAGCTCTTCCCAAATGGCACGGAAGTGAACAAGCAAGGTGGTCTTTCCACAGGTGACACATTCAGAACTCCCTCCTCCCCACCGCCCCCCAACCCCACCCTTTGCTTTTTCATGTACATGACAGACTTCAGCTTCAAAAGGAAACACTAAAACACAGCCTGCTCTAGAGAGGATGCGTCCCGCATTCTCTCACTGGCAGCAACTTTCCCTCCTAGTTTTAACTGCTCACATGGCTTCAGTTTTGAAGCTCGCTGTTTATTCCATTATTGAAAGTTGCTTCATGCCCACGGTTACAAACTTGGCTTGGCTGTGTCAAGCGAGAAAAGTGACAAATGGAATTTCCCTTTTAGAAAGAGAGCAGAGGGAAAAAAACCTCTGAGCTGGAGTTAGGAAATACCTTTCTGCAGCTGGCACTTTCCTGAGGAAAAGACAAATTAATTCCCCCTTTACCCATCCACCAGGAAAAAAGCAAGATGGTTGCTTTAAGCTCTCCTCCAATTAAAAATATCTCCTCTTCTGGAGGATAAATCATACTCTGATTCTTTTGATTAGGATGAGATGGAAAATTCAGAAATTCCAGGGACAGAACCTGGCCAAAGTGATTTGCTCTCCGGAAAAACATAATGTTAGAGAGGACACCAACCTAGCCCCGTTTCTCACCTTGCCAACATCCACCCTGGGTGGCAGGTAGCTTTGTGCAAAAGCTTGGATGCTTTGTCACACACACGTCCCTGAGTTCCAGGCCCTCTCTGCTCCCTCAGAGACCGGGGGTGAAAGAGAGGGAGTGGTACCCAAGTTTGATGTCAAATGGCCGCAAGTTCCAGCAGGCGCACCTTTCAGCAAGCGGAAGGTGATTCTGGCACCTTGAAATCCTTTCATGGGACAGAAATCATGACGTGTGCTGATTTCCCCTGGAGCTCTCCTGTGACATGCTTGTGATCTATGTTTATCTGATCTTATCCATGGGACAAATATGTCTACAAATGCAAACAGGTAGAAGTTTATCATTAAAAAATAAATAGTGCATGGTTATTAAGAGTGAAGGTTGACAGTTTTAGCAAAACATTTAGAGATGATATGCATTTCTGTCTTTACACAAGGGACATGGAGGCTGTGCTCACCTAACTGAGGTGTAATGGGTCCAGTATTAAGTCCCATCTATTCCTATGAAAAATGAAAAATGTCATTCTTCAGCTAAACCAGGTTACATTGGGGGACTTTTCAAGGCTGCTCAAAATAATAAGGGATTGTTTTTAAAATGGATATTGCCATGTAATGGCTTGAATTGTTTACCTCTTTTCTGAGAGATGGGCAAATTATCTACACGTTTCGGTCGATCCTTATTTCTAAGACAGTCAGTGGCTTCATCTGCTCCACACCTGGCTGGGGACCCGTGCAAGGACCCAGGGAAATTCAATTCCCCCACTGAATGAGCAAAGTCTCTGCCCATTGTTAGCATCATTTATCAGTTGCTATCTTGAAATATGCTCGGGAACCCCCGAGGACACCTATATATTAAAAAGCTATTTTTACAAAGTCCTCAGTTCTTGTTTCCATTTGAAGCTAGAAATTGCGATTGTTTGGTCCAGCCAGGAGGTAGGCAGGGTCAGAAGGCCAAACTGGTGATGGCGATTATGAAAAGAGTCCATGTGCCAATGGAGGGTAAAATATCACCGGTCAAATGCTGCTCATGGTCATTTTGGGCACTAAATTCATGTAAACTGTCTTGAGAGCAACTGGGAAATATACATGAAAGTGGCTACAAAAGTTCCTGACACATAGTAAGTGCTCAGCATTGGTCAGTAACCTCTCTCTAAGGTGGCCCTGGGAATTTCACAGGAAGGGTCTGCTTACACACCTAGAGATCTAGAATTCACGAAGAGCCTCACTTGCTGGGTTTTTGTTCATATAGCATTTTGAAGACAACTCTGGCCACGTCGATGTAATTTTCTGGTGGCCCATCACGTGTTGTCACACTTCCCGGACGTGCTAAAGGGCTGACGTATGTGTATATGCTGTCTATGGCCACGGTAATGCCGTGTAACAAACAGCTTCAGATCCTCAGGGCATACCACGAGAGGCATTTTTTGCTCTTGTGTCTGGGTTTGCCTGGGTGACTCTTGATTCTGGTGCTGCTTGCTTAGCTGTGTGGGGTTGGCTGGCTCTCCCCTGTCCTCTGAGCTCAGTTGTGCTTATCTGCGGCAGCAACTCTGACTCAATCTGCCTCTCTTCTCACTCATCCTCCATCAGACTGCTCCAGTATGCCCTCACAGCAATGACAGTGACCTCAAATGGCCGTGCCCATTCGAGCATCTTCCTTGAGTTTGCTAGTATCACATCTATGAACATCCTTTTGGCCAAAGTTAATCATGTGATCAAGCCCAGGGGCCAGGAATCACACTCTGTGAAGATCTGCCTAGCTCTGATATTTGAAAGGACACCAGATTCCAGAAGGAATATTCAAGTGAGACCTTTCATTTCAAGGCAAAGGATGTGGTGCAGTGAGATAAGGGGAATGGAGTGAAGCACCAGGAGTCAAAGCCTCCCCCTGCACATCCCATGGGTCTGGGGAGGGACTTCTATCCTCCCAGCACTGGTACAAGCTGTAGGTTAATTGATGGATTGCTAGAATGGGGATGTCAGTTCCAAAGGTACCTGAGACCGGTGATAAGAGCCCAAATCAGGGCCAGGTGAGAAAACTGTAAAAATCATTTTGTTGTCATTGTTGTTCAATTGTTAAGTCCTGTCTGACTCTTTGTGACCCCATGGATTGCAGCACACCAGGCTCCTCTGCGCTGCACTATCTCCCAGAGTTTGCTCAAACTCATGTCCATTGAGTTGGTGATGCTACCTGACCATCTCATCCTCTGTCGTCCCCTTCTCCTTTGGCCTTCAATCCTTCCCAGCATCAGAGTTGGCTCTTCGCGTCAGGTGGCCAAAAGATTGGAGTTTCAGCTTCAGCTCAGTCCTTCTGATGAATATTCAAGATTGATTTCCTTTAGGATTGACTGGTTTTATCTCCTTGCAGTCCAAGTGACTCTCAAGAGTCTTTTCCAACACCACAGTTGGAAAATATCAGTTCTTTGGTGCTAAGAACAAAAACTCTGTTGTTTGGCTAAGGCACAGGGCAGGGGGCAGGGGTGGGGTGGTTCTGTAGTTACTTGTCAGCCAATGCGACAGTACCTGGTCTCCGTCAAGAGGGGTGGCCAGCAATCCTAGTGCTAAGGCTCGGGAAATTAAAGTGCTTATAAAAAGGACTTTGCTCCATAATGTCTGAGGATGAAGCTATTTATTGGGATTTAGTGAAAAGAATTGGGCAAAGTGGAGTACATACCCTGATTAAGTTTACGATTATTGTGGTTGAATAATTTTGCTGGGCTCTGAGCGAAAAGAATGGTCCAATTGTCTGGTAGCTGGCCCTAGGGTGATTTAGGGGAGGGGAAATACTGAATCAGTGTGTGACAGTTTGACAACTAGGTGGTTAGGTGTGTGGGTTCTGAACTAGATGTTTTTTATATCAATAGCATGCTCTTAAGACATCTTTTGCAATCTCTAGGGATTTGCTAACCCTGGGAGGGGCAGTCTCTCCAGGATCATGTTGACAAATGCCAGAGCATCAATAATACAGAAAATAAGAAGATGTAGTCAATACAGGAGTCCTTCTGGTTCTGGTACAAAGCTTGGCTTTGGTTCTTGCTGAAACAGAATTTTAAGCAGACAAGTATTAAAACATAATCTAATTGACTGGATTTCATCTACTCATATGGTTACATTGGTTTTATAATCATTCATAATTTTATGTATTATTTCTGCCAGTTCAATTCTGTATACCATTGATTGTAAGACACCTCTCATGTGAGAGATGTCACAACATGAAAAAAAAATGTGTTTCCTGGAATTTTAAATACAACGTATTTTTCAAAGTATATTCTGTACTTTTTTAGAAAAAAGGATGGGGGTACTTTTCAAAAGTAAAGTCAGGAAGAGTTAGCATATATTACTTTATTGACCCAGGCAGACATACTAGAGTTGGTCTAGGATGTGGGTAGGTTTTGACCCCTCTTGTGGACAGAAGATGTCTTTGTCCAGTTATACTCATAATGGTCTTCAAACTGACTGGTATATGGGTTAATGGCACAGCTGCCAACTTTACTACAAGATATTTTGGTTGAGCAGAATAAACACAATCATAAAATTGTCAGAGTAGACTCAGAGCAGCCTATGATGAATCTGACACAAGTCAGGGCAGGACTCACCTGCAGAGAAAACCATACATGTTCTTAATTGTCTAACAAACAGGTGGTTCCCATTTGGGTCTTTCTGACTTTTCTATGTCTCATATATTTGTCTTTCACTTTTAACTTGACCTAAGTCAGGGCCACTTTTTACCCACCTGATCGCACCCTTCAAATATGTCCCTGTACTACTTATAGATTTTTCTTTCAAATCATTGATCCAAATTTAAGAGTACATGCAATGACTAATTCAGCTGTTCTATTTTCTTTAAAATTAGCAACAACTCAGTTCTGACTTTGGGAATTTTAGTCAATTTCATGGACATAGAAATGAGCAAAGAATTATGCAACTAGAACATAGCTTTCTAAATTAATTCCTCTGGTTTTTAACACATATTACTTGCCAAAAATATTGGGGTGATGTGCTATGAATAACACACCAATATCTGCTTCATTGACTATGCCAAAGCCTTTGACTGTGTGGATCACAATAAACTGTGGAGAATTCTGAAAGAGATGGAAATACCAGACCATCTGACCTGCCTCTTGAGAAACTGATATGCAGGTCAGGAAGCAACGGTTAGAACTGGACATGGAACAGACTGGTTCCAAATAGGAAAAGGAGTATGTCAAGGCTGTATATTGTCACCCTGCTTATTTAACTTCTATGCAGAGTATATCATGAGAAATGCTGGGCTGGAAGAAGAACAAGCTGGAATCAAGATTGACAGGAGAAATACTAATAACCTCAGATATGCAGACGACACCACCCTTATGGCGGAAAGTGAAGAGGAGCTAAAAAGCCTCTTGATGAAAGTGAAAGAGGAGAGTGAAAAAGTTGGCTTAAAGCTCAACATTCAGAAAACGAAGATCATGGCATCTGGTCCCATCACTTCATGGCAAATAGATGGGGAAACAGTGGAAACAGTGTCAGACTTTATTTTGGGGGGCTCCAAAATCACTGCAGATGGTGATTGCAGCCATGAAATTAAAAGACGCTTACTCCTTGGAAGAAAAGTTATGACCAACCTGGATAGCATATTCAAAAGCAGAGACATAACTTTGCCAATAAAGGTCTATCTAGTTAAGGCTATGATTTTTCCAGTGGTCATGTATGAATGTGAGAGTTGGACTGTGAAGAAAGCTGAACGCTGAAGAATTGATGCTTTTGAACTGTGGTGTTGGAGAAGACTCTTGAGAGTCCCTTGGACTGCAAGGAGATACAATCAGTCCATTCTGAAGGAGATCAGCCCTGGGATTTCTTTGGAAGGAATAATGCTAAAGCTGAAACTCCAGTACTTTGGCCACCTCATGCGAAGAGTTGACTCATTGTAAAAGACTCTGATGCTGGGAGGGATTGGGGGCAGGAGGAGAAGGGGACGACAGAGGATGAGATGGCTGGATGGCATCACTGACTCGATGGACGTGAGTCTGAGTGAACTCCGGGAGTTGGTGATGGACAGGGAGGCCTGCTGCTGCTGCTGCTGCTGCTAAGTCGCTTCAGTCGTGTCCGACTCTGTGTGACCCCATAGACGGCAGCCCATCAGGCTTCCCTGTCCCTGGAATTCTCCAGGCAAGAACACTGGAGTGGGTTGCCATTTTCTTTTCCAGTGCAGGAAAGTGAAAAGTCAAAGTGAAGTCGCTCAGTCGTGTCTGACTCTTAGCGACCCCATGGACTGCAGCCTACCAGGCTCCTCCGTCCATGAGATTTTCCAGGCAAGAGTACTGGAGTGGGGTGCCATTGCCTTCTCCAATAGGGAGGCCTGGCATACTGTGATTCATGGGGTTGCAAAGAGTCGGACACGACTCTGTGACTGAACTGAACTGAACTGATCCTCTGATGACCCAGATGGTAAAGAATCTGCTGCAATGCAGGAAACCTGGGTTTGATCCCAGGGTGGGGAAGATCCCCTGGAGAAGGGTACAGCAACCCACTCCAGTGTTCTTGCCTGGAGAATCCCACAGACAGAGGTGCCAGGTGGGCCACAGTCCATGGGGTGGCAAAGAGTCAGACACAACTGAGCGACTAACACTTCTACTTTTTTTTTCCATCTCAGGTTGTAATGAACTTAATTGTTCATGCATATTTCCAGAGACTAAAAGTTTCCCCAATTGCTTATAAAGTTTATTTCTTTAAAATAAGATTTTATCCCCAGAGTATGTTCTCAGGCTTCTTGATTGTGGCTAAGAGCCTCAACTCTCCTTTTGCTGTTGTTTAGTTTCTCAGTCCTGTCTTATTCTTTGTGGCCCCACAGACTGGAGCCTGCAGGCTCCTCTGTCCGTGGGATTTCCCAGGCAAGAATACTGGAGTGGGTTGCCATTCTCTTCCCAGGGGAATCTTTCCAATCCAGGGATCGAACTCACGTCTCTGGCATGAGCAGGAAGATTCTTTACCCCAAGCTATGAGGGAAATCCAGCTCTTCTTTATTCTAGTTGAATAAAATAAAATCAAGTGATGTAATGTGAAAGTGATGTGTGAAATCTAATGAAGATGACAGAGAAAAGGCAATTTCAAAGGGTGCCCCTGTTCTTTAGAGGTGTGTCTCAGAAGAGAATTAGTAGTGACTGAACACCAACTCTTTGGAAAATAATTATCATTACATTTATCATTTAATTTTGACAACAAAATTATGAAGTAATCCTCACAATGCCAGTTTTACAACTGTGCAGGCGGAGACTCAGAGGCGCAAACTGGTCTTCTCCGTCTCACTGAGAATAAATAATAGCAGTGAGATTGAGAGCTTGGTCTGGGGAAATCCCAAGTTTCTGAGGTCCTTCTAAGATATCTTACCACTCTCCTTATGATATATATATATATCTCATACATTCAGTTCTGGACCGACTTGTGTCTACCCGCAAGTTCAAAGGTGTAAGCTCTAACCTCCAATGTGGTTATATTTGGAGATAGAACCTTCAAGGAGTCAGTTAAGGTTAAATGAGGTCATGTTTAACCTTATTCCAACAGGACTAGTGTCCTTGACACAACGGAGAAAAAGCCCATGTGAGTATACAGTAAAAAGGCAGGTCAGGAAATGGGGCTTTACCAGAAACCAACTCTGTTGGCACCTTGATCATAAAATTTTGGCCTCCAGCACTGTGAGCAAGTAAGTGTCTGTTGTTTAAAGCACCCAATCTGGGGTATTTTGCTATGGAGGCTCTAACAAGCTAATCCACATGTGAGACTCTGTTCCTACCCCAATATCAAAAAGCAAGAGTTGCTAAAAGATTCCTTGAATTACTCCCTTAAAGACTAATGGATATGTAATTATTAATGTTGTTAAATCAATAGCTGTATTATCACTTCAGCTAAATAAATATGGTTTTTTTTTTCAGTGATCTTCCATTCTGTGTCCAGACCAAAAGGGAAAAAAGTGAGTTCAGTGAACAGCTCCACAAGGCGCTATCCTGGTGCATTTGTCATTTGATTCTTGACACAGCCATAATAATTAGCTAAAAGCTATCTCCATCTTGCAGGTTTGCTTGCTGAGGTTTACAGAAGTTAAATTACTTGCCCAGCGGTCCCTGACTCCAAGTCCAGACATCGTTACAGCTCATGGCTTCCTGTACACAACTTCTCCCCAGACCTGGGATCACATTCAATGTTTCTTTCAGGCCCATAATGAGGCTGACTGAAGGGATCAATTTCCTAAATGGTCGGATGACTTCCTGTTCCACCAGCTCTTAATCTCTTGTTCAGCTACAGGTATTTGCTGTTGGCACCACTAATCTTTTTTCTACCACTCCCTGTCCGACTTTTGTTCTCTGAAAATTAATATTCTGCTCCAAGAAATTTTTTCAGGTAACATTAAATTCTTTTTCTTTTTCCAGTCATGCTGCGTGACATTCAAGACCTTAGTTCCCAAACCATGGATGAAAGTGTGGAGTCCTACCCACTGAACCGCCAAGGGATCATTAAACTCCTAACACTGAACTTCTGATCATTTTTTTTACACTTTCTCCTTATAAGTTCAATAATACACGACTTAGCAACTAAGTCATGTCGGAGGAGTCTTTTGTGACCCCATGGACTGTACCCACCAGGCTCCTCTGTCCATGGGATTTTCCAAGCAAGTGTACTGGAGTGGATTCCATTTTCTCCGGGGATCTTTCAGCCCCAGGGATTGAACTTGTGTCTCCTGCATTGGCAGGCAGATTCTTTACCACTGAGCCACATGGGAAGTCCTTACTCTATCTAGGCTAGAGTAAGAATAGCGAACACATAGGAAGCATCTTCCATGGATTAAATCTTGGACAATGGCCTATTGATGCTTAGCTGTTAATATATGAATAGGTATATTTATTTATAAATATGCATAGGTTGCTGGCATGATGCCTATTAAAAATAATTACTGTCAGTATATTCAGGTTAAGTTCTGACATTGCTTCATAACGGTGGTATTTACATAAATGTATATATTTATCTTTATATCTCTGTGTCATATAATTCATCACATATAGTTCACGATTAATAATGTCTTTTTGGAACTTAGCCTTTAATCTGTAAGATGGAATGATGAAAGCTGCAAAGTTTGGGGATTGAAGTAAGACATATGCAAAATGTAAACGTCTTTTAATTCGTAGAGATGTTTATAATTGTTTTCCTTAAAATAGGTAATGTTATTAAAGTTAAATAGGAAGAAGTAAGAATCTTATTGAAAACAAAAAGGAAGATCTTTCTCTACATGGTATTGGATCACAGGGCATCAGGGCTCAAAGTTATCACTACATAATGAACAAGATGGGTGTTAAAGGGAACCTCAGTTTCATAGGCACAAAAACTGGGCATGATATACAAACCATCCACATACAGGATACACAATCCTTTAGGAAATATCAGACTGGGAGAGCAGCTTGATGCGGTTCGTTGCGGTCAGGGACTGATGTTGCAGTTAAAGGAAAATCAGGGGAAGATTCAGAGCAGAAACATGGTGGCTTCATTTCCTATCTAAAGGCATGAAGACAGCTTCTCTTTAGAACGGAAAAACATCCATCATATTTTCCCTCATATCAGACCCTGATTGAAAAAACTGCAGATGGTATAAGAAGAGTGAGTGCAAAATGCATGGTGTTTTGATGAGAATCTGGAGCAGATTGAAAGCACTTAAGGATGAGGGCAGAGAAAGTGGACTTCAGAATGAAGGAAGGTCCAGAAGGAGATTGGAAAGGCACAAAAGATATTGACTCTCTCCAGGAAGGAGATTGGAACTCTCTCAATGGAACAGTTACAATGGGTCTCCTAAAGATATTCCATGTATCCACGTCATCTTTGGATCAGCACTTTCTGTGGGTTGTTTTGAATTAATTGCAGGATGCTTGTAGGATTCTGAAAGGCTCTTCAGGCACAGAGAGCACAATTTCTTATATCCGAGGCCCTGTGGGATGCTGCATACTGGTGATTTGGAAACATTTCACTTCAAGGTCACTCTCCAGATCCGTCTGTCCTGCAGGGTCCCAGGTGGCCCTGGAAGAAGCATGGGTGTGCCCAGCGGTTCAGAGCTGTGTAGGATGACAGGTTTAATGTGACAGGACCATGTCGAGAGGAACCGATGCAATGCATCCAGATGGTGAGCAGGGACAGTTCCACTTTCGCTCCCAGGACTGATGGACTGTTAAGCTACAAAAGCACCAGGTGCTCCCAGCTCGGGAAGGACAATGCTTTCCACCACTGAAGGATGCTGGATTGAAAGAATAGCTCACAACATGGCAAAATGCTCAGATAGAGTGTGAAAAATATTAGTATCCATGTTTTGCTATTCGAAGGAGGCATTTTGATGTCCATCTCTTTGAAAATGAATCCAGGCTTGATAAAAGTCTCCTTTAAATTGTTCAGTCTTCTAAACGCAAGGTGGTGTGATGCCTACACACCACAAGTTGTGATGTTGTATGCTATCTACCTAATTATATCAAGTGGTTTCCGGGCATTTAGAATAACATTTTATTCACTTCTGTGTTGTTTTGGTTATTCTGTAACTTTTTTGGTATTCCAAATGCATTTTAGAATAATATTTTGATTGTGATAGTGTTTAATCTATAGATCAGTTTAGGAAGAATGAAATCTTAGTATTAATAATATTGAAACTTCAGATTCATTTATATGGTAGATCTCCTTTGTTTAGATTTTCTTTGGTTTCTCAACAACGCTTTGTTCTTTTCAGTGTACTAGTTTTTCACATATTGATCAGATTCACCCTTATACATATTTCATATTTTTATGTAATCACTAATATTTTAATATAAATTTCCAATTGTTCATTGGTAGCATATAGAAATACAATGAATTTTCCTATATGGTTCCTCTATGCTGAAAATTGATAAATTAACTTATAGTTCTCAAGTTTGTACATCTGATCAGATTTTATACACAATGTTCATGTTCTCTATAAAAGAGTTTTGTATTTCCCTTTTTTAGATAGATGTCCTTTATTTCTTTCTACTGTCTTATTGTCATGCTAGATCCTATAGTACAGTGCTGAATAGAAATTGTGAGAATAAACATCCTTGTCTTGTTTCTAAACTTAGAAGGAAAACAGCCAGTCCTTCATCATTAACCATTATGTTGAGAATTGATTACTAAAAACAAACAAGCAAAGCAATGGACAAATTAGTAAATCTGCCCAATTGAACTAATTTCCTCTTCTAGTTTCTCTCCTTTCCATAAATGACAACACTGAAGTCATGACTGGCATGTCATTCACCTGTACCCTCTCCACGAAACCCATCACCAAGTCCTGCATGCCTTACCTTCTGAACACATTTCTTAAATTCGTTTATTTCTCTTACCCTGCCAGTGCCCCAGTCTTAGTTACCACCTTCTTCTGCTTCCAGTGAATCTAATAGACTCTTGTGTCCTTTGCTGTCTTTCAATACATTTTCCTCTTTGCTTTGAGATATTAGGTCAGGGGGGCTTCCCCCAGTGGCTCAGTGGTAAAGAATCTGACTGCCAGAGCAGGAGATGCAGGAGATGTGGGTTCAACCCCTGGGTCAGGAAGATCCCCTGGAGAAGGAAATGACAACTCACTCCAGTATTCTTGCTTGGAAAATCCCTTAGAGGCACCTAGTGGGCTACAGTCCAGGGGTCGAAAAGAGTAAGACATGACAGTGACTGCACAACAGCAACAGTAATAATAATTATAATTGATAAATTAATTGATTAAATTATAATTGTAAATTAATTGATAAATTAATTTATAGTTCTCAAGTTCGTACATTTGACAAGATTTTATACACAGTGTTCATGTCCTCTATAAAAGAGTTTTGTATTTCCCTTTTCTAGCTAGATGTCCTTTATTTCTTTCTACAGAACAGGTAGGGGGTGGGCATAAGAGAGCAACAGTGAAACACCTTAGATCAGGTCATATATTTTCCTCTTTAATGAACTTCCTCTAGTTTCTCAGTGGACTTAGGGTAAGAGGAGACAGTCTATCAACCTTGGAGACTATCTGGCCAGGGTCTAGTTTGATTCTCCTTTATCTCTCCAAATTCTTAGCTTGGAATATCCTTTTCTTTTCATATTTAGTTGACTTCTATATATCTTTCAGATATCACCTGAAAAATCAAAGAAACTTTCCTTTTTTAGTTTTATGCAAAAATGAAATGTAATGGATTACATGTTCAACTTTTTTTCTTTCCACCACCATGTCTGAGGATAAGTTTTCTTTAATATTGCCCTGGCCACATCTCCCAGGTTCTGTTTTACTTACTACTCACTGGTCATTCACATCTAATGGTTTATGATTTGTTTGAGTTTCTTCTTCATTCCATGTTATGTGCGTGCGTGTTCAGTCCCTCAGTGGTGTTGACTCTTTGCATTCCCACAGAGTGTAGCCTTCCAGGTCCCTCTGTCCGTGGAATTTTCCAGGCAAGAATACTGGAGTGGTCTGCCATTTCCTAATCCATATTTAAATGATGCGTGTGTGCTAAGTGGCTTTAGTCGTGTCTGACTCTTTGTGACGCTATGGACTGTAGCCCGCTAGACTCCTCTGTGCATGGTATTTTCCAGGTAAGAATATTGGAGTGGGTTGCCATTGCTTTCTCCAGGGGATCTTCCCAATCCAGGGATTGAACCCATGCCTCTTACGTCTCCTGCATTTGCAGGTGGGTTCTTTTACCCCTAGCACCACCCGGGAAGCATTTATGCAGTAGAAAACTTTTCATGCAGGTTTAAGTTTAACTTTTAAGGCATGGAAACCATTTCTCCTCACATCTAGGTATATTAACTTGTGCTATTATTAAAGTTGAATATTTCAATGTTTGATAAATGTGTATTGCTTTATTTTGTAAATTCTCTATTCATGCCCTTGTACACTTGTCCCCTGGAGACTGTATTATTTTGGATATGAAAGCTTGAGCTTTTTGTATAATAATTCTCACAACCAGTGGGAAATTATTTCCTGAAAATACCAGGACATATTTGCCTTTTTAATTTAAATTACTTTTTTTATAAAATGCATTTAAAATTTTACGTATTCAAGTCTGTCCATTTTTCCTTTTTGGTTCTTCTTTCTTCTAGAATTTAAAAAGCCGAACCTTTCCCCAGAGATTTAGTAAATTTTCAATGCTATTTTGTTTTTCTATGAGGACTATTTAAAATTTTAACTCTGATTGTTGAGGGATTTATTGTCATGCTAGTGGAGAGGTGGGACCCAGAGTACTTCCTCTAAATAGCTAAATATTTTCCCGAATACCTTCCTTGGAATATCTGTCATTTGCTTTGTCATATTAAATTCTTTTCTATGGAAAATATGTTACCTGTTTTATATTGTAACAGTCTCTCTTACTTAAAGAAGGATCTTCTTCACAATTTCATTTTTTAAAGAGACATCAGAATTCACTAGAAATTGCTAGATTTTGACAACCTCTACAGTTACCTGTTTATAAAATACTCTTATAAGATGTCTACTTAGGCTACAATTAGTAAGCTTTAAACACATATTATTAGATCACTGTCTAGTCAAAGCTTTGCTTTTTTTCAGTAGTCATATGGATGTGAGAGTTGGATTATAAAGAAGGCTGAGTGCTGAAGAATTGATGGTTTTGAAGGGTGGTGTTGGAGAAGACTCTTGAGAGTCCCTTAGACAGCAAGGAGATCCAACCAGTCCATTCTAAAGGAAATCAATCCTGAATAGTCACTGGAAGGACTGATGCTGAAGCTGAAACTCCAATCCTTTGGCCACCTGATGCGAAGAACTGACTCATTGGAAAAGAGCCTGATGCTGGGAAAGATTGAGGGCAGGAGGAGAAGGGGATGACAGAGGATGAGATGGTTGGATGGCATCACCGACTCGATGAACATGAGTTTGAGTAAGCTGTGGGAGTTGGTGATGGACAGGGAAGCCTGACGTGCTGCAGTCCATGGGGTCACAAAGAGTTGAACATGACTGAGCGACTGAACTGAACTGAAGTGAAGTGATTAGATCAGCAATGCATGGTTTTTCCCTCTATAACCATCATATCATATCAGTCGCTCAGTCTTGTCCGACTCTTTGCAACCCCATAAATCGCAGCATGCCAGGCCTCCCTGTCCATCACCAACTCCCAGAGTTCACTCAGACTCACATCCATCGAGTCAGTGATGCCATCCAGCCGTCTCATCCTCTGTCGTCCCCTTCTCCTCCTGCCCCCAATCCCTCTCAGCATCAGAGTCTTCTCCAATGAGTCAACTCTTCACATGAGGTGGCCAAAGTACTGGAGTTCCAGCTTTAGCATTATTCCTTCCAAAGAAATCCCAGGGCTGATCTCCTTCAGAGTGGACTGGTTGGATCTCCTCACAGTCCAAGGGACTTTCAAGAGTCTTCTCCAACACCACAGTTCAAAAGCATCCATTCTTCGGTGCTCAGCTTTCTTCACAGTCCAACTCTCACATCCATACATGACCACAGGAAAAACCATAGCCTTGACTAGATGGACCTTTGAAGTTTAAAAACTGAGGCAGAGCATCCAAATATTTCAAGGTACATAAAGACAGGTCTGGATTAAAACAAACTTGCCTCCTGGTTTTTAATCTCACATGAAATTGAGTTGGGCAAATGTGACTGGGCCTGAAAGGAGAGGTTTTAAGATAACAATTTGGTCAAAATGGAGAACTGTCAAGGATTCTTCAACACCGTTTGGGTGATTCTTGTATACCACAGAATAGGCTTGAAAATGGATAGATGTCCACATGTCTGCTGATGATTTAGATTCCCAATCCTCCAGTCCTTGCAGGGTTATGGCCACTGTTTTGCTTTATTTTTTTTTCCTTTAATTTCCTGTTTGTGCACATTCATTACCATGTTCTACACTGAGGAGAGACATGACTGGTTCTGGCCCTGTTTTCTTTGAAGACAGGCCTGAAAGCTTTGTGAAGGTGTCTAGTGGCTCTATCAGTAAAGAATTCACCTGAACTACAGGAGATGCTACTTCAGTCTCTGGTTTGGGAAGGTCCCCTGAAGAAGGACATGGCAACCCACTCCAGCATTCTTGCCTGGGAAATCCCATGGACGGAGGAGCCTGGACAAGCTACAGTCCATGCGGTCACAAAGAGTTGGACATGACTTAGCAACTAAACCACCACCTAGCTTGTAATTATACTTATAATCCCTGGTGAATTGGATGCTGTAGTTACTGTAGGATGAAGCCAGCTGACCAGCTATCTATGATCCTTCTGTGTATCTCTCTATATATCATCTATTTATCTCTCTCATTTACCAATTTACCTAACTTTTTATTTATTTGTGGGGGATTTTTGCAACCTAAAATATTGGTATTGTCAATACCCATTCCAGGCTTCAAGGAGGAGGATGGTACTTAGAACCCAGAGGTGGGTGGGTTCTAGGATTTGCATGCAGTCTTGGTCTGTGCTTTAAATTCTATCAGGCTTTTAGATATTTTTAGAATGATCAGTTACTTGGTTACTTGAGGATTCCCTGGTGACTTAGTGGTGAAGAACCTGCCTGCAATGCAGGAGACCCAGGAATCGATCCATGGGTTGAGAAGATCCCCTGGAGGAGGAAATGGCAACCCACTCCAGTATTCTTGACTGGAGAATCCCATGGACAGAGGAGCCTGGGGGACTATAGTCTAATCAGTCACACAGAGTCAGAAATGACTGGGGCGACTGAGCAAAGTGTAGCTGAATCAAAAAAAAAAAAGGAGCACAGTGGATTATAGAGAGTATGAAATGGGCTGGGACCTGAAAGTGAATCACAGGAAACTCCCCAGGAAGCGTTACCATTTCTTTACAATTGGGAAGTGGTTTCCTTAGGGCATTGTTGTTGTTTAGTCCCTAACTTCTGTCTGACTCTTTGCGACCCCGTGGACTGCAGCATGCCAGGCTTCCCTGTCCTTCACTATCCCCTGGAGTTTGCTCAAACTCATATCCATTGAGTTGGTGATGCTAACCAACCATCCTTTAGGTTAGGGAATACTGAAGTACCCACTTTTCCACTAAAATGGCCAAGGTAGTTAATTTTGGTTAATGCACACCTATATTGAGTCAGGCCTGGTGCAAAACGTTGTCAGTAACATCTACCTAATAATTGCTTACATTCTTGCTTTCTGACATTAGTTCAGTTGATGACTGAGGATTCTCAATTGTGATACACTTGCCCAAATTCATGTATCAACAGTCCCAGGGCAGGGATTTGAACCCAGGGAATTTCTTTTTAAATTATATTTATGTATTTTTGGATACACTGGGGCTTTGTTGCTCTGCCGGGCTTTCTCTAGTTGTGCCGAGTGGAGACTACTCTTGCAGTGCACGGGCTTCTCATTGCAGTGGCTTCTCTTGTTGCAAGCACAAGCTCTAGAGTGGGGTTCAGTAGTCCTGGTACATGGGCTCAGTTGCTCCACAACATGTGGGATCTTCCTGGACCAAGGATCAAACCCATGTCCCCTTCATTGGCAGGCGGAGACCAACCGCAAAGTCCCAAGCATTTCTAGGTTGAAAGCATGACCCCCTAATACCTTCTGCCTCTGAGCAGGAAGAGTCTGGAAGCTCTATTCCATACCAGAACTGGGACTTCTATGATTCCTACATATGTGTTCCCTCTGCTTAATTCCTTTTTGGTTTCATATGATTATTACTTTTTCTTTCTTTCTTTCTTTTTTCTTAAGTCCAGACTCTCTTAGCAGTACCAAGTTGGACCAAAAGATGAGAATTTCTTTTTAGTCAACCTGTGGAGGAACTTTTATAGTATTAATAAATGCACCACCCCTGTAACTCTTATTTAGCATATGAAGCAAAGATTAATTGATGTTTTAAAAATATGTGCAGAAAAATTTGTCCCCTGCCAGAGAGATATAAATGGACTTCCACATCTTTTATGATAGAAGTGCCAGAGAGCTAGAGTTCTTTAAGACCCATTTAAACTCTCAGATGCTGTGCAGGTTGAAAAAAGTTTTCTGAGTAAAAACCTCATAGTAGAAGGAATTAAATATTTTGGGGGGAAGGTGGTAGAGAAAAGTGTACAAAATCAAGAAACTTTCGTACTGGATCTTAAAGGATGAGTGGGAATTTTAAGACAGGGATCAGTTCAGTTCAGTCGCTCAGTCGTGTTTGATTCTTTGTGACCCATGAACTGCAGCAAGCCAGGCCTTCCTGTCCATCACCAACTCCCAGAACCTACCCAAACTCATGTCCATGAGTCGGTGATGCCATCCAACCATCTCATCCTCTGTTGTCCCCTTCTCCTCCTGCCTTCAATCTTTCCCAGTATGAACTGACTCTTTTCCAATGAGTCAGTTCTTTGTATCAGGTAGCCAAAGTATTGGAGTTTCAGCTTTAGCATCAGTCCTTCCAATGAACACCCAAGACTGATATCCTTTAGGATGGACTGGTTGGATCTCCTTGCAATCCAAGGGACTGTCAAGAGCCTTCTCCAACACCACAGTTCAAAAGCATCAATTCTTCAGTGCTCAGCTTTCTTTATAGTCCAACTCTCACATCCATACATGACTATTGGAAAAACCATAGCCTTGACTAGATGGACCTTTGTTGGCAAAGTAATGTCTCTGCTTTTTATTATGCTGTCTAGGTTGGTCACAACTTTCCTTCCAAGGAGTAAGCTTATTTTAATTTCATGGCTGCAGTCACCATCTGCAGTGATTTGGGAGCCCCCCAAAATAAAGTCTGACACTGTTTCCACTGTTTCCCCATCTATTTGCCATGAAGTGATGGGGTCAGATAATAAGATCTTAGTTTCTGAATGTTGAGCTTTAAGCCAACTTTTTCACTCTCCTCTTTCACTTTAATCAAGAGGCTCTTTAGTTCTTCTTCACTTCCTGCCATAAAGATGGTGTCATCTGCATATCTGAGGTTATTGGTATTTCTCCTGGCAATCTTGATTCCAGCTTGTTCTTCATCCAGCCCGGCATTTTGCATGATGTACTCTGCATAGAAATTAAATAAGCAGGGTGACAATATACAGCCTTGATGTACTCCTTTTCCTATTTGGAACCAGTCTATTGTTCCATGTCCAATTCTAACTGTTGCTTCCTGACCTGCATACAGACTTCTCGAGAGGCAGGTCAGGTGGTCTGGTATTTCCATCTCTTTTAGAATTTTCCACAGTTTATTGTGATGCACATAGTTGAAGGCTTTGGCATAGTCAATAAAACAGAAGTAGTTGTTTTTCTGGAACTCTCTTGCTTTTTCAATGATCCAACAGATGTTGGCAATTTGATTTCTGGTTCCGCTGCCTTTTCTCAAACCAGCTTGAACATCTGGAAGTTCATGGTTCATGTATTGTTGAAGCCTGGCTTGGAGAATTTTGAGCATTACTTTACTAGCGTGTGAGATGAGTGCAATTGTATGGTAGTTTGAGCATTCTTTGGCATTGCCTTTCTTTGGGATTGGAATGAAAACTGACCTTTTCCAGTCCTGTGGCCACTGCTGAGTTTTCCAAATTTGCTGACATTGAGTGCAGGACTTTCACAGCATCATCTTTTAGGATTTGAAATAGCTCAGCTGGAATTTCATCACCTCCACTAGCTTTGTTTGTAGTGATGCTTCCTAAGGCCCACATGACTTCATTCCAGGATGTCTAACTCTAGGTGAGTGATCAAACCATCATGATTATCTGAGCCATGAGATCTTTTTTGCACAGTTCTGTGCATTCTTGCCATCTCTTTTTAATATTTTCTGCTTCTGTTATGTCCATATCATTTCTGTCCTTTATTGAGCCCATCTTTGCATGAAATGTTCCCTTGGTATCTCTAATTTTCTTGAAGATAGGGATAGGGAAAGATTTTTTTTTTTTTTTGAGTGTTTCAAAAGTGAATTCAGTTTAGTATTATATAAATGATTACATAAAACTTAAGTTTTCACAAATAGGTTACACAGTCTTTAAAATCATTCATTACAGAGATAAACTTTTTGTCTATATTATGTATAATATACATAAAGGGAAAGATTTTTGAGTTAAAGAGTGAGTATGAAAGAATATAAAATGAGAATGGTGTGGAGGTTTCATAGAATATTTGAAATTCACTGTGGTTGCAGCTTATTATTCATGATGCCCCACATTAAGGAGCCAAAGTTTATCCTCTAAGTTGCAAGAACCTAACAATGGCTTTTCTACTAGGCTTTAGAACCAATCATACTTATTAAATGCTCACTTTGCACCAAGAACTATTTTAAGCAATTTACATAAACTAACCCATTTAATTAGCACAGTGAGAAATGCTTTTATTGTCTCTACTTCTTTATAGTTAAAGAAACTGATGTCCAAAATACTAAATTTTTATGTCATTTAGTTTCTAAGTGTCCGACTCTTTTGTGACCCCATGGACTATAGCCCACCAGGCTCCTCTGTCCATGGAATTCTCCAGGCAAAGAATGCTGGAATGGGTTGTCATTTCCTTCTCCAGAGGATCTTTCCAACCCAGGGATCGAACCTGCATTTCTGCATTGGCAGGCATATTCTTTACCACTAAGCCACCAGGGAAGCCCAGAAGAATAAATAATCCATCTCATTCAAAGTTTCACTGTATTAAGTGGCAGAAACAGGATTTGGATCCTGAGAGTCTGGCTCCCAAGCCGTAGGCCTTTAACGATATGTCTTTCTTCCTTGCTGGTGTCAATGCTCCTCTTGCTTTCCCTGATTTGGGGAGCAGGAGCGTGGAGAGGCAGAGATGAAGGGTGACACGGCAGCAGTCACTGCAACTCCAAATTGATTTGAACTGTAATGATGGAGAATGCGGTCTTTGTACACTCAGATTCCAAAGCACATCAATCAGGCAGCCCAGGAGGGGTGCAAGTGACCAAAAGCTAATTTCTTCCAGACAGTTCATTTTCCTTTCCTGTCTTTCCTCTAAGTTCTCCTGGTGTGTTTTGGAAAATCATTTGTGCAATGGTAAATAGTATTCTGTCTATGAGGGTCCAGGCATTTCCCTTCTGTCATCTCAGATTTCCATCACATCCACTGCTACCTTGATCTATAAGGACGGGTGAGATTTGAAAATGTTAACTCTAGAAAAATGATGGTTTCCTACCTGCTGTTTTGGCCCATTTATGATAAATAGCCAGACAGGGAGGCTGTGAAGGGTCTGTGGGAAATAATACACAGTTCCACCCAAACAGGAACACCTCCTTTGCAGGTCCCTGCCCGGAGGTCGGGTGCTGGTGGGGTCTTCAGTGTTTCCTTTCCACGCCTAGGTCAGCAGTTTCTAAGTCATTGTACTTTCTAACCTTCTACTCCTTCCAAAGGCTCCCTGGGTCCCCAAACTTGCCAAGAACTTTTTTGCACATCTTTCGAAAACTATGTTCATATTTTTCACCCCTACCTAGACATCGTTGTGTGCCTGTCTTGTTATCTGCAGGTTTTTATATATTTTTTTGCAGGCAGAGCCAGAGCTGAAGTCCAGAGTTGACAAACTACACCCGTAGGAAAATCCTACCTACCGCTTGTTGTGTGCTTCACAGGTGAGAATTCACATTTTTTAATGACTGGGAAAGAAATAAAGTCAAAAGAATCATGCATTTTAGGACATGTGAAAATTATGTAAAATTCAAATTTCAGTGTTGATAAACTTTTCCGGGAGTGTGGCCACATACTGTCATTTACATACTGTCTGTGACTGCTTCCAGGCTGCCACGTGGACTTGAGTAGTTGTTGCAGAGATCTCAGAGCTCACAGCGCCTGAAATATTTGCCATCTGATGCTTTATAGGGAAAAAAATATCCCCACCGTTGGTCCGAATCTCTGTTTTGCCTCTCAAAACACACAGTTGCATGGTGCAAACAGAAGTGCATTTTGCAATACATTTTGTAGAAGCTTCTGTGTTGCAGGCATAGATGTCTTTTCCTTTCATCCCCCACCAGGACCCTCCCTCATTCCTTACAGAGTAGCTTCTGGCTGGTGCACGTGTGCTAAGTCAACTTCAGTTGTGTCTGACTCTTGGTGACCCTGTGGATTGTAGCCCGCCAGGCTCCTCTGTCCATGGAATTCTCCAGGCGAGAATACTGGAGAGGGTTGCCATGCCCTCCTCCAGGGGATCTCCCCAACCCAGAGATTGAACCAGCGTCTCACATCTTCCGCATTGGCAGGCAGGTTCTTTACCACTAGAGCCATCTGGCTCATTAGTCCTAATTCTTTGTGGATTTTGCATTATGCACATGGCCCCTCAGATACCCTGCTCACCACTCAGGAGCTTGTCCATCTCTGGTCCTCCAGCTGACCCCCGATGTCCACTGCCACCATCCAGCTTGACAGGGACCCAGAGGAAGCCTATGGAAGGGAAAAGGGGCACCTTCTTTCCCCATTTGCTTTCTCTCCCTGACTTCGCTTCCTGTTCTGGCAACATAACCCAAGCGATGCTTGTTCATGCAGGCAGTGGTAGTTCCTTCCCATAAGCAGCCTGTTATTCCAAAACGCACATACAGATCCAAATGCTAACTTTATCATGTTTCCTGAGACATCCCGACCAGCTGGCCACTGTCACTTCTTTGGAAGTCCAGGACCCAGCTCCATCAAGACCCTCGACTGAGTTTAGAGATGCCAGCATCAGCTCAGCAGCGCCCTCTCCTGTAACGCCTGAGTTTCAACTCCTTGAGTCCCCTACTGTTCAGTTCTTAGTCATGTCTGACTCTTTGCCACCCCATGGACTATATAGCCCATCAGGCTCCTCTGTCCATGGAACTTCCCAGGCCAAGATTTGTCCTTTCTCACTGATTGCTCAGAAATGTTGTCCACGTGTATATTTTCTTCACTTGCTATGATGCAATTTCCCTGAAGGCACTGAATTTACATTTCTCTTGCATGTCTCATCCTGCTGCTAAGTTGCTTTTCAGTCGTGTCCGACTCTGTGCGACCCCATAGACAGCAGCCCACTACGCTTCTCTGTCCCTGGGATTCTCCAGGCAAGAATACTGGAGTGGGTTGCCATTTCCTTCTCCATAGCATCATGCAAATATTATTTGATTGATTTAACAAAAAAGCAGAAGTGACAAGGTTCCAGAGATGTATTATGCAATTAACTGTTCTGCATAAATACTATGCTCTCCTGATGTGCATGTAGGTATACATATGTGTGTGTGTGTGTGGCGGGCGTGTGTGCTGTATATGTGATGTGTGTACAACATGTGTGATGGGCATGCTGCGTGGTGTGTGTGTACAGGTGACTGTACCTGCACTGAGGTGTGCCTCAAAGAGCAGAAGGCAGAGGCGACTTTAATTTTGGGCCCCAACATTTCTGCTTCCGTAGTTCGCTCTCGCTGCCCCAGGTTCATGGTACGATGTTGGCCAAAATGGGCACTAGGAATTGAGAATACTGTTTCTAAATGTATAATTGAAGTGAAGCATATTGTTTACTGAGACTAATGGGATCCTGAGGTGGCTCAGAACAGGGTGTGATTGCAGCGTGTGAGGAGGGAGGGTAAGCTTGCCAGTGGAAAGTGGAGGCGAGCAGGATTGTGGCAGGTGCAGGCAATGTAGGGTGAATAATGAAACAATAGACCGTGTAATTGGATGATGCACTGTCCTGGTTGCTGGGGATTATTGCTGCAGCCCAACAGTGCACCGTGCTGAGCCTGCCTGCCGCAGGGTACCGCTGGGTAGAGAGAACACAGAGCGGGCCGCAGGTTGGAGTTTCAGGGGTCCTGGAAGCACCTTCCCTTCTCCCCACATGCCTGCCATAGTCTCTTACTTGAAAAGATCTTCTTCCCGTCTTTTTACTTTGCATTATAAAGATTATAAATGGGGGGCAAACTTCTTGAAGTAACTATAAAATGTAAATGAGTATGTTTGTTAGGACTCATTTTTTTCATTTAAAATGTGTAATATTTTATTTTATATTGGAATTTTATTTAATATTGGAATTTTATTTATTTTATATAGCCAGTTAACAGCATTGTGCTAATTTCAGGTGGACAGCCAAGGGACTCAGCCGTGAGTATACATGTACCCATTCGCCCTCTCCCTCCCCTCGCGTCCAGGCTGCCGTATAACATTGAGCAGAGCTGCCCATGCTGTTCAGTAGGTCCTTGTTGGTTATCCATTTTAAATGTAGCAGTGTGTGCATGTTCATCCCAAACTCCCTATCCCTTTCCCTCATCCTTCCCCACCTCCTGCCCTGATAACCGTTAAGTTTGTTCTCAAAGTCTGTGAGTCTGTTCCTGTTTTGTATGTATGTGTATCAGTTCAGATCAGTTCAATTCAGTCGCTCAGTCGTGTCTGACTCTTTGGGACCCCATGAATCGCAGCATGTCAGGCCTCCCTGTCCATCACCAACTCCTGGAGTTCACTCAGACTCACGTCCATCGAGTCAGTGATGCCATCCAGCCATCTCATCCTCTGACGTCCCCTTCTCTTCCTGCCCCCAATCCCTCCCAGCATCAGAGTCTTCTCCAATGAGTCAACTTTTCGCATGAGGTGGCCAAAGTACTGGAGTTTCAGCTTTAGCATCATTCCTTCCAAAGAAATCCCAGGGCTGATCTCCTTCAGAATGGACTGGTTGGATCTCCTTGCAGTCCAAGGGACTCTCAAGAGTCTTTTCCAACACCACAGTTCAAAAGTAGAAAAAACAACAGGAACCGACTTAAGCCCAGAAGAGACACATTTGTACTGTATTCAGGGTTTGCAAATGAACCAAGAATGGGCATGCAGGCAGTTTCAGAAATCAACTGAAACCAGGGGCTTGAATTTATCCAAATGCTTTATCTTCTTCTCTTTTCCTCTCTTTTTGAATTCTTTGCTCTCTCTCTCTTGAACAGCTTCCTCCAAGGGCCAAGTCAATTTTGGATAATCATGGCTGTCAGCAGTACCTGAGTTTTACACATTACAGCTTCAGGCAGCCGATGAATGAGTTGGGCTTAGCTTTAGTTTCAAAATCATGAGGTAAAGAAAAGTAGAGGACCTCACTGTGTCACCACACATCACTGATTAATCATGAGTGGCCAGCGTTGTGTCATGCTGGACAGACACCAGTTTCTAGAGGAACCATGTGGCTGGTGGGTGGAGGGAGTTCCAAGGAAACAAACATACATTTTACCTGATATTAACATATGACTTCAGGCTTACACTTTCTCTGTGCTTGGCATATATTTTCTGTCCAATTGCTTGAAGCATATTGTGTCTTTACATATAACATCTTTGAAAGAGGAGATGCTAGTCTAGGTTCTGAAAAGATGAAACATTAGCTGTCCACTGAAGTGATATATGCACATTGTATACTGTGAATGGCAATTTGGAAAATGTGTCAGTGGGTTATGATGCCTTCCCTGATCATTGGAAATCAATAATCCATTCAACAGTCATTGTGGAGTACTTTCACTATATGGAGGCTTATAAGCAGACTCTTGGGCTTCCCTGGTAGCTCAGCTGGTGAGGAATCCGCCTGCAATGCAGGAGACCTGGGTTTGATCCCTGGGTTGCAAAGGTCCCCTGGAGAAGGGAACGGCTACCCACTCCAGTATTCTGGCCTGGACAATTCCATGGACTGTATAGTCCGTGGGGTCGCAAAGAGTCTGACACGACAGAGAGATGTTCACACAAGTAGAATCTCTACACTTAAGAAGCTGTGACTCGGTCAGGAGACTGTTCTAAGCCAAACAGTCTCTTTTGTAGGTTCTCACTGGTTGTCTGTTTTATAGCTAGTAGTGTGCGTATGTCAATCCCAATCTCCCAATTCATCCCATCCCACCTTTCCCCCTTGGTGTTCATGTTTGTTCTCTACATCTGTGTCTCTATTTCTGCCCTGCAAATAGGTTTATCTGTACCATTTTTCTAGATTCCACATATATGTATGAATATATGATACTTATTTTTCTCTGACTTTCTTCCCTCTGTATTCCAGTCTCTAGGTCCATCCACGTCTCTGAAAATGGCACAGTTTCATTCCTTTCATGACAAAGTCAAGATTCTTAAATAAGACTCGGCCTCAGAAGTCTGAGTCTTCTCTTTTGTCACATAGGAAGGGTGATAATATCACCCCCCCTGCTTGACTCACAAAGCTTTTATTTTTCATTTCTTAATATTCTGATTTTGAAATATATTTCACTCGATATCAATATACAACTTCAGGCTTACATGTTCTCTGTGCTTGGCGTATATTTTCTGTCCAATTTCTTAGAGCATACTGTGTCTTCACATATAAAATCTTTGAAAGAGGTGATGCTAGTCCAGCTGCTACTGCTAAGTCGCTTCAGTCCTGTCTGACTCTTAGCTACCCCATGGACTGCAGCCCATCAGGCTCCTCTGTCCATGGGATTTTCCAGGCAAGAGTATTGGAGTGGGGTGCCATTGCCTTCTCCATGCTAGTCCAGAGGAGCGCCCAAGTTTGGAACTAACAGACCTGCTTGTGTTATCACAGGCATTGCTGGGAGCATGGCGGTAGACAAAATGCAGCCAGATCTGGGGGCAGGTAAGCGCTCACTTGTGGGCACTTCTAGGCGTGAAAACAAGTCAAACTTGACAGAGGTTAGAGAGACTGGATGTCAGGATCAGGGGAAAGGTGGTCGAAGGGAATCAAGAGAGAGAAGAATGAATCAGAGCTTCTGGAAAATCAAGAGCTGTGTGCCATTCCAGGTAGAATGGAATCAAAACAGAGAGTGAAGAGGGGATGGAAGTGTGAGGGCGGGCAGATACAAGCACCCAAAGAGAGTCTGCAGGGACGTTGGTGTGCCTTCAACTATCTTTTATTTCTGCCTATTTCATGTTTGAATAACTCCAGGCTTTCTGACCGGAGGCAAAAATCTTCTATTTTGGAACTTGCCCATGCAGAGCTGCTGTAAAGAAGAGGTCTGAATACACAAAGAAATTGGTTACAGGCATGGGATGTAACTGTGGATGTTTTATTCATTCCTAAGCCAACACTTACAGAACATGGGAAGGGACTATTCCGTAAAGAAAGGTAAGGCTCACAGCCTGTGGCTCACAGCAAGGACTGAGCTCTCTCAGATACTCTCTCTGCAATTAAAGAATTCATTCATTTGAGACATAATGCCAAACACCCAGCCTATGTTAAGCCCTTGCTAGGTACTATGAATATACTGTTAAATAGGCAAGACATTAACTCTGCCCTGTAAGGACCCGTGAAATACCAGCTGGTATTGAACCTTAAATACCTGAAAGTTATGACATATAGAAACATCAAGTTCAATGATGCTATGATTAGAGGAAACAAAGTGGCTTGTGTGAGGGATTTCTTAAACAAATTGAGTGGTAGACAGACATTGGAGGGACCCCTCTGATTTCACTTCCTGGTAGTCATACCTTGGAGTAATCCCAGGATGGGATTACTTGATTCTAACCAATATATTGCACAGAGATGGCAAGGCACCACTCTTGTGATTATGCTGTGTATGTAAGACTGTGGTTTGTCCCCTCACCACTTCTATTCAACATAGTATTGGAAGTCTTAGCTACAGCAATCAGATAATAAAAAGAAATAAAAGGTATCCAAATTAGACTATGACTTGTTACCCAGTTCTCTCTGGTGTCTTTTTTTCCTTGACAGCTTTGAGGAAAAAAAAGTGATCTTTTTTCTCTTATAAGATCCATAAGTCTTACAGATATAAGGAAATTAATTCTGCCAACAATACCAGGGTGAGGGGTGGGATTGGAAGCAAGTGCCCCTCCAGTGGAGGCTCTGAAGAGTCACCAGCCCTAGATAATAGCTGCTGCTGCTGCTGAGTCACTTCAGTCATGTCTGACTCTGTGCGACCCCATAGAAGGCAGCCCACCAGGATGCCCCGTCCCTGGGACTCTCCAGGCAAGAACACTGGAGTGGGTTGCCACTTCCTTCTCCAATGCATGAAAGTGAAAAGTGAAAGTGAAGTCACTCAGTCATGTCCAACCCTCAGCGACCCCATGGACTGCAGCCTTTAAGGTTCCTCCATCCATGGGATTTTCCAGGCAAGAGTACTTGAGTGGGGTGCCATTGCCTTCTCTGAGATAATAGCTGGGGAGACTCAAAACAGAGGACATAACTCCCTGCCTACACCTTTCACCCTCAAACACTGAGATTGTGTATGTTAGTTTAAGCTGTAAAGTTTGTGCTAATCTGTTATGGACCAATAGAAAACAAAACCACAGAAATATTAATATGTTAAATGTCAAACTCTGTTCTCAGCCCTGCACTTGGGACCTGAACCAGTGGTAAAGAATTCAAAAATCCCCAGCAACCACACCTAGCTACGCTTGTGGGTCACAGTCCAGTAGGGGACATTGTAAAGGCAATGACAAACCCGGTGAGAAGCAGCCGTGGTTTTGTGGTCATTCAGAGAAGCAAGCTTCCAGCTCTACCTTGTGGGAATCAGCTAAGTTCATGCTCTAGAAAAGAGGGGAGCTGAATCTTGGAGAGTGAGAAGATGGTCACTGGCCAGAAATGCCAGGACCGGCCTTATGGGCACTGAACAGATGGCAGGGCATTCGCTAAGGCTCAGAGCTGTCAAAGATCACACATACCATCAGATCTTCTCATCACTTTAAGGCGAGAAGAAACCCTTGAGATCTCAGAGAAAGAAGAGGAAACACGGCCTCTATTTATTGAACAACTGTTTGTATTAAAAATCAAACAGCACTACTTCATTATTCTCCATTCCAGCTTCTCCCCCTTCCCTGAGTTACACACCTCTTGCCGATTTATGACATGTCGACAGAGTTATTATCTAGCGAAAATTACCACCACCCACGATGGGAATTTCTGCTGTTATAAAACAAAAGCAAACGCCAAGTCAGGAGGAGAAAGAGTGCATATGAGAGAGGGCCTTTTGCATCTCTTTTCTGGCAATGTTCTTTTTATGCTAATATCTCATAGTTTCCTACCTTAATGACTCCATTAAATGCCATAAGAGTATTTGCAGGAGAAAAGTGCTACCTGGAGATGAAGATGTAAAGTTACTAAGTGTGTTTTGAGGAACAGAGAAGATTTCTCAGTAAAGGAGTTAATGTTCCAAAGAAAGCTTTGTTTATCCGACAGACTTTATGACTGTGCTGTTTTCTTCACTCAGCACCTTAATTCTCAACCACCATAAGGCTGTCCAGATGTTTAAAATAAAAAGCCCATTTGGGTATTATCAGAGATTACTGGGAAGAGATAGACAGACATGATGTTTAGCTATGCAACATAAATTCCCCACGTATGTGCCAGCCAGCACACTCTGTATTCTCACCCTGCTGGAAGACTGAACCAATAAATCACAAGAACGAGACACAGGGCCCCAAACACAATTTACCTCTAGACAGCTGCCGTTGCTGGGAGGGAGCCGGAGAGGTAGAAATGAAGGATGGGAGCAGGCCTGGTGCCCAGGGCTTTTCACTCTGCCTAACTTGGAGAATCTGTGTTCTTCTCCCGACCTCCCTCATCAGACGTAGCATCAACCTCGTGAGATGCATATTCTATTGGAAGCAGCCTTGTCAATTTGTCAATAGTTTGCCAGCTCCCTTTTCTCATTCCTCAGCTTTGATTTATTTCATTCCTTCTGCCTGCTGTGCCTGTCCTTTTTATCTCTGCCAATTAACTTTCTACTTCTCCTTCAAGGTCTTTCTTGAGACCACAAGCGCCTTGACACCCTCTAGAATCAAACTAACCAAAGTGAGTCTCTCTTATGTTTGCATGTTCATTAGTCTGTCACCTCTAAGGCGTTTAGCATGCTACTCCTTGAGTGTGTGGGCATCCAACCTCTCTACAAGACTAAACGCCTTGAGAACAAGAAATGTGTGTTTTGTTTTGTGTAGTTCTAATGATAGCAACAATTCTGTATTCATCTTTCTAGCACAGTACTGCCCTGGAGTTCGTGCGAAATATTTGCCCCATCGGTGCACTTATCTGTGACACTGCAATTATCACTGTGATTCCAGGAGGTAAGAGCCACTGGTTTTGCTTTCTAGATATGGAGAATGAAACCTGTACGTGGGGAGTGTTTTCCTCATGGTCACATAGCAGGGACTTGAGCCAAAGCTGTGACTGACTGCACTGCCATTATATCAGATCTCCCCAAGCCAAACACATAGTGGGTGATTAAAAAAAAAAGTTATGAAATGAATGAGAACGCAATGCAAGCACGAATGAATACTTATGCGGAAACTTTATTTACTCTCCTCTGGGGCAGTAAAACTCACCATCGATTATTTTGTCTTTCCATCTTTATATCTTTTTATCACTGTTTGCATGCCTTGTTGTGCTGATAAGTGCCTGGCTTAGTTGACCATACTCCTTGGCTGGACTCTGGCTTTGTTATTACCTTGGGCAAGTCCCTTAACTCCTTTTTGCCAGTCAGGAAGCTAGGGACATCATTCACTGGCTTACCTGACAACTGGTACACATTGATGCCAATCATGATGGTATGCCAATGACCTTAAAAAAAGCTAGATAAGATCAAGAGAGGAAAAATGAGATACTATTTGAATTTTTTAAGAGGAAAACTAAGATAAATAAGGGGCATTGACCTTGACCTTTATTGAAAAGGAACATTGTTTGTTCTCAGAGCAGAACAGAGGGACTTATTTTTCAGTACAGTGATGCTCTTCTCCAGAAAGAATGGGGTCTTCTAAATCCTTGGTTCACCCACTCACAAGGCTGGCTGCTTACTCGCCTGTCAGTCATTACTGCACATGCCCAGGAGGGCAGAGATCTCTTTGGACACTTTAAAAGGAATAGTTCTAGAAAGAAAATAATTGCATGTGGGGTGGCTGACAAATCAGGGTTCTAGCCCAGGTCTATTATGAACTATTAGTGGTTGTGTGACTTTTTAATTCCTGAGCCCACATTTATTTTTCTATGCAGCGAGGGTATCCTTTCAACACTCACATTCCATGTATGTGTATGCACACTCACCACAAGCATTCCTGGGAATTTTGCTCCTGCTATTTCCTTACAAACAGATGGCCAATAATGAGGATGTTCCTGTCCCTTACCTGTAATTCCTAACTACACAGCATAAATACAAATTTAGTTTTAATTCAATTAACTGGTAATGAGGTGAGGACATAATACTTGAATATATGATATCAGTTTGGGAGTGGTAAGCCATGGACAATAATATTTGTGTTCCATTATATTCTCTGTGGTATTTTCAAAATCTCTAAAATGTCCTCAAAATATTCTGGCTGGAATAGCCATAGAAGCAGGAAAAACATTATTGGAGAAAAACAAATATATACATGTTCAGTTCAGTTCAGTCGCTCAGTCGCGTCTGACTCTTTGCGACCCCATGAATCACAGCACGCCATGCCTCCCTGTCCATCACCAACTCCTGGAGTTCACTCAGACTCAGGTCCATCGAGTCAGTGATGCCATCCAGTCATCTCATCCTCTGTCGTCCCATTCTCCTCCTGCCCCCAATCCCTCCCAGCATCAGAGTCTTTTACAATGAGTCAACTCTTCACGTGAGGTGGCCAAAGTACTGGAGTTTCAGCTTTAGCATCATTCCTTCCAAAGAAATCCCAGGGCTGATCTCCTTCAGAATGGACTGGTTGGATCTCCTTGCAGTCCAAGGGACTCTCAAGAGTCTTCTCCAACACCACAGTTTAAAAGCATCAATGCTTCGGTGCTCAGCTTTCTTCACAGTCCAACTTTCACATCCATACATGACCACAGGAAAAACCATAGCCTTGACTAGACGGACCTTTGTTGGCAAAGTAATGTCTCTGCTTTTCAATATGCTATCTAGGTTGGTCATAAATTTCCTTCCAAGGAGTAAGCGTATTTTAATTTCATGGCTGCAGTCACCATCTGCAGTGATTTTGGAGCCCCCCAAAATAAAGTCTGACACTGTTTCCACTGTTTCCCCATCTATTTCCCATGAAGTAATGGGACCAGATGCCATGATCTTCATTTTCTGAATGTTGAGATTTAAGCCAAATTTTTCACTCTCCTCTTTTACCTTCATCAAGAGGCTTTTTAGTTCTTCTTCACTTTCTGCCATAAGGGTGGTGTCATCTGCATATCTGAAGTTATTAGTATTTCTCCAGGCAATCTTGATTCCAGCTTGTGCTTCTTCCAGCCCAGTGTTTCTCATGATGTACTCTGCATATAAGTTAAATAAGCAGGGTGACAATATACAGCCTTGACGGACTCCTTTTCCTATTTGGAACCAGTCTATTGTTCCATGTCCAGTTCTAACTGTTGCTTCCTGACCTGCATACAAATTTCTCAAGAGGCAGGTATTCCAATCTCTTTCAGAATTTTCCACAGTTTATTGTGATCCACACAGTCAAAGGCTTTGGCATAGTCAATAAAGCAGAAATAGATGTTTTTCTGAAACTCTCTTGCTTTTTCGATGATCCAGCGGATGTCGGCAATTTGATCTCTGGTTCCTCTGCCTTTTCTAAAACCAGCTTTAGCATCTGGAAGTTCATGGTTCACGTATTGCTGAAGCCTGGCTTGGAGAATTTTGAGCATTACTTTACTAGAGTGTGAGATGAGTGCAATTGTGCAGTAGTTTGAACATTCTTTGGCATTGCCTTTCTTTGGGATTGGAATGAAAACTGCCATTTTCCAGTCCTGTGGCCACTGCTGAGTTTTCCAAATTTGCTGACATACTGAGTGCAGGACTTTTACAGCATCATCTTTCAGAATTTGAAATAGCTCCCCTGGAATTCCATCACCTCCACTAGCTTTGTTCGTAGTGATGCTTTCTAAGGCCTACTTGACTTCACATTCCAGAATGTCTGTCTTTAGGTCAGTGATCACACCACTGTGATTATCTGTGTCATGAAGATCTTTTTTGTATAGTTCTTTTGTGTATTCTTGCCACGTCTTCTTAATATCTTCTGCTTCTCAACCGACAAACAACTAATCTCAAAAATATACAAGCAACTCCTACAGCTCAACTCCAGAAAAATAAACGACCCAATCAAAAAATGGGCCAAAGAACTAAATAGACATTTCTCCAAAGAAGACATACAGATGGCTAACAAACACATGAAAAGATGCTCAACATCACTCATTATCAGAGAAATGCAAATCAAAACCACTATGAGGTACCATTTCACACCAGTCAGAATGGCTGTGATCCAAAAGTCTACAAATAATAAATGCTGGAGAGGGTGTGGAGAAAAGGGAACCCTCTTACACTGTTGGTGGGAATGCAAACTAGTACAGCCACTATGGAGAACAGTGTGGAGATTCCTTAAAAAACTGGAAATAAAACTGCCTTATGATCCAGCAATCCCACTGCTGGGCATACACACTGAGGAAACCAGAAGGGAAAGAGACACGTGTACCCCAATGTTCATCGCAGCACTGTTTATAATAGCCAGGACATGGAAGCAACCTAGATGTCCATCAGCAGATGAATGGATAAGACAGCTGTGGTACATATACACAATGGAGTATTACTCAGCCATTAAAAAGAATACATTTGAATCAGTTCTAATGAGGTGGATGAAACTGGAGCCTATTATACAGAGTGAAGTAAGCCAGAAGGAAAAACATAAATACAGTATACTAACGCATATATATGGAATTTAGAAAGATGGTAACAATAACCCTGTGTACGAGACAGCAAAAGAGACACTGATGTATAGAACAGTCTTATGGACTCTGTGGGAGAGGGAGAGGGTGGGAAGATTTGGGAGAATGGCATTGAAACATGTAAAATACCATGTAGGAAACGAGTTGCCAGTCCAGGTTCGATGCACGATGCTGGATGCTTGGGGCTGGTGCACTGGACGGCCCAGAGGGTTGGTATGGGGAGGGAGGAGGGAGGAGGGTTCGGGATGGGGAACACATGTATACCTGTGGCGGATTCATTTTGATATTTGGCAAAACTAATACAATTATGTAAAGATTAAAAATAAAATAAAATTAGAAAAAAAAAAAAAAAAGAATAAAACTGAAGGTACCTGAAAAAAACAAAAATATATATCTTCTGCTTCTGTTAGGTCCATACCATTTGTGTCCTTTATCAAGCCCATCTTTGCATGAAATGAACCTGGAATGTCAGGTCCATGAATCAAGGCAAATTGGAAGTGGTCAAACAAGAGATGGCAAGAATGAACATCGACATTCTAAGGAATCAGCAAACTAAAATGGACTGGAATGGGTGAATTTAACTCAGATGACCATTATATCTACTACTGTGGGCGGGAATCCCTCAGAAGAAATGGGGTAGCCATCACGGTCAACAAAAGAGTTTGAAATGCAGTACTTGGATGCAATCTCAAAAACGACAGAATGATCTCTGTTCATTTCCAAGGAAAACCATTCAATATTACAGTAATCCAAGTCTATGCCCCAACCAGTAATGCTGAAGAAGCTGAAGTTGAATGGTGCAATGAAGACCTACAAGACCTTTTAGATCTAACACCCAAAAAAGATGTCCTTTTCATTATAGGGGACTGGAATGCAAAAGTAGGAAGTCAAGAAACAGCTGGAGTAACAGGCAAATTTGTCCTTGGAATACGGAATGAAGCAGGGCAAAGACTAATAGAGTTTTGCCAAGAAAATGCACTGGTCATAGCAAACACCCTCTTCCAACAACACAAGAGAAGACTGCACATGGACATCACCAGATGGTCAACACCAAAATCAGATTGATTATATTCTTTGCAGCCAAAGATGGAGAAGCTCTATACAGTCAACAAAAACAAGCTGCTTGTGGCTCAGCTCATGAACTCCTTATTGCCAAATTCAGACTTAAATTGAAGAAAGTAGGGAAACCCACTAGACCATTCAGGTATGACCTAAATCAAATCCCTTATGATTATACAGTGGAAGTGAGAAATAGATTTAAGGGCCTAGATCTGATAGATAGAGTGCCTGATGAACTATGGATGGAGGTTCGTGACATTGGACAGGAGACAGAGATCAAGACCATCCCCATGGAAAAGAAATGCAAAAAAGCAAAATGGCTGTCTGGGGAGGCCTTACAAATAGCCGTGAAAAGAAGAGAAGTGAAAAGCAAAGGAGAAAAGGAAAGATATAAGCATCTGAATGCAGAGTTCCAAAGAATAGCAAGAAGAGATAAGAAAGCCTTCCTCAGTGATCAATGCAAAGAAATAGAGGAAAACAACAGAATGGGGAAGACTAGAGATTTCTTCAAGAAAATTAGAGATACACATGTTAGAGACCTAAATTTAAGTCACTGTAACAATTACCTTTTGAGGGATTTTCCCAGAAGTCCAGTGGTTAAGACTTTGCCTTCCAATGAAGGGGCTGCTTGTTCAAGCCGTTTGGGGAGCGAAGATCCTACATGACTTGGGGCCAAAAAATCAAAACATAAAACAGAAACAATATTGTAAACAATTCAGTAAAGACTTTAAAAATGGTAGACATCAAAAAAGAATCTTTGCAAAACTGCAAATCCACATTTACTTTCTGAGCCCCTATTAAGAGCAAGACATCGAAGAATAGTATATATTCTTCACACCTTCAGGTTCATGTCCCAAGCGGTGTCAAAGTGTGTCACGCAGCTCTCAGGTCAACTCTGTGTTCTGGACTTCCCACCTCAGTGAAGGAGACTCCCCTTTGTTTGGGCTGCCTTCTCCCCCTTGAACCTTAAAGTCTGCAGTCATCTAGCACTACTATTACCGAAATGTTAAACCAGTCTCCCTCCCTCCCTAGTTGTCTGCCCTGGCCCTCACATCCCTCCTTACCCACGACGCCTGTGCTGAGACACCCAGGCCAGCCGTGTCACACCCCTCGCTCCTACACCACCTCCTCCTGGACGCCTGCTCCTTCCGCCCTTGCCTGAAACCCAGGGCTGCCCGTCTGCACAGTCTTTTCCTATTAGCTCTTTTCACTTCCTTAGCTTCAATCACTTTCTGGCTTAGCTACCCTGAAAAATTCCAAACACAGATCAGTGGATCAGAACACCTTTTTTTCTGTGTATTTGCTCTCAAAAATAATGAAATTCTGGATGCTTATGTCAATCACACACATGTATTATATCTTAGCAGAATCTTCAACCATGCATATTTGAATAGGCTCCTATTTTCCGTACGGATTCTTAATAAAGCTTTGCTACACTTATTCTGAGACGAGCAGAGATCACTGATTACAGTGAATAAAGTGAGTCTTTCCTGGTTCTTCTTCTCCTTCACTCATAACCAGTCTCTCAGCAAACTCTTGAATCCCTTCATTTATCTTTGTGTAACAATACCGTGTTTTCTAAATCACCATGACCTCCTGCTGGAATACTATAATATCCTGCCAACTAATTGCCCTATTTTGACTCTTACCTACCTAAAACCCATTACACCCCTACAGCTCTAAGAGTGTCTCTAAAACAAAGTCATACACGGTCACTCTTCTGACTCCTCTATACTCCATTGGTTTCCTATTATGCTTTTTTTTTTTTTTTTCCCATAAAAGTGCTTTTTCTCTGACCTAAGAAGCAATACACTTCTATGTGATTGGTTCCCAATGTATTCCTTAAACAACTTTTTTCCCCATTATCTCCTTTGTTTACTTTGTTCCAAACTCCTTAATTTAATTAAATACGACTATATTTCTCATTTTTGGAGCATTATTGTTGCCATCCCTTTGTATAAATCCTGTTTCCTTACCCTTCATATCACCTATTCTTTCTTGTATTTGAAGTTTCACTTCCCATGTTATTTCCAGAGAGGGGTCTCCCCAGACTACCCTGTATAAAGTGTCTCTCAGACTGATATTCTCTATCTGAACTTTTTTGTGTATTTTTAAAATAGTTATTTCATGGCATTTATCTCTTTATCTGTTTTAGTTCCCTATCCTAGTAGAATGTACACTTCTGAAATAATACGGAGAAAGGTAATTCCTATTTCCTTTGTTTAGGACACTGCTTGGCACACAGTAGCATTTTGATGTATGTTTGACGAGTGAATAAAAGAAGAGGGAGAGAGGACAGGGAGAAGGAGGAGAAGGAGCAAGAGGAGGGGAGGGCGAGGAGGAGGAGAAAGGGGAGTGGGAGGAAGGGAAGGAGGGAGGAAAGGAGGACAAAGAGCTCTGCCTTGTGCATGAAGACGTTTGGAGGGAGAGAGATGAGATGACTTAGTTCCAGGACAGACAAGAGACTAATGGTCTTCGCACCACGGGTGTTCCAGATCTTGGATGCCTGAGACGGGAAATCTTCAGACAACTTACCTTGTATTTGTCTACATAGCTCATACAAGACAATGGGAACATCTCTGACTGAACTGAGGTTATTTCCCCAGACCCTTCCCCTTGCCGTGGTGACCTCAGGCCATAACACATAACAAGGTGGGAAAAATGAAGCCTGACTCCAAAAGCATGCCTTTGTCACAGCATCGTCTCTCATCAGTGATGGATGAGGCCAGGGCCAAAGTCTGTCTGGATTCCCTTTCTCTCAGAATCTCTGCTCTTCTAAGATTGTGCCCATGAAGCATCCTGCTTGTGTCCTGCCACCTGCCTTTCCCCTATCTAAGGGTCACCTTTTTTGATTTTCTGTTTTTTTGCCAGGGCTTCCTTGGTGGCTCAGTAAAGAATCCACCTGCCAATGCAGGAGACTCAGGTTTGATCCCTGGGTCAGGAAGATCCCCTGGAGAAGGAAATGGCAGCTCACTCCAGTATTCTTGCCTGGGAAGTCCCATGGACAGAGGAACCTGGCAGGCTGCATCCCATGGGGTCAGAAAGGGTTGGACATGGCTTAGAAACTAAGCAACATTTTTTGTCTATATGAAGCAACACCATGACAAAACCTGGGGCTTCAGATGTTCATGCATTTGGCACATGACCCCAGCAGTGTTCTACATGCTGGGACATAGAGTGGTCCAGCCTCATGTTGCTGCCGCTTCTCGACTTCTTCACCTGAGTGGAGGGCCTTGGGATGCCCTCTTTTTATATAACCCTGGGCTTTCCCAAAAGAATCCGAGTAGGCAGCTTGCTGCCTTATGAAGTTAGCTTTATTAGCTATTAGTCTCGCCATATGTCAAGACAGAAGGATTGTTTGTACAGGATTGTATCGAGTTCGCTGTCACTAGAATAAATCACTATTGACCTTTCCACTTTTAAGAGTTTAATGAACTTAGGAATGGAAATTACCCCCAAAAGTAACAACTGTAACCTTGGCTTCTATAATTAAGACCCATTGTCATTAATGTGAACTCTTTGACATGTCGGGGGTCACTGCTGTTAATACTAATGAATCAGACCAAGGTAGAAAAACTGACAGAAAATCGAAATGGTCCCAATTCAAAGTCAAACAAGAGATTCTAAATGAAGATTCTAAGTAGATAGGAAATGCAAAAAGACATGGAACCATAATGGACTTGTGGACAGTCAACTAACATGTATTACACAATGATTGCTTTTTAGGCACTATATATACTGTATGTGGGCTTCCCTGGTGGCTCAGTGGTGAAGAATTCGCCTGCCAAGGCAGAAGACACAAGCTTGGTCCCTGGGTCAGGAAGATTTCCTGGAGAAGGAAATGACAACCCATTCTGGTGTTCTTGCCTGGAAATCCCATGGACAACAGAGCCTGGCAGGCTACAGTCCATGCAGTTGCAAAAGAGCTGGACATGACTTAGAGACTAAACAACAATAATAACAAATACTGCATATAATCTACTTTAATCATTATCGTGTATCTGTGAGTTAGCAGTCATTATCTCTAACTTCAAATTATTGTCATGACTTCTTCACGCTACAGATGACTTAAAGATAAGGAGACTAAAGCTCAGAAGCAAAAAAAAAATAATGTTCTAAAATAATTTATTCATTTGACAGTATGCATTTTGACTCCTGAATTGAAAGTCTTCAATATTCTAGGAGTCAAACATACAGAGACACCTAAGATGGACTTCCTGGCTCATCATTCTAGAAAAATAACATACAGATTTTTTTCTTTTTCATTTTTTTAGCCAGGCCATGCAGCATGTGGGATTTTATTTCCCTGCTGCTGCTGCTGCTGCTAAGTCACTTCAGTCATGTCCGACTCTGTGTGACCCCATAGACGGCAGCCCACCAGGCTCCCCCGTCCCTGGGATTCTCCAGACAAGAACACTGGAGTGGGTTGCCATTTCCTTCTCCAATGCATGAAAGTGAAAAGTGAAAGTAAAGTCGCTCAGTCGTGCTCGACTCTTAGCGACCCCATGGTCTGCAGCCCACCAGGCTCCTCCGTCCATGGGATTTTCCAGGCAAGAGTGCCAGAGTGGGGTGCCATGGCCTTCTCTGTTATTTCCCTGACCAGGGGTCAAATCTGCACCTTGCCCTCCTACACTGGAAGCATGAGGCCTTACCCGCTGACTGCCAGTGAAGTCCACATGACTTTTCAGTGATATAGTTTGAACTTTTGCTAATTTGCATTGAGCTAACAAAGTCATCCAGCTGTACTCCTACCTTCTAAACCAGGTTTCTGGTCCAATTTCATCATCACCTGTCTAATCCCCTGAAATGCAATCTATCATTTATAATAATGAGACCATAGTTTTACCTGGACATTTCACCACAAGATAGTTCACCATTTAGAGAAGTAAGGTCTTGTGATTAACTTGTGGACATTGAGTTGAAAGCTCACTCTGACATGCTAACATGGTTATTGGATAATTTGGGGTTGGATTCCAGGTATGACTGGTTCTGCAGCTGATTATTTCTGTACAAGTTCCCTTTCTCAGACACAAGGCATTTAATGTGTTTCTGAGAGACAGATAACTCCATTTCAAATCCAAGTAAGCAAAGATGAGTATAGAACCCTGATTAAGTTATTCATCCTTTGTGAAATTTCATTGTTTCAAACTTTTTAAAATTAATTTATTTGTAAATGAAACAAAAATGGATAGTTTAATGATAAAAGGTACAATTCACAAAGAAGATATCATAAACCATTAGACATCTAACAAGTAAGAAACAAAGGTACATAAAGCAAAAATCAGAAGAGCTATAAGGGAAAACAAAAAAGAAATATAGTCATAGTGAGACATAGTAACATTCCTCTGAGCTTCTTTTATCACATGCAGAAAAAATAAGAATAAGAGCATCTTGAATGATGTCATTAATAATTTAAGCATAAAAGGTATCTATTTATACTAATCTTCTATCCTACACAAATATATTTAAAATTTTGTATCTCATACATCCTTATTAGATGTCCATAGGACATTTAGGAAAACTGGCACAAAGATAAACAATACTAAATTTCAAAAAATAGATTTTTTAATTCAGTTATACGTATATACATATATTATTTTTGAAATTATTTTCCATTAAAAGTTATTACAAGATATTGGTTATAGTTCCCTGTGCTATACAGTAAACCTTTGTTGCTTATTACACACATATTTTTTAAAATTAGAACTCTAGCATTCTACTCACACCAAGTCAAACAAGTGGAATCAAAATGTTATCAATTTTTTAGTTAGACAAAAATTCATGTTTTCTAAAATATATATATTATACATATGATTTGATAATATGTATTGATATTTATATTAATATTTATATTGGTATGTGTATTAAGATTTGATAAGGTCTTAAGAGAGAACATCAAAAAATATGAGAAGATATGGAGAAACTGGAAAACATAAATTAAATGAAATGGGAGCATTTAATATGAAATAGAAAAAGTGAAACAAACCAGATAAAAGTAAAAGATCCTCATATACTCCAGTTGTTTTTATTTTTATTTTTTTATTTTTTTAAATTTTATTTTATTTTTAAACTTTACAAAATTGTATTAGTTTTGCCAAATATGGCTGTTCATTAGAAACATATCTGGAGCTCTGGTGAAAAAAACGCAATACCTGAACATTCGTATTTTTCAAAAAATTCCAAGATAGTTCTGATATGCATCTGGATTTTAAAAAGTGATTATAGGCTTTTCTATTCAATGGTAGTTTTGGTGATATAGAATTCTATTATTTTTCCTTAGTGTTTTTCAAATTATTCTACTTGCATAAAAATTTTTTAGTGTCTTAGTTATCTAATGCTACATAACAAAGCATCCTGAAATGTTTTATCTTACAAGAGCCATTTAACTTGTGCAAAGTCAGCTTAGCAGTTTGGCCTGGGTGCACCTGGGCAGAGTGTTCACTGGCCTCGCCTGGCAGCACTCACTTGCTTGTAACCATCTGATGGCTCAGTCTCAAATTCATGTCAGGTGTTTGGTGTCGGCTGTTGGTTGCGGTATCCCTGTCCTCATTCAGATGGCCTCTCCCGCAGGTTAGCTCAGACGTGTTCCCACAACAGTCTCGGGGCAGCACAGAACCAAGTAGAGAGGCTGTCAGGACCTCTGAGATCTTGGCTTGGAACTCCCATCATGACCTTGCCACTGCAAGTCTACTGAAGCAAATCATAAGGCCATAACAGATTCAAATATTGAAGAAATGGAAACATCTCTTGATGAGGGGAGCCACAATGTCACATCTCAAAGGTAGGGGGAGGGCATATTGAAATAAGAGGAATTTGTGGTCATTTTTTGAAATCTACCAGAACCTGTGCTATGGTTACAAAATATTCACATTTTCCCATAATCAATTTAAGTTTATCTCAATCTCAGGACCTTCAAAATTGTCCTCCCAACTAGATCAGATCCAGGCTTCAAACCTAGTATCTCATGATCTGTGTTAGCTCTAAATGAGGATGGGGCTTCTCTTAATTGGAATAAGGTTAATAAACACCTTAGTCCTGAAAGTGAACATTGCTCTGCACCATCTCCAAGAGATCCATTTTCTGCTGAGCCTTCTTGTGATCCGAGTTATATAAAGGTATGTGCCCACCCCCATCATATAACCATGCAGAGGGATAAAATATAAGCACTCCTACTAAAACAGGGAGGGATGGGAGGTACTTAGCAGTTGTAAGCCCACAGCAATTCTGAAGTCCAGATGGTCCATGTGATCATGTTTCCATACTCTGAGGCCAGAGAAATATTCCTGATTAGGGCCCAGTTCTGCTCCCAGACATTTGTTGAATGGATTTTTAGTACATTGTTATTTTTGACTCTTGGCTCCACTCTCTGAGCTCTGAGCTCTACTTTCTGGGCACTTGGCTCCTCCCTCTGATTTCTCCCTTCTTTTCCATAAGAAATACCTCATTCTGCAGCCAAAAGGCTTTCCTGCCTGTAAACAGTGGACAATCCCAAAGCCTCTTTTCATTTTTAACTCTAGCAGTCCTTTGAATACAAGCTGCAAGCATTTTTACATATTAAATTTTCTTTGAAAACTCTGTGAATTTCCTATAATAATAGTAATAGTAATATTTGTTCGCTCAGCCATGTACAACTGTTCGTAACCCCATGGACTATAGCTCACCAGGCTCCTCTGTCTATGGTATTTTCCTGGCACTACCAAATTATTCTTGCCCTGCTGGGTTTTAGATTTGTTTTAAATCAGTGACTCTTTTATTCCTTCTATCATCTCCCTTTTGGAACTGGAATTCTGTTCTATGCCTGTTCCACCATTATATCTTGGAAGCAGACAACTTGTTTTGTAATTTCACAGGTCTACAGATGGAGAGAAATTTTGCCCACAGATGGGTTACTTTGCAGGATGGTATGTCTCAGGCCAATTTTGATGTGGACAGGAATTAACTTGATGGAATATTTAATGAGAACACCATGGTAAGTGCCTTGCTAGAGGTACATTAGGGTGCCAGAGTCTCATTTATATACCTTATTTAGATGATTTAGATGATGAGATTTGGAACACTTTGAGTTGATGACATTTAGATGAGATTTTGAGTTTAGCATTAATACTGGAATACATTAGGAGTTTGGTGATGTTGGAATGGGGTGAGTGTATTTTGCATCTGGGATGGACATGGATTTTCAAGGGGCCAGATGGTGAACTATACTCAATTGATTAGTGTCCTTGAAAAATTCATGTTCAGCCAGAATCTTAGAATGTGACCTTATTTGGAAATAGAATCTCTGCAGATGTGCTTAGTTAAGAGGAGGTTATACTGGATTGTAGTGTATCCTAAACCCAATGACTGGTGTTCTTCTAAGAAGAAGAAGAACATACAGAGAAACTCACAGAGAAAAGAAGTTCATTTAAAAGTGGAAGCAGATGGAGGGAAGGATGGGGAGGAGGGATAGGTAGGGAGTTTGAGATTGTGTACACACAGCTGTGTTTAAAATGGATAACCAGCAAGGACCTACTATATAGCACAGGGAACTCCACTCAATGTTACGTGGCAGCCTGGATGGGAGGGGAGCTGGAGGGAGAATGGGTGCATGTATGTGCATGGCTGAGACCCTTCTTTGCTTGCCTGAAACTGTCAGAACAGTGTTTGCTCTTTTTTTTTCCAAGTGTGGATTTTTCGCAAGAGACAAAAATGCCTTCCCATATACAAGTATTTACAAAACACAACTGATTCAACAATCCACAGTGTTGTTAATCAGCTATATCCTAATAGAAAATAAAAAGTTTAAATATAAAAAAAAAGAAACAAAATGAAAGCAGAGATGAGTGACCTATCTACAAGCCAAGGAACACCAAGGATTGCCAAGAGTCACCAGAGGATAGGAAGAGGCATAGAGCGATCGTCTTCTAGGACTTTCGGAGGGAGGAAGGCTCTTTTAAAAAACCTTGCTCTTGGACTTCTAGTCTCTAGATCTGTAAGAGAATACATTTTTTATTGTTTGAAGCCACACAGTTTGTGGTCATTTGTTATGGCCACTTATAGGAGACTCATACATGCTAAGTGCCCTCATGGCTCTAAGGATTATGCAGAGTCTCTGACTAGAATGACCTTGCCTGTCCCCTTGTCATTTATCCATCCAAACGCTAGCTTCGCTTGGCGCTAGTGAAGCCGCCTAGGAATGTGGCTTTCATCTTGCCCTCTCATCTCCCTCCCATCAGTCATCTGCGGTTGAAAAACCATCCCTTTCTGGAATGCCCCTTCTTCTGTTTGTTTTGTTAAGTGCCCTTTTGTTTATGACTCAGCAAAGTATTTCCTTCTAAGAAAGTCTTCACTGACTCCTTCTCTCCAGGCTGTGTTAGGACTCTGGCTCTGCACTTGGGGCAGTCTCTTTACTCCTATGATCCCTGTGAAACTGCTCTACAGATGTCTAGCTACCTGCCTCCCCTCCACCACTTTTAGCTTGAGAACATCTGGGGAGGACTGAAAACTCTTGTGTACCTTCTTATCTCCAACACTTGCTAAGGAGTCTGGTACATTGTAGGTGCTAAATAATACTTGCAATATTATTCAGACATATGTTCAGAAAGGATGAGCAGAAAGATGGAGGACAAAAAAGGAAGAAAGGGAAGAATAAAAGAACAAAATATGAGAAGGAAAAATAAGACAAAGGAAGACAACACAGAAGGGAAACATAAAAATGAGAAAGAAGGAGAAGCATCCTTAGAGAAATGTGGATTGTCGGACACGGCAGTAGGAAAAAATACTTAAGTGGTGAAATATCAGTGTCAAAGGGCATATTACAGAGAAATGGAGAGGGTGGTTTGCTGTGTGCGCACAGAATGTGAGGCATGATTGTAGAACTGGGGGTTTCGGAGACAAGAGATACTTTCTAACCCTTCCCCAGAGCGCACAGATTCTAGTAGAATCAAATAAGAAAAACTGAACCATGTCTTTTTTTTTTTTTTTTTTTTTGCAATTCAGGTTGATATAACAGGATATCCTAGAGAGGGTGCTTATAAATGAAATATAGGCTGGAAAGTCCAAGATCAAGGTGTGGGCAGGTTCAGTGTCTGTGAGGGCTCACTTCCTGGTTCATTGTCTTGCCGTGTTCTCACAGGCCAGAGGCGAGAGCTTTCTGGGTCCCTTTTTTAAGAGTACTAATCCCATTCACATGGGCTCTAGCTTCACTTGACCCTCATTGTCTGATCACCTCCCTAAGACCCCACTTTCAGATACCATCACACTGGGGATTAGGTTTCTGGGTATGGACTCTGAGGGGACATAGACATTCTGTCGAAAGCAGCTTTGATAAAAGCATTGTGCAAAACATGATAAAAGCCATGCTTACAAGAAAAAAAAAAAAAAAACAGCATTATTGCCCTGTGGAGGATGAAACATAAAAGAGTGTTCTGCTGAACCCAAGACAGCAAGGGGATGCCTTCAGATTAAGGTGAAAACCTTGTTAAGCCTGAATGGATAAGTAGGAGTTAATTAAGTAAAGGACAGGGTATAGTAACATATGAGAGACAATAGTAAATACAGAGTACATTAAAAAAGAGAGAGAGAGAGAGAGACCTGTAATGGGAAAGCAGAAAAGTCTGTATGATTGAAGGGTGATGCTAGCCAGACCCAAGATACCAAAGGGGGTCCTGCCCTAAAGGAAGTGTGGCCGCTGGAAGAATTTGGGAATCATAGAAAGATTTTTAAATGGAAAGTAGACTGGTTTTATGGTTTAGACAAATTGCTCAGACAATATTTTGAAGGATAGAATGATCAAGATGACAGAAAGTAGAACAGGCTAAGAGACTTAAAATAATCAGATAAGGAATAATGATTTGAGGTGAGTGAGATCAATAATTATTTTTTTCATTACTTTGAAGCAACATGAAAAGCACTTACATACTGAAATAAATTTCATCTGAACACTGACACTGCAATCGGAAAATAGTTCTCATACAAGATAACTGTTCTACCATATCACACATGACCAGTTCAGGTAAGAAGGACAGAGTTACAAAGATGACACCTAGAAGACAGGGTTGCACATTGTCAATTCTCAGAAATATTTGTTGGCTCGTGTAGTGTTTGAGAGTGTGGGCCCTGGAATCAGACATACCTTCTTCTACCTCCTAACATCCAACCTCAGAAAATTTCCTTAATTTTTCTCGTGGTATCACCACAGTATGAAGGTAGCAATAGTGTCTACCCTACAGCACTCTTGTGAGGATTAAATAATTTACTATATGTAAAGCATTTAGCACAATGCCTGGCAGATGGTAGATATTCCATAAATATTAGATGCTTTAGATGGATAAATTGATGAATTAATAATTCTGGAGAGGGCTAGGAACATGTAGCTAAGACTCCATGTGGTAGAGTACTTTGGAACAAATTTGAAGAGTCGAGGTGAATAAAATGAGGTTGGTCCATACGCCCCTTGGGGTAAATTGCCCAGAATGGATGCACAAGTATCTAAATGGTGACTGGCCAGGAGAGCTCAGTGGATTTGCAAATGAATTTGCACACCTGCACCTGGAAGCTGGCTCCATTCCAAAAGAGAAGTTACAAATCACTTGTTTTTGAAGGTGAAGGTACCACTTCTGTACATTTTGTTGAATTCTGGGTCTTTCCCTCTGAAAAGAAGATTTGTGTGTAATATATGAAGCAACAGGCTCCAGGTGTTCAATGATCTGACATAAGGTGACAGCTCAGTTGAAGCACTGTTCTCCACAACAAATTTGGCTTAAGCTCTGGAGCTTAGAGCAGTGGAACTAGGTTAACCCCAGCTTATAGCATTGCAAACAACCACACCCACCTTAGTAAAAAAGGGGTTGAATCCTCCAGAGTTTGTTGGCTGCTGACTCCCTTTCACTACTGGCAAAACTTGATTTTATTTGCAAATATCTCTGAGCATCTTCTATGTAGCAAGTAGTACACTAGTTGTGAGGATTGCGAAATAAATGATTTATATGCTTTCTTCCCTTAAAGAACTCATAAGCCAGAAATGGAGACAACCATAAATCCAACTAGCTTTAGTGCGGTGGGAGAAATGCCTTAAAAAGGTGTAAATATTGATGCTTACTGGGGCAGAAGAAAGGAAGAAGTCTGCTGTCAGTTTTACAAAAGGGGTTTATAAGTTTTAAAACTCAATTGCTGAGGGTCTGGGCTGTGATAAATCTCACATCTTGTTGCGGGGATTAGGAATGGGCAGACTTCAGAGAATGAATCGGTGGCATGAATCATGAGATTCAAACATATGTGCACTTGGATGCCAGCTTTCTTCTTTTAAGCATCTATACCTGATGTGGACACACACATGTACACAGAGATACGCATAACTACTTCTCTACAAAGAACTTGATTCTAGTGATTAAAAGCTAAAGATAATATAAATCTAATAATAAATATTTATTACTAAATTACAGAACAGATTAGAGTGATCTACTATGCAGCAGATGCGGGTTTGATCCCTGGGTCTGGGAGATCCCCTGAAGAAATGGCAATCCACTCCAGTATTCTTGCCTGAGAAATTCCGTGGATGGAGGAGCCTGGCGGGCTACAGTGCATGGGGTCGCAAGGAGTCAGACATGACTGAGTGACTGACACACACACAGTAGAATAAATGAGGGCTCGGTGGTAAAGAGTCTGCCTGCAATGCAGGAGATGCCGTTTGAACCCCTGGTTTGGGAAGACCCCCTGGAGGAGGGCATGGCAACCCACTCCAGTACTATTGCCTGGAGAATGCTATGGGCAGAGGAGGGTGGTGGGCTACAGTCCATGGGGTCACAAGAGTCAGACATGATTGAAGCAGCTGGGCACACAAACACACACAAACGAAACCATCAGACGATGCTCATCTATGTTGACAAGTGATTAAAAGGAACATTACCAAGCAGTAAACAGAGGGCAATCTAATGTTCAGAAGATATTTTTTTCCTAGATGAAAATATACCAAAATTTTGTATAGGACAGAAAGAAGGAGGTTAGGACAGGAACTAAAGGTTGGTCAAGTTTCACTTAGGTTTTGAAAGGTGTTTGGGATTTGAAAGGTATCTGGATGTTGAAGGGTATTTGGGTTTTGGAAATGAAGAATTGACAAAGCTCAACATATGGGACACAAGCTCCTGATATTCAATATCAAGATATTCAGTGACTTTGGGGTGATGGCTAGGGAATCAAGAAAAAGTTAAGTTAGGGTTCCAGCAGGGACCTTCAGTTGCTGTGTCACTTGGGAAAGTCATTTCAACTCTTCGACCTTTCAGATCAGGCATACGCTGTTTATCTCTGATGTCTGGTATGACCATTAGATGTCAGAGTTCATATAGAGTCCATCATAATAGTTAGTAGCATAGCACAGTGGGTAGAAGTACAGGCCATGGGGCCTGAATGCCTCGTGCAGTTTCTGACTTCTCAGTTTACTAGCTGTGACCTTGGAGCAGTCAGCTAACCTCAGTGTCTTTGTCTGTAAAACGGAGATAATAAATAACACCTAAATCTATTTAGTTGTTCAGGGATAAACTGAAACGACGCAGGTAAATGCCCAGAACCTGGCACTAATGAGTGCTTCATCTGCACGTTGCATGCAGTGCATAGTGCAAACTCACCACGTTCCTTTCCTTTGATGTGATTAAAAAAAATAGATACTATATGGCTTGTATATGAATGAGAAAAAGAAACAAAATGGGTATCTTCCATTGCTAATAATGTGGTTCTATTACCATCACAGAATAGGGGATCTTTAACTGTTACTTTTATATTAATCTGTTTTATATTATTTATATTAATAGTAAAATGTAATTTAAAATTCATAAAATTATCTTATTTGTGCAAAATCATTTAACTTTGTCAAAATCTTATTTTAGGAACTTTCCTGGAGGTCCAGTGATTAAGACTTCGCCCTCCAGTACAGGGTGTACACATGTTTCACAACCAAAAAAAAAAAAAAAAGAAAGAAACATAAAGCAGAAACAATATTGTAACAAATTCAATAGAGACTTAAAAAATGGTCTACATCCAAATATAATTATTTCTATTTATTAAATTTATCTAATTACTCAGAAAACTTGTGCTGATGTCTGTTCTGTTCCCTGCTCCAGAGAATTGAAAAGATAAGGTAAATAAGTGAGCACCACCCCAGAACTCTGCCTGGCATGGTAGGTGCCGATGAACACTTGTGGAATGATCAACTGAGTGAATTAATTAATGGTGGGCACTTGCCCCTTTCAACGTTCAAAAGATGTGGAATTAAATGACACGTCTGATGTCTGCTTCAGGGTAGAGCTGGGTGAAATTCTACATCTCCTAAGAATACTCTCAGTTTTCTTTGCACACCATTATGCTGCTTGCTCATGCAAATACAGACAAGTAGAGACTCTATAAATATTATTTATCAAAGCTAGGAAACAACGGGAGGGCCTTCACAGCAGATGGGCATCTTGCTGTAGATATTTCAAACAGACCTCTGATGGGATTGGAGTCAGTGATGCTGAGAGAAGCACAGTAGAAGTGGACATGTGGCATCAATCAGTGATGCAACCTTTCCTTAGTATCCAGATACCAAATGCAAGCCATCCTTGCAAAGACAAGGCGTAAGTTTTCTAAAAGTTCCTGGCAGGGAGGGGTACTGAGCAGCGCCTGGCCAGAGCAAGGACCTGGGTCAGATGCCCTGGGTTCAGATCTCAGACCTGCTACTGACTGATGATAAAGCTCAGGCAGTCCCGTTCCTCTGTAGGAGTCCCAGCCCCACAGGTGTCACTGTGAATTAGGTACTACAGCACCCTGTGCTTCGAGCACCTTCCCTGTGTGGAACTGGCTTTCCTTTTCACCTCTGTCTTCATCCATCCTAAAGGGCTTTGGGAAAGTTGTAAATAAAAACAGATCCTTCCGAGGGTCAGGAATGCAAGTCTACCAGTTTGTCTGAAATAAGAATAAGGGGAGTCTTAGAGCCATTGAAAGGGACCAAGTGTGGGTCTCGCACGGGGCTTCCTCCATGTGAGGCGCTAGAAGCGTGGCTTCTGCCTTGATGTTTAAAGAATTTAATCAGAGTATGGTTGATTGCCAAGGTGGTGCTGGTTTTAGATGTACAGCAAAGTGAACCACACACACACACACGTGTGTGTGTGTGCATGCTCAGCCGCTCAGTTGTGTCTGACTCTTTGTGAGCCCATGGACTGTATTGCGCCTACCAGGCTTCTCTGTCCATGGAATTTCCCAGGCAAGAATATTGGAGTGGGTTGCCATTTCCTACTCCAGGGGATCTTTCCAACCCAGGTATCGAACCCATGTCTCCTGTGCCTTGTGCATTGGCAGACAGATTACCTCTGAGTCATCTGGGAAGCCTATATATATACATACACACACACACACACACACACACACACTCAATTCAATCAAGTAGAGTTCTTCCCTGGTTGGTTATAAACCTAACAGATTTTTTCCCTCTTGTGGATTAGTCAAATAGTTCAAAGAAGTCAACAAAAATAACCCTAAACATATAAACAATGAATAAAACATTTTAAAAAAAGTTGGCAAAACTGCACAGAACTTTATCTCATTATTTAAGGGTACTCTAAGTTTTCAAATGTTTTCAAAAATGACACAAGAAGACCATTTAGAATTATGAGAGTTACTGAGGCAGCATGAAAATTAGTATAGCTAAAGAATGTGCAAGAGCTGAGGTTTCTGGCACACACCTTCTAGTGATTTAGTATCTGTGTGCCTCAGAGTGAGACATCGAGGACTAGTTTCGTGTTCACTTACAAGGGGCAATATCGTTAGCTCAAAGCTGGTTGAACCCCATTCATTTCCACAGAATAAGTAAGAAGACTTTTATGTTGCACATTCTTGAGAAAGAAATGAAGTCTCTCTCTTTTAGCATCTGCTTCCTTCCCATAAATTATCCACCCTGCTCTCAGGCCCAGTGTTAGCAGGTAACCAGCTGCGGTGCTCTGCAGTAATTCATTTCCTTGAAAGTGTTTCTGGAGATGGTGGGATTTACATGTTGTTGAAGTTTCCTGTAAGACAGGGAAGAATGCACTTGATTAATGGTGATTTTCTTTCCAGTTTTGAGGATCTGAGCACACAGAGTGCATTTAACCTGTGCTCCATCCCAGACTAGGGGCTCAGTTCTTGTTGATAGACTGGGCAATGAAATCCTCTTCCTCTTCTTCACTTGCTCTATGTTTCTCATTCTATTCCACTGAATACAGAGCTTTGGTCTTCACCAGCATGTCTTCCTGACTCCTGAAACTTTAGATAAGTTCCTCACTCAGTTTAGTTCAGTTCAGTCATGTCTGACTTTTTGCGACCCCATCGACTGCAGCATGCCAGACCTCCCTGTCCATCACCAACTCCCGGAGCTTACTCAAACTCATGTCCATTGAGTCAGTGATGCCATCCAACCATCTCATCCTCTGTCATCCCCTTCTCCTCCTGCCTTCAATCTTTCTCAGCATCAGGGTCTTTTCAAATGAGTCAGTTCTTCACAGCAGGTAGCCAAAGTATTGGAGTTTCAGCATCAGTCCTTCCAATGAATATTCAGGACTGATTTCCTTTAACATGGACTGGTTGGATCTCCTTGCAGTCCAAGGGACTCTCAAGAGTCTTTTCGAACACCACAGTTCAAAAGCATCAATTCTTGAGTGCTCAACTTTGTTTATAGTCCAACTCTTACATTGATACATGACCACTGGAAAAATCGTAGTTTTGACAAGACAGACCTTTGTTGGAAAAATTCCCCACTAGTTCCCCACTAGTCCCTGCTGAATCAAATGCAACTTCCCCACTCTCTGCTTCCCTCACTAACTCTCAGATCTAGCGCACTGATGGTCATGTAACCTCTACCAATTCAGATAACCACGTGTGGTAGTTGACTAGAACGTGGTGCTCAGCTTTCTCATCTATCATATGGGTTATTCTGAGTATCTGGTGAATAATACATCAGTATTTCACTTGAGAAATATGTTATGTGCCTAACAGTCAAAGCCCCAGCTGGATACAGGAAATATAAGGCTGACTAAAGCACAAGGGGCTTAAAGTCTAGTCGACCACCGTCATTATGAGAAGACAAAATGGTTTCACAATTAGCCTATGTTTTTAGAAGACTCCGAACCATAACTTATTTGTGTTTGCAGAACTTCTAGTTAAGTTTCAGAAGAGTGAATCATAACCAAGTTCCAAGAAACAGCGGGGCTGGTTGCCATAAACAACCTCATGTGTGAAACTGGGAATGGATACTCCCTGATATTTTTCAAATGTCGAGGTGAGAAATGAAGATGGCAGTTCTGAATGTGGGGGCTGATCCTGAGAAATAAAAGACTGAAATGAAAAGTAAAACCAGAACACCTTTTTTTTTTTTCCTTGAGATAGAATTGACTGTGTGGCTGAGTTTTGCAGCAAAAAGGTGACAGTAATGAAGAAATGAGTGTCATTTCTCTTCCAGATTTTCATGGTGCAAATTCACAAATGTATAGAACTTTTCCAATTTCTTAGAATTTAAACTTTGTAATAATTACCACTATTTTGAGTGCCTACTCTACATATGTATGTATGGATATGCCTGTTATTTCTGGGCATCTTTCCCTGTTTAATAATGAGCATTTAAAATAAGGAAACTGACACTCCGAGACTAAAAATGGAGAGCAATTGCCTTGCCTTCATTTAGCATATCTTATCATTTCTGAGCTGATTAGAATAATATATTAGAAGAGATGCCCACGACCCAAGGGGAGATAATAAGCCTGAATCATCTTTAGAGAGCAAAGAAGAGTTGTGTGATGAATGCTGTTTTGTTAATGGCACAGCTCGTGGGCGCCACAGAGGTGGTGGAAAATGAGTGTGACAACATGGCTAGAATAAAGCTCTTGTCTGTAATTACAGTAAGGTCACATTTTTTGTGCATTAAACAGTTGACTTACTGAAGTAGATTGGAAGGAAACACTGATGTCCTTTCCTCTTTCTTTCCTCCTTTCTCCATTGAGACTGTGACACTCCTTGGGAGCCAGGTGTCTAAGACATTGAAGGGGAATGTCCGGCAAGAATCTGAGATGTAGCTCAGCATTCAAGGCTTCATATGCTTAGCTTCCTGCTTGACTCTCTCTGCCACGTGCTCAGCTGTTTTTTAGCATTGAGACTCTGCTGTGGTTTTCCCCAGGTGCCATGCCGTTTCTAGCTTCATGGCTTTACTCATGCTGTGCTCCCCTCCTGGAATATCTTTGAGGGAGGTTCACTGGCTCACTGGGCTTCCCTAGCAGTAAAGAATCCGCCTGACAATGCAGGAGACCCAGGTTCGATCCTTGGGTTGGGAAGATCCCCTGGAGAAGAGAATGGTAACCCACTCCAGTATTCTTGCCTGGAGAATCCTATGGACAGAGGAGCCTGGGGGGCTACAGTCCATGGGGTCACAAAGAGTAAGACAAGGCTGAGCATCAAACACTTTCATTTTGTTGGATCAAAACTTAATTATCCCTGCAGACTCGACACCTGAGGTCACCCTCTTCATTACCTTTGGCATGCCATTTCAGACCTGAGGGAGCCACTTAGGTTTTCCAGTCTGCCTTATAATTGTCTCCTAAAGTCCTCTGTCACACCAACAAGATCCTAACTCCTTGAACACAGGGATATGCCTTATTCATCTCTTTATCTCCAGCATCTGGCATATAAAGCACTTTCAGGAAAGATGTCCTGAATGAACAAGTATTGTGTAATGTTCTTCCTTTGAAATCCGATGCTTTGATTCTTTTCATAACATCTCTGCCAGTTGCTTTCTAGTCTCTCATAGGTACCCCACACTGATAACTCACCAGTATCAGAGCTCCCCCACTTCCTCTTCGTTGTGGTTTACTTTTTCCCCATTGTTACTGGCAGGTCTTAGAAGGTAAGATGTACTCATGAAGAGTACATATGTCTTCAAATTATAAAATCTAAGACATCCTTCTGTGGACCTTCTACATACTTACCTAGGCTTGCATGTGTGATAAGTAGCTTCAGTCATGTCTGACTCTATGGACTGTAGCCTGCCAGGCTCCTCTGTCCATGAGATTCTGTAGGACAAAATACTGGAGAGGGTTGTGATTTCCTCCTCCAGGAGATCTTCCCAACCCAGGATTGAATCCATGTCTCTTGCATCTCTTGCACTGCAAGCTGATTCTTTACCACTAGCGCCACCTCTTAGATATGACTAATCTTTAGTTCTGTGATATTAAAGTCACTTCATCCATTTGGCAGTGTTTTTGTAAAAGGACCAAGTAAGGAAATATATTTTAAAAAATTTCCTAAGTTATAAAACTATTTTTCAGTTATTACTTATAATTTCCATGATATATTTTGTTCCCTGGAGTCAGACAGGATGAAGTACCATTTTAGATTAACTCAATTTATTTTTAAAATCATGTTAGATATTGTGTCAGAAAAGGTACATAATGAGGTGCATCATTAATGCTCTCTGTACTTTTTGTTTGATGATTTTGAAAAATTAATGTTGTCTAATGGGCTAGTGGAATAATACTTGTAAGATGTGATTGTCTTGCTTGTGCCTTGATAGTAATGATAATGAGGACTAACGTTTATGAGGCTCTGGTCAGCAAAGTACATCTGGATTAATTACAAAAACAGCAACCGCACATGAGCACTTGTAAGTCCCATGCACTGTTAGGTTTTATATGTACAGAATCTCAGATCTTCACAACAAGTCTAGTAAATGTTTGCGAGTCTCCTTTCACACATACAGAGACTGAGGATCAAAACGATCTGATGCTTGGGCACACATTTTGCAGGAAGTTGCTGACGTAGTATTTTAAACCGCTGTGAATGGCACTGCCCTTCTGATCCGGAGCATTTGCAACCACAATTAACAGGATCTCATCTGATCCTGACAATGACTGTGTGAATGATACTTTATCAGGTTTCCATTTACAGGGTCACAGAGATCCAGCAGTATTAATAAGTTATTTAAGAGCCCAAAGGTAGGCAGATAAAAAAAAAAAAAAAAACTTTCAATAGCCATTAGTCAATTTCTAAGCATCGTTCAACCAGAGCTATGGGGCTGGTCAAAATTCAGCTGCCGTGGTAGCCATAGAGAGAGGCAAGTCTTCCGTAACAAGACCACTGACACAGGGTGATCTTATCATCACTCTATACATGGTGACATCCTTTCAGTCAGTTCAGTGCCGTCGCTCACTTGTGTCTGACTCTTTGTGACCCCATGGACTGAAACATGCCAGGCTTCCATGTCCATCACCAACTCCCGAAGTTGGCTCAAGCTCATGTCCATTGAGTCAGTGATGCCATCCAACCACCTCATCCTCTGTCGTCCCCTTCTCCTCCTGCCTTCAATCTTGCCCAGCATCAGGGTCTTTTCCAATGAGTCAGCTCTTCACATCAGGTGGCCAAAGTATTGGAGTTTCAGCTTCAGCATCAGTCCTTCCAATGAATATTCAGGACTGATTTCCTTTCAGATTGACTGGTTGGATCTCCTTGCAGTCCAAGGGACTCTCAAGAGCCTTCTTCAACACCACAGTTCAAAAGCATCAATTCTTTAATCCTTTAATCTCTCATTATTTTAAACAACAGAATTCATTATTTTCTTGCCATACCACATAGGGCAAAAATAGCAACAGACTCTTCAAGTGTCCCTTGCATCCTGCTCCCCTCAGTGTATCCCCAACCACGCTTCATTTTCGAAAAAGCATTACATTAGAACCTGAGATTTTTGTTTGGTCAGAATCAGCTCTTTCCAAGGGCTTTTTACAAATGGTAGATGATGTGATGTCCTCTAAGGCAAGGGTGCCAATCAGAGAACTACATGGCATTTTGCAAGATATGATGAGTGTCAGAAAAGTCTGATTTGCAGGTCCAATTTCTTCCTTTGACAACCAGTGACCTCTCTAAACCCAAGGCACATGGAGTGGTGACATGGAAATGGTAATATTACCTATCTCCCAGGGCTGCAGAGAATGGTACATTAGAGTGTATGAAATCCCTTGCATGCAAACGTGAGTCCTCATTTTCTTTTTCCAGTTTTGTCCAAAGTTAGTTTGTAGAATGTTTTTGTTGTTATTTGTTTGTTTGATTTATTTTTGAGAGATCCTACGAAACTTTGGATTTAATTCACATATTTGTTGAAATTTTATTTAGGTCAAGTTGACTGATGGGTAAAGGTCATCAACGTGCACACATTAAGAGAAAACTCAAGGGGCTTCCTTGGTGGCCCAGTGGTTAAGAATGTGCCTTGAAATGCAAGGGACACAGGTTCCATCTCTGGTCGGGGAACTAAGATCCCAAATGCTGCAGAGCAACTAAGCCCATGTGCTGAAATTACTGAGCCCATGCACTGCAATGAAAGATCCCACCTGCCACAGCTAAGAAATGACTCAGCCAATTAAATAAATTAAAAAAGAGAACATTCAAATCCTTGAGTCATGTTTACCTGCATTCCTAATCTAGCTTCACCCTCCCAGAGATCTCTGAGACATCCACCATCCTTGACATGGTTCCTCCCGTCTGTGCTGGCTCCCATGTGGATGCTCCTAAAAGACCAGTAGTGTCAGAAAAAGGGAAGGAAAACATCTGGTTGATACTGAAATTTCTGACTCAGCTCAGACAGACCAGTGTTCTCTGTGTTGGGAACATGGAGGAGGAATGCATTTGGGGAACAAAGTTTTAGGGGCTTATGGCATGTTTCTGCTTGCTAAACAAGACTGATGCCAAGACTCAGCTCCCCCAGAAACCTCCTCTGATCCCTACACACACTTCAGCCCCAGGCTACATGATGTACCCTCTGCTCCGCTTTTGCACCATTTTTTAAAGATTTTTTTTTAATGTAACCATTTTATTTATTTTTTCTTTATCTATTTTTAATTGAAGCATAATTGTTTTACAGTATTGTGTTGGTTTCTGCCATACATGAACGTGAATCAGCCAAAGGTATAAAAAATGCTTGCTCCTTGGAAGAAAAGTTATGGCAAACCTAGACAGCATATTGAAAAGCAGAGACATCACTTTGCCAACAAAGGTCCATATCGTTAAAGCTATGGTTTTTCCAGTAGTCATGTACAGATGTGAGAGCTGGACCATAAAGAAGGCTGAGCACCAAAGAATTGATGCTTTTGAACTGTGGTGCTGGAGAAGACTCTTGAGAGTCCCTTGGACAGCAAGATCAAACCAGTCAATCCCAAAGGAAATCAACCCTGAATATTCATTGGAAGATCTGATGCTGAAGCTCCAATACTTTGGCCACCTGATGGGAAGAGCCAACTCAATAGAAAAGAAACAACCCTGATGCTGGGAAAGATTGAGGGCAGGAGGAGAAGGGGACAACAGAGGATGAGATGGTTGGATGGCATCACTGACTCAGTGGACCTGAGTTTGAGGAAATTCTGGGAGATAGTGAAGGACAGGGAAGCCTGGCGTGCTACAGTTCATGCGGTCAGACACGACTTAGTGACTGAACAACAACAATATGTACGTCCCCTCTCTCTTGAGCCTCTCCCACCTCCCACCCCATCCATCCCTCTAGGTTGTCACAGAGCCACGGTTTGTGTTCCCTGAGTCATACAGCAAATTCCCACCGGCTGTCTATTTTGCATATGGGATTTTATGTTTCGTGCTACTCTCTAATGTGGACCATTTTAAAAGTCATTATTGAACTTGTTATTGCTTCTGTTTTGTGTTCTGGTTTTTTGGCCTCAGGGCCTGTGAGATCTTAGCTCTCTTACTGGGGATCCAACCTGCTCCCTCTGAATTGGAAGATGAAAGCTTGACCCCTGGACCACCAGAGAAGTCCCTTTCATAGCATTCTGACCTGCGTAAATGATTATACCTCTTACGATATACTCAAGCAGTATGTTTTAGAATTTGTTTCCCAAGGGACTCTGAATCTTGTTCATCATGGACCTAGTTAATTTATGCCATGCTTGCATTACAATGCCTGATGCATATTAAGCCCTCAATAAAGGTCCCAAAGAGTTGGAGACGACTGAGCAACTGAACTGAACTGAACTGAAAGGTTTGGTGAATGCATAAAATAATTAATGAATCCATTGCTTATGTCATCAAGGTTATTGTGCTTATAAAGGTAGCACCATCTCTAAAGATGCCCCTTCTTCCTGCCAGGCTCCATCTACTATGATTAATTCCACAGTGAAAAATCCGCTCAGTCACCGAGGTGTGGGTATGGGGTTGCGTGTTTGGTGAATCATAGGAAAGGGCCCTAGCACAGCTGTGGGTGTCTCGCCCACCTTTCTTTGGCAGTTGTCACCAGCTCACCTTCCCCTCCCTCTCTCCCACCCTCTCAGCACTGTCCAGACACCCAGCATCCTTTCCCAGCCTCATCTCTGACGCCAAATTGATAGCCAGAGAAACCCTCAGCTCCTGGCTGTATTTTTCCAGTTGTGTTATTCTGTCTCTATCTTCATTTTATGATTTCTCACCTCGAGGGAAAAACAGAAAGAGCTATTTTTTCCCCCCTCTGCCCTGCAGGGGGTTGAGCAGATTCTGAACAGTATGAAATGATCTTGCCAGGGGCTGAAGGCGTTCTCAGGTCCTAACCATCTCTCTGTGCATTCGGGGGGCTGGATGGGTTAAGTATTTCATTTCCTGTCAGCAGAATCCTGTCTTATTTAGGTTCCATGGGAGAAGGAAAAAAAGAAAATAGAAAATGTCAGAAATGAGGGCAAGGTGTATGTCCACGGATAATTTTTTTTGCAGTCATTCAAAACACTGACACATACTTTCCTGACCAGAGATGTGCATAGTTGAAGAATTCCCTTGACCTCACTCCACTTTTCTCTTATAATAGATCCTTCTATTTGCATAATCCTTTTCATTTTGCACAGTGGTGCTGCATCTGTCAGCTCATCTTACTCTTTAAAGATTCCAGTGAAATTAGTAGGGTAAAAATGATCTCCAAGGTTAACCCTTGAGGAAATGGAGGCTGGTAGAAGGCACCGTGCTTCAAGGATTGACCATGGGCTCGTCACCAGTGGATGACAACCTGGACGGTGACCTTTGTTTTGCCCAAACCCTCCCCTCTGTTCCTTCTCCCTGCAACATGTGACCTTCTGAAGTACACAACTAACACAGACTTTGTCTATTTGAATCATTTATTTGATGTATTAAGAGAACAAATATTATCCAAAACACATTTTTTTTTCCTGATTTTAAAATTTGCTTTATTTTTAACGTTTAAGTTCTCTTTCCTAAAGGATTATAAAGTGGACCATTTCATTCTTGATGAAAATTAATCTTCAGGATTAAGAACTTCCAGTTGTTCCTTACTATCTTCAGTGGGTCATCATGCTGCCATCTCTGAAGCTTGACTTTTACTGAGTTCCAGTTCCAGTTTAGTTGCTCAGTCGTGTCCAACTCTTTGCAACCCCATGAACCACAGCATGCTAGGCCTCCCTGTCCATCACCAACTCCCGGAGTCTACCCAAACCCATGTCCATTGAGTCAGTGATGCCATCGAATCATCTCATCCTCTGTCATCCCTTTCTCCTCCTGCCATCAATTTTTCCCAGCATCAGGGTCTTTTCCAATGAGTCAGCTCTTCACATCAGGTGGCCAAAGTATTGGAGTTTCAGCTTCAACATCAGTCCTTCCAATGAACACCCGGGACTGATCTCCTTGAGGATGGACTGGTTGAATCTCCTTGCAGTCCAAGGGACTCTCAAGAGTCTTCTTCAATACCACACTTCAAAAGCATCAATTCTTTGGCACTCAGCTTTCTTTATGGTCCAACTCTCACAACCATACATGACTACTGGGAAAACCATGGCTTTGACTAGACGGACCTTTGTTGACAAAGTAATGTCTCTGCTTTTGAATATGCTGTCTAGGTTGGTCATAACTTTCCTTCCAAGGAGTAAGCTTATTTTAATTTCATGGCTGCAGTCACCATCTGCTGTGATTTTGGAGCCCCTCAAAATAAAGTCAGCCACTGTTTCCACTTTTCCCCATCTATTTGCCATGAAGTGATGGGACCAGATGCCATGATCTTAGTTTTCTGAATGTTAAGCTTTTTATTTTTTTTAATTTTTTTGAAAATTTCATTTAATTTCTTTTTTTTAATTTTATTTTATTTTTAAACTTTACATAATTGTATTAGTTTTGCCAAATATCAAAATGAATCCACCACAGGTATACATGTGTTCCCCATCCTGAACCCTCTTCCCTCCTACCTCCCCATACCAACCCTCTGGGTCATCCCAGTGCCCTAGGCCCAAGCATCCAGCATCGTGCATCAAACCTGGACTGGCATCTCATTTCATACATGATATTATACATGTTTCAATGCCATTCTCCCAAATCTTCCCACCCTCTCCCTCTCCCACAGAGTCCATAAGACTGTTCTATACATCAGTGTCTCTTTTGCTGTCTCGTACACAGGGTTATTGTTACCATCTTTCTAAATTCCATATATATGCGTTAGTATACTGTATTGGTGTTTTTCCTTCTGGCTTACTTCACTCTGTATAATAGGCTCCAGTTTCATCCACCTCATTAGAACTGATTCAAATGTATTCTTTTTAATGGCTGAGTAATACTCCATTGTGTATATGTACCACAACTTTCTTATCCATTCATCTGATGATGGACATCTAGGTTGCTTCCATGTCCTGGCTATTATAAACAGTGCTGTGATGAACATTGGGGTACACGTGTCTCTTTCCCTTCTGGTTTCCTCAGTGTGTATGCCTAGCAGTGGGATTGCTGGGTCATAAGGCAGTTCTATTTCCAGTTTTTTAAGGAATCTCCACACTGTTCTCCATAGTGGCTGTACTAGTTTGCATTCCCACCAACAGTGTAAGAGGGTTCCCTTTTCTCCACACCCTCTCCAGCATTTATTATTTGTAGACTTTTGGATTGCAGCCATTCTGACTGGTGTGGAATGGTACCTCATAGTGGTTTTGATTTGCATTTCTCTGATAATGAGTGGTGTTGAGCATCTTTTCATGTGTTTGTTAGCCATCTGTATGTCTTCTTTGGAGAAATGTCGGTTTAGTTCTTTGGCCCATTTTTTGATTGGGTCATTTATTTTTCTGGAGTTGAGCTGTAGGAGTTGCTTGTATATTTTTGAGATTAGTTGTTTGTCAGTTGCTTCATTTGCTATTATGTTCTCCCATTCTGAAGGCTGTCTTTTCACCTTGCTAATAGTTTCCTTTGATGTGCAGAAGCTTTTAAGGTTAATTAGGTCCCATTTGTTTATTTTTGCTTTTATTTCCAATATTCTGGGAGGTGGGTCATAGAGGATCCTGCTGTGATGTACATCGGAGAGTGTTTTGCCTATGTTCTCCTCTAGGAGTTTTATAGTTTCTGGTCTTACTTTTAGATCTTTAATCCATTTTGAGTTTATTTTTGTGTATGGTGTTAGAAAGTGTTCTAGTTTCATTCTTTTACAAGTGGTTGACCAGATTTCCCAGCACCACTTGTTAAAGAGATTGTCTTTAATCCATTGTATATTCTTGCCTCCTTTGTCAAAGATAAGGTGTCCATATGTGTGTGGATTTATCTCTGGGCTTTCTATTTTGTTCCATTGATCTATATTTCTGTCTTTGTGCCAGTACCATACTGTCTTGATGACTGTGGCTTTGTAGTAGAGCCTGAAGTCAGGTAGGTTGATTCCTCCAGTTCCATTCTTCTTTCTCAGGATTGCTTTGGCTATTTGAGGTTTTTTGTATTTCCATACAAATTGTGAAATTATTTGTTCTAGCTCTGTGAAGAATACTGTTGGTAGCTTGATAGGGATTGCATTGAATCTATAAATTGCTTTGGGTAGTATACTTATTTTCACTATATTGATTCTTCCAATCCAAAAACATGGTATATTTCTCCATCTATTAGTGTCCTCTTTGATTTCTTTCACCAGTGTTTTATAGTTTTCTATATATAGGTCTTTAGTTTCTTTAGGTAGATATATTCCTAAGTATTTTATTCTTTCCGTTGCAATGGTGAATGGAATTGTTTCCTTAATTTCTCTTTCTGTTTTCTCATTATTAGTGTGTAGGAATGCAAGGGATTTCTGTGTGTTGATTTTATATCCTGCAACTTTACTATAGTCATTGATTAGTTCTAGTAATTTTCTGGTGGAGTCTTTAGGGTTTTCTATGTAGAGGATCATGTCATCTGCAAACAGTGAGAGTTTTACTTCTTCTTTTCCAATTTGCATTCCTTTTATTTCTTTTTCTGCTCTGATTGCTGTGGCCAAAACTTCCAAAACTATGTTGAACAGTAATGGTGAAAGTGGGCACCCTTGTCTTGTTCCTGACTTCAGAGGAAATGCTTTCAATTTTTCACCATTGAGGATAATGTTTGCTGTGGGTTTGTCATATATAGCTTTTATTATGTTGAGGTATGTTCCTTATTTTCCTGCTTTCTGGAGAGTTTTTATCATAAATGGGTGTTGAATTTTGTCAAAGGCTTTCTCTGCATCTATTGAGATAATCCTATGGTTTTTATTTTTCAATTTGTTAATGTGGTGTATTACATTGATTGATTTGTGGATATTGAAGAATCCTTGCATCCCTGGGATAAAGCCCACTTGGTCATGGTGTATGATCTTTTTAATGTGTTGTTGGATTCTGATTGCTAGAATTTTGTTAAGGATTTTTGCATCTATGTTCATCAGTGATATTGGCCTGTAGTTTTCTTTTTTTGTGGGATCTTTGTCAGGTTTTGGTATTAGGGTGATGGTGGCCTCATAGAATGAGTTTGGAAGTTTACCTTCCTCTGCAATTTTCAGGAAGAGTTTGAGTAGGATAGGTGTCAGCTCTTCTCTAAATTTTTGGTAGAATTCAGCTGTGAAGCCGTCTGGACCTGGGCTTTTGTTTGCTGGAAGATTTCTAATCACAGTTTCAATTTCCGTGCTTGTGATGGGTCTGTTAAGATTTTCTATTTCTTCCTGGTCCAGTTTTGGAAAGTTGTACTTTTCTAAGAATTTGTCCATTTCTTCCATGTTGTCCATTTTATTGGCATATAATTGTTGATAGTAGTCTATTATGATCCTTTGTATTTCTGTGTTGTCTGTTGTGATCTCTCCATTTTCATTTCTAATTTTATTGATTTGATTTTTGTCCCTTTGTTTCTTGATGAGTCTGGCTAATGGTTTGTCAATTTTATTTATCCTTTCAAAGAACCAGCTTTTGGTTTTGTTGATTTTTGCTATGGTCTCTTTTGTTTCTTTTGCATTTATTTCTGCTCTAATTTTTAAGATTTCTTTCCTTCTACTAACCCTGGGGTTCTTCATTTCTTCCTTTTCTAGTTGCTTTAGGTGTAGAGTTAGGTTATTTATTTGACTTTTTTCTTGTTTCTTGAGGTGTGCCTGTATTGCTATGAACTTTCCCCTTAGGATTGCTTTTACCATGTCCCACAGGTTTTGGGTTGTTGTGTTTTCATTTTCATTCGTTTCTATGCAAATTTTGATTTCTTTCTTGATTTCTTCTGTGATTTGTTGGTTATTCAACAGCGTGTTGTTCAGCCTCCATATGTTGGAATTTTTAATAGTTTTTCTCCTGTAGTTGAGATCTAATCTTACTGCATTGTGGTCAGAAAAGACGCTTGGAATGGTTTCTATTTTTTTGAATTTACCAAGGCTAGATTTATGGCCCAGGGTGTGATCTATCCTGGAGAAGGTTCCATGTGCGCTTGAGAAAAAGGTGAAATTCATTGTTTTGGGATGAAATGTCCTATAGATATCAATTAGGTCTAACTGGTCTATTGTATCGTTTAAAGTTTGTGTTTCCTTGTTAATTTTCTGTTTAATTGATCTATCCATAGGTGTGAGTGAGGTATTAAAGTCTCCCACTATTATTGTGTTATTGTTAATGTCTCCTTTCATACTTGTTAGCATTTGTCTTACATACTGCGGTGCTCCCATGTTGGGTGCATATATATTTATAATTGTTATATCTTCTTCTTGGATTGATCCCTTGGTCATTATGTAGTGACCTTCTTTGTCTCTTTTCACATCCTTTGTTTTAAAGTCTATTTTATCTGATATGAGTATTGCTACTCCTACTTTCTTTTGGTCTCTATTTGCATGGAAAATCTTTTTCCAGCCCTTCACTTTCAGTCTGTATGTGTCCCCTGTTTTGAGGTGGGTCTCTTGTAGACAACATATGTAGGGGTCTTGTTTTTGTATCCATTCAGCCAGTCTTTGTCTTTTGGTTGGGGCATTCAACCCATTTACGTTTAAGGTAATTACTGATAAGTATGATCCTGTTGCCATTTACTTTATTGTTTTGGGTTCGAATTTATACACCGTTTTTGTGTTTCCTGTCTAGAGAATATCCTTTAGTATTTGTTGGAGAGCTGGTTTGGTGGTGCAGAATTCTCTCAGCTTTTGCTTGTCTGAAAAGCTTTTGATTTCTCCTTCATACTTGAATGAAATCCTTGCTGGGTACAATAATCTGGGCTGTAGGTTATTTTCTTTTATTATTTTAAGTATGTCTTGTGATTCCCTCCTGGCTTGAAGAGTTTCTATTGAAAGATCAGCTGTTATCCTTATGGGAATTCCCTTGTGTGTTATTTGTTGTTTTTCCCTTGCTGCTTTTAATATTTGTTCTTTGTGTTTGATCTTTGTTAATTTGATTAATTTGTGTCTTGGGGTGTTTTGCCTTGGGTTTATCCTGTTTGGGACTCTCTGGGTTTCTTGGACTTGGGTGATTATTTCCTTCCCCATTTTAGGGAAGTTTTCAACTATTATCTCCTCAAGTATTTTCTTGTGCTCTTTCTTTTTGTCTTCTTCTTCTGGGACCCCTATGATTTGAATGTTGTAGCATTTAATATTGTCCTGGAGGTCTCTGAGATTGTCCTCATTTCTTTTAATTTGTTTTTCTTTTATCCTCTCTGATTCATTTATTTACCATTCTATCTTCTAATTCACTAATCCTATCTTCTGCCTCTGTTATTCTACTGTTTGTTGCCTCCAGAGTGTTTTTAATTTCATTTATTGCATTATTCATCATATATTGACTCTTTTTTATTTCTTCTAGGTCCTTGTTAAACCTTTCTTGCATCTTCTCAGTCCTTGTCTCCAGGCTATTTATCTGTGATTCCATTTTAATTTCAAGATTTTGGATCAATTTCACTATCATTATTCGGAATTCTTTATCAGGTAGATTCCCTATCTCTTCCTCTTTTGTTTGGTTTGGTGGGCATTTATCCTGTTCCTTTATCTGCTGGGTATTCCTCTGTCTCTTCATCTTGTTTAAATTGCTGAGTTTGGGGTGCCCTTTCTGTATTCTGGCAGTTTGTGGAGTTCTCTTTATTGTGGCATTTCCTCGCTGTGTGTGGGTTTGTACAGGTGGCTTGTCAAGGTTTCCTGGTTAGGGAAGCTTGTGTCGGTGTTCTGGTGGGTGGAGCTGTATTTCTTCTCTCTCCTTTCGAAGAGTTGGGTTGCTTTTCTGGGTGCCTGATGTCCTCTGCCGGCTTTCAGAAGTTGTTTTGTGGAATTTACTCGACGTTTAAATGCTCTTTTGATGAATTTGTGGGGGAGAAATTGTTCTCCCCATCCTACTCCTCTGCCATCTTGGCTCCTCCCTTGAATGCTGAGTTTTAAGCCAACTTTTTCACTCTCCTCTTTCACTTTCATCAAGGGGCTTTTTAGTTCCTCTTCACTTTCTGCCATAAGGGTGGTATCATCTGCATATCTGAGGTTATTGACATTTCTCCTGGCAATATTGATTCCAGATAGTGCTTCCTCCAATCCAGCATTTCTCATGATGTACTCTGCATATAAGTTAAATAAGCAGGGTGACAATATACAGCCTTGACATACTCCTTTTCCTATTTGGAACCAGTCTGTTGTTCCATTTCCAATTCTACTGTTGCTTCCTGACCTGCATACAAGTTTCTCAAGAGGCAGGTCAGGTGGTCTGATATTCCCATCTCTTTCAGAATTTTCCACAGTTTATTATGATCCACACAGTCAATATAGTTACTGTTCTCAAATTTAAAAGTTAAGGGTTTGAAAAAAAAACTCTTAATCCATGGAATATCAGGAAGACGACCTCAATCTTTGTCTTAGTACAAAATTAGGGTGCAAAGTTAGCCCTAGGCTCAACGATGTTCTTGTCTACAATCAAAGACTTTGACATAGTCAATAAAGCAGAAATAGATGTTTTTCTGGAACTCTCTTGCTTTTTCAATGATCCAGTGGATGTTGTCAATTTGATCTCTGGTTCCTCTGCCTTTTCTAAAACCAGCTTGAACACTTGGATCTTCCTGGTTCATGTATTGCTAAAGCCTGGCTTGGAGAATTTTGAGCATTACTTTAGTAGCGTGTGAGACGAGTGCAATTGTGCGGTAGTCTGAGCATTCTTTAATGTTGCCTTTCTTTGGATTGGAATAAAAACTGACCTTTTCTAGTCCTGTGGCCACTGCTGAGTTTTCACTGAGTGCCTTCTCATTATTCACATCCAGACACATCTTGAAAATACTTTTATAACATGCCTACCATTGAACTTCCCTGGTGGCTCAGTGATAAAGAATCTGCCTGCCAATGCAGGAGATGTGGATTCGATGTCTAGGTCAGGAAGATACCCTGGAGAAGGAAATGGCAACCCACTCCAATATTCTTGCCTGGAAAATTCCATGTGCAGAGGAGCCTGGAGGGCTACAGTCCATTGGGTCGCAAAGAGTCAGACAAGACTTAGCGACTAAACAGCAAGAACCATATGTTGCTGCTGATGCTGCTGCTAAGTCACCTCAGTCGTGTCTACTCTGTGCGATCCCTTAGACGGCAGCCCACCAGGCTCCTCTTTCCCTGGGATTCTCTAGGCAAGAACACTGGAGTGGGTTGCCATTTTCTTCTCCAATGTATGAAAGTGAAAAGTGAAAGTGAAGTCGTTCAGTCGTATCCAACTCTTCGCGACCCCATGGACTGTAGCCTACCCAGCTCCTGTGTCCATGGGATTTTCTAGGCAAGCATACTGGAGTGGGGTGCCATTTCCTTCTCCAACCATATGTTAAGTTTACATATATAAGTATATAAGAATCTGATGTATTATTGCAGTAGGGATAATAATAGTAGCATCACTTAGAGAGCATCCAAGAGTCCAGCATCCTCATGGGTACATAGGGAAATGCAGTAAAGGACACTTGAAACTAACCTTGATCTCATGGCAGTGGTGAGGTTCTGAATGCTGGTGGAAGGACAGGATGGTGGGAGTCTTAACAGGTACATGGAGGTCATGAAATTACACTTGACCCTTGTCCAGAGAAGTATTAAGAAGCTGTGTTAGGGCTTCCATGGTGGCTCAGTGGTAAAGAATTCACCTGCCAATGCAGAAGATATGGGTTGAATCCCTGATCTAGGAAGGATCCCATATGTTGCCGAACAACTAAGTCCATGCTCCATAACAAGATAAGCCACCACAATTAGAAACAGGCACTGCAATGAGAACGTAGCCCATGCTCTCTACAACTAGAGAAAGTATGAGCAGCAACCAAAATCCAGGACAGACAGAAAAAAAAGAAAAAAGCTGTGTTAACTGGAGCACAAAGAGTCTACAGTATCTCTGAACTCACTGAAAATGATAGAGGTCTTTTCTCAGCATCATCACTATTAGCATCCTCATCAGTTTTATTAAGCCCATTTACTGAAATGTGCACTGCACTTGACCCAGAATACTGGAGTGGCTAGCCTTTCCCTTCTCCAAGGGATCTTCCCAATTCAGGGATTGAACCCAGGTCTCCCTCATTGCAGGTGGATTCTTAATCAGCTGAGCCACCAGGGATGCCTGACCCAGACTTCCCATATTTCAGAATTCACCTCTTCCAAAATAAAAATATGGATATCTAGGGAAGCCTAAGTTATAAAACTCATTGCTGTGCTTTGGAAGAGCAACCTCTCCCACATCAAAGAATATCTTTCAAATGAGAATAAATATAGTATAGAAAACCCAAACCATGAAGGTGATTTGGGTTTTCTCCAGAAAGCTGTGTAACCAATGGAATATAACAAACAATTAAAAAAAAACAGGAGAAGGAGAGCAAGGAATCACAGACTCTAGAAAAGTGGGAAAATGCCAAAGAAAAATCACTCACCAGTGGGGATTCAGCACCATCCACAGGTTTGCTCCTGTTTCCTGGCGCCAGCTCACTTTGATTGCTCTGAACCCAGCTCCTGGCCAAACGACCTTATGATGACACCGTAGTTTTGTTCATAGGCAATCCAACAGGGCAGAAGAAACTGATCAGCTTGTGTAGCAGTCCTGTGGGCCTGCTGCCATTTTTTTTTTAATGAAAAAACCCAGCTGTCATTTTTATTTTTCAGTTTAAACAGTAAATTGACATCTGATTTCTCCTTCTGTTCCATGTAAATTTGGTCACTGCAAGTTAGTCTTCCTGAGACTAATCGCCTTTGCATGTTTTTAAAAATGGAGATTGAATACCTGCAGAGCCAAAGGGAAAACTTCAGAACCAGTAGGATTTAGTTGAAGTGGTTTTGAAAGAGAGGCTTCCTCCTAGACATTTGACAATGTCTGTGGACGTTCTAGGTTGTCACGACTAGGGAGGTGCTACTGGCGGCTAGCGGATAAGGGCAAGGGATGATGCTAAGCTTAAAATTAAGGTGAAATTCCTATGATCTTAATCCTGCAATGCACAGGACACCCCCACCCCATTCCCATCAAAGAATCATCTGGTCTGAAATGTCAGTAACAGCAAGATTCGCAAAGTCTGAGCTACAGCAATGCCATCCTTGGGTCTTGGTATGAACCACTCCAGGCCATTTTCTCTGAATTCACTTTGACACTATAAGACAAGCAAGAGCTCTTGTGTGTTCTGATTTATTTTATCTTCACTGGTATCTGGTGTATAAGAAACACTTGCCATCTCCATTTCACAGATGTATCAACCTTGGAAGAGATGCTATTGAGTTTGTTAAAACTTCTTGTAGCGATTAATAATTGCTTCACAGACTAGAACTCAATTTTTAGTTCCCCTAATTTGTTATCTTGCTCTGCTGCTTGGCACCTTGAAACAATAACCCTTGACTTTTTGTCTAGAGTTATATCTGAATGAACTATCTAGATTTTGGTGACTGTACTGATTAAACACCTTATTACTTGTAAAACACATCAAATGTTTACTGTCAATGCCATACATGGCAAAGAAAAACCAAAAAAAAAAAAAAAAAGGAACAATTCACTTTATGTCTGAAAATATACTGCAGTTGATGTGAGCTGAAGTCCCATTTGCATATAATTTGATACTTATCTTGTGGTGCAAAAATGTTAGTCTCTTAGATCTGCAATGATACAGCTGAGGAGTCTGAGCCATCTGCTGAAAAATTCCCTTGTTTTCTTCTTTTACCTCTGATTTATTTAATGTGAAAGAGGCAATGCTGCCAGTTGGATGAAGGGTGAGGGAACACCAGTGGAAATGTCAGATGTACAAATCACAGGGAAATGTGGGATGCTCTTCCCTAATGCAAAATGAAGATAGCTTATCAGCCTGTGGATCTGAAGTACAGAGGTGGGATTCCTAGTCTCAGTAACAATTCTTCCTGAATGCATAGCACTCACAGAGCTGAACTTCAGAATCAGTCATACGACTAATAATTGCTGGAGCTGGGAATAAAACAAGAATCCTATCTACCAAACTCATATAATTACAGAACATTAGAGACAGGAAGTTTTTAAAGGATTATCTGGGATGTGAAAACATTTGTAAACATGATCCAAATTATTTTCTGAATGAATGAATGGGCACATGGTAAAAAGTTTGTGAAACCAATGCCTGATGCAGGAAGAAATTATAATCCTAAAGGGACGCTTAGAGCAGGAAGAAGAATGAAGAATTCCTTTAGAGATGTGATCTCAGAGTTGATGTGTGTGTGTGTCTGGGCATGTGATGAGGCAGGAAAGTTATACCCAGAGGGTTGAGGTCTAGTTAGAAGGAAAGGTTTTTGTAATAAATATAAAAGATGTAGAAAGGATATAAAGAGGCAAATATGTCAGATGGCTGAAGGGCAGGAGAGTTGAGAGAGAGGGACTAGGGCCTCACACAGTTTTTGGTGCCACTGGGCACTCTCTGTGGTGCCCAGCATGAGGGACTCTCGAATGGCAGTTTCAAAGAACTGTGATGGATCGAACAGTCGGGGCAGTTTATTACTTGACATTATGTGTATGCCTCAGTTCCTTAACAAAGAAAAGTAGGAACATATATTGTTGGTTGTTTTTTTTTTTTTAATTTGTCTCTGGGAGGATAAACATGTACTGATCCATGATACATTTGCAATAATGAGTAGCTATTACTTTTATCTGTTTTTTTTGTGTGTGTGTGTGTTGAATAAACTTTATTTATTTATTTTATTGTTTTTTTTCTTTTTAAAATCTTTTTTTTAAATTTTTTAACTTTACAATATTGTATTGGTTTTGCCATATATCAACATGAGTCCGCCACAGGTATACACGTGTTCCCCATCCTGAACCCTCCTCCCTCCTCCCTCCCTGTACCATCCCTCTGGGTCATCCCAGTGCACCAGCCCCAAGCATCCAGTATCCTTTATCTGTTGTTAGTAAAGTACAAGGGATAAGATTAAGCTGAAATACTGAGAAGATAATGCATTTTCAATGGCCTTAAACATAGTAGGAGCTCAGTAAAGCTTTCTTCCTTCCATGTGGACATGAATTTGAGTGAACTCCGGGAGACAGCGAAGGACAGGGAAGCCTGGTGTGATATGCTGCAGTCTATGAGGTTGCAAAAAGGTGGATATGACTGAACCACAACACAGTCTCCTTTGTGATTTACATGGTAATTATTTGATGTACACCAGCTTTCCCAATGGCTTGAAATTCTTGGGGCAGGATATACAGAAGTCCTCCGAGCAGGTCTATCACTTAGCTGGTTCCACACATAGTCAGTGTCTTCCCTTCTACCCTCTCTCTCTCTCTCCCTCTGCTTAAAGCAAAAATATGTGCAAAATGAGCTCCAGGGAAGACAAGGGAATTATGGCCATGGTGATGGTAATCAAATGCCTTTCTTGTTAAATGTTCATTATTCAAGCCCGTGGGCATCTTCTTGGGAGGCTCTGGATACAGTTTAATTTTTATTTGAAACTCTCCTGGTTGAGAACTCCTGGGGTAAAGTCCAGCTAGCAATGGGTCTCATTAACATATCCATCCCCACATGCAAATATCTACAGCTCCCTTGTGTTGGACTCCAGAGGGAATCTTTATTACTGGGATGAGCTATATCGAGGGTGACAATCTTTCTAGTGTCATTAGGGTAAATGAGGTGGTAATGGAAGTGCAGATTATAGCGACTTCAATCATTTATTTCACACTCCCCCATCAGGGTAGCTTTTACAAACAGCCAGTGTCCTTAATTGAAATGTAAATGAATGGCAAATTATGAAAAATGTATTATGAAAAGGAAAACATGGCCCAAATAAAAGATCAGAAATAAAAGGTTTTATGAAGTTGAGAAAATGAGTCTGAAATGTTAATTGCTTGGCAGGGAATAGATCACAGGGTCAGGGCATGGGAGAAGGAAGGAAGAGGAACATTTCCATGTCCTTTTCTTCTCTGGAAGATGTTAGTGCAGCCGAAGCCCTGCCAACCTCCCCTCCTGGAGACAGAAGTCAAGGAAAAGAAAAGGAAGGAGAATAAATGTCAATGGAGGCTATTGGAGGAGTTGGTGAGGGTGCTGCTAAGCCTTCCAGGACGTGGTGTCCTCTTTTTATGATCAATCCTTTGGATGAATAAAAGTACCTAGAACTAGACCAGTAGCCAGCAGCACATTTGAAAGTTTGATTGACCCAAGTTGTCCACTTCATCATGTTGCTACTGCTGCTAAGTCACTTCAGTCATGTCCGACTCTGTGCGACCCCATAGACAGCAGCCCACCAGGATCCCCTGTCCCTGGGATTCTCCAGGCAAGAACATTGGAGTGGGTTGCCATTTCCTTCTCCAATGCATGAAAGTGAAAAGTGAAAGGGAAGTCGCTCAGTTGTGTCCGACTCTTGGCGACCCCATGGACTGCAGCCTACCAGGCTCCTCCATCCATGGGATTTTCCAGGCAAGAGTACTGGAGTGGGGTGCCATTGCCATTTCATCATAGACCATAGGAATTGTCTTCGTCCAAACATGAGTTAGAAAGGAGTACACAGCATGTAAAAGATGACATGCCATCATATTGCACAAGTGATCTTTTGAACCTGTAACCCGGCAGGACCCAGGGGCCTTCCCGGATGGCCCTCCCCAACAGGCTCTGCTCCAACCCCTCTCTGAAGGACCCGGGGAACAGTATCTGATCACATTTTCTGAGTAGTTGAGCTGTTCTCAGATGTGAACAACCCCCCACCAAATGAAAGGTGTTAATGACTTAAGACCTTGAGCACACAGCCCCAGACCTCCTGGAGTCTAAGGACTGACAGGGTAACCCGGATACCACCCTCTGTAACCCTCCTTTCTCACTTGGCTTTAAAAAGAGCTTTGCCAAGGCTTCAGGATCTAGGGGCTTTTTAGGACATGAGCCACCTGTCTTCTTGCACAGCCCTGCAATAAATCTTTCTCTGGTCCAAATTCCATGGAGAAGGCAATGGCACCCCACTCCAGTACTCTTGCCTGGAAAATCCCATGGATGGAGGAGCCTGGTAGGCTGCAGTCCATGACATCGCTAAGAGTTGGACACGACTGAGTGACTTCACTTTGACTTTTCACTTTCATGCATTGAAGAAGGAAATGGCAACCTGCTCCAGTATTCTTGCCTGGAGAATCCCAGGGATGGGGGAGCCTGGTGGGCTGCTGTCTATGGCGTTGCACAGAGTCAGACACGACTGAAGTGACTTAGCAGCAGCAGCAGCAGCTCCAAATTCCAACATCTCAGTTTGTTTGGCTCACTGTGTCGGGCCCATGAACTTGTGTTAACAGTCCCATCTCTTTCCTCCATTCCAGGAGGGGCTCCACATAAGGGAAGGGGTGGAGCTGGGTTCTGTGCTGTGACGGAGTTGGTGTTACTCTACTTGGAATCCCATGGTTTACAACTCCTGCATTAGGGACACCAGTAGCTTTGATAAGAAAGTGCGTTACCTTCCTTTGCTACTATAACAAATTCCTATCAGCTTAGTGAGTTAACACCACAAAAATGTATTATCATAAAATTCTGGAGGTCATCTGTCCAGAATCAGTCTGAGGGAGCTGAAGTTAATTCATCAACAAGGCTGATTTCCCCTCAAGGATCTAGAAGACAATCTGATCCCTTGCCTTTTTCACCTTCTTGAGGCTCTGTGCTTATGGCCCCTTTCTCAGATCCCTCCAATCTATTTTCACCTTTGCATCTCTTCTCTCTGACCGTAACCTTCCTGCTTCTCTCTTATAAACAGCCTTCTGACTATCTGTGGTTACCAGGATAATTCAGGATAGTATGAATCTCAATATCCTTAACTTAATCGCATCCACATAGTTCCTTTTAACATCTAAACTGGCATAGTCACTGTTTCTAGGAGTTAGGACATGAATGTCATTGGGTGTCTTTGTTCAGCCTACCATAGGAAGCTATTTAGATATTACTCATCAGTGGGGAGATGCTAAAGTAGCTGTGTTTATCTCAAACAATTGCCTGACGTGGAGTAAAAGGAAAGGAAGGTAATTATGCAAAAACACACCATTCCAGACCTCTCTGAGATCATGGCCCAGGAGCAGATTCTAAAGTGCGTGCTTGTCTGAGTCATGCAAACTGAATATCGACAGCAGGTATTGAAGGTCCTTTTCTTCTCTGAATATGTACCAGGAAATAAAGAGATGAGTCAGAATGGTCCCTTCCTTCAAGAAACTTAATGTCAAGTAAAGTTAGAGATTAAATCAATGCCTTCAGTGTTTCATGACAAGTATTAACATATTGTTAATATATATCTGTGAAGAGGAGCCTGAGGCCAGATCAATTGTGTCTCTTCCTGAAAGGGTTGGTGGGGAGGCCAAGAAAGATCCAGAGTAATGATGGTTTCATCTCAGTGGAAATGGAAGAGTTTGCCAGCCAGCAATGAAGGGGAAGAATGTTAAAAAGTTGCTTACTGTCTACTCCACGAACCTCCCTCTAAAGATTTCAGCGGACACACATTACATTTGGTCTCCATGGTATAGTCCACCTGAGTAAGAAACAGGTGATATTCATTAAGCAGAATGTCCAAGAAAAGAATTATGGTCTGGTCTGTGTTCTCTGCTGAGTCTGTTGGTTTTTAATTCCACATGGTCCACACGGAGATACTCCTCGCCTTGCTTCACAGCTCTTCATTACTAAATGCAGAAATAAAGGCTTAAATTCTGATCCCTATGTTCTGAGGCTGGATCACTTGGGTTTCTGATGAAATTGTTGCCAGTAAACAAGATGTTCTTGATAATTTAAAAAATACAATAATTTGGAGGCAGGTGATGGCTGTCTGATTTCCTTGCTGTGAAATGGAATTATTTGGAGGAGAACATAGTACTGAGACTAATTTTCACATACAGTAAACCACAAAATGGGCTTCCCAGGTGGTGCTAGTGGTAAAGAACCCACCTATCAAAGCTGGAGATGTAAGAGGAACAAGTTTGATCCCTGGGTGTGGATTGTTACAAGAAGTATGTGCTTTTTTTTTTTTTTTTTCTTGCTTGGGTCTTTATTTATTTTTTTTTTTAATTTTTAAACTTTACAATATTGTATTGGTTTTGCCAAATATCAAAATGAATCCACCACAGGTATACATGTGTTCCCCATCCTGAACCTTCCTCCCTCTTCCCTTCCCATACCATCCCTCTGGGGCGTCCCAGTGCACCAGCCCCAAGCATCCAGTATCGAGCAACGAACCTGGACTGGCAACTCATTTCATACATGATAGTGTACATGTTTCAATGCCATTGTCCCAAATCTTCCCACCCTCTTCCTCTCCCACAGAGTCCATAAGACTGTTCTATACATCAGTGTCTCTTTTGCTGTCTCGTATACAGGGTTATTGTTACCATCTTTCTAAATTCCATATATATGCGTTAGTATACTGTATTGGTGTTATTCTTTCTGGCTTACTTCACTCTGTATAATAGGTTCCAGTTTCATCCATCTCATTAGAACTGATTCAAATGAATCCTTTTTAATGGCTGAGTAATACTCCATTGTGTATATGTACCACTGCTTTCTTATCCATTCATCTGATGATGGACATCTAGGTTGCTTCCATGTCCTGGCTATTATAAACAGTGCTGCGATGAACATTGGGGTACATGTGTCTCTTTCCCTTCTGGTTTCCTCAGTGTGTATGCCCAGCAGTGGGATTGCTGGATCATAAGGCAGTTCTATTTCCAGTTTTTTAAGGAATCTCCACACTGTTCTCCATAGTGGCTGTACTAGTTTGCATTCCCACCAACAGTGTAAGAGGGTTCCCTTTTCTCCACATCCTCTCCAGCATTTATTGCTTGTAGACTTTTGGATCGCAGCCATTCTGACTGGCATGAAATGGTACTTCATAGTGGTTTTGATTTGCATTTCTCTGATAATGAGTGATGTTGAGCATCTTTTCATGTGTTTGTTAGCCATCTGTATGTCTTCTTTGGAGAAATGTCTATTTAGTTCTTTGGCCCATTTTTTGATTGGGTCATTTATTTTTCTGGAATTGAGGTGTAGGAGTTGATTATATATTTTTGAGATTAGTTGTTTGTCAGTTGCTTCATTTGCTATTATTTTCTCCCATTCTGAAGGCTGCCTTTTCACCTTGCTAATAGTTTCCTTTGTTGTGCAGAAGCTTTTAAGTTTAATTAGGTCCCATTTGTTTATTTTTGCTTTTATTTCCAATATTCTGGGAGGTGGGTCATAGAGGATCCTGCTGTGATGTACATCGGAGAGTGTTTTGCCTATGTTCTCCTCTAGGAGTTTTATAGTTTCTGGTCTTACGTTTAGATCTTTAATCCATTTTGAGTTTATTTTTGTGTATGGTGTTAGAAAGTGTTCTAGTTTCATTCTTTTACAAGTGGTTGACCAGAGTTCCCAGCACCACTTGTTAAAGAGATTGTCTTTAATCCATTGTATATTCTTGCCTCCTTTGTCAAAGATAAGGTGTCCATATGTGCGTGGATTAATCTCTGGGCTTTCTATTTTGTTCCATTGATCTATATTTCTGTCTTTGTGCCAGTATCATACTGTCTTGATAACTGTGGCTTTGTAGTAGAGCCTGAAGTCAGGTAGGTTGATTCCTCCAGTTCCATTCTTCTTTCTTAAGATAGCTTTGGCTAATCGAGGTTTTTTGTATTTCCATACAAATTGTGAAATTATTTGTTCTAGCTCTGTGAAGAATACCGTTGGTAGCTTGATAGGGATTGCATTGAATCTATAAATTGCTTTGGGTAGTATACTCATTTTCACTATATTGATTCTTCCAATCCATGAACATGGTATATTTCTCCATCTATTAGTGTCCTCTTTGATTTCTTTCACCAGTGTTTTATAGTTTTCTATATATAGGTCTTTAGTTTCTTTAGGTAGATATATTCCTAAGTATTTTATTCTTTCCGTTGCAATGGTGAATGGAATTGTTTCCTTAATTTCTCTTTCTGTTTTCTCATTATTAGTGTATAGGAATGCAAGGGATTTCTGTGTGTTGATTTTATATCCTGCAACTTTACTATAATGGGCCACAAATCTAGCCTTGGTAAATTCAAAAAAAAAATATAAATCATTCCAAGCATCTTTTCTGACCACAATGCAGTAAGATAAGATCTCAATTACAGAAGAAAAACTATTAAAAATTCCAACATATGGAGGCTGAACAACACAATGCTGAATAACCAATAAATCATAGAAGAAATCAAAAAAGAAATAAAAATTTGCATAGAAATGAATGAAAATGAAAACACAACAACCCAAAACCTGTGGGACACTGTAAAAGCAGTCCTAAGGGGAAAGTTCATAGCAATACAGGCATACCTCAAGAAACAAAAAAAAAAGTCAAATAAATAACCTAACTCAACACCTAAAGCAACTAGAAATGGAAGAAATGAAGAACACCAGGGTTAGTAGAAGGAAAGAAATCTTAAAAATTAGGGCAGAAATAAATGCAAAAGAAACAAAAGAGACCATAGCAAAAATCAACAAAGCCAAAAGCTGGTTCTTTGAAAGGATAAATAAAATTGACAAACCATTAGCCAGACTCATCAAGAAACAAAGGGACAAAAATCAAATCAATAAAATTAGAAATGAAAATGGAGAGATCATAACAGACAACACAGAAATACAAAGGATCATAGGAGACTACTATCAACAATTATATGCCAATAAAATGGACAACTTAGAAGAAATGGACAAATTCTTAGAAAAGTACAACTTTCCAAAACTGGACCAGGAAGAAATAGAAAATCTTAACAGACCCATCACAAGCACGGAAATTGAAACTGTAATTAGAAATCTTCCAGCAAACAAAAGCCCAGGTCCAGACGGCTTCACAGCTGAATTCTACCAAAAATTTAGAGAAGAGCTAACACCTATCCTGCTCAAACTCTTCCAGAAAATTGCAGAGGAAGGTAAACTTCCAAACTCATTCTATGAGGCCACCATCACCCTAATACCAAAACCTGACAAAGATCCCACAAAAAAAGAAAACTACAGGCCAATATCACTGATGAACATAGATGCAAAAATCCTTAACAAAATTCTAGCAATCAGAATCCAACAACACATTAAAAAGATCATACACCATGACCAAGTGGGCTTTATCCCAGGGATGCAAGGATTCTTCAATATCCGCAAATCAATCAATGTAATACACCACATTAACAAATTGAAAAATAAAAACCATATGATTATCTCAATATATGCAGAGAAAGCCTTTGACAAAATTCAACATCCATTTATGATAAAACTCTCCAGAAAGCAGGAATAGAAGGAACGTACCTCAACATAATAAAAGCTATATATGACAAACCCACAGCAAACATTATCCTCAATGGTGAAAAATTGAAAGCATTTCCTCTGAAGTCAGGAACAAGACAAGGGTGCCCACTTTCACCATTACTTTACTATTACTATAGTTTTGGAAGTTTTGGCCACAGCAATCAGAGCAGAAAAAGAAATAAAAGGAATCCAAATTGGAAAAGAAGAAGTAAAACTCTCACTGTTTGCAGATGACATGATCCTCTACATAGAAAACCCCAAAGACTCCACCAGAAAATTACCAGTATGTGCTTTTGAGATCAAATAAAAGCAAAACAATGACTGTGAGCAAAATTAGAGAATGACAGACTTCTAGCAGGACAGAAGTACAAAACCTTGATGAAAAGCCTGGAGCTGTCTGTTATTACGGAAACTGATACACTGAGCAGGACCTTCCTATGGGGTTTCTGGGCACAAAAACCTTTCTGTATCACACATTTCTTGATTACAGGAAAGAGGTTCCATGCAGCCTCTATGACCTTCCCTGAGTTCCACCAGGAAACTTCAAAGAGTTGTTAAGTAGGGAAGTGAGGGGATGCAGAGACAAGGGAGGAGCAGTTAAAAAAACAAACAAACAAACACAATAGTGCATCATTAGGGCACAGTCCTGGTTCCTCCTTATGGGATACACATAACAATACCTTTGAGCTGTTTTGCAGATATTGAAACCCCCGCCAGCAAGAAGTTAACACTATGCTACCTACAAGCACAGAGACTTCAGCCTTTGGAATCAAAAAGTTCATGGTGTTGACCTCCATTTACCTAACAATCAACCAATCAGAAGAATATCCACAAATTGATCACACACTTTTTGAACCATTACTATAAAATTCCTCACTACTCTCTTCAAGTGGAGACACATATTTGTGAGGGTGTTAGCCTGGTATAGTCCCCATTGCCTCATTTCATTAGCTCAGTCATGTCCGACTCTTTGTGACCCCATGGACTACAGCACACCAGGCTTCCCTGTCCATCACCAACTCCCGGAGTCCACCCAAACCCATGTCCATTGAGTTGGTGATGCCATCCAACTATCTTAACTTCTGTTGTCCCCTTCTCCTCCTGCCCTCTAATTTTCCCAGCATCAGGATCTTCTCCAACGAGTCAGTTTTTCGAATCAGGCGGCCAAAGCATTGGAGTTTCAGCTTCAGCATCAGTCCTTCCAATTTACACCCAGGACTGATCTCCTTTAGGATGCACTGGTTGGATCTCCTTGCTGTCTAAGGGACTCTCAAGAGTCTTCTCCAACACCACAGTTCTAAAGCATTAATTGTTTGGCACTCAGCTTTCTTTATAGTCCAACTCTCACATACATACATGACCACTGGGAAAACCATTGCCTTGACTAGACAGACATCTCTTGTCAAAGTAATGTCTGCTTTTTAATATAACTGTCTAGGTTGGTCATAACTTTCCTGCCAAAGAGTAAGCATCTTTTAATTTCATGGCTGCAATCACCATCTGCAGTGATTTTGGAGGGCCCCCCCCCAAAAAAAAAGTCTGACACTGTTTCCACTGTTTCCCCTTCTATTTCCCATGAAGTGATGGGACCAGATGCCATGATCTTAGTTTTCTATTTCTCCTGGCAATCTTGATTCCAGCTTGTGCTTCATTCAGCCCGGCATTGCTCACGATGTACTCTCTGTATAAGTTAAATAAGCAGGGTGGCAATATACAGCCTTGATGTACTCCTTTCCATATTTGGAACCAGTCTGTTGTTCCCATGTCCAGTTCTAACTTTTGATTCTTGATCTGCATACAGATTTCTCAAGAGGCAGGTCAGGTGGTCTGGTACTCCAATCTCTTGAAGAGTTTCCCACAGTTTGTTGTGATCCACATAGTCAAAGGCTTTGGCATAGTCAATAAAGCAGAAATAGATGTTTTTCTGGAACTCTCTTGCTTTTTTGATGATCTAACGGATGTTGGCAATTTGATCTCTGTTTCTTCTGCCTTTTCTAAACCCAGCTTGAACATCTGGAAGTTCACGGTTCATGTATTGTTGAAGCCTGGCTTAGAGAATTTTGAGCATTACTTTATTAGCGTATGAGATGAGTGCAATTGTGCATTAGTCTGAGCATTCTTTGGCATTGTCTTTCTTAGGGATTGGAATGAAAACTGACCTTTTCCAGTCCTGTGGCCACGGCTGATAAAGCTTTGAGGAGAAATCAACCTTTCTGCATGATTCAGGTTACAATTTTCAGATCCCTTTTTCAGATTCTTTTTGGTACCCTTTGCTTTAGACAGGGTCCTGCATAGAATTTATTTTCTGGACTCTGTTACTAAAGTTTTAAATGTGAACACTCACTCAGCAATACATGATTATTGTGGATGCGAGATCTATCAGTTACCTTTTTCTGAGTAACAGATCACCCCAAAACATAGTAGCTTTGTGTGTGTGTGTGTGTTAGTCACTCAGTCGTGTCTGACTCTTTGTGACCCCATGGGCTGCAGCATGCCAGGCCTCCCTGTCCATCACCAACTCCTGGAGTTGACTCAAACTCATGTCCATCGTGTCGGTGATGCCACCTAACCATCTCATCCTCCGTCGTCCCCTTCTCCTCCCACCTTCAATCTTTCCCAGCATCAGGGTCTTTTTCAATGAGTCAGCCCTTCACATCAGGTGGCCAAAGTACTGGAGTTTCAGCTTCAGCATCAGTCCTTCCAGTGAATATTCAGGACTCATTTCCTTTAGTATGGACTGATTGGATCTCCTTGAGTCCAAGGGACTCTCAAGAGTCTTCTCCAACACCACAGTTTAAAAGCATCAATTCATCATTGCTCAGCTTTCTTTATAGTCCAACTCTCACATCCATACATGACTACTGTAAAAAACATATCTTTGACTAGATGGACCTTTGTTGGAAAATGTCTCTGCTTTTTAATATGCTGTCTAGGCTGGTCATAACCTTTCTTCCAAGGAACAAGAGTCTTTTAATTTCATGGCTGCAGTCACCATTTTCAGTGATTTTGGAACCTCCAAAAATAAAATTTCTCACTGTTTCCATTGTTTTCCCATCTATTTTTTTTCAAAAGTCATTATTTTTGCAAAAGTCAATATTGTAAAAGCATTACAATATTGCTTTTGTTTTATGTTTTGATTTTCTTTTTTTTTTGGCTGTGAAGCATATAGGATCTTAGCTTCCTGACCAGGGATTGAACCAGCACTCTCTGCATGGCAAGGTGAAGTCTTAACCGCTGAACCACCAGGGAAGTCCCAACTTGGTGGTTTAAGATGACATCACTTAAACCTCAGTCATTTGGTGCTGGCTATTAACTGGCTTTTCTCTTATCATTAAGCTCATCAGCTCAAGCTAAATTAATGAATTAAGGAAACAAGAGAATGTGAGTGGAAGCTGCAAGAAATTCCTTAGGCTTAGGGAATACAACAATGTCACTCTTTCCACCTTGGCCAACTGATCATTAGCACATGGTCTGGAAGAATCTGCCAATGGCAGATTTCTATAGGGAGTGACACTGGATTTGACTGGTAGAGATGAGCAGAAAATTTGATATCCTTAATATATTTTGAGTACTTACTATACATTAGACATGATTCTAAGATTGACATATATTGTCTCAGTTAATGCTCAGAATAACCATAGGAAGTAGGCATTATAATTTATTCTTGTTTATTATACAAAGATATCTAGGCACCAAGAAATTAAAGTATCTTTTCAGAGGTCAGACATCCTCTAGATAGAAAGACTAAGGTTTGCATAATTCAAAAAACACATGCAACCCAGTGTTCATTCATTATTAGCACTCTTTACAATAGCCAGGACATGGAAGCAACCTAGGTATCCACTGAGAGATGAGTGGATAAAGAAGATGTCGTACGTGTTTACAATGGAATATTACTCAGCCATAAGAAGGAACAAAACTGGGTCATTTGCAGTGATATGGATGAACCTAGGGTCTGTTATACAGAGTGATGTAGCTCAGAAACAGAAAAACAAATATCATGTATTAACACATTTGTATGGAAGCTAGACAAATGGTACCGATGAACCTATCTGCAGAGCAGGAATAGAGATGAAGAAGTAAAGACAGACTTGTGGACTTTGGTAGGGAGAAAGGGTGGGATAAACTGAGAGAATAGCATTGACATATGTCCATCACCATGCTAAGGCAGACAGTGAGTCAGAAGCTGCTTTATAGCACAAGGAACTTAGTGTCAGGTTCAGAAGGGAGTGAGGCTCAAGAGAGAGGAGATACACACATACTTCGTGTTGATTCACATTGTTGTAAATCAGAAACTAACAACATTTTAAAGCAAGTATCTTCCAGTTAAAAAAAATGACAGTTTAGTTCAGTCACTTTTGCGACCCCATGGACTGCAGCACACCAGGCTTCCCTGTCCATCACCAACTCCCAGAGCTTGCTCTAACTCATGCCCATCAAAAAAAAAAAAAAAAAGACACTCCAATCCAAAAAAAGAAAAAGCTAAGTTTTGTTTCCAAGTCATCAAACTTTAGAGTCATTTCTTTCAGCATTCTGTAAGGATCATAGTGATTCAACAGAGAGTTGGAGAGACTGCAAAAGGTCATTCATTCCAGTAAAAGGAGGCAGCCTGTCCAGACTGCCTGGGGCCAAGAGGCAAGGCATGGAGAAAGGGCACTGAAGGAAAATGGAAATAAGAAGCAGATGGAGAGGCATGAAACACATATCCTGGTTAGAACTGGAAGGACAATGGGTACCGCATGGAGGAGTTTGGTTTTCTACCTCAGCCATCAAAAAATAAATATAGAAAGGAGAGGGGTCCATGTTTAGTCACCATGGTAATTTTTCAGTGTATGGGTATTTGCCATTCAATCTCATACTCTGGACACTGTAGTTGCAGCATCCTTCGCCTTCCAGGTTGACTGGACTAAGCCATGTGGTGATCTACTGTTGTTACTTGTATTTCTTTTGTATTTCCTTGTGTTCTCATTGATAAAATAAGGTTACTTAAAGTTACCCTTTTGCAGAAATGGCCATATTCTTACTGACAGTCTGCTTCTGTCTTGCTTGCATCATCTTATTCACAAACAGCTTTTCTTGGGATGCATTTTTCCAATCAGAAATTTAACATTTAGAAAAATGTCATGGATCATGAGTTGGAAATGGTATTGAAACATCCATTAAGCATATGAACACATTCCTCTCTCAGGTTAAAAACAAAGCAAAACAACACAGTAAGAAACAAATCAAAAAGCTGGTGGTGACTCTGAGTAGGCAGGAGCCCAACCAGGATGTGACCTATGTTAAGCATTCAAAAGTCAGTAGAAGAATAGCCTCCTTAAGCAAAATTGTTCAAGTTCCCAGGGAGAGAAAAGACATACAAGAGTAAAAATTACCCACCAAGTATTTCTTAGTGCAAGGCTGTCCTCTTTCGAAAATATTGAAAGCCAGCGTAATGTAAAATATATCTAGTCATGCTATTCAGAACAGTAGTCTGATTGCTGGGATACCCTCTTTCTGGAATTTCCAAGCTTATGGGAACTATGCTTCAATTACTGTCTCCTTTCCTAACATGTGACTCTAAATTCAAAGATGAGTACATGAAGAATTGAAGGAGGTTGTGTATCCAGTGGTGATCAAAGTTGGTTCTGCTTTACTATGATCAAGGTCAGAAGAACTGCTTTGGGCAAATTATGTTTTATAAAACCCTCCCTGAGTCAAAAAGTTATGAAGGAATAATTATCCCTGGCAAAGGATGAGGGCTTCTCTGATAGTTCAGTTGGTAAAGAATCTGCCTGCAATGCAGGAGCCTCCCAGTTTGATTCCTGGGTCAGGAAGATCCCCTGGAGAAGGGAAAGGCCACCCATTCCAGTATTCATGGGCTTCCCTTGTGTCTCAGCTGGCAAAGAATCCGCCTGCAGTGCGAGAGATCTGAGTTCTATCCCTGGGTTGGGAAGATCCCCTGGAGAAGGGAAAGGCTACCCACTCCAGTATTTTTGGGCTTCCCTGTCCCCTAGAGAAGGGATAGGCTACCTACTCCAGTGTTCTTGGGCTTCTCTTGTGGCTCAGCTGGTAAAGAATCCACCTGCAAAGTGGGAGACTTGAGTTCGATCCCTGGCTTGGGAAAATCTCCTGGAGAAGGGAAAGGCTACCCACTCCAGTATTCTGGCCTAGAGAATTCCATAGTCATGGGGTCGTAAAGGATGAACAGAGGGCAGAGGAAGAAAGGGACAACATCAATTAAGCTGGTGGGTCATTTATAAAATCAGCAGAGAGCTTTGTAGCCATGTGTAAGTCATTTTTGTCCTCAGAGCCTCTGTTTACTTTCGGAAGCCAGGGACTAATAGTATTTTGCATTGTTGTCAGGATCTGGTGGTGGAGAAGGGGAGTATATAAAATGTTGATTAATGTTGAGTGCTGAGTAGATGTTTTTATAATGTGGATGTTTACCATGTGTGTAAAAGAGTGAAATGAAATCCATTGGTTGTGGTTGTGGATATTCCGTTAGAGGATTCTATAAAACATAATTCTATCAGATATGGAAAAGCTTTGTGAGCTGGAAAATCCAATTTCCACGTCAGGGAAGTGTTTATGGGTTGAACTGTGTCCCCTAAAAGTTGAAGTCCTAATCCTTAGTCACTCAGAATTGGAGCTTACTGAGGAATAGCGTCTCCACAGATATAATCAAGTTAAAATGCGGTCATGAGGGTGAACGCTATGCAGTATGACTGGTGTTCTTATAAGGAGAATAGGGTACTATTCTCCTTATAGTATAATAAGGGTATTCTTATTTGTTATTCAAATGAGGAAATATAAATAGTTGCTTAATGCATATTAACAGTGCCTGCCTCCAGTCAGATTGTTAGAATGTCCTTAGTGATCCAAGAATTCTTCCCCAGATGTTTCTGACTCCAAAGCCTGCACTCTTTTTACTGTTTGGAGCAGAGTCACCTGGTACCAAGAGATGTACATAGATGTGAGAGGAGAACACGGAGACTAAACTTGACTGTGTCTTCTCCGCTCTTCAGATGATGCTAATGGGTGCACCAAACTAAAGCAACGTATCTTTCATCTTCCTTTCCACGTAGTCAACCACCAGTCAGTCTCTGGATCAATGCTACCTTCTTGTATGAATATCATTTATCTTTGTCATTTTCTCTGGAGTAATTATTATGATTTGTCTCCTCAAAAAAAAGCTATTAATGTCAGTCTATCGCAAAAAAAAAATTAAATAGAAACATTTCAAAGAAACGTCACAACTGATTATAGTTCTAATTGTGCTTGTTCCCAAGTTAAGTACGACACTGCATATTACCGGGTAGAAACAAACCATAAATTATTGTATTTATGGCATGCATTACAGCACAGGATTGCAAGACAAATTCTTATGACAGGCATAAAAGAATTATTCAGAAACACTTCTCTGTTTGGTGCCAAATTTAGCGATAATTTATAGCTGTCTGAATTTCTACACCTGCTGCAAATTCCCTCAGATCCTCAAGTTTGACTGATCCCCCAGTGGTGGAATTTGAAGAGCCTTTTTTTTTTTTTTAACCTGTGGGGAAACTGTGACTCTTGCTGTGTACTTGAGTACAAAAATTTAGAAATCTAGACATTCAGCCCTTGCCAAGACTTGACTACGGCTGGGACAAAATAACTCCTGTCATCCCACATTCTGGCAGGCAGCTGAGGTACCTGGTCTGAAGGCCAGCTTCCTCAATCCATTATGGTAGAGGGTGGTTTAAAGGAAAACACTGATGCCAAAGAGAAACTTGGGATCCAGTCTGTATCTGAGTGAACATACCAGTGTTCTTACAGAGATGGATTTAGTTAACAAATAATATGGTCATTTATTTATTATTATTATAAGATTATAATAATAAGTTATATATTATTATATAATAATAAGTTATATATATATATCTGGTTATAAGGCAGAGTAAGAGAAATATCACATAGTATTGCTTATCTGCAGAATCTAAAACGAAATGATACAAACAAACTTGTTTACAGAACAGAAACAGACTCACAGACTTAGAGAACGAACTTAGGGTACCAGGAAGAAGAAGCGGGAAGGGATAGTTAGGCAGTTAGGGATGGACATGTACACACTGCTATATTTAAAATAGATAATCAACAAGGTCCTAATGTATAGCACAGGGAACTCTTCAATATTTTGTAGCAACCTAAATGGGAAAAAATTTTGAAAAGGAATAGATCAGTTCAGTTCATTTCAGTCGCTCAGTCGTGTCCAACTCTTTGCAACCCCATGAATCGCAGCACGCCAGGCCTCCCTGTCCATCACCAATTCCTGGAGTTTACCCAAACTCATGTCCATTGAGTCGGTGACACCATCCAACCATCTCATCCTCTGTCGTCCCCTTCTCCTCCTGCCCCCAATCCCTACCAGCATCAGGGTCTTTTCCAATGAGTCAACTCCTCACATGAGGTGGCCAAAACTGAAACTGGAGTTTCAGCTTTAGCATCATTCCTTCCAGAGAACACGTAGGGCTGATCTCCTTCAGAATGGACTGGTTGGATCTCCTTGCAGTCCAAGGGACTCTCAAGAGTCTTCTCCAGCACCACAGTTCAAAAGCATCAATTCTTTGTGTATTTATATAACTGAACCACTTTGCTGTACACCTGAACCTATCACAGCATTGTTAATCAGCTATATTCCAATAGAGAATAAAAAGTTAAAATAAAGAAGCTATTTATCCATAAATTCAGTAATTGGGATCTTTGATTTCTTATTTATAATATCATTATACTTATGTTGACAATCCGAGCTTCCCTGGTGGCCCATTGATAAAGAATTCACCTGTGACGCAGGAGACAGGGGTTCGAACCCTGGGTCAGGAAGATCCCCTGGAGGAGGGTGCTACCCTCTCTTCTTCCCTAGAGAATCCCGTGGATTGAAGGGCCTGGTGGGCTACGGTCCATGGGATCGCAGAGAGTCAGACATGACTGAAGTGATTGAGCATGCATGCATGTGATGACAATAATTCATTTTTTCTATAAAACTTACCACTAATTTCTATAATATGCACCTACTCCATTACAAACTTTTTTCTAGTACATCTAATACCATCTTTGCAATTCGGGGATCTGGTAGCATTGGTTACATCATAAGGAGGGGAAAACCAAAGCTCAGTAAGATTATGAAGGCCCATAGATGGTGAGAAAAAGCTAACATTCCATCAATATGTCAGGCTGGCTCTAAGCATCCAAAGTTTAGGCATCCTTTCCTCAGTCTCAGAGACAAGTACTATCATTCCCCTGATTTAAAAACAAGAGCCCTGGGGCATACAAGAGTGACAGGAACTATCACAAACCTCACAGGTATGAGTCCCTATCTTTGGGAGTTGTCTCATAAGACCTTATATTAATCTTTAATATGTTTGCATGAATTGGAAACTACAATATATGGAGAATACCACTTTCTCCTGCCCAACCTTCAGGTCCACGGTGTTGAATGCCAGCTCTCTGATTTTCCTTTGAGAAGACATGCCTGTGGCCTTGTAAAGCCGTATTGGCAAGTTGGCCAGGCAAGGGGTCCCATCCTCCCCCTTCCAGGGCGTGGGATCATGATCTAAGCTGAGACAGAGCTGCTTTGGAGCCTATATCTTGATTCAGATAACACAGAGACAGAGGGTGATTACAATGCATGCATCCAGATCATGGTGACACAGATAAAATGTTCCATACTCTGCTCTGCCAAGAGCCTTATAACTGCCTGGACTCCGGTCTTTCTTTATTATTCAGTTCAGTTCAGTTCAGTCACTCAGTCATTTCCGACTCTTTGTGACCCCATAAATTGCAGCATGCCAGGCCTCCCTGTCCATCACCAACTCCCGGAGTTTACCCAAACTCATGTCCATCGAGTCAGTGATGCCATCCAGCCATCTCATCCTCTGTTGTCCCCTTCTCCTCCTGCCCCCAATCCCTCCCAGCATCAGAGTCTTTTCTAATGAGTCAACTCTTGGCATGAGGTGGCCAAAGTATTGGAGTTTCAGCTTCAACATCAGTCCTTCCAATGAACACCCAGGGCTGATCTCCTTTAGGATGGACTGGTTGGATCTCCTTGCAGTCCAAGGGACTCTCAAGAGTCTTCTCCAACACCACAGTTCAAAAGCACCAATTCTTCGGCGCTTGGCTTTCTTCACGGTCCAACTCTCACATCCATACATGACCACTGGAAAAACCATAGCCTTGACTAGATGGACCTTTGTTGACAAAATAATGTCTCTGCTTTTGAATATGTTATCTAGGTTGGTCATAACTTTCCTGCCAAAGAGTAAGCGTCTTTTAATTTCATGGCTGCAATCACCACCTGCAGTGATTTTGGAGCCCCCCTCCCAAAAAAAAGTCTGACACTGTTTCCACTGTTTCCCATGAAGTGATGGGACCAGATGCCATGATCTTCGTTTTCTGAATGTTGAGCTTTAAGCCAACTTTTTCACTCTCCTCTTTCACTTTCATCAAGAGGCTTTTGAGTTCCTCTTCACTTTCTGCCATAAGGGTGGTGTCATCTGCATATCTGAGGTTACTGATATTTCTCCCAGCAATCTTGATTCCAGCTTGTGCTTCTTCCTTCCAGCTTGTGCTTTCTTCCAGCCCAGCGTTTCTCATGATGTATTCTGCATATAAGTTAAATAAGCATTATTATTATTATTTACTAAAATTTCTGTAGCCCAGACCATTTGTCAGAGACTATTTGAAATGGTACACATATGCAAACTCATTTAACCCTTATGTCATGTATTCCTTTCTGAGGTTTGCCTTCAATTTTTGAACTCACCCCTCTCCTCCCAGTAGGGTTCCCATAGACTTTTTTCCCTTACATTTGCCAGATTTGGTCTTTGTTACTAGCACTTAAAGATTCCTGCTTCAAAGTAAAATAAGCGTATAGGCAAATTAAACAATAGAAACTGATTAATGAGTATTAGTGTCCCTTTCTTTATTCCTACCACTCAAACAGCCACGGAACAGAAACACAAGAATGCAAAGAAAATGAGACGGTGCCAAAATAGGAGAATCGCAGATTTCTGGAGCTGGCCAAGGGTTCAGAGCCCACCTGAGCACACTCCACATTTTACATCAGGGTCGGGTCTAGATACAAGAAATGAGCACATCACAGTTACTCCCTTATTCCAGGGGGTGCAGTGGGTCTGCATGGGGTGTGGAGTGTAGATCTAATTAGTTATAGGTGGTGCTTCATCGAGTTTGATTAAATTCTGCACAGATGGGGTTGGGGAGTGGGGCTCAGCTTAATGAGATCATTAATGGGATGAGGCTTTGGTTTGAAGGTGCGCATGACAGTGGAAAGAGGATTGAACTAGTCCTGGGCCTCGGGTCTAACTCTGGGACTAACTTGTGAGCTGATTTTAGGTAAGTCACTTCATCTTGCATTTCAGTTCCTTCATCTCCAAAATGAAAAATGTTTGGCCTGATCATCTCTGAGAGATCGCACGTTCTAATCTCCAATTTTATGATTTCATGGTTTTTATTTCAAGAAATAGCAGGTACATCGGAGAAATGGGGATCATGGTAATTTACTGTGAATCTGGCAATTCATAAAGCATTGTGCATTTTACAAATCCCTCCTACATAAACCTCATTATTAGAGCCATATTACCCTTGTGAGTTTTATCCTTTCCCTTTTAAAGGGATATGAAGTGAATCTAATAAGGATAGCACCATGGGCTATCCAATCAACACAGGATTTGAGTCAGACCTTTTCGGCTCTCGTCTTAGCCAGTTCACAGCTTCGCTCTTACTTTCCCTTTGGGATCTGCAATAAACAGGGTGATCACACACGTGGCAAAGTGTTGTTGAGAGTGTACGAAAGAGGCATGAGTTCATCTAGCACAGGGCCTGTCACATGTATTCACTCTGTTAGTACATGTTTATCATTCTTGTCTTTAAACAAGGTGATTGCTGTCTATGAAGTCACAGGCCCTCATAAAGCTCCAGGGTTAGTACATTTTCTTTTAAATATACAGTACCTAAGAGACAAAAAAGAGGGTCTGGGGAAGAAGAGTGTAGTAGGGCATAAAGAGTGGGCACCGAGTGTGTGCGTCTGTATTTTTCACACTGACACCCACCGGGAGCCTGTGGCATAGAAGAGGCACCAGAACATCTAGTGGGTGGGAGGAGTTGGCCACCTCTGCCCTTAGCAAGCCCAGGCCTTACATAGGGGTCGTACATGAGTAGCCGTGGTGTCAGGAACGAACACTGTGTGACCATCAGCCTGGTGTCCTCTTGCTATGGCTGATCTACCTACACCTGCTGATAAATTATTCATCTGTCAGAAAGAGGTCAGTGCTGATCCCAAGATATGGTACAATCACTACAAAATATCAATAAGCTGTGTGGATCACAATAAACTGTGGAAAATTCTGAAAGAGATGGGAATAGCAGACCACCTGACCTGCCTCTTGAGAAACCTGTATGAAGGTCAGGAAGCAACAGTTAGAACTGGACATGGAACAACAGACTGGTTCCAAATAGGAAAAGGAGTACATCTTGGCTGTATATTGGCACCCTGCTTATTTAACTTCTATGCAGAGTACATCATGAGAAACACTGGGCTGGATGAAACACAAGCTGGAATCAGGGTTCCTGGGAGAAATATTAATAACCTCAGATATGCAGGTGACACCACCCTTATGGCAGAGTGAAGAACTAAAGAGCCTCTTGATGAAAGTGAAAGTGGAGAGTGAAATAGTTGGCTTAAAGCTCAACATTCAGAAAACTAAGATCATGGCATCTGGTCCCATCATGTCATGGCAAATAGATGGAGAAACAGTGGAAACAGTGGCAGACTTTATTTTGGGGGGCTCCAGAATCACTGCAGATGGTGACTGCAGCCGTGAAATTAAAAGATGCTTACTCCTTGGAAGGAAAGTTATGACCAACCTAGATAGCATACTAAAAAGAAGAGATATTACTTTGTCAACAAAGGTCTGTCTAGTCAAGGCTATAGTTTTTCCAGTGGTCATGTATGGATGTGAGAGTTGGACTGTAAAGAAAGCTGAGTGCTTAAGAATTGGTGCTTTTGAACCATGGTGTTGGAGAAAACTGTTGAGAGTCCCTTGGACTGCAAGGAGATCCAACCAGTCCATTCTGAAGGAGATCAGTCCTGGGTGTTCATTGGAAGGACTGATGTTGAAGGGGAAACTCCAATACTTTGGCCACCTGATGAGAAGAGCTGACTCATTTGAAAAGACCCTGATGCTGGGAAAGATTGAAGGCAGGAGAAGAAGGGGATGACAGAGGATGAGATGGTTGGATGGCATCACCGACTCAATGGAGATGAGTTTGAGTAACCTCCAGGAGTTGGTGATGGACAGGGAGGCCTGGTGTGCTGCAGTCCATGGGGTCTCTAAGAGTCAGACATGACTGAGTGACCGAACTGAACTGAGCAAGCTGGTTATATAGGTCTTATAGACCATTGCAAAGAGTTTATTCTATTTAGAGTAAAATAGAAAGCCTTTGGAGGTTTATAGCAGAAAGGTATAATAATCTAACATAGGTTTTACAAGAATGACTTCTAGGTTTGGTGGATATAGACAATAAAGAATATGTTTGAATACAGGAAAATGGTGAAAATATTATTTAAATTATTTTGGTAGAGATTTGGACTAGGATTTTTATAGTGGAAATAATGAGAAATGTTCATATTCTGGATATATTTTTAAGGTAGAAGGTATGTGTTGATGGTTTAGCATTACAGTTTGAGAGTATGAGATAAATTTGAGTGATCCAAATTTTTTGGTTTGTTTCCAGGAAGAAGAAGACTGAAAAAAAAAAAAAAAAAAGAAGAAGAAGAAGGCAAAGGAAAAAAGTTATCATGGTAAAGATCGTCTCAGTGTGTGGCTGTAAAAACCATTGTGAAGATTTCAGAAAAAATTATGGGAACTTTAACAGTGCCCCCTGAACTATGCAAAAATTGCTTTTAAAAAAGTTAAGGCTATTTTTCTTACAGAGTCTTGATTCTGATTTAAAGCCAAGGGGGATAATTATCTAAAAAGAGCTGTTTGTATAACTGTTTTCTAATAGACTAAACCTCAGTAAAATACATTCAGTTCAGTTCAGTCGCTCAGTTGTGTCCAACTCTTTGCGACCCCATGAGTTGCAGTACGCCAGGCCTCCCTGTCCATCACCAACTCCCGGAGTTCACTCAGACTCACGTCCATCGAGTCAGTGATGCCATCCAGCCATCTCATCCTCTGTCGTCCCCTTCTCCTCCTGCCCCCAATCCCTCCCAGCATCAGAGTCTTTTCCAATGAGTCAGCTCTTCGCATGAGGTGGCCAGAGTACTGGAGTTTCAGCTTTAGCATCATTCCTTCCAAAGAAATGCCAGGGCTGATCTCCTTCAGAATGGACTGGTTGGATCTCCTTGCAGTCCAAGGGACTCTCAAGAGTCTTCTCCAACACCACAGTTCAAAAGCATCAATTCTTCGGCGCTCAGCCTTCTTCACAGTCCAACTCTCACATCCATACATGACCACTGGAAAAACCATAGCCTTGACTAGACGAACCTTTGTTGGCAAAGTAATGTCTCTGCTTTTGAATATGCTGTCTAGGTTGGTCATAACTTTCCTTCCAAGGAGCAAGCGTCTTTTCATTTCATGGCTGCAGTCACCATACAAACACATAATGTGCACAAGACATTGATTTAGTTAATTATTGTCACTATTATTATTGTTTTATCAGAAACATTTCCTGCTTGGACAAAAACATACAGAAACAGTGCAAAACGGAAAGGATCCTCTTAAAAGTGGACCTCAGGCATCTTCTGGGCAAGGAGCAGGCAGAGGCAACTATAAGGAGGCTCCTTCTTCTGAGAATTGGATGGACGGCTCAGACAGGGGACAAAGAACCACCGAGAACCAGCAGCCCAGGGAGCAGGGCTGGTCTCGAGTCAAAACCCTGGGAACAAAAGCCCAACTGGACTTCAGAATCACTAGAGACGAGTAATTTCTGTGTGCTTCAGATTTTCATCCTTTTAACAGGAATGTCTACTGAAGTCATTCTTCTCTCTAATGTATGTTTGATGGGTGTAGAGTGGATGATTTGATCTTTAGCTCACAGTCCCGCAGATGGAGATAAATTGTACTCAAGATGCTGATTCAAAGAATTGCTCCTTGGAAAACCTCCATCTTTGGATCTGATTTAGCTGATGAGAGTCTGGCTTTGAGCTGATGCTATCCTGGGGTGAGTTGAGCTCCTGGATTCCTCGGGGGCGTGGTAAGCACCATTTGCAAGTGGGAGATACGTGAATCGCTGTAGAAGATTGTGTGGTCTCAGTATGGCCCAGCAACACCTTCCATCCACTTACCCTTGTGCTCTATGGCCGTGCCAGCCCCCTGTCGGGAGCTAAAGCTGACCCCTCCACTCCGTTGAATTTGGTGTTATGACTGGCGCCATGACACCTTTGACCAATACAATTATGTGCAAATACTTTGCCTGTGTTAGTCATTGTCTTTATTCAGCCAGGAGCTTCTATTTTTTCTCTCACAGAGTGCTTACTCTCACGACAAGATCGCTCCAAACCCAAACATCATGGGTTCAGAGAGACCCCTTGGGTCTGGAGAAGCCCACACCACATCCAGAGACCACGCAGGGACACCCTGGTGATGGCTCCGTCTGAGCTCTGCAACAACCGGCACCAATCTTGGAACTCAGCCTAGGGGACTCATTTCACGGCTACTGTGTCTCTGCAACCGCATCACCCATAGCTGAGCCCGGTCAACTCAGGACAGAAAGAGGAAAAAAATGAGAACCTGTTATCTAAGCCAGTCAGTTTGGGGGCAGTGTGTCGCACAGCAATAGATAATGGTAACGATCGCCTTCATTCCGTCTCGGTGATGGCTAATGAGCCAGCAGTGCAAAACAGCTAGCACAAGAGTTTGACGCTTAATACATGTTCTTTCCTTTTCAGTTCACATAAAGTTGACATAAAGCCGAGTATGATGTTGGCAGCACCTGAAATTACTCACATGTCTTAGTATCTGGCTGCTGCCTGTGGCCGAGTGAAACTTCCTCCCCCAAACTAGAATATAATTCCCCAGCTTTATGCCACATGATTCTGTGATTCAGTCGTGGGATCACTGTCACTTATGAGAGGTTGGTTATTAACCTTATTAAGGTTTTCGGGGAGCATGCTGTGAGAGCAACTTTCAGGACACATGGCAACAAATGTTATCATCAAGGGCAAAAAAGAAACACTGAGACAACTTTATAACACAAAGGCGGTTTTCAGTCCTGCGAAATACGTTTAGCAGTTTGGATTGAGTTTTCACTCTTCTGTTGTAAGAAGGGTTTATTTATGAAATATAAAGTTCTACTGAACCCTGTGTGACAACTCAGCACGAATTTCAAATTCAAATTTCAATTCCCTTCAGCGGAGTAGCAACACACTTTTGACACCACAACACTCAATACGCAGTTTACCATCCCTACGGTCATCAGAAGAGCGAAATTCAAGTTCTAAAAGCAAGAGTCTGCAGAACAGAATTCCCTTTGATTTCGAATTCTTTCTTGGTCAAGCCTAGAAAATAGAACCCTCACTGTACACGCTAAAGCTGAAGCTCGTTTGAATCAGGTTCTATGTATAAAGAAATCCTCAGTACTCCCCAGTCAAACTCTGTGCCCCCCACTTTCCCTGCAATGATGCCTGAAGTTACCACGTTGCAGAAACCTCGCAGGGAAAGGACAGACGCTTCCCTCTTTCTGTGAATGACTGTATTTGCAGATTGAATGCCCGAGTCGGGTTATTTGGATGCTCCCTGGCAAATAGCGCCACAAGGGGGCAGCAGAGGGCTGTGTTCCTGAACCCGGGCAGCCTGTCCGTGGGTCCTTCAGCGTCTCACCTGAGTCCCTCCAGACCTCTGACTGGAAAATTCACTTGTCTGGTACAGTCCAGAGAGCCGTCTTGATTCTACTCCTTGATTCTATTTCCAGTTAGTCCATTTTCTCAGGGGCTTGATGAGTTTTACTTGTGCGTTGCTACAGGTATTCGCTCCATCATCCATCAGACCCTTGGTTTCTCTTTTCTGGGCACCGTTCTAATCGCTGAGTCTACAAAACACAGCTGATCGTTTCGCCAAGACCTTTTCCTCTTGGGAGTCCTGCCAAGGCAGAGTGACTCTGTGGAAATGACACCCGTCGAGGACCAAAGCTACCTGGGTCCAGCCCTGCCTGCCTGCCTGCCTGCCCCACTTGCTCAGCTGCAAACCACCCCTGGATTCTCGGAGCCCCCGGGCTCATCTGATCCCTCACTCCCCGCTGCCCTCACACCTGCATTTCCTCTGCTTAGAGGCGGTAACCGTGGCCCCTATCAAGTTTCTGAAACCATCATGAGGTGAGGGTGTTTGAGTGTTTCCTGTGCTCCATTACTTCGTGTAAGAGCTCAGCCTATGCCTTTAATCAGCAGGCATGGTGATCCATTTTTATTCCTTTCTCCACTCGTTCTTCCATTTCTTTATTAATTTTTCTTACAATAGAGTTACTTTACAAGGTCGCATTAACTTCTACTTCATAGCAAAATGAATCAGCCGTGGGTAGAGTACGTATTTTTTTCAGTACCTTTGTGTGCCGGATACAGACCTTGATGATGAAGCTTGGATCAGGCAGACAGAAGACCCGCCCTGATGGTAGTTATGCCCTAGGACGAGGGGGGAGCAAGTCGACAAATACCATAATTATGGAATTTGTCACATGGTGACTTGTGCTAAGCATGGGGAGTGAAGCTGAGCCAGGCAGAGAGAAGGAAAATCATTACCGTTGTTGTCATCGCTGTAATACAGCTTTGGGAGGTTATCTACATAATCAATTGCAATCAATAAGAGTGGGAGATGCGGACTTCCCTGGGAGCCCTAAAATCAGACTGTGGGATTCTCCCCAGGCCAGAAGACAGCATTCAGGTGGGCCGGTGGTGTCGACATAGGGTTTGAACTTGCCTTTGAAGCAATGAATGGGAATTAGCTGTACAGGAAATGAAGCAGAGGCTGGGGTCTGAGACAAGAAAATAGCAGGTGGGAAGAAGAGGAGTGGAGCGAGGTGGGTGTGCAGAGCTGTGAGCACTGGCTAAGGTCAGCTGAGGCATGGATGAGCCACTCAGGGAGAGGTCGAGACTAGTTCCAGGATCTTGGGCTCCCAGTGCCCATGGGCACCGTGCTGGGTGAGTTTCATGCATTGACACATTGAAGGTTCACCCTGGCTTAACAAGGTGGGTATTGATACCCTTATTTTCAGGCAGATTTGACCTTTGGCCTATATAAAAGTAAAATCTAGCATGTGTACACAATGCCTCTTTTTAAAAAAAAATATTTATTTATTTGGTTGCACTGGGCTCCTCCTTGCGGCCTGCTGGCTTCTCTAGTTGTGCTGCACAGCTCTCTAGTTGTGGCATGTGGACTTAATTGCCCTGTGGCATTTGGGATCTGAGTTTCCTGATCAGGGATAGAACCTACGTCCCCTGTATTAGGGGGTGGATTCTTAATCGCTCATCACCAGGAAAGTCCCCACAATGTCTCCTTAGTAGGAAAATACATTTGTGTGCTTGGTTATGTTTGCAGGGCACCCAGTCTGTCCAAAGCAACTCATGGTGCCCAGCTAATGGCTCCCTATATGGCCTGACTGATGTTCCTAGAGGAATTCCTAAGGGCTTGTGCCATCTAGTGTTGATGGCCTCTTAGATCAGGCTGGGGCATAGTTTTATTAATTTCCAGCCAGGCCTTCTTGGTACCATGGCAGACTCCTCTGGGAAGTCCAGGGACTCACTCCTGCCTTGCTAACACCTGATCTTCAAAGCAGCTTGTGATGCTGTGACGACAAAGAGAATTTTAAGCAAGGAGCAGCCTTGGTCTTCTCGCTCAGGGCTGGGGGAGGATGCTTTCATGGGAACCACAAGAGGATAGCCTGTGGGACAAGGAGTAGGGGAAGAAGAGCATCCTGCCGCCGGGACTGGACACAGGAAATTGTTTGGGAGAGGCTGGGCTACACCACGTTGCAAATGGTTCATTGATTCTTGATCCATTTGTTTACTTTCTCGTGTGTGCACTCTTCTATTAAGTGTTATTTGTCTTAGGCCCAGGGACACTGAGAAAAAGAGACACATTTTGTCCAAGAGTTCAGAGTCTACTAGAAAAACAGATGGGTAAACAGAAATATCTGATTGAGAACAATTTTTGCAAAATTTAACATTTCTGCAAAATGTAACTGTGCTTCCCAGGTGGCTCAGTGGTAAAGAATCCGCCTGCCAGTGCAGGAGACACAGGAGACTTGGGTTCCATCCCTGGGTCAGGAAGATCCCCTGGAGTAGGAGATGGCAACCCACTCCAGCATTGTTGTCTGGAAAATTCCACAGGGAGTGGAGCCTGGTGGGGGTCGCAAAAGTGTTGGACATGACTCAGCGACTGAGCATGCATGCAACCTTTATAAATTTAACATCTTTGTGCCTCCATAAAATAGGGGTGAATAATAGTAGGTATCTCAATGATCTATTATGAATACTAAACAAGATAATACAAAAGGAGCATTGGGCTTATTTGTGACAAATAATATAGGCTACAATAATTATAGTTATTATTATTGTTTGTTGACACAGCAAAGTATAGAATCAGAGAAGAAATTAAATACAGTGACTTTATGAAAGCCATTTCCTCTAAGGGTGGAAGAAGGGAAATAGACTTGGGGAAGGATACAAAGAAATAATGTACCTGTAATATTGTACCTGTAATATCAAACGCATTTATTTAAAAAAAAATCTGGAGCAAATTAGACAGAATGTTAACATCTGTTAATTCAGCATGCTGCTCACAAGAGTGTTAATTGAATTGTTACATCTTTACTCATTTGTATGTTTGACATTTTTAAAGCTAAAAAAATTAAAAAACAATGAGAATAGGATGCTGTAAATGGAATGATGTGTGGCTGTGTCAGCCTGGGTTAAAGCAGGATTTAGGGTTTGGAATCAGGATCCGACCGGGAAAACCTCCCAGAAGTGTGCAGATATAGGGAATTTGGGGTCTGGAAGATGAATAAATCACGTGTTAAAACTCCTACTCTGTGCTAAGCACTGCACTAGATTCTTTTTGGTTTGAATTCACTTTAAGGGGAAATGTAGCAACTGTGCAGAATTCCAAGGGGCTCCACTGTGGTCTTGTTGCCACCGACATCACAGCTCAACTTCTGCTTCCCTCTCTTCCTCCCTCCAAGTTAGGGCTCCCAAGAGCAACTTCCTTCCTTCAAACACTGTCACTTGGGGAACTTGCAAGAGATCATGGAAGCAGACGGGAGTATGGGCTTTTGGAACTGTCACCATCTGTGGCTGGCAACAAACCTCCTGTCCGGGGAGTAAGGCAGCCCCAGGAGGTTGTACAGCTTCTGCCTGTGGTGGCCTGGTGGGGACATAGTGCAGCAGATGGGGTGTCCCAGGGTTTGGAGAAACACAAGAAAAATAACTGGATCCTCAGATTTCAGGGAACTCTCATCCTACAGACATAGCGCTCCCTCTGTTAAAAAGCTAGTTCTTCCTTTTTGAGGCGATGTAAAAGCTCTGACTTAAAGACAGCATGTGCCTCTGAGGATATAGCTCTGTCTCCTTCGTGGAGTCCAGACCAGAGCAGGAGGTGAGGCACAACACAACCCACCCAGGAAAGGGCTGCATGCAGTAGGAGGTGAAAGAGACGAAGCCCCAGAATGGGGCTTGACGGAACCAGCATGTCCTGGGGGTTGGACCCTGGTTGGGCTGGACAGAGTGGGGAAGAACCCAAGGTTTGACCAGGGAGGCTTTGGTGATATGGGGACATTCTCTATGGTACAGAATCCTCATTGCCCACAAGGAACCACAGAGACAGTCCCAAGAAATGTCAAAGCTGCCATAACAGAGATGCCTGTTGAACTCCTAGTGTGGTACCCTGCTTTGAGGACACCAACCAGCCAGCAGCAAGCTGATTTCACTGAACCCATCCATTTTCAAAGGTGTTCTGGTTGCCATCTCTGGGAAGCAGATACTCAACCAGATTTGGGAGGACAACAGGTTTATTGTGTAACAGTGGAAGGAAAAGGGTAAGGACAGGTCAGTGAGGGACAGCCATCAGACTGATGGAGGGTCAGCTGCTGGGACTGCTGGCTGCTACCCACTCTCAAATGGGAATCCCAGACCACCTAACCTGCCTCTTGAGAAATCTGTATGCAGGTCAGGAAGCAACAGTTAGAACTGGACATGGAACAACAGACTGGTTCCAAATAGGAAAAGGAGTCCGTCAAGGCTGTATATTGTCACCCTGCTTATTTAACTTATATGCAGAGTACATCATGAGAAACGCTGGGCTGGAAGAAGAACAAGCTGGAATCAAGATTGCCAGGAGAAATATCAGTAACCTCAGATACGCAGATGACACCACCCTTATGGTAGAAAGTGAAGAGGAAATCAAAAGCCTCTTGATGAAAGTGAAAGAGGACAGTGAAAAAGTTGGCTTAAAGCTCAACATTCAGAAAACTAGGATCATGGCATCCGGTCCCATCACTTCATGGGAAATAGATGGGGAAACAGTGAAAACAGTGTCAGACTTTACTTTTTGGGGCTCCAAAATCACTGCAGATGGTGACTGCAGCCATGAAATTAAAAGACTCTTGCTCCTTGGAAGAAAAGTTATGACCAACCTAGACAGCATATTAAAAAGCAGAGACATCACTTTGCCAACAAAGGTCCATCTAGTCAAAGCTATGGTTTTTCTAGTAGTCATGTATGGATGTGAGAGTTGGACTATAAGGAAAGCTGAGTGCAAAAGAATTGATGCTTTTGAACTGTGGTTTTGGAGAAGACTCTTGAGAGTCCCTTGGACTGCAAGGAGATCCAACCAGTCCATCCTAAAGGAAATGAGTCCTGAATATTCATTGGAAGGACTGATGTTGAAGCTGAAACTCCAATACTTTGGCCTCCTGATGGGAAGAACACTCATTGGAAAAGACCCAGATGCTGGGAAAGATTGAAGGCAGGAAGAGAAGGGGACGACAGAGGATGAGATGGTTGGATGGCATCACCGACTCAATGGACATGAGTTTGAGTAGTCTCCAGGAGTTGGTGTTGGACAGGGCAGCCTGGTGTGCTGCAGTCCATGGAGTTGCAAAGAGTCAGACACATCTGAGCGACTGAACTGAACTGAACAGAACCCTCTCTCAGCTGAAGGCTTCCTGGACATGGCCTCAGCTGAAGGGCACTGAGTCAGGCTGTGTCTTCTTTAGAGAGCTTGCACTCAGGGACTGACCATTCAGTACAATAAATCCCAGTACAGAGGAGCCTAGAGGGCTCCAGTCCATGGTGTCACAAGAGACAGACATGATGCAGTGACTAAACCACCAACGATGGATCCTTAGGTTTCCTTTTCTCAACTTGGGATGACTTGGAAGAGGGATCCCAGCTCCCAAGCTCCCCAGGGGATCTGCTGAGGTTTTTTTTTGGTGAGTAAATCTCAGCTGGACATTTCCTTTCACCCAACCTTGCTTCTTTGAGTCCTTGATGTGTATTTATCCTGAGAGCGCTTCCCAAGTTTCCTTCTTCACATCAGCCTCCACTGCAGAGAAGCCTCCACTGCTGACCTAGATGTGTGGTTAAGCGTGTAGAGTCTAGATCAGCCTGCCTGGGTCCAAATTTATCTCTATCACCGATTAGCTGCATGATCTTGGGTGAATTATTTAAGCTCCGACGCCTCCTTTTCCTCATCTGCTACATGGAGATGATAACACCTATTGTGTTGTCATGTGAAAATTAAGTAGGATGTAAGTGAAAGAGCTAGCACCCTGTCTGCTACACCATAAGTACTATGGAGCTGTCCATTATTACCATGGAGGTTATGGCTATAGAATATGTTTGTTAAGAATGGAGTGATGCAGACAGTCTGGGTTTGACTGTGGGGTTTTCTGCATATGAGCTTTGTGATCTTGACTCTATCTGCCTGTGTCTGAATTGCCTTCACTGCACAGTGGAGGTAATAGTAGTGCTCATAGAATATAATTGTTATGGTGGCAATTCATTGAGTAGTCTTCACAGAAAAAAAATCACTTAGCTCACTGCCTAATCCATACTAAGTCCTCAGTGAGTAATGGTTATAATTAGGGAACAAATGAAAACTAACATACATTAAACAGTTATTGTGTGTCAAGAACTATGTATTTCACTGAATTCCATAACATTATTTGACAAATAATTTGTCCCAAACTTTTAAAGTTGCATGGATGAGTGTCAGAACAATTGCATTATTAGTGCTACAATATCCCACTTTTAGGAATTCTCCTTTGATAGATGCCTCCTGTCCCCACCCACTCCCCAGCATATAGTGGAATAAGTTTCATCCATGACACCTGTACTACCCAAGTCATTAGCTTTCTCACTCTTAATTTTCATTGGGTTTTTAAAAATATAAACTAATTTATTTTAATTGGAGGCTAATTACTTTACAATACTGTATTGGTTTTGCCATACATAAACATGAATCTGCCACGGGTATACACATGTTCCCCATCCCAAACCCCCCTCCCTCCTCCCTCCCTGTACCATCCCTCTGGGTCATCCCAGTGCACCAGCCCCGAGCATCCTGTATCATGCATCGAACCAGGACTGGCAATTCATTCCACATGTGATAATATACATGTTTCAATGCCATTCTCCCAAATCATCCCACCCTCACACAGAGTCCAAAAGACTGTTCTATACATCTGTGTCTCTTCTGCTGTCTTGCATACAGGGTTATTGTTACCATCTTTCTAAATTCCATATACATGCGTTAGTATACTGTATTGGTGTTTTTTTTTTTCAGGCTTACTTCACTCTGTATAATAGGCTCCAGTTTCATCCACCTCATTAGAACTGATTCAAATGTATTCTTTTTAATGGCTGAGTAATACTCCATTGTGTATATGTACCACACCTTTCTTATCCATTCATCTGCTGATGGGCATCTATCTAGGTTGCTTCCATGCCCTGGCTATTATAAATATTACTGCGATGAACATTGGGGTACACGTGTCTCTTTCAATTCTGGTTTCTTTGGTGTGCATGCCCAGCAGTGGGATTGCTGGATCATATGGCATTTCTATTTCCAGTTTTTTAAGGAATCTCCACACTGTTCTCCATAGTGGCTGTACTAGTTTGCATTCCCACCAACAATGTAAGAGGGTTCCCTTTTCTTCACACCCTCTCCAGCATTTATTGCTTGTAGACTTTTGGGTAGCAGCCATTCTGACTGGCGTGAAATGGTACCTCATTGTGGTTTGATTTGCATTTCTCTGATAATGAGTGATGTTGAGCATCTTTTCATGTGTTTGTTAGCCATCTGTATGTCTTCTTTGGAGAAATGTCTATTTAGTTCTTTGGCCCATTTTTGGATTGGGTTGTTTATTTTTCTGGAGTTGAGCTGTAGGAGTTGCTTGTATATTTTTGAGATTAATTCTTTGTCAGTTGCTTCATTTGCTATTATTTTCTCCCATTCTGAAGGCTGTATTTTCACCTGGCTTATAGTTTCCTTTGTTGTGCAGAAGCTTTTAAGTTTAATTAAGTCCCATTTGTCTATTTTTGCTTTTATTTCCAGTATTCTGGGAGGTGGGTCATAGAGGATCCTGCTGTGATTTATGTTGGAGAGTGTTTTGCCTATGTCCTCCTCTAGGAGTTTTATAGTTTCTGGTCTTACATTTAGATCTTTAATCCATTTTGAGTTTATTTTTGTGTATGGTGTTAGAAAGTGTTCTAGTTTCATTCTTTTACAAGTGGTTGACCAGTTTTCCCAGCACCACTTGTTAAAGAGATTGTCCTTTCTCCATTGTACATTCTTGCCTCCTTTGTCAAAGATAAGGTGTCCATAGGTGGGTGGCTTTATCTCTGGGCTTTCTATTTTGCTCCATTGATCTATATTTCTGTATTTGTGCCAGTACCATACTGTCTTGATGACTGTGGCTTTGTAGCAGAGCCTGAAGTCAGGCAGGTTGATTCCTCCAGTTCCATTCTTTCTCAAGATTGCTTTGACTATTCAAGGTTTTTGTATTTCCATACAAATTGTGAAATTGTTTGTTCTAGCTCTGTGAAAAATACCATTGGTAGCTTGATAGGGATTGCATTGAATCTATAGATTGCTTTGGGTAGTATACTTATTTTCACTATATTTATTCTTCCAATCCATGAACACGGTATATTTCTCCATTTATTGGTGTCCTCTTTGATTTCCTTCACCAGTGTTTTATAGTTTTCTATATATAGGTCTTTTGTTTCTTTAGGTGGATATATTCCTAAGTATTTTATTCTTTTCATTGCAATAGTGAATGAAATTGTTTCCTTAATTTTTCTTTTTATTTTCTGATTATTAGTGTATAAGAATGCAAGGGATTTCTGTGTGTTGATTTTATATCCTGCAACTTTATTATATTCATTGATTAGCTCTAGTAATTTTCTGGTGGAGTCTTTAGGGTTTTCTATGTAGAGGATAATGTCATCTGCAAACAGTGAGAGTTTTACTTCTTCTTTTCCAATTTGGATTCCTTTTATTTCTTTTTCTGCTCTGATTGCTGTGGCCAAAACTTCCAAAACTATATTGAATAGTAGTGGTGAGAGTTTCTGACTTAAGGGGAAATGCTTTCAATTTTTCACCATTGAGGATAATGTTTGCTGTGGGTTTGTCATATATAGCTTTTATTATGTTGAGGTACGTTCCTTCTATTCCTGCTTTCTGGAGGGTTTTTGGAGAAGGCAATGGCACTCCACTCCAGTACTCTTGCCTGGCAAATCCCATGGACGGAGGAGCCTGGTAGGCTGTAGTCCATGGGGTCGCGAAGAGTCGGACACGACTGAGTGACTTCACTTTCACTTCTCACTTTCATGCATTGGAGAAGGAAATGGCAACCCACCCCAGTGTTCTTGCCTGGAGAATCCCATGGACAGAGAAGCCTGGTAGGCTGCAGTCTGTGGGGTCGCACAGAGTCGGATACAACTGAAGTGACTTGGCGGCGGCGGATGGTTTTTATCATAAATGGTTGTTAAATTTTGTCAAGGCTTTCTCTGCATCTATTGAGATAATCATATAGCTTTTATTTTTCAATTTGTTAATGTGGTGTATTACATTGATTGATTTGTGGATATTGAAGAATCCTTGCATTCCTGGGATAAAACCCACTTGGTCATGACGTATGATCTTTTTAATGTGCTGTTGGATTCTGATTGCTAGAATTTTGTTAAGGATTTTTGCATCTATGTTCATCAGTGATATTGGCCTGTAGTTTTCTTTTTTTGTGGGATCTTTGTCAGGTTTTGGTATTAGGGTGATGGTGGCCTCATAGAATGAGTTTGGAAGTTTACCTTCCTCTGCAATTTTCTGGAAGAGTTTGAGTAGGATAGGTGTTAGCTCTCCTCTAAATTTTTGGTGGAATTCAGCTGTGAAGCTGTCTGGACCTGGGCTTTCGTTTGCTGGAAGATTTCTAATTACAGTTTCAATTTCCGTGCTTGTGATGGGTCTGTTAAGGTTTTCTATTTCTTCCTGGTTCAGTTTTGGAAAGTTGTACTTTTCTAAGAATTTGTCCATTTCTTCTAAGTTGTCCATTTTATTGGCATATAATTGCTGATAGTAGTCTCTTATGATCCTTTGTATTTCTGTGTTGTCTGTTGTGATCTCTCCATTTTCATTTCTAATTTTATTGATTTGACTTTTCTCCCTTTGTCTCTTGATGAGTCTGGCTAATGGTTTGTCATTTTTTTTTTTATCCTCTCAAAGAATCAGCTTTTGGCTGTGTTGATTTTTGCTATGGTCTCTTTTGTTTCTTTTATTTCTGCCCTAATTTTTAAGATTTCTTTCCTTCTACTAACCCTGGGGTTCTTTATTTCTTCCTTTTCTAGTTGCTTTAGGTGTAGAGTTAGGTTATTTATTTGACTTTTTTCTTGTTTCTTGAGGTATGCCTGTATTGTTATGAACCTTCCTCTTAGCACTGCTTCTACAGTGTCCCACAGTTTTGGATTGTTGTGTTTTCATTTTCATTCATTTCTATGCATATTTTGATTTCTTTTGTGATTGGTTGGTTATTCAGCAGCATGTTGTTCAGCCTCCATATTTTGGAATTTTTAATAGTTTCTCTCCTGTAATTGAGATCTAAATCTTACTGCATTGTGGTCAGAAAAGATGCTTGGAATTATTTCAATTTTTTTGAATTTACCAAGGCTAGATTTATGGCCCAGGATGTGATCTATCCTGGAGAAGGTTCCGTGTGTGCTTGAGAGAAAGGTGAAATTCATTGTTTGGGGGTGAAATGTCCTATAGATATCAATTAGGTCTAAATAGTCTATTGTGTCATTTGAAGTTTGTGTTTCCTTGTTAATTTTCTGTTTAGTTGATCTAGCCATAAGTGTGAATGGGGTATTAAAGTCTCCCACTATTATTGTGTTATTGTTAATTTCCCCTTTCATACTTGTTAGCATTTGTCTTACGTATTGTGGTGCTCCTATGTTGGGGGCATATATATTTATAATTGTTATATCTTCTTCTTGGATTGATCCTTTGATCATTATGTAGTGTCCTTCTTTGTCTCTTTTCACAGCCTTTGTTTTAAAGTCTGTTTTATCTGATATGGGTATTGCTACTCCTGCTTTCCTTTGGTCTCTATTTGCATGGAATATCTTTTTCCAGCCCTTCACTTTCAGTCTGTATGTGTCCCTTGTTTCAGGGTGGGTCTCTTGTAGACAACATATATAGGGGTCTTGTTTTTGTATCCATTCAGCCAGTCTTTGTCTTTTGGTTGGGGCATTCAACCCATTTACGTTTAAGGTAATTATTGATAAGTATGATCCCGTTGCCATTTACTTTATTGTTTTGGGTTCGAGGTTATACACCCTTTCTGTGTTTTTTGTCTAGAGAAGATCCTTTAGCATTTGTTGGAGAGCTGGTTTGGTGGTGCTGAATTCTCTCAGCTTTTGCTTGTCTATAAAGCTTTTGATTTCTCCTTCATATTTGAATGAGATCCTTGCTGGGTACAGGATCCTTGCTGGCTGTAGGTTATTTTCTTTCATCACTTTAAGTATGACCTGCCATTCCTTCCTAGCCTGAAGAGTTTCTATTGAAAGATCAGCTGTTATGCTTATGGGAATCCCCTTGTGTGTTATTTGTTGTTTTTCCTTGCTGCTTTTAATATTTGTTCTTTGTGTTTGATCTTTGTTAATTCGATTAATATGTGTCTTGGGGTGTCTTGCCTTGGGTTTATCCTGTTTGGGACTCTCTGGGTTTCTTGGACTTGGGTGATTATTTCCTTCCCCATTTTAGGGAAGTTTTCAACTATTATCTCCTCAAGTATTTTCTCATGGCCTTTCTTTTTGTCTTCTTTTTCTGGGACTCCTATAATTCGAATGTTGGGGCATTTAACATTGTCCCAGAGGTCCCGATGTTGTCCTCATTTCTTTTAACTTGTTTTTCTTTTTTCCTCTCTGTTTCATTTATTTCTACCATTCTATTTTCTACCTCACTTATCCTATCTTCTGCCTCCGTTATTCTACTGTTGGTTCCCTCCAGAGTGCTTTTGATCTCATTTATTGCATTGTTCATTATATATTGACTCTTTTTTATTTCTTCTAGGTCCTTGTTAAACCTTTCTTGCATCTTCTCAGTCCTTGTCTCCAGGCTATTTATCTGTATATCCATTTTGTTTTCAAGATTTTGGATCATTTTCATTATCATTATTTGAAATTCTTTATCAGGTAGATTCCCTATCTCTTCTTCTTTCGTTTGATTTTGTGGGCATTTATCCTGTTCCTTTACCTGCTGGGTATTTCTCTGCCTCTTCATCTTATTTATATTGCTGTGTTTGAGGTGGCCTTTCCATATTCTGGCACTTTGTGGAGTTCTCTTTATTGTGGAGTTTCCTCACTGTGGGTGGGGTTGTACGGGTGGCTTGTCAAGGTTTCCTGGTTAGGGAAGCTTGTGTTGGTGTTCTGGTGAGTGGAGCTGGATTTCTTCTCTCTGGAGTGCAATGAAGTGTCCAGTAATGAGTTATGAGATGTCAGTGGGTTTGGAGTGACTTTGGGCAGCCTGTATATTGAAGCTCAGGGCTGTGTTCCTGTGTTGCTGGAGAATTTGCATGGTATGTCTTGCTCTGGAACTTGTTGGCCCTTGGGTGGTGCTTGGTTTCAGTGTAGGTATGGAGGCATTTGATGACCTCCTATCAATTTATGTTCCCTGGAGTCAGGAGTTCTCTGGTGTTCTCAGGATTTGGACTTAAGCCTCCTGCCCCTGGTTTTCAGTCTTATTCTTACAGTAGTCTCAAGACTTCTCCATCTATACAGCACCGATGATAAAACATCTAGGTTAAAGATGAAAAGTTTCTCCACAGTGAGGGACACCCAGAGGGGTTCACAGAGTTACATGGAGAATAGAAGAGGGAGGAGCGAGATAGAGGTGACCAAGAGGAGAAGAGGGGGAATCAAAAGAGGAGTGAGCAAGCTAGCCAGTAATAACTTCCTTATGTGCAGTCCACAGTCTGGACTACTCAGAGATGTTCACAGAGTTATTCAGAGAAGAGAAGAGGGAGGAAGGAGAGAGAGGTGTCCAGGAGGACAAAGTGGGGAATCAAAAGGAGAGAGACAGATCCAGCCAGTAATCAGTTCCCTAAGTGTTCTCCACTGTCCAGAACACACAAAGAGATTCACAGAGTTGGGTAGAGAAGAGAAGGGGGAGGGAGGAGATAGAGGTGACCTGGTGGAGACAAAGGAGAGTCCAAAGGGGGAGAGAGCAGTCAAGCCAGTAATCTCGCTCCCAAGTAAAAATGGGTACTGAAGATTGGGTTCTTAAAGGTACAAAATTGATAACAAATACAAAAAAGCAAAGATTAAAAATCTAGAGTAGAGGTTGGATTCTCAAAAATACAGTATTAAAGAAAAAATAGTCACAAAAATTATAAAAAAAATATATATGAAGTTTGCTTTAACAAGTAGCGTCTTTTTTTTTTTTTGCAAAGTAATAGTAGGTTATAAAAATGAAAATTAAAGGAGTAATAGAGGACTTAAAAGTATTTTTTTTTTTAATTAAAGAATGATAATAGTAAAAATATATCTAGGACTTTTCTCTGGTGTTGTTGTGGGCAGTGTGGGATCAGTTCATTTTCAGATAGTTCCTTGATTGGCTTATATTTCTCAAGATCTATAGGCCCCTTCCTAGGTAGTTGGTGCTAACTACAGGGATTTAATCTATTGCACCTGTCACTTCCAAGGCGGTTCCCTCTGTTTTAGCTTCTGTTTGGTGTTCTCTTCAGTGTCTAATTTCGACCCTGCCACAAGGGGGCGGTGGTGGACACTTTTTAGGCTCACTTGTTCAGTCGTGCTGTGGGGAGGGAGGGACGCGGCAAACATAACACTGGCGTGTGCTTGCAATGTCTCAGCCACACTGGGCCTGCCCCTGCTCAGGGCGCATGTGCTTTCCCTGTCTACACTGCTTAGGCTCTAGGTTGCTCTGCCGGGAACTGTCTGAGGCCGGCCCTGGGTTACATGCTCCTCCCAGGTCTAAGCCCCTCAGGTTCAGGCACTCGGGTAGTCCTCAGAGGCACAGACTCGGTTGGGCCTGCGTTTTATACCCTTCCCAGGTCCGAGCAGCTCAGGTGACCAGGTGTTTGGCGAGCCTGATCGCTGTGACTTATCGCCTCCCCTGTCCCTGCCGCTCAGTTTTCTGGGTGTACAACCGGTGCACCTTCTCAGGTGGATGTTGCCCGTTCAGAATCACAAGAAGTCTTGGTTAGCCACGAAGCCTGCCTGCAGTTTGGTAGATGATGCCTCTCTGGGGCCGCAATTGCCCCCTTCCGGCTCTGGCTGCCCTCGCCTGCCTGTCACTGGAGGGGGATGGATTGGTCTGCAGCCATCTAGCTCTGCTCAGTCCTTTGTTCTGTGAGCAGGCTTGATGGTATCTTAGGTTAGGGCTTTTCGTGTAGCTCTGTTGCTGCTGCTAAGTCCGCTTCAGTCGTGTCCGACTCTGTGCGACCTCAGAGACGGCAGCCCACCAGGCTCCCCTGTCTCTGGAATTCTCCAGGCAAGAACACTGGAGTGGGTTGCCATTTCCTTCTCCAATGCATGAAAGTGAAAAGTGAATGTGAAGTCGCTCAGTCGTGTCCAACTCCTAGCGACACCATAGACTGCAGCCTACCAGGCTCCTCCATCCATGGGATTTTCCAGGCAAGAGTACTGGAGTGGGGTGCCATTGCCTTCTCTGCGTGTAGCTCTAGTCAGTCCTTGGTTCTGTGAGCGGGCCTGGAGGTGTCTTAGGTTAGGGCTTTTCACAGGATAGCTATCCCACAGTCTGGTTTGCGATCTTAAGTTAGTTCCCTCAGATTGCCCTGGGGGCATTCAGGCCCGGTCCTTACTCTAAGCAATGCAGCCCATGCCTCCCTGCCCAGCCCCCACTTGCTAGTGGCAGATGCAGGAGTCTGCGCTGCTTCTCCACTGGGAGTTACTGTTGGGCACGTAATCTGTGGGTTTTAATTATTTTTTTATTTTTCCTCACGGTTATGTTGCCCTCTGTGGTTCCAAGGCTTGCCACAGACTCGCTAGTGAGAGTGTTCCCTGGTGTTTGGAAAGTTCTCTCTTTTTTAAGATTCCCTTCCCAGGACGAATCTCCATCCCTACCTCTTTTGTCTCTCTTTTTATCTTTTATATTTTTCCTACCTCCTTTGGAAGACAGTGGGCTGCTTTTCTGGGTGCCTGATGTCCTCTGCCAGCATTCAGAAGTTGTTTTGTGGAATTTAATCAGTGTTCAAATGTTCTTTTGATGAATTTGTGAGGGAGAAAGTGGTTTCCCTGTCCTATTCCTCTGCCATCTTAGGACTTCCGCCTTCATTGGGTTTTTAATCCCAGTTGTCTTGCTGAGGGCAGGAATTTTATCTTTACTGCTGACTCCCCAGGTCTAGGTCTAGCCCCTGACGCAGAGCCAACATTTCACAAAATTTGTCAACCAATGATGAATTCAGTGAAATTGCATATTATCACCCACATGTAAACTTATTTCACGTTCTGGGTGCACTTTGGGTTTCTCTTTCCAGTGCCATGTTGAGTTTTCTTCCTTGTTGGAGTTTCACTCATGGCAACACCCTCTCCTCCCTTGTTATTAGTTATTAAGATTCCTAACACAGACGTTAAGAGACTAGGATCCCTGTCCAGCCCCTTCCCCACCCGACACCTAACTCAGAAGCATGTCCTTTGAATTTGGGAGACAGACTGTCTCCAATGCACCTTCCAGCAGGGTTTCCATAGCAACCGCTGCCACTTCAAAGGTGCCAGAATGTCTCCATCTTACATCTGACTTTCTCCCTCCCTGTGTATGTGCCGTTCAGGTAACACCAGGCGGTTGAAATGAGCCTCAGGTCACCTTACCAAATGTTTCACAGCTGGCAGGAGCAGGTGTACTTATTAAATAAATTACGTGAGCGACATAGAGGCTGGGGCGTCATCTTCCTGCCACTCCAGAAAGAAGGCTGCTTTCATCGGATTTGCTGTCGGTCAGGAATCCCTGGTCTTAAAGGGCTTAATGTCTCGGTGCTCCATGATGATCTAGATGGTGGGGTGGGGTGGGGATGGAGGGAGGTGTATATGTATACACGTGGCTCCTTCTCTTCATTGTACAGCACAAACTAACAAACATTGTAGAGCAATTACACTACAGTTTAAAAAAAGTGACTCAGTGTAGTTTTATCTTTTCTTATTTTTCCCATTACTCATGCTTGCTTTTGAATGTTCCCCATCCTTGTTTTGGAAGTCAAATGGGAAGGCAGCAATAGTAACACATTTTGAGGGGATGAGGCTTCAGACCGGGTATCTCATTTTTGTCAGGAAGCCACTCACACCTAGAATCCTCACTCTTCTAATAAGAAGATTTCGAGTTGTGTTCCCAGGGTCTACCCAAACTCAGCTGTGCACAGCACTCTTCAGTAACATGGTTTATGTTTACTTATTTATTACTTGATTTAGCAAATATTGGCTGGGTTTACATGTAATCTCAAATCCTTTAAGAGTCAAGAAAATTTTATTTATTTAGAAATCATTCTTGTATAGTTTGTAATGTGACATTTATATTATGATGCATGTTGCTTCATGTTTAATTTTCTTTCCTTTTTATTTCACTGAGCTGGGGAGGGTGTGGCTGGGAATGTGATTATCTGATACTTATAATATGCTTATGAAAAGGCTTCTAGCTGTTGAAATCACCCCATGGCAAAGCTTGTGTTATAAGGGAAAGTGTACCAGGAAAAGACAGATGGAAAAAAAAAAAAAAAAGAAACCAGAGGATCATGAGAAGGGTTTGCTGATCTTTATGTGAATAGAATTCTGCATATAAAATAGAAAATGTATCTATTTCACAAAATGAATTTGGATGAATTTTGGGAAACAGACATATGTACATAAAAAATGAACATAACCTAACCTGTTACTTAAACCACTAGATGTAGACTATCCTCTACTGTATCAGGGTGTGTAGAGCTAATGGATAGAGTATGTAATAGTTACATCACCTTAGAAATTAAACATTCCCAGTTAAAATTGATGATTTGATACTGATTCCTAACATCATTCTATACATCAAGTCATCGATGCCCAGAGTGTCAAGGCCACTGATTTTGAAGAGCGAGGAGTCTTATAGTGTGGTTACCTGGGTTAGAGAGGACTTTGAAGTGTCACATTTTCATAGGTGGCTTCAATCAAAACAGAAATTCTTATTAAGGTAATGATGTATCTCATTTGTTACAAATCCTAATTTCAACTCAGATAGTATATATGATTTAGAGAAAGAATTGTGTGCATGCTCAGTCATTTCTGATTGTGACCCCATGGACTGTAGCCTGTCAGTCTCCTCTGTCCATGGGATTTCCAGGCAAGAATACTGGAGTGGGTTGCCATTTCCTTCTCCAGGGGATATTCCTGACCCAGGGATTAAACACATGTCTCCTGCCTTGGCAGGCAGATTCTCTACAACTGAGTCATCTGGGAAAGTAAATAATAAAATCCCTAGACTCTTCTCTCATGAAACGTTCTAATTCTAATCTAACTCTATTTTTTCCCCCAAATTGATTCTACCTTGAATCTTTTAACTTGGAGGTAGAGTGTTCCAACCCATCAAGCCATTTCCATAGGGGCTTGAGAAATTAAAGCTCCCTTCCCTGGTGACTCTGATGGTAAAGAATCCACCTGTGATGCAGGGGACCTGGGTTGGACCCCTGGGTTGGGAAGATCCCCTGGAGGAGGGAACAGCTACCCACTCCAGTATTCTCGCCTGGAGAATTCCATGGACAGAGGAGCGTGGCAGGTTAAAGTCCATGGGATCACACAGAGTCAGACTGAGTGACTAAGCACAACATTGGTTACTGTGTTAAGGGAAGTCAGGATTCAGAAAATAAACCTGTGTGTCCCAGAATCATCTGTATGCAGGGTAATTTCTTCCTTTTGCAGTAAACTTGTTTCTACTCATGGAAATACAATAGAATGATTAACAAGATGTTTTCTGAAATCTTGGGTACAAAAACATCTGTTTTGTTTTATGACCTTTGAAGCCTCTAAAGCTAGGTCTCTCCCCTGACTTTCTATCTCTGTTAGCTCACTATATTTGTTCTATTCATGTAATTTTGTTTGTTAGAACAAAGGTACAGCTGGTTTGATGGAATATATTTTTGAGAAAGTAGATCGCCTATAAATTCATTTGCTTCACAATAATTAATTTGAACAAACTCCAAAAATATGCTTTAATAACTTCTCAGATCCCAATTAGGGCCAAATTAATGGCTTCCATTTATGGCAGGGCCAATCTGATTAGGTCTCTTGTTTGGTTGTGCTGCAAGCATTATCCACCCTGAGGGGAACCAGGCTAAATACAAATCTTCAGATTGATTTAACCACAAATGTGTATTTATAAATTGCAACTGACTTTTCTAATTAATTTTGCATCGTGCTAATGGTTTTTCTTTGTAACCACTGATTATATCAGGAGGGATCCAAGCCAGATCTGGAGCCATTTGCAGTCACTGTTAGTGTAGAGAGAAATGAGAGGAAGCAATAAAGAAAGCAGCTTCTAGGGACCTAACTCCTGGAAGGTAGTTACTGATTTCAACAAATGTCTAGAGAAGCAATGCAATCCAGAGCATCAGTTAGGAAGATCCACCCTATTACCCGTTTTACAGCTGGGTTTCCTTGCAACTGAATTTTTTTTTTTTTTTGCTGAAGAAAATGTTTAAATGATTATTGCAAAGTCTGTGTCAAGGTTAGACATCAAAGAATATGAAATGGCTTCCAATTATGGGAAGGAAAAGTCATGAGGACAGATTTTCAAGAAATATAAGGTGTCAAAGACAGGGCTAAGGAGGAGGAGACCTGGATATTCAGGGTACTTTTGCTTCTTAATAAGATTCATTTCCAGTTGGCCAGCTGGTGGTATTGATATGAGTACAAGAAAAAAAATGAGATGGAGCTGGCATGAGAGAATAGAATATGTCAGATGGAAGAAGTGTGGTTGAGCCTTAGCAAAGCTAGAACAAACTAAACAGAGCTGAGTCAAAACACAACTATCAGGAACTATCACAACATTGTAAACCAAGTATATTTCAATTAAAAAAAAAGAAAATAATGGTAATAAATTTAAGTCCTACTGGAAACAAGGGAGTAGAGATATGAATGGAGAAGGATGAAGCAATTCAGAGTGTCCTATTAGAGTCTTGGGCTTCCCAGGTGGCTCAAGTGGTAAAAAATCCACCTGCCAATGTAGGAGCCTCAGGGGACTCAGGTTCAGTCCCTGGGTCAGGAAGACCCACTGTAGTAGGAAATGGCAACCATCTCAATATTCTTGCTGGAGTAATCCCATAGACAGAGGGGCTTAGTGGGCTCCATGGGGTTGCAAAGAGTTGGACTTGACTGAGCACACACCTGCACACGTATTAGGGTCTACTAGAACCTGCTGCTGCTACTGCTGCTAAGTCGCTTCAGTCGTGTCCGACTCTGTGCGACCCCATAGACGGCAGCCCAACAGGCCCCCCCGTCCCTGGGATTCTCCAGGCAAAAACACTGGGTGGGTTGCCATTTCCTTCTCCAATGCATGAAAGTGAGAAGTGAAAGTGAAGTCACTCAGTCGGTTCCGACTCCTAGCGACCCCATGGACTGCAGCCTATCAGACTCTTCCATCCGTGGGATTTTCCAGGCGAGAGTACTGGAGTGGGGTGCCATTGCCTTCTCCACTACTAGAACCTACTAGGAGATAAATAAGTGGTACACTAAGTGCTTCTGGCTGAAAATCTCTACTCATCTTCACATATCCATAGCTAAGACAATGCAAGGATCTGGAGCTCACAGAGGGGATTCTTGGACCATGATTCCTCTCAGTTGATGTAGGTTGTTCTATCAGTAACACTTCCATTGTTTTATTATTCTACAAAATGCATGGGATAGATTTCTGAATAGAAACACATCTTGACTGGTCAGGGAACATGAAAGATTTTAGTCTCAAGTTATGTTTGCAAAATTTCTCTATCCAAATGCTGGCACCTGGGAAGATAAAAAATTGGGCTATTTCTCTAGAGGATTTACAATTTTTTTCTATTATTTTCAATTTTTTCCCATTTATTATTTTAGAATATTGAGCAGAGTTCCCTGTGCTATACACTAGGTCCTTGTTGGTTATTTTTAAATAACCAGTGTGTACTCCTATTAAGTTGGATTTGGTGAGTGTATGTGTTCATATTTCTTGTGTTTGTGCTTTAGTAACCCACTTCATTTTGTTTAAGAAATATAGGGTATAGATTCCAAGCATAAAATGATGCCTCACAAGACCCAAAGGCAGGATTGTAGCTGAGTTTGCCACACAAACTAAGGTAAAGTCTCCCTCGGGAGTCTTTTCTCTCAGATCAGCAGATCCTCTGCCATTTCTTTCCAGTCAGCATAGGAGAAAGTAGCTTCCAGTCAGTCACCAACTGCTATTAATAATAAATCCACTCAAGAGAGCACTGGATTGGCTGAAGTCTTCCAGTCCTCATTTCTGATTGGTTGGATGAGGACCAATCATTCTTGGGTCATCATGTGTAGAGAGTGGAGGGGCGGCAAGGCCACTGGGAGTTTTCTCCTGTGGTTCCTTTCACGGCAGCCACGTAGACCAGGGACTGAAAGAGAGTGAGAATTTCTAGAGGAGGTCATGGTGAGGTTGTTCTGTCTGCATGGCCAATAGCACTGAAGAGGTGCTTAGTAACCAGAAAAATAGGTAGCAAGACACAGAACAAAACCACCAGTATTGCAAGGAAAAAGCAAACAAACAATTTGACACAAAAACAGACGAGCCCTATCAGCAAGAGTGAGTGGTGGGGTCCGAGCAACCAGACTGTCTGGTCACTGTCACCTCCCCAGAATTTAACAAAGTTCCAGCTGGGACCCTTGGATGAAGATGTATGGAATGATGACCTGAGTTATTGGAAAGGAGGGGGAGATAACTTGAGGCTGCTTTCAAAAGGAAAATCCTTTTAAAGGAAGGGTAACTAGTTAATTTGTGGAGGCATGTTTCAGGAGGGCTTAAAATGGAGCTGCCATTGGTGAACACTCTTTACCTTGACTCACGTGCCTAAAGAGAGAATTGGCAGCCCACCCCACTGCAACTGAAGAAGTTGTGTTTCATTGTCAAGTTAGCAGACCCAGCCTGTAACACATTTCATACCCTTCTCCAATATGTGTCCTCAGCATCGAATTCCTTCTTTAGTTAAGCATATTTTTCCAATATGTGATTTTGTTTGGTCAGATCAACACATTTTGCATCACATCAATCATTTGCAATTACCATCTGGTGATCCCTAAAATTGCTGTGTGTAAACTTTTGCTTATTTTTTCAAACTGTTTCATGTGTCTTTATCTTGGTCAGTATACACAGATAACTGCATCTTTACTTGTGTGCTCAGTTGTGTTCAACTCTGCAACCCCACGAACTGTAGCCAACCAGGCTCCTCCATGGAATTCTCCAGGCAAGAATACTGGAGTGAGTTGCTGTTTCCTTCTCCAGGGGATCCCTTCCCAAACTAGGGATCGAACCCTCATCCCTTGCATTGCAGGCGGATTCTTCACCATTGAGCCACCTGGGAAGCCCATTGCAGGCTTAGAAGGGATATAAATTATTAGGGACCATTCTGATTGCAAACCATACTGCTTGATATCAAGGAGGCAGGAGCAGGGGTGGGGATGGACATGAGTAGGGTGACTAATGTGAAATTTCTTGAGATCTCATTCTTTCCACTTATAGCTATTAGCTGATTCATGGTTGAGTGGCACTACCAAACTACCACACAATTACATTCATCTCACACACTAGCAAAGTAATGCTCAAAATTCTCCAAGCCAGGCTTCAGCAATACGTGAACTGTGAACTTCCTGATGTTGAAGCTGGCTTTAGAAAAGGCAGAGGAACCAGAGACCAAATTGCCAACATCCGCTGGATCATTGGAAAAGCAGGAGAGTTCCAGAAAAACACCTACTTCTGCTTTATTGAATATGCCAAAGCCTTTGACTCTTTGGATCACAATAAACTGTGGAAAATTCTTCTCGGGATGGGAATACCAGACCACCTGACCTGCCTCTTGAGAAATCTGTATGCAGGTCAGGAAGCAACAGTTAGAACTGGACATGGAACAACAGACTGGTTCCAAATTGGGAAAGGAGTACGTCAAGGCTGTATATTGTCACCTGCTTATTTAACTTATATTCAGAGTACATCATGAGAAATGCTGGGCTGAATGAAGCACAAGCTGGAATCAAGATTCCTGGGAGAAATGTCAATAACTTCAGATATGCAGATGATACTACCCTTATGGTAGAAAGCAAAGGAGAACTAAAGAGCCTCTTGATAAAAGTGAAAGAGGAGAGTGAAAAAGTTGGCTTAAAGTTCAACATTCAGAAAACTAAGATCATGGCATCCAGTCCCATCACTTCATGACAAATAGATGGGGAAACAGTGGAAACAGTGGCTGACTTTGTATTTTGGGTTCCAAAATCACTGCAGATGATGACTGCAGCCATGAAATTAAAAGACACTTGCTCCTTGGAAGGAAGGTTATCAGCAACCTAGACAGCATTTTAGAAAGCAGAGACATTACTTTGCCAACAAAGGTCCATCTAGTCAAAGCTATGGTTTTTCCTGTGGTCATGTATGGATGTGAGAGTTGGACTGTAAAGAAAGCTGACCACTGAAGAATTGATGCTTTTGAACTGTGGTGTTGGAGAAGACTCTTGAGAGTTCCTTGGACTGCAAGGAGATCCAACCAGTCCATCTGAAAGGAGATCAGTCCTGGGTGTTCATTGGAAGGACAGATGTTGAAGCTGAAACTCCAGTACTTTGGCCACCTGATGCGAAGAGCTGACTCATTTGAAAAGACCCTGATGCTGGGAAAGATTGAAGGCAGGAGGAGAAGGGGACGACAGGGGATGAGCTGGTTGTATGGCATCATCAACTCAATGGACATGAGTTTGGGTAAACTTCGGCAGTTGGTGATGGACAGGGAGGCCTGCTGTGCTGCAGTTCATGGGGTCACGAAGAGTTGGACAGGACTGAGCAACTGAACTGAACTGAACTGCTTGACACTTCGTTCAAGTTGTTTTAAGTTCTATTTTAAATTTTCAACCATTTAATAAATGTCCATTTTGAATATCTAGTAGATACCAATCACCAACTATTATCATGTGAAATTCACCTCGGGGGTTTTGAAAGGATTGTGAATATTACTATCTTCCCTTGGTAGATGAACAAGTGGAAACCCAGGGAGGTTAAGTAACTTATGCAGGATTATCACGCTAGTATCAGGAAATGTTGTTAACCTAAATTATCCAAAATAATCCTATTTAATTCTATTTGTATGCTCTAGACTAGTGCTTTAGCTGAGTATATACCTTCCCCGAGGTGACACCCAGGCCTAGTCTTATCCTGGAGTCTTCTCTTTGCAGACTGGTTCCTCACCTTCTTGCTCTAACTGTAACGGGGCTGTCTCTGAGTTGAACTTTCTGTCACAGCATCTCAAGTAGATGCTGTTTCCTTCTTTTACATCCCAGGTACATCCAGGCTGAAAGGGAACATCTGTGTCCTCCTTCCTCTCCGTGGCTGTTTTTAATGACTTTCTTCCTCCCTGGAACAAAACAAAACAATCAATCAAAGGAACAAGCAAAAAAGAAGTAAAAGTAAAAAAGACACTCTTCAGAACACAATGTTGATGCCAGTCTCTTGAATTAAGTTGTCAAGTTTGTTGACATGAGTTACACACTTACCAGGGATTACCACAGTATTAGCTATTATTAGTATTAGAATTGTTATTATCAACTATATATCTTAAAAATAAAGCAACCTATAAATATGGTCATATCACAAAACCCACAGTCCTTCCTTTAAGGAAAATAAAAGAGTTGCTTAAATGTGCATCATGCATTTGGAATAATTCTTATTCAGGGAAGCTGGCTTTATATTCATGACAAGCATTTTCAATTTTAATATGTTTGCTTACATGAGATGCAGATTGTAATTTAATGGCAGACTGTTTAATTATGCCTTCATTTGTATAAATTGTAATGTTGCTGCTGCATAAATGAAGTAAAAATCTCTTTAATTTCCTCCTCAATATTTAATTTAAATCAATGATAAACAGCGGTTGTCTCTTTGAAACAATGTTAATTAATATTCAGAAGACTAAATTTGTTTTTGAATGTATGGCATGTGTGGTATGTTGGTTTCATAATTGAACTGGAAATAAGATTGATAGGATTAAATAACCCCAAAAAGGGGAAAACGCCATGCAGTTCATTTCAGTGCATCTCTGCCATTAGGAAGATGTACAATATGGGCTTTACATTGTGAAATTGTTCCTGTAATCATTGTCCAATATGTAACTCAGGGATTAGCCTTAAACATATTTTATTCATATACTACAAAATTATTCAAATGATTGAGCATCATTTTTTTCTTTCAAGCTAATCTGGTCTGTTTTTACATCCAATTAAAGAATTAATAAGATAAAGAGGGGAGTGAGAAGAGTTATTTTGCTAAACCTCTGTAGGCCAGATGACATACCTTATACCAGGGATATAAATGAATAATACAAGATGGCAGCTCTTAAGGGATTTATAATGTAATGCAGTCCAGAAAAATGGAGAGTTCTAATACATACAAAATGGTAAGTGCTTTTATAGAGAATAATGCAGTATTCGTGGCAGGAGGAGAAGCAAGGCGCAGTTAACTTTACCTAAATTAGCATCCATGGGGTTGCAAAAAGTCGGACATGACTGAGTGACTGAACTGAGCCGAACTGAAATTAGCATCACCTGTGGAGAAGGCAATGGCAACCCACTCCAGTGCCCTTGCCTGGAAAATCCCATGGGTGGAGAAGCCTGGTAGGCTGCAGTCCATGGGGTCGCTAGGAGTCGGAACCGACTGAGCGACTTCACTTTCACTTTTCACTTTCATGCATTGGAGAAGGAAATGGCAACCCACTCCAGTGTTCTTGCCTGGAGAATCCCAGGGATGGGGGGGCTGGTGGGCTTCCGTCTATGGGGTCGCACAGAGTCGGACACGGACTGAAGCGACTTAGCAGCAGTGCGATCAGCACCACGACTTTCGTTACTAATAATGGAGTACTGAGTCTCTGTTATACATAAGATGATGCTCCAGGTAATTTGTATTTGTACATTTAATCCTTATGATCCTCTGCAGGTCCAGAGATGTTCAACAATTTGTCCAAGAAGACACAGCTTATAAACAGCACAATAAACCACATAATTTGAACACACCCAAAATCGTCAAGGTATCAGAAGAATTTGTCCATTTTGAGAGTGGCCCTAACTGCTAGGTCAAAAACAGAGGAATCAGAGCCCCCCCATGGGGAGGTAGCATTGTAGAGGCAGTCACTCAGTTGTGTCCGACTCTTTGCAACCCCATGGACTGTAGCCTGCCAGGCTTCTCTGTCCATGGAATTCTCTAGGCAAGAATACTGCAGTGGGTTGCCATTTCCTACTCCAGGGGATCTTCCCAACCCAGGGATCAGATCTGTGTCTCCTGCATTGCAGGCAGACTCTTTACTATCTGAGCCACCAGGGAAGCCCGAATATAATGTAAGTGCTGTGTAAACTGTTGAAGATGAGTGGCAAATTCAAATTCTGTTTTTTTCTGGAATATCACAGATTTTTTTTTTTTCAAGTATTTTCCACCCTTTTTTCAGTTCAATCCCTGGACATGCAGATACATAAGGAGAGGAGCTGGCATAAGCCCAGTCATTGAGAGGCTTTGACTCCACAAGGACATCATCCATTCAAGAATTCAAACTCAAACTTGAAACCAAGCAGAGAGAAAGAGGTGCCTCTAGCTCCTTGTTTAAAGCAATCTCCCCTTCCCTACTAATTGTCACTTTCCCATCTCTTGAATTGAGTCTTCCCTCCCTTAAAAAAAAAAAAAAAGTTTATTTACTAGATTGCATTCAGATTCCAGTTGCATCAAGTGGGATCTTTCAGTTGTAGCATGAGAACTCTTAGCTGTGTCATGTAGGATCTAGTTCCCTGGCTGGGGATCAAACGTAGGCCTCTTGCATTGGGAGTGCAGTGTTTTACCCACTGGACCATCAGGGAAGTCCCTGAGTCTCTGCTGCTGATCTCAACTGCTCTTTCATTGTCCTCTATTAATTTTTTGCCTGGATCACTGCTGCTGCTTCCTAACTGCTTTTTCTGCCTTTTGCCTCACCTCATATTAATATACCCTACAGTTTGATGCATGATCAATCATTCAGAATTTTAAAAACCATCACTACACTCCAGGGTTTAAACTCTGTAATGACTCTCTATACCCTAAAGATTAAGGCCAAGTTACATATGCACCATTCATAGACCCCCGTGTCAGCTAGTGTCCACCTACAGATCTTGATATGTCTCCCCCCGCCAAGCCCATGTAGACCCTCTGACCCACAAAAGTGTTTATTTTATCTGTGCAGAGTCAACCTTCATAGCTATAGATTTTGTTGCACATATTTCCTCTTGAGCAATTTTTGTCCCCATAGAGTGTTTCCCAGGTGGTTCAATGGTAAAGAATCTACCTGCCAATACAGGAGATGCAAGAGACACGGGTTCAATTCCTGCGTTGGGAAGATCCCCTGGAAGTGGAAATGGCAACCCACTCCAGTATTCTTGCCTGGAGAGTCCCATGGGCTGAGGAGCCTGGCAGGCTACAGTCTACAGATTCACAGATTTGGACATGACTGAGCATTGAGCTGAGCTCAGAGTGCTAATACTTGCATCTTCCTTATAAGATTTTCTGAGGATTAAAGTGATAACATGCCTGACACACAGAAGGCACCCAACAATTCCCGTTTCCTTTCTCACCATTGTATCTGACCCAACCATGTATCTTCCTCATCGTTGATGTTCATTATATTTGTAGATCTGTTATTGAAACAATCAAGACCTCCATATCCTTCTGGAAGCAATCACCATAAATTAGCTTTGTAATTCTCAAAATAGCTAAATGTCAACAGCGAGTTTATTCTATTTTTTCTCCTCTAATTACTTCTTAACTTCCTCCTATTTTGAGAGCACATTCCTCCATTTTTCTCCTTCTTGGAACACTGGAGAGTTTGCTGCATTTCCCAAAGCTGCCCTCTGGGTTCTCTTTCTCATCCTCCTTCTCCTTCCCTCCTTCATTTTTTTCCTCCTGAAGTATAAGTCAGTAATGATCTTGTATGCTTAGTCACTCAGTCCTGTCCGACTCTCTGTGACCCCATGGACTGTAGCCCACCAGGCTCCTCTGCCCATAGGATTCTCCAGGCAAGAATACTGGAGTGGGTTGCCATGCCTTCCTCCAAGGGCTCTTCCCAACCCAGGGATCGAACCCAGGTCTCCCACATTGCAGGTGGGTTTTTTCCCATCTGAGCCACCAGGAATCTTATAGACCATCAAATATCACTCCCACCCAGAGCAGGGGTGCCCCTTGTGAGTCATGGTGTCACAGCCTTCTGAACACAGCCTCATTTAATTTTCCAAGCACTTGTGCAGGGCCCCAAATGGCCAGTCACTGAGCTAAGGGCTTTGTGTGAAGGGATAAGTGGTGAGATGTTTGACACCTGAATGATCTGGTCTTACCCTGAGCCTTTGTTCCTGTCACTTAAGCCCTCATGGAGGGCCTCATGAACTACACGAACAACTCTGGACTCTCCTCTTTTTTCCTTTAAGACCAATTGAATACCGGAAGATCCAACTGAAATGTCAGTCGTGTTGGGTGCCACAAAGCCATCTCAGCAGACCACACCCTGAATCCCATCACTCCCCTCCTTAGGCTGCTCTGGGCTTCCTCTCCCAGTAGCTTGGACCATTGACCTCAAACCCCAAAGCTTCTGGCGGTGAACTGTCTTCATGGATCACCACCCCTGCCCCAGAGGTAATGTGTGCTCCTTGAGGAAGGAAACCACATCCTTGTCCTCCACAACTAGCCACTGTGTTTGTTTAGAAAGCTTTCTTCTTTTCAATGGAGATGAGTCATTTATTTTCAATGTGCACCTCACCCACTTTCAAAACAAGTATTAGAAACAACTTAAACTCAAAAAGACATCCAAAATCTCTTACAGCAGGAATACAAAATGGAAAACAACATCAAGAGACTGGGAGATAAATAAGTCAAATCCCCCGTTAGGTAGTTTTATATAGTTTCTGTCTTTTGAAGCTTTAAATTCAATTCTGAACTTTCTGAAAGCCCAGACAGAAAAAAGAAAATGGCCCTTCATGTAATTCTCACTGTTAGGAGTTGTTGTGTTCTCAACTTCTCTTCAATCCTCTATCAGCATTAGATCACAGCATGGTAATAGAAAGTGACCATTGCTTGCCTGTTTTTCCACTGCGGCCCCTGCAGGGGTTGGGTTTTGTCTGTTCTTGATCATTCAGCAGAGGCCTCTGCAAACATGGTCTTACAAGGTCCAGAGTCAATCCTGACCACATTTGCATTGCGTATGTCTAAGGTCAACCAAAACTCATCACCGACATCCCACCTGTTCACCAGACATTGACTAAAACCTCAAAATTTATGGTAATTCTACACAAATAATTTCTATAGCTATTCCAAGTGGGGTTTTTAACTGTATACAACAAAAATGAACTTGACTAACTTAGAGAATACATTTCTGGAAGTGTATCATAGAGAAGCAGTGGAAAGGCTGGAGAATCAGACTGCTACAATGGACCAGAGCTTTGCATTGAGGAAACCAAGGAAAATAGTTTGATGGATAGATTCCATCAAACTCAGGACACTGCTGACACTGGAGTTTGCCACTCTGAAATTTCTCTTACGCTCTCCTTCATTTGTCTTTTTCCTTCCAAACTGAGTAGAGGGTGGGGCAGTTAATTGACAGAAGTTAGGCCATGCCTGAGCCTTTGTTTCAAGCAGACAGGGAGAAGAAGACTGGGTCTTCCATAACATGGATCCCTGCTGCCCTCTAGAACTCAAGCCCCTGTATGGAAAGGAGCTCATGTGCTGGACGGAAGATTCCCAGCAGGTGATGCTAGAACAGTCTTGCTTCTGCTTGGGACTCTCACATCCCCTTTGCCCCCAGCCCAGACTTGGAGGGTGCTGCATGCCTCTCAGAGATGGTTAAATGGGTTAGTACATACTCTCACTTACTTCAGACATTTGAAGGATTGACAGTGCCAGGGAAATTAGGCTTATTCTTGTGCCTCCAAGTGACAGAACTAAAACTAAGGTGTGGATGTTATTGGGAAACCCTTCTCCATGAAAGAAAGAACTGCCAAAGAGCAGGTGCTGCCCAAAGATGGAATGGCAGGCTTGGGAGGGTTTGGGAACCCTGGCCCTGAACCATTCAAGGTGAGACTGCATGAAGGCTCAGCAGAGAACCTCTAGAGCTTCACTTTCCAATGTGGGAGCTCACATTTAAATTTAAATTAATTTGAATTTCAACATCAAGTTCCTCAGTTGCACCAGCCACATTCCAATGATGCAGTAGCCACATACAATCACGTGCTATATTTGAAAACAAAGATATAAAATCTTCCATCATTGCAATAAATTCTATTGGACAGGACTGTTATGGAGGGCTTCATTCATCAAATTAGACGGCCTTGAATGAAAACCTTCCAGTACTAATGGTATGTTGTGTTGTGCCGAGCTCAGTTGCTCAGTTATGTTGGACTTTTTGCAGCTCCATGGATCATAACACACCAGACTTCTCTGTGCATGGAATTTTCCAGGGAATAATACTGGAGTGGGTTGTCATTTCCTTCTCCAGGGGATCTTTCTGACCCAGGGATTGAGCTCATGTCTCCTGTGTCTCCTGCATTGGCAGGTAGATTCTTTACCACTGAGCTACCTGGGAAGCCTCACTAACAGTATATGTGAAATCATATACCTTAGGATAGATACTGTTCTTTCTATTCATATTCAAATGAGGCCAACAATACAAGTCGAGGCTCCAAGCTGGAGGCGACAACTGGGCTCTGCCCCAAAACTGTTGATGATGAGTGAAAAGGACCGATAGTAAATATTCTAGATTTTGCTGTCCATGTGATTTCTGTCGTAACTGATCAACTCAAGCTGTTGTAATGCAAATGTGGCCATAGATAACACAAAAATAGCTGTGATACTGTGTTCCAAAACCACTTTATGGATAGTAAAATTTGAATTCCATATAATTGCCACGTGTTACACAATATACTATTCTTTTGATCCCCCCCCCCCAAACACATGTAAATGTAATAAGTGTAGTTAGCAACCTCTTCCCTAAAGGGTCTCTCAGTGCTGGAATAGCTAAGAAAAGATCATCTGACCAATCCTCTCCAATTTCTGCAATTGCCAAAACACCCTGCCTATAAGCAGTAGATTATTGCGGTAATGTTAGTAGTGATGTGATTATTGCCCTTTGCCCTTCACCATTTCTTCACCCCTGACTGTCCTGAAAATCAGTATAGCTTAGTAATTACCAGCACAGACTCATTTATGAGTGCTCAGTTGTGTCCGACTCTTTGCAAACCCATGGACTGTAATCTGCCAGACTCCTCTGTCCATGGGATTTCCCAGGCAAGAATACTGGAGTGGGTGGCCATCCCCTTCTCCAGGGGATCTTCTCCATCCAGGGACTGAACCTGGGGTCTTCTGCATTTCAGGATGGTTCTTTACTGTCTGAGCCACGCAGGGAAGCCTTAGTAATTACCAACACAGCCCCATTTGTGAATACGAGCCTCACTACTTGATAGGGATGCCATTTCAAACAATTTAAGGAATCATTTTACACATCTGTTTTATTGCTGCTGTTACTGTAACTTTAAATTGCAAAATATGACAGGCTCACATACCTACTGGAGTTATTTTGAGGGTTACATGGCATAATTTTGGTAAAACCTTTAGGAAAATAGATGTCAACTGTGCATTCTAAATGAAAGCTATTGTTGCTCACATTCATATAGTAACAATCATTAGATGGAAACTGGTTGAACTGATATCAAAGTCTGTATATGTAATAATGTGAGATTGACAGAGGCTGCCCAGAAAAAAAATAAGTTCTATCAAAGCCAGCACTAGTTAGAATTTTATTCCTAATGCAAACATTCCTTCCCAAAAGGAATAATTTTGAGGGCTATGCCAACTGCTAAATGCCACATGACATCAGGAAACTTGACTCGTAAGGAAAGAGAAATTATGTATTTGATTGGAACAGCATTTCCTCCAATTTTCAGGAAGCCATGATTAGTTTCCTGCAAATGAGGCTTTAATTGGACCCACTCTGAACTGATGAGCAGATCTGGGGAGTGGTATGTTGTTTCTCAGGTGGATTTGGTCACACTTGGGTAAAGAGCAGAGGTTAGCTTGTAGCCCAGCTGTGACCATGAACCGTCACAGTAGAGGGGCTGGAGGGAGGGGTGTTTATTGCTTCCTAATTTAAAAGCAACCCTCCCCCAAACCATCCAAACTGTAAAAGATGAGCCACTAGTTCATCTTTCTTTATCATCACTTTGTGGACAATATGTACTAAAAGTGTCAGTTCTCATTTTCAATAAACTTTTATTTAAAAAACATTTTTATTGAAGTGTAGTTGCTTTTCAATGCTGTGTTAGTTTCTGTTGTACAGACAAAATGAATCAACCATACATATACACATATCACCTCTTGTTCAGATTTCCTTCTCATTTAGGTCACCACAGAGCATTGAGTAGAATTTCCTGTGCTTTCCAGTTTGGTTCTCCATAGTTATCTATTTTATACAGAGTATCAGTGGTATGCATATACATCAATCCCAATCTCCCAATTCATCTCACCCCTCCTTTCTGCCCTGAGTGTCCATACATTTATTCTCTACATCTGTGTCTCTATTTCTGCTTTGCAGATGGCTTCATCTTTGCCATAGCTCCAGATTCCACAAATATGCCTCAATAAACTATTTTCTTTTAAGCATACAGATAAAGACTAAGTCACACCATAGAACCAGAATGACATAATAAAAAACAGTAGCAAGAAACATAATTCTGAAGAAAAGTATTCAGTACAGAAAACATTTATTGAGCAGTAAACATTTATTGAGCCAGGCACTGTGATGATATACATGATCCCAATAACAAAGAAGCCAGCCCCTGCTCTCCAGAAGTTCTTAGCCTAGTATGAAAGAATGGCATGAACAAAATGTGTTTAAAAAGTGGGACAAATGCAGCATTAAGTTCCAAGCCTCCCCAGTGCCGAAGAACCGTCATGTGCAGGCTGTTTCCTGGTTAAGGACTCTCAGGCCACAAGTAGGGATGTCATCAGTCCCAGCCACTGATGCCATGTTGTGGGTCTGGGCGTCAGCTCCAGGGACATCTTCCAGGAGGAGGGGCACATCTTTCTCTCTTCACAAAGGCTCAGTGCATTTATCCAGCCTTTTTCTCATTGTGGTGAAAAGGAAGGAAGGAGGAGGAGGGGGAGGAGGGGGAGCAGGAAGAAGAAGGCAGAAAAGAGGAAAGCAAAGAAAATAAAACCTACTTAGAGAACAGAAGGTGGAAGAGAATTATTATAAAGAAAGAAACAAACAAAAGATGCAGAAGAATTCTTACAAATGTCAGAGTTGAGAAGGTCCTTAGCATCATCTAGTCCACAGTTGGCAAAATTTTCTCTAAAGGGCCAGATAGTTATTATTACTTTTTTATTTTGAGGATCAGGTGGTCTCTAAACAACTGCACAACTGTTGTTGTAATAGACACTATGAAATAAATGGGTATGGCCGTGTTCCAATTAAATTTAATTACAAAAGCAGGCAGTGATCGGCAGGCTACAGCTTACTGACTCCTGAATTCTAACCCATGGATACCAACCACACAGCTGAGCATCTTGGTAATGCTTTAGCCAGGTTCTTGGTAATTTCACATATATTCTCCATTTAATTCCACCCAAACATCCTTATGACAAAGGCCCCGCTTTTCTTACTTTATCAGTGAAGAAACTGAGATTTAGAGACATTAAGCTTGAACAAACTCACCTGGAAGAGTGACTGGGTCTTACTTAAGTGCTCAGTTGCTCAGTGGTGTTCGACTCTTTGGAGAGGGTTGTTATTTCCTTCTCTAAGGGATCTTCCTGACCCAGGGATCAAACCTGCATCTCCTGCATCTCCTGCATTGTTAGGCAGATTCTTTACCACTGATGCCTTTATCCATTTTCAGTCGCCATAATATTTCTCCATTTTCTGAAATACATGACAGGTTCTCAGTTCTAACAGTGTGGGAAATGGGAGGTTCAGAGAAGTTCAGCTGCTTGCTCACATGGGTCAGTAAATCCCCCAGAGTGAGGGCTGGAACACACGTACCCTGAATTCTATAACCACTTGTCCAGGGTATAGACACGATACCTTGCTGGACCATTAGGCACACCTCAGTGTGTCCACATGAGGCACCCTTCGCAGGCAGCCTGGCTTCTTGAATTTGGCTGGCCCTGGTGTTTCAAATGTGAACTTTTAATCCAACTTTCTTTTAAACTAAAAAAAAAAAAATAAACATAATTTCCCTGAGCTGTTGAAATGAAATAATTGCCTTGAATATTGTGAGAAACTGGCCAAGTGCTAGAGAGAACAATGTAATTCTAATTTAGTGGGTTTTCAAGTTTTCTAGTATAGATCACTGGTGGGGAGGGGGGTGGGAAGATGCTATATTTTTCTTTTCTGTTCAAGCATGAATGGAATATTTGCAACCTGAGATGACAGTTTTAGCAATTTGAGATGAGCTCATCTCCAAATAAACCTAATTTTCGGTATCATCCAACAGTCACAATCCATTCGTTCTGACCATTAAAACGAATGACAAAGAACAATGAGCTTCACAGTTCGGAGGCGTGTGAAATCACTGATGCAGCCAGAAGGGAGTGCTACGACCCAGCCACGGGGTCTCCTCTTTCCACCTGGTGAGGACGTAGAGGCCCTGGAAGGGAATCAGGCACAGTAAATGCAGACATGCCAGAGGATTCCCAGATTAAACTGAAAAACAGACTGATGTGGTCTTCACAGCAGCCTTGTCTTCCATCCCATCCCATCCCATCTCTTCAATTAAGTTCCAAGTTGTTCTAGAGTAGAATTTATTCCCAACTTTGCCACACATAATGTATGTGACCCTAAGACATGTATTTCATCTAACTGAACTTTAATGTCTTCATCTGTGAAATGAAAAAAAAAAAAAAGTTTTCTGAAGTCTTGAATTTAAAGCAGGTACTATATACATAAAATGATTGACTCAGTGCCAGTATTATTAAATATTACTTCTATCCCTCCTCTAACTCCCTGAGAAATAGATGACGGATGAGACACCCTCACGGATTTAAGTAATGAAGAGAGCAGACAGCACCTCCTTACAGACACTTGTTATCCCACACTCAGCTGTATTTCTTGTAGTTTCACATTTTATTTTATTTTGTCTTACAAAATAAGTGAAGATGAGTTTAAAGGGAGTCACGCTGTCTTCAGTTACTTTTTTCATCTTTTGTCTCCTGTGGGAGAAAAGGACCTTCAACACAAGCCCAGGGTTTGGGGTTCCCCCATCATCTCTGGTTTTGGTGCTAAAACACCTAATTGTGCTGTGAAATTAGTGCCCTACCACCATTTCTCCCTGTTATTATTATTATCATTTTCTTCTCATCCTTAAGTTTCAGTATCTGCGGTGTTTGAAGTCATGCAATTCTGCATTTGAAAGCAGCCAGCTCTAATATATTTGGTCAGGGAGACTCAGTACTTCTTTCAATTATGAGACTCAACACTCCAGAAAATTAGACATGAACTCAACACACAAAAATAACTCTGCAATGGCTCTACGATTCCATTTCTGGACAGAGTGGGCCTCCAGCCCAAGTGAAGTGCTTTTTTTTTTTTTTTTTTTTAACAGATTGAATCATTGTGAAGACACCCACAGCTCTCATTTCTAACTTTGCAAAACTGTCATTTTCAATCAAGGGCAGGAGCTAGCCATGAAATTAAGAAATGTTAAGGAAGGTGAAGAGCTTAAGGGAAGAAAGGAAATATTTCAGAATTGAAATGGCTGGGATGAACTCCACTGAAGGTAACAGAATATTGGAATAACTGTCTGAAAAGTGGGTGAATCATCTCCCTGTATCCCTTGTGAGATATATCTGTGTGTTTGTGTGTCTGTGGATGGAGGACAAGGAGGAAGAAGATTGAGAGGAGAGGAAAGAAGAAAAAATGTGGAATGGGATGGTGGGAGGGATATTTCCTCTTTGGTAAAGGAGAGGTTTGGGGCTTCTCTGGTGGCTCAATGGTAAAGGATACACCTGCCAATGTAGGAGAAACAGGAGATCCCTGGGTGTGGAAGATCCCCTGTAGAAGGAAATGGCAATCCACTCCAATATTCTTGCCTGGGAGAGTTGCATAGACAGAGAAGCCTGGCAGATTACAGTCCATGGGGTTGCAAAGAGTCAGAGACAACTGAGCATGCACGCACACACAAAGGAGAGGTTTTATTTTCAATCTAAAGTCTTCTACTCCATGGCATTTCCCAGCTGGGTGATCTTATGCCAATTTGACCTTTCTGGTTTTCACTTACAATTTTGTAAAGTGAGGTGAGGTGAGGTGAGGTTCAGTTCAGTCACTCAGATGTGTTTGAATCTGCGGCCCCATGGACTGCAGCACAACAGGCCTCCCTGTCCATCACCAACTCCCAGAGATTACTCAAACTCGTGTCCATTGAATTGGCGATGCCATCCAACCATCTCATCCTCTGTCGTCCCCTTCTCCTCCCACTTTCAATCTTTCCCAGCATCAGGGCTTTTACCAGTTCTTCCCATCAGGTGGCCAAAATATTGGAGTTTTAGCTTTAGCATCAGTCCTTTAAGATGGACTGGTTGGATCTCCTTGCAGTCCAAGGGACTCTCAAGAGTCTTCTCCAACACCACAGTTCAAAAGCGTCAATTCTGTGGCACTCAGCTTTCTTTATAGTCCAACTCTCACATCCATACATGACTACTAGGAAAACCATAGCTTCGACTAGATGGACTTTTGTTGGCAAAGTAATGTCTCTGCTTTTTAATATGCTGTCTAGGTTGGTCATAACTTTTCTTCCAAGGAGCAAGTGTCTTAATTTCATGGCTGCAGTCACCATCTGCAGTAACTTTGGAGCCACAAAAAATAAAGTCTCTCACTGTTTCCACTGTTTCCCCATCTATTAGCCATGAAGTGATGGGACCAGATGCCATGATCTTAGTTTTCTGAATGTTGAGTTCTAAGCCAACTTTTTCACTTTCCTCTTTCACTTCCTCAAGAGGCTCTTTATTTCTTCTTCACTTTCTGCCATAAGGGTGGTGTCTTCTGCTTATCTGAGGTTACTGATATTTCTCCTGTCAATCTGGATTCCAACCTGTGCTTCATCCAGCCCAGTGTTTCTCATGAGGTACTCTGCATATAAGTTAAATAAGCAGGGTGACAATATACAGCGTTGACATATTCCCTTCCGGATTTGGCACCAGTCTCTTGTTCCATGTCCAGTTCTAACTGTTGCTTCCTGATCTGCATACAGATTTCTCAGGAGGCAGGTCAGATGGTCTGGTATTCCCATCTCTCAGAATTTTCAACAGTGTTGTGATCCACATAGTCAAAGGATTTGGCATAGTCAATAAAGCAGAAATAGATGTTTTTCTGGAACTCTCTTGCTTTTCTGATGATCCAGTGAATGTTGGCAATTAGATCTCTAGTTTCTCTGCCTTTTCTAAATCCAGTTTGAACATCTGGAAGTTCACCTACTGTTGAAGCCTGGCCTGGAGAATTTTAAGCACTAGTTTACTAGTGTGTGAGATGAGTGCAATTGTGCGGTAGTTTGAGCCTTCCTTGGCATTGCCTTTCTTTGGGTTTGAAATGAAAACTGACCTTTTCCAGTCCTGTGGCCACTGCTGAGTTTTCCAAATTTGCTGGCATATTGAGTTCAGCACTTTCACAGCATCATTGTTTAGGATTTGAAATAGCTCCCCTGGAATTCCATCACCTCCACTAGCTTTGTTTGTAGTGATGCTTCCTAAGGCCCACTTGACTTCACATTCTAGGATGTCTGGCTCTAGGTGAGTAATCACACCATTGTGATTATCTGGGTCGTGAAGATCTTTTTTTGTACAGTTCTTCTGTGTATTCTTGCCACCTCTTCTTAATATCTTCTGTTTCTGTTAGGTCCCTACCATTTCTGTCCCTTATTGAGCCCATCTTTGCATGAAATGTTCCCTTGGTATCTCTAATTTTCTTGAAGAGATCTCTAGTCTTTACCATTCTATTGTTTTCCTCTATATCTTTGCATTGATCACTGAGGAAGGCTTTCTTATCTCTCCTTGCTATTCTTTGGAACTCTGCATTCAAATGGGTATATCTTTCTTTTTCTCCATTGACTTTGAAGTAATTTCTGAAAACTCTCTATGCCCTGCTGAGTGATTGATGTCCCTATCCCAAGTAGAGTAACTTGCATTCTACTTATGTCATAGATATCTCCAGTTCTTGGTACATCTTTGTTGACTGAGAGATTGCATTAATACAAATTCAAAGGGATTGACAACCTGGGTTAAAATTAGTTGACTTTGTTAAAATCCTATGCCCCAAAATTTAAATATTAAAATTTTTTTTTTTTTTTAACTTTTCAGGCAGCAGGGTAGAAGGCTTGGGGCTGTGATGCTACCTTCTCTGAATGGTATGCGGGGACACATTGAGATGCCAATGCCCTAGGAAGATAGCACCTTTAGAAACTGGTTACAAACTGCTGCCCGTCACAACCCATGTGATGGTCTGCCAAGAAAGTGAGTGGCAACCAGCAGTTATTCAAACAATGAATATTTTATGATTAATGATATAGTGTATTGAAGTCAAGTGGGCCTTAGAAAGTATCACTACGAACAAAGCTAGTGGAGGTGATAGAATTCCAGTTGAGCTATTCCAAATCCTGAAAGATGATGCTGTGAAAGTGCTGCACTCAATATGCCAGCAAATTTGGAAAACTCAGCAGTGGCCACAGGACTGGAAAAGGTCAGTTTTTATTCCAATCCCAAAGAAAGGCAATGCCAAAGAATGCTCAAACTACTGCACAATTGCACTCATCTCACATGCTAGTAAAGTAATGCTCAAAATTCTCCAAGCCAGGCTTCAGCAATACATGAACCGTGACCTTCCCAGATGTTCAAGCTGGTTTTAGAAAAAGCAGAGGACCCAGAGATTAATTTGCCAACATCCACTGGATCATGGAAAAAGCAAGAGAGTTCCAGAAAAACATCTATTTCTCCTTTATTGACTATGCCAAAGCCTTTGACTGTATGGATCACAATAAACTGTGGAAAATTCTGAAAGAGATGGGAATACCAGACTGCCTGACCTGCCTCTTGAGAATCCTGTATGCAGGTCAGGAAGCAACAGTTAGAACTGGACATGGAACAACAGACTGGTTCCAAATAGGAAAAGGAGTACATCAAGGCTGTATATTGTCACCCTGCTTATTTAACTTCTATGCAGAGTACATTATGAGAAACGGTGGGCTGGAAGAAGCACAAGCTGGCATCAAGATTGCTGGGAGAAATATCAATAACCTCAGATATGCAGATGACACCACCCTTATGGCAGAAAGTGAAGAGGAACTAAAAAGCCTCTTGATGAAAGTGAAAGTGGAGAGTGAAAACGTTGGCTTAAAGCTCAAATTCAGAAAACAAAAATCATGGCATCTAGTCCCATCCCTTCATGGGAAATAGATGGGGAAACAGTGGAAACAGTGCCAGACATTTGGTTTTTTTGGTGCGGGGCTCCAAAATCCCTGCAGATGGTGACTGCAGCCATGAAATTAAAAGACGCTTACTCCTTGGAAGAAAAGTTATGACCAACCTAAATAGCATATTAAAAAGCAGAGACATTACTTTGCCAACAAAGGTCCATCTAGTCAAGACTATGGTTTTTCCAGTGGTCAGGTATGGATGTGAGAGTTGGACTGTGAAGAAAGCTAAATGCAGAAGAATTGATGCTTTTGAAGTGTGGTGTTGGAGAAGACTCTTGAGAGTCCCTTGGACTGCAAGGAGATCCAACCAGTCCATTCTAAAGGAGATCAGCCCTGGGTGTTCTCTGGAAGGAATGATGCTAAAGCTGAAACTCCAGTACTTTGGCCACCTCATGTGAAGAGTTGACTCATTGGAAAAGACTCTGATGCTGGGAGGGAATAGGGGCAGGAGGAGAAGGGGACGACAGAGGATGAGATGGCTGGATGACATCACTGACTCGATGGACATGAGTCTCAGTGAACTCCGGGAGTTGGTGATGGACAGGGAGGCCTGGCATGCTGCGATTCATGCGGTCGCCAAGTGTCGGACACGACTGAGTGACTGAACTGAACTGAACTGATAGTGTATTGAATATATTGCATGCAAAGTTAAGAGAAATGGGTTCCATCCCTGGGTTGGGAAGATGCCCTGGAGGAGGAGATGGAAGCCCACTCCAGTATTCTTACATGGAGAATTCCTTGGACAGACTTGCCTGGTGGGTACATAGTCCATAGGGTCACCAAGAGTCAAACACAACTGAAGCAACTGAGCACAAAGCTATGTTATGTATTAGAAAATATACGTGCACATTTCTGCTCTTTATTCTACACACAGAATAAATTTTACATGGTAGTATAAAGAATTCCTAGGTCACACTTGATAATCTCTCTATATTGGGAAGGTCAAAACTTTTTTCTTTCAGTTTTCTTTTCAATTAATATTTTGATAGGTAATAATTTACATGATTCAAAATGCAAAAATATCCATAAAGATATGAACAAAGAAGTATAGTTTCCATAATACTCCCTCTTAACTGGCTTATCCCTTTATTTAGGTATAATTGATATTCAAAATGTGTTCTTTTTTAATGTGTACATTTTGATGATTCTGGACAAGTGTGTACACATGTGACAGCATCTTTATGATCAAAGTTCTAAACATTCCCTTCACCTCCAAAAATGTCCTGATGTTCTTGTGTGTGTGTGTGTGTGTGTGTATGTGTGGTAAAAAGGCTTAACAAGGGACCTTGTTAAGGAAACTTGTTATGCTCATAACATATTTTAATGTGAATAATACTGTATTGTTAGTGATAGGTATTATGTTCTACAGCAGATCTCTAAAACGTACTCATTTTGCTTAACTGAAACTTTATGGCTGTTGATCTGTAACTCCCCATTTCTCTTTCCTCCCAGGCCCTGGCCACTACAAGTGTATTCTTTGCTTCTCTGTGTTAGACCATTTTATATCCCTTATAGAAGTGGATTCATGTAGTATTTGCTCTTCTCTGAGTACCTTTTTTCACTTAGCATGGTATCATCTAGGTTCATCCATGTTGATACAAATGGTAAGATTTCCTTCTCCTATAAGGTTGAATAATGTTTCATGGTATGTATCTGCCGTATTTTCTTTTTTTAATCTGTTTATCTGCTGATAGAGATTTGGCTTGTTTCTGTGTCTTGGCTGTTGTGAATAAGGGTGCAATGATAATGGGGAGCGCAGCTATCTCTTGGAAGCTCAGTCTTTTTGGGGATCCTTGTATTCCTTACAGGTGGTGAATGAACACTGTGCCAAATGTAAGGGCTCTGAATGCTTTTTACTTGGACCATTTCTCAGTGTTGTTTATGCAGCTGGTGTTGACCTAGAACAAATAGCCTGCCAGATATTTTGGCAGCAAAGATGTGCTTACTCAGAGTCAGTAGAGAATTGCAATTTGGGATCTGCAATCACAGTGAGCCATATTCAAATCTCCACATGGCAAATGAAGGAGAATGCTTTTATGGTGAGGAAAGGAGGCTGGGAGAGCTTTAGTAAACAAAGAGTCCACAGCTTTAAATTGGCTGCTTTCTTGCCAGGAAAGAGGACTCTTTCCTTTTCCTATTATGCTCTGTAATCTTCACAGAGCATGACAGCTTCCCATTCTGATCTCTCAACCAGGGAAGTTTCTGTTTTTTTTGTTTTTTCCCATTTCCCCCTTTTAATCAAGGGGAAGTTGAATAGAACCTTTCTGGGAGTGTTTTTTTTCTGATAGACAGAATGGCTAATTCAGGGGGTAATGCTTAAGGTCTTCATCTCTTAAGAACACATTGTGAAAAGATTGCTCTACCAAAACATGGTTGTTTTTAATTGAAGCAGTTAAGCTATTGAAATATTGGGGCATCTCTTTTTATCAGTTGTGGGTGAAAAGAAGCAGAAGCCAGGTGCACTGGGCTTCCTGTAACTATCTTTAAGGATCAGAGTTCATGAGATTTGAAAGGGGTGGATATCAGATTTACAAGAACCAAGGGCAGAATTTTGGGACAGAGGATTTGGTTCAGTTCACTTCACTTCAGTCGCTCAGTCATGTCTGACTCTTTGTGACCCCATGAACGGCAGCATGCCAGGCCTCCCTGTCTATCAACTCCCGGAGTCCACCCAAACCCATGTCCATTGAGTCGGTGATGCTATCCAACCATCTCATGCTCTGTCGTCCCCTTCTCCTCTTGCCCTCAATCTTTCCCAGCATCATGGTCTTTTCCAATGAGTCAGCTGTTCGTATCAGGTGGCCAAAATATTGAAGTTTCAGCTTCAACATCAGTACTTCCAATGAACACCCAGGGCTGATCTCCTTTAGGATGGACTGGTTGCATCTCCTTGCAGTCCAAGGGACTCTCAAGAGTCTTCTCCAACACCACAGCTCAAAAACATCAATTCTTCGGTGCTCAGCTTTCTTCACAATCCAACTCTCGCATCCATACATGACCACTGGAAAAACCATAGCCTTGACTAGAAGGACCTTTGTTGGCAAAGTAATGTCTCTGCTTTTGAATATGCTGTCTAGGTTGGTCATAACTTTTCTTCCAAGGAGCAAGAGTCTTTTAATTTCATGGCTGCAGTCACCATCTGCAGTGATTTTGGAGCCCAGAAAAAGTCAGCCACTGTTTCCACTGCTTCCCCATCTATTTGCCATGAAGTGATGGGACCGGATGCCATGATCTTAGTTTTCTGAATGTTGAGCTTTAAGCCATGCCATGTGGGGCCACCCAAGACAAACAGGTCATGGTGTAGAGGTCTGACAGAATGTGGTCCACTGGAGAAGGGAATGGCAAACCACTTCAGTGTTCTTTCCTTGAGAACCCATGAACAGTATGAAAAGGCAAAAAGATAGGACACTGAAAGATGAACTTCCCAGGTCGGTAGGTGCTCAATATGCTACTGGAGATCAATGGAGAAATAATTCCAGAAAGAAGGAAGGGATGGAGCCAAAGCAAAAACAATACCCAGCTGTGGATGGGACTGGTGATAGAAGCAAGGTTCGATGCTATAAAGAGCAATATTGCATAAGAACCTGGAATGTTAGGTCCATGAATCAATGCAAATTTGAAGTGATCAAACAGGAGATGGCAAGAGTGAACATCAACATTCTAGGAATCAGCGAACTAAGATGGACTGGAATGGGTGAATTTAACTCAGATGACCATTATATCTACTACTGTGGGCAGGAATCCCTTAGAAGAAATGGAGTAGTCATCATAGTCAACAAAAGAGTCCGAAATGCAGTACTTGGATGCAATCTCAAAAATGACAAAATGATCTCTGCTCGTTTCCAAGGCAAACCATTCAATATCACAGTAATCCAATTCTATGCCCCGACCAGTAATGCTGAAGAAGCTGAAGTTGAACAGTTCTATGAAGGCCTACAAGACTTTCTAGAATTAACACCCAAAAAAGATGTCCTTTTCTTTATAGGGGACTGGAATGCAAAAGTAGGAAGTCAAGAAACCTGGAGTAACAGGCAAATTTGGCCTTGGAGTACAGAATGAAGCAGGGCAAAGGCTAATAGAGTTCTGCCAAGAGAATGCACTGGTTATAGCAAACAACTTCTTCCAACAACACAAGAGAAGACTCTACACATGGACATCACCAGATGGTCGACACCAAAATCAGATTGATTGTTTTCTTTGCAGCCAAAGTTGGAGAAGCTCTATACAGTCAGCAAAAACAAGACCAGGAGCTGACTGCGGCTCAGATCATGAACTCCTTATTGCCAAATTCAGACTGAAATTGAAGAAAGTAGGGAAAACCACTAGACCATTCAGGTATGACCTAAATCAAATCCCTTATGACTATACAGTGGAAGTGATAAGTAGATTTAAGGGACTAGATCTGATAGACAAAATGCCTGATGAACTATGGTCAGAGGTTCGAGACATTGTACAGGAGACAGGAATTAAGACCATCCCCAAGAAACGAAATGCAAAAGAGCAAAATGGCTATCTGAGAAGGCCTTACAAATAGCTGTGAAAAGAAGGGAAGTGAAAGGCAAAGGAGAAAAAGAAAGATACACCCATTTGAATGCAGAGTTCCAAAGAATAGCAAGGAGAGATAAGAAAGCCTTCCTCAGTGTTCAATGAAAAGAAATGGAGGAAAACAATAGAATGGGAAAGACTAGAGATCTCTTCAAGAAAAGAGGATTTGGTGGGCCTGTACACATTTTGCTGATTGTATGTAATAAAATCATTAGTGTGCTCAACTAAACTCGAGGATGGAGGCTGGTAAGTACAGTGAAAGTGTTGTAAATCTCATGAAACAGCACAGGTTTGTCAGCACACCTTATCAGTAAAATGGGTTCCTTGATGACCATGACATTCAAAAGGAGTTCCCCCTTCACCAGAAATACTTAAGCCACAGAGGAGGCAGTAACCTGTCTGCAAGGGGAAGGCAGTATTGTTGCTTAATGGGGCAACATTCTACTTCTTATTCTGGACTAGGAAGATTCATTTGACCTGTGAGGTTTCAGATTAGCCCCCTGTCCCTCAACATGAAAAATTCATTGGCCACAATATGTGTCTGGAGTGAGGGCTTTATCTTTTTCTTCTTGTATTTTCTCTTGCGCATACTTTCATCTAGATGTAAAAAAAAAAAAAAAAAAAAAACAAACATAGATGCAAATAACATTAAAAGACCTAGTGACAGAAACCTTGATTTTGATTTAATACTGCTAAATGGCTTTAACTATCAACTCTAGAAAAGTCACTGCTCTTCCTGAAAACTCTATTTTCTTGTCTGTGAATAAGGGAATAATAGTAACTCATGGCATGTTTAGAAAGCTTGGAAGTAAAACATGAAAAAATCCTAGCACCGATATCCTTCAAGCAGATGATAAATGTTTTTTTAATTTTTTTCTCTTAGGTCACCTTTTTGCAGCTCTTGTCCCTGCCCTGCCCTTATCTCTCATTTTTTGCCACTTCAGTGCATCCTCACTCAATTTCAAACACCAGTAACTGAGTTTCTTGGCTGAGGGATTTCCTCAGTGGGGTCAGCGGGTACTCAGCCTCTTCACATGATAGATCCCCAGCCATCCTCAAGCAAGGGCTAATGAAAGTTGGTGTATAAAAGATCTATGTATAAAAGATCTATTGCTTGGCCCTTGGGTGGACTAACTCCCAGGTGTTTCCCAAGGTTCTTTTATGGGATTAAGCTCTGGTCATTCAGCAACTTGATCATTCATGCTTTACTAGCTGTCTTTCTTGTTCTGAATACTTTTTCTCTACCTCTTTCCAATAAAGTGCTTGTACTTGAGTCTATTGCTGGGGGAATCCAAACCCTCATAGCCCTCCTTTGAAATTCCAGAAGAGCTAGTTGCATACATCAAAAGCTACTATATACATAACCATATGATGTGAAAACTGCATCCACACAACAGAGGAGACATCTTTCCCTTAACCTTTGCACCTATGTTTCCTAGCAACGTGTTTATCAACAGATTTTGCTTTGTGCAGATAGCTGGATGTCCTCTTGATTGGGTACGTTGACTCTTCTGAGGACCAGTTTATAGAAAGGTACAGTTTAGCGAGCATGATAGGTTGCTTCAGTCATGTCTGACTCTTTGCGACCTTATGGACTGTAGCGCACCAGGCTCCTTTGTCCATGGGATTCTCCAGGCAAGAATACTGGAGTGGGTTGCTGTCCTCTCCTCCAGGGGATCTTCCCAATTCAGGGATTGAATGTTCAAATCTTACATCTCCTGCATTGGCAGGTGGGGTCTTTACAACAAGCACCACCTAGGAAACCCATACTTTAACTAACTTTGAATTTAATTTTCATCTTCACCTTGCCTGAAGCCATAGTGTGATTAATCTTTTATTAGCTTGGAATATGTTGTTTCTTTATGGCCTTATGAAGGGACATTATCCTGTATACTTGTGAAATTATTATCATTCCCACAGTGAATCCATGTTAAATCAGTTTTTGCCAAAGATAGTCATAAATCATAATGATGCCAGACTCAGGTAAAACAGATCTTCCCAACCCAGGAATCAAACCAAGGTCTCTTGCATTGCAGGCAGATTCTTTACCAATTAAGCTATCAGGGAAGCTCCCCTTATTTTTTTTTTTACCCTAAATAATATAATTTTGCTATGTACCTTCTATCCTCTTAAAAATTTTTCATTCCCTATGTTTATAATTTAACATTTTTTTAATATACTCATTTCAAGGCCATGCTAGCCATCTTGATGAGCAAGGGGTCCTCTCCTGACACTCAGCCTGTAGACAGCAAGGGCTGGAAGGTGAGCTTTGCAGCTCCCTTCTTTTGGCACAAACACAACCTGTAAAGGCAAACATGGTAGAGGAGAGAGAGGGGGCCCGGGCAGCCACTGGCCGCCCCCCTTCCTCGGTGAAGGCAGGGCCAGGACACGGCCAGCCCTGTGCTCCCTGCACCTGCTTCTTCCCACTCACCACACTGTTTTCTGTTACACATGAGGGCTGTAGGAAAGGGAGCACTCTGCTTGTCCTAAATGAACCCCTCCAATTTGCCACTGCTATTTTAAATACATAAAAATAAATGAAAAAAAATTAAGGAAAGAAAATTCTGTGACAGAAGACACAGCAGGTTACTTCACACGGAGCATGAGGTGTATGACGCATTTCTCCCTGCGACATATGCAGTGCATCTCTGACATAAATGCACAGGCAGATGAATGATTATCACCCATTTCTGAGAGCTTGCCATTTGAGGAGGGAGGAAGAACTGGAAGCTTACAAATCTAGAATAAAAAAAAAAAAATCAGCAGAGAAAACCCTGGGAAAAGCAAAGAACAAAACCCAGGAACTGAAGACGGTGTACTGTCCTGTCTGGTGATTTTAAGAGGCAGGCTGGGTTCGTTTCCAGTCATGGTTACGTTCATGTGCCCGGTGTTTATGGGTTTACATGGAACATTGACACACTATCTTTCATTTATTAAAACTGCTTACAACCGCTAGCGACTTCAATACATATTTTCAAGGACATAGTGTACAGAATGCAGTAGTAATGAAAGGAAACACAGACCAGTAAATGAAAGACAAAGGAAGGCCCTGTCTTCATAGAGTTAGATCCTAGTTTGGGAAAGAGAGACAGTAAGTAAATAATGGTATACTGTATTGTATACCACTGTACAGGGTTCATCTGTAATTGAACTTTTGTAATTGTA